>NC_060138.1:386939827-387560452 GCF_021461385.2 Schistocerca piceifrons | reverse complement strand
GTTTTCTAAACCAGAATAACAATGATAAAAATTGAATGTACCACAGGAGTTTGTAACACCGGAAATGCAGGATGCATGGCACCTGCTACCGATACATTTTTATTTTTGCTGAATTGTATGTAAGTATTTGTAATTTAAATGCTTTCTTTAAATAACTAAGGACATTGCTTCACTGCATGTGTTAATTTAGGTAGAAGTCTGTTGACATTTCATTGTATTTATCTGTGTTTTACTGTGAAACTTATAAGCTCTGAGAAAAAGCCAAAGGAATTGTTATTTGCATCGACTAGCAAAGATAATAGTAGTGCTTGTGCACTGTAAAATCTTTGGGTAGGGAATTGTTGCGCGGAGCCCACGGAGATAGATAGAGAGAGAGAGAGAGAGAGAGAGAGAGAGAGAAGGGTTCCAGCGTTTGTAGTGTGCGGAAGAGTGGTGTTAACGCTCTCGCAGTAGAGAGTACCATTTTCGGCGGCATCATGTACACGCGCCGGCCAGATGTCTAGTAGCAGGAGTACGAACAGTGGACGGGCGGAAGAGGTTGTATTAATTACGATTGCCCATTCCTGTAATTAGCCGTGGCTCCACAAGATGCTACCGTCTTCAACAACAGCAGCAGTTCCAGCAACACAGTTTCGGCGTCGGCTCCGAGTTTTGTCGTATGCACAGCACTGAAGTAAGACTGTTCAGTGGTAGAAAGTTTTAACAGCTAACCCAGCAGCACAACGGAATGTGATTTGATTGATAAAATTTATTTAAATAATAATCAGTTAAACTCAGGGCGATTGTGTCCTCATTGCCCCCAGACATTGTTACCAAGCAGGCTCCTTGTTCCCTTTTTTTCCTTACATGCTAACTGAGTGTCATAAGAAACAAACTGAATCGTTACAGCCAGTTTATTGATGAATAATTTCACTTTTAAGAATTTTAGCCTCAGTCTACTTTCAATTAACTGTTGTACGACAGAGGTTTCAGTATATGACTAAAGTAAAGCAATTTCATTTTTCAAGTTTGAGAATCAATCACTGGAAAAAATCTAAATCGAAAGACATGCACAAATTAAGAGTGCGGAAGTTTTATTTATTTTACATATAGCTTGGAGCACATGGCTGCTGGGTTTGGTACATATTCTAGTGTTTAATTCTGTTCAAGTGAGTAAAAAAGGCTCAGTTGTTCACACAATAATATGAAATCCAATCTGCAAAATAAGTAACGGCAAAGTAAAAAGTGCTAGCCTTTTTTCTAAATTTCTTTGATGACTTTATGTTGAGGTCACTGAAAGTCATTGTTCACTTAACGAAGTCCAGCACTAACATACAGTTTACTTACATATTTTCAAATCATTACTCAATTGCCTTTTTCAAAATTTAATGCCAAACATGACGTAAGAGTGACTTTTCAGTTTTCACTTAAAATTAGTGTCAAAAAAAGGGGCAACCTTCAGTTGCCACCTCAGGGTCTAATAATAAATGTTTTTCTTTCCCATCATCTTGTACAGGATTTTGGATGTAAATTGCCCTAGTGGGCTGGCGACCATTAATTATTTCCTTTTCGTTCTTTAATGTAACTTTTAGATTCATGATCAGTGGCACCCCTTTTCTGTCCAGTGTTGTTCGTGAGTGAATGCACAAAATAACTTTCATTTTCCAAACAATACCCCTATTCGGTTTAATTACTTTTTATTTTTAGTATACTTTCCATCAGAAGAGTCGGTTGTACACTTTCCTCTTACTTATCAGTATCACTTCTTCGGGAAAGAAAGCCTTATCCAATTAGAAAAAAATCCATTAGGCATACACGCGATACACGGTCATATTTTGTATCGCAAGCAGGATAGGACGATTAGTAAGAGGGAGGTTACAAGTTATAGCACGACAGTGACATCAAAGTGTTCAATAGGCTTGCAGGGAATCTGCAATGTCTTCCAAAACAGTGTCAATGGGGGTAAAAGCTTTCAACATGAGACGAAAATATGTGGCACACATTTATTGGAGAGGTGCCTGCTCTTGCCGCGTTGCTGGACACCGGACAGTTATCGACGTCAAACGATTCGTGAGCTGAGTCGATAGGAAGATTTAGTACATACGACTGTGCTTCACATACTGAAGGAATGCGTGGGTAGAGAAAATATGGATCACGTTGAGTTCCACATGATTTCACGGAAATACAGAAATAGTTACGATACTACGCGGATCATGCCTTTTGAAACGTTATGAAGTTTAAGGAGAGGCTTTCCTGCGCTGGGTGAGGTAGATGCTACATTGCTGGCAACAGATTACACAACGCTGATGATTCCTTTTGAAACATGTATCTACTTTGTATCAGTTATGAATGATTAAATATAATTTCAATCCTCGTTTATAAAATCGTACATATATACTATCAGGTCCAGTTTCTTTCCTCTGTTGAGTGCATTTTTTTATTTTTTCTGAAGATACTGTCGTATACAGTATTAAATGTGCAGTCTCTTAATATACTGTTGTCTAATAAAATGTCTATTTTCAGAAATCTTTTAAGCTGTATGCTGAGCGTTTGTTTTTACATTATGCCTTAATTTCTCGACATTTTAATACATTGAGTTTCTGCCGGGGTGGTAAATATTTTAGGAGATGGTAGTATAGACTAATTCTTATAAAATATTCCGCATAACATGGATCCACTTTTTATTAGTTGCAGAGATACAACAGTTTCAAACGCTCACATGAAGTGTTACGCAATGCTAAGTGACTGTGTGCAAAGTTAATTTTCATAAATTCCACCTCCAACTTCAATGCACTTTTTGATTCTCTTGACAGTAACTGTGTAGCTCTTCTGAGATCATCTTGGCGTCCTTTCGTGAGGGCAGCACCATTCATAACCCGAGTGATCAATTCTTCTTTTGTATTTACCTTTTCTTTGTAGGTTTCACCTTTCAACCATTCTCACCGGCGAAAATCTAAAGGGGTAAGGCCCGGGTTCCTTGGTGGCCAGGAAACGTGACTATTTCTGCCATCCATCTTTCAAGAAATGTATGGTTTAGCTGACGTGTCGCTTGATGACTAGAATGTGCAGGAACCCCTTTGTGCTAGAAGAATATATACTTTCTTGTAGCCACAGGAACTTTCTCCAATAATGCTGGAAGGTTGTTTTCAAGGAATTCTGGATAACGGGGCCCCCTAAGATTATGAGGGAACACAAAAGGACCAGTCAACTGACTGCCTATTACACGACACCACACATTTACAGAGAAGCGATATTTAAATATGCCCCCAAAAAGGCATCTCGATTTTCATCTTACCACCGATGTGAATGACGAGTGTTATTATTACTGTCATCAATAAACAATATTCATGCGCGTACTTAGCGATCTGCAACAAGCCAACAACAAAATTCCAATCATTCACATTCAGCTCCTTACGAAGATCTTGAATCCACTGCAAATGACAAGAATAGGGGCTGTGCATACGTAATGTCCGGTATATTCTTATACCTGCAACACCGATACGCGCAGAAAATTTGCGTGTGCCTGTTGAGGGACTGTACTCTACTAACTGAATAACGTTTTCTACTTCATCCAAATACCGTTTATTTCCACCTTCAGATGAAATATGACTGCTGGGCACTGTATACTCTTAAATCAGGTAGTCTATGGGTAGAAAAGCGTTTAACGTATCCTCTACAAGCAACAGCAGCGTTTCCATTACAAAACCCGTACACAAATACCATGTCGGGTTTAATGACATAGTAGAACTGGCCAACAAATCGCATCCACAGTCACAGTTGAAAAATTCAAATATTTAATCTGAAGCACGGTTTCACAACTTTAACTTCAAATTGAAAATGACAATCGATACATAAATCTATAGCGCCTTCAGTACCAAGAAACGAAATGAAAACTTCTGTCTATAGAGAGCTGTATATTCGTAACCCAACAGAAACTGCACACATGTTAAATGGGTTGCTTTATTCGAATTATTTTATACTAACACCTCCAAAAATATTTGCTATTTCACCTTAAACAACCTGTATAGCCCTTTCTTAATTCTCCTACCTTACTCCAGAAGTGACCAAGCCAGAATGGTTTCTTCAACACAGTTACGGTCGAACGCCTCCCCATTCTCGTTCATTCTGAGCTAGGTTGCCGTCTCTACTCATCTCGTTGTTAGCGGCGTTTTACTTCTTTTGTATTTTTTCACTTAGCTGCTATCACACCTAAAACACTTTTCTTCACACATACCGTGGCATGCTACATTCAATTTTAACGATTCAGCCGTACTGCAGTTTCACTATTTGATTTCTGAACCACCGCTGATTCACCGTCAATAATACTAAGTGAATTACATTAGTACTTTGAAGAATCCACTCTCTTAGTATTATTTGTGTTCCCAATACGATAATATCCTATAAGAGTTATGTTATATCGTGAGGTGAGAGTATAAGTAAGGATTTTCACTGCCATTTCATTGACAGCAGGAACGACGATAAAGAACTAACCGTTAATATTACTTTGAACGCATTCTCATACAATAAATATCAGTTAAACGCATTAATGCTTAACTAACTTGAACAAGAAGACACATCACAGATAGGCATGCATGAAGTTAGCGATGCCTGTGTCAAAGAACACAGCGATCGAAACACGGTGATCACGAAATCTCTCTTGAGTTGTGTCTTTACTACCGATACTGATTCAGCATTTAGCATTCGGCTCGAAAAGTTGCGGAAAATGTGGGAATACTATGTTCTTTGCGCTACATAATTTGACTTGCTTAGAAGCAGGAGAGGATACAACATTTCATATCATCTTTTGAAGCGATCGTAACTTCAGTACTCAAACGTCACGTCACAGCTATCTTTTATAATCACAGATGTATCATGGTTTACTTAAGAGTCTTTAGCAACAGATAACCACAATAACTATAAGTGAGTTTTTGAAGATTATCGTACAGGTCATTCTTCATTTCGATTCAGTCGTCAGAATGCCTTGATTATCGTATGTCTCACGAAGCTTCCTTGGATCCAAGAAAATATAGCGATATTTACGGTCGCCAAACTAAGATTGGAATAGCCGGCCGCGGTGGTCTAGCGGTTCAGGCGCTCAGTCCGGAACTGCACAACTGCTAAGGTCGCAGGTTCGAATCCTGCCTCGGGCATGGATGTGTGTGATGTCCTTAGGTTAGTTAGGTTTAAGTAGTTCTAAGTTCTAGGGGACTGATGACCACAGCAGTTAAGTCCCATAGTGCTCAGAGCCATTTGAACCATTTTTTTTTTTTTTTGGAATAGAAATTGCACATTGTGCAATAAGAAATAGTTTTCAAATATGATGAAGATATAACAAGAGAACCTTAACATCTAAGCAATACTTCTTGCATGAACTATCTGAAATACCGGAGACGCACAGATTGGCCGAGCAGCTTTAACTTACGCACAAAAGAAAATTTGAATCAAGCTGGAAGGTTTTCCTGATAATGTTCTGACATGATGTTCTTTTAATTACGCCCACAGTGAACCGTTGCCGCCATTTTGTTAGTCTTTTCTGCGGGCTATCTTTCATGTGGTCAATGTTTTCTGTTCTTTAGATTCGTTACGGACAATTTTCTAAGGATGTATCTAAAGTTTGTATTACGTTGTCAAAAAATATTTTTCAGGTCGTTGCTCATTACACAGCACTCACACGAGACAAGCACTTTTGAAAAAGTATGGATTTTACAATTTACAGAGTATGAAAACTCATAAATGGACTATGACACGGACGTGGATGATTCACATAATTATAATTCATTGAATAATTGTTAACTATAATTATATTCTACATGATAATGTTTACGACAATGTTTTATAGCGTTCTTTCGTTTCGTAAGAAGTTTTCTTGATGACAGAACGTGATTTCAAGAATCGTCGGCAAACAACAATACATAGTACCAAAAAAATGGTTCAAATGACTCTAAGCACTATGGGACTCGACATCTGAGGTCATCGGTCCCCTAGACTTAGAACTACTTAAACCTAAATAACCTAAGGACATCACACACATCCATGCCCGAGGCAGGATTCGAACCTGCGACCGTAGCAGCTGCGCGGTTCCGGACTGAAGCGCCTAGAACCGCTCGGTCACAACGGCCGGCTACACAGTACCACTCAAATATATACAGTACCTTCTTATAAGCATGCGTGCTTTTTTACCGTACATATTAATTTGTTTCTTGTGTAAAGAGCATTATTTACTTTTTTCCGGCCGGAGATCCAGATTTTTGTTTTCCACGCTTTCCGTAAATCGCTTAAGGTAAATGCCCGAATGGTTCCTCCGAAAGGACACAGCGAGTTTTCTTCCCAATGCTTTCCATATCCGAGCCTGTGCTCCGTTTCTAATCAACTCAACAGTGGTAGAATATTAAACCTTAATTTTTCCTTATATTGGTACTAACTAAAGTATTCATCCATAACTTAGTTTTTGTCACGCCATCCCATCGCGTACCTGACACCAGACTTTACTTCATTTACCCATCGAGAATTTCTTGTTTCCTTTATTGTCTGCTGGTAAAATAACATATTTTTAGTTTAGCCGTGTAAATATGTAGGAGCGTTCGAATAATTGGAAAACAGACTAATTTCTACAACGAAGGCATTCAAATATCTGACTTCCGATAAAGTGACTTGTTATAGTGTGACGCTTCAGTCAAAATGACGTTATCAGGCATTATTAGCATCGTTTATTACCTGAAATTATTTATCTGTGTGAATTCTCTTGTGTATTTATTTACAGTGGCTTCTCCAGCTCCCACCATTTTTTTATTTTTTATTTTATTTTATTTTGTTTTATTTTTTTGAAATACTGCTTGTACGAGTCCACAACGCAGAAAACTATTCCAAGGCGCCATAGCCTTCTGGAAAATTTCGCATCTTACTTTCCGTTGAGTAACGCACTTAGCAGATGTTCTCCTCACAGAATAAAATTCAGCAATCATATGCTCGGCAAATAATTAAAAAAAACTAGTATGGGCGGAATAAGCTTCAGAAATTCAACAGTTATAGTGGTTTTGATATTTGTGTGTACGAAATTACGGCATTGTTCAATAAATAACTGAAAGATGAGTTAGCTTCTAACGTCGAGATCGACGGACAACAAGATTATTACAGTCGACTGCTAACGACCGTCTTCGAGCGCCCGCTTTCCTGAGGCACACATACTAAGCTGCTGTGTGTTTATTCCATATAGTATGTCTGTCAGTCTACATCAAGATATTCCATTACATGAGTAAACAACACTGAAGCCAAGTGTGTTTCATCCGGAGTAAACGGAACAAAAAACAAACACAAGAGTAAAACCGTGTACAGTACATTATAATGTAATTGTCTTCACGATGTTCCATTGCTGTTTAAATGGTATATCCAGTACACCATGGATAAAATAATGATGAAACGTAGAAGCTGATCAACTATTATAAGTCTTAGCTAAACTAACATCGCATACAGCGAAAACTTGTGTATACGCTGAAAATTTTCGAAAAGTATGAAACTTGGTAGATAGAAAATTGCACACAAGAGCCGTTCGGGCTGCCTACGCATGGCAACGACCGGCGAAGACATTAATGCAGTAGCTTCTGCATTTGAAACGAACAATACTCAGATTTACAGTATCTAAACACTCCTAGCCATAACATTTTCCACTATCAACATTCTTCTGTGACAGACAAATAGACGAAATTAACAAATATTAATAATAATTCAACGGGACGATATCGACCTGATCATTCGTATACAGCAGTAATAGAAATGCACCATTAAAAATGGGGAACGTCTAACATTAATGTTAAGGACTTTTTTCATTGTGTTCCTCATTGTGCACGCTGCATTACACTTCCTCATGTCAGATAATTCTACAAGGGTCGTTTTGCTTCTTTTATAAGCTATCGTCTGTTGGTTATTGAACCGAAGCATTTGTTACAGTTTCTTGTTAGATTCAGTGGTAGTGCGCCACATGTAAAGGCATCAGCGTTAGCCAACGGTTTCTTCACTTGTGGCAGCGGCAGTATAAAGCTTTTATATTGCACTTACCTTTACTTTTTACGTGATTGTGTTTGAAAATAAGCAGCAATCTGTTTTTCACTGCGTTTGGTGCCTTCAATGTTTTTAGTTGTTTTTATATTTGCAGCAGCTAGACTCACTTGTCGCTAGATATGGCTACGGACTCTGGAAGTTGTGGGACCTTGATGAAAGAGTTGATTGACAAATTTCGCATAACAGCTACAAATTGCACCCGTGGTGACGCGATCTGCCGTTGCCTAACGCGTCGCGGAGCTTCACATTTTCTCCTGCGCGCCGACGTGGACGACAAATAAACGCGAATCTAGTGGCGGCCACCTGATAGTGGCTCAATGATAGCCCAACCACGGGTACACTCTGAGCATACGACAGTAGTAGTGGGTGCTTCTTTGTCACCTGCGATACGCATACGTACTGGCGGAAAGAACAAATAGTCTTGAAAATTAATACCGCAGGAAGATCTAACCGAGTCGCCAAATCCGACAAGCGCAGAAAAATTGTGTAAAAGTTTAAACACAGAACAAGTGAGCATGTTCTAAGTAAAACAATGACGGACGGCAAAAACCCGGCATGGTTTGTTGGTAGCATTCGATGAACGTTGCAAAAGCGGAGAGTACTTACACTCGCTGCTACAAAAATAAATAAAACTGACAGCGAACACTTAATGACACCTCGTGCATCCGTAAGAAGGGCTATAATTTCAACATTTAGATCCTGGCGAAAGATCTACCAGATAAACTTATGAATTCCTGACATATTATGTCCATTAAAGAACCCAAGCCTTAAAGCCACTCAGTCTAGTGTTGAAACTGAAGGAAGCAGACAAAAATTCGAAATATTAAATTTCCATTTAAAAATGTGTTCATTCATAAGGATACTGTTATATAAGCTTTGACCGGCACACAACTAAGCGCCGCTAATATCGAAAACACTTACTTCCACTCAAAGCGAACAATACCTATTAGATTTCATTTTGAATGTGCTACGGAATTAGCCCCTTTCCTAGTTCGTGTTAATCTTGAATCTCTTGCGCAGCGAACAGCCCTGTGTGACTGGAAAAACGTGCTGATCATTTCTGTTCACAAAAAGGATAGAAGGTTACAGAACAGTATTACTAAGTTTCGTCTCGTGTAAGATCGTAGACATATACAATGTTCGAAAATTAATATGTCCTTGGAGGAAAAGGAGTTCCCTTAAGCAATGAATAAGTTTTCAGGAAAACACACTTGTTTGAAACACAGCTCGCTTTGTTCATACATGACATCTAGCACACAGAAAATGAAAGTGAACAGGTAAATTCCTTCTTCGTAATTTACTAAAAGTGTTCGACACTGTATTGCACTGTCGACTGAGCATCATAATACGTCGATATGGAGTCCTTTCATGATTGCTTCGAAGAATTTTTGACTAACAGAACCCAGTAAACTATACTGTAATCCGTACACTCAACAGGAACTATTAGCGGATGTTCTCCTAGAAACACACGCGTGCGGTTTACCAGAGAGATACCAGAGTGGGCCATCCATGCTAACAGAATGTTCGTTTACGATGCTATTGCCTCCAGGAAAGTAACGAGATTGAACTATATTACGGAGATGCAGAACCACTTGGACAGTATATCCTGTTGGTGTGACGAATGGCAGTCCTCTTCAAATACAGATAAAACCAACATAATGCCCATAACGAAGAGAAAGAACACTGTAGTATCTGATTCTATGATTAACGGCATACTTCCGGAACTCTTCCTAACGTTTACATAATTAGAGACAACACTGAGAAATGATATGAAATGAGGCAGCATGTAAAACAGGGAAACGAATTAAGAGGCTAGACTTCTTGCAAGGTTCCGGGAAAGTACGATGCATCTTGTGACGGCTCTCTTTCTAAAGAAAATTGATTACTGAATACCAGAGAGAAGGTTCAGTAAAAATTTCATTTATCGTAGTTACCTGGGGTAAACCACCACTGTAAAGGGCTTAATATGAAAATTGCTTAGAATAAAAATTACAACTGCGACGCATGCGACTGCCTTCAATAACGTTACGCCGCTTTGGGCGCCGTTTGACCAAAGCATATTACAGAAAGCAAATAACAGTCTTACCTTCACACTTCAATTAAAAAAGTTCCTCACTACACTAAATTACTGCAAACACAATGAGAATATTTTCTGTTCAGGTCACTTTGCAAGAAAAAGGCGGCCTACTGACAACAAAACAGTATATATACATACACTCTTCAAACAAAATTACATGCACTGCATCTCGTAGTGAAAGCTTCCTAATAGTCTCTAAAAAGAAACCAATTACAACTGCAATAGCTCTGGTGCAACTGTGTATCTGTCAGTCCAGAATAAATACAAAGCAAAAACTGAATAATCCACAATCGTAATTATCTTGTTCCTAAGCCTCCACCGCATGCACGTCAGTTTTCGAGGTACATTTCGCAGAATGCGAAGCTGGATGGTGACTCGGACGTTCTTAGATGTGGTCGTGAAACGATGTCTACCCCACCTGTCACCCTTCTTCCATCACTCAGCAACAGTTTAAAAATAATATTTTCTTTGCTTTATATCTGAAATGAATATTTTAGTGGGGCTAAAAATACATACGTAACTAGACCTTCACAATCTGTGAAGGAAACTGCATACCGGACACCAATGCGATTAATTCTCGAGTACTCCTCCAGCATTCGCGGCCGTTATCAAGTAGCCTTTACAATTTCAAGTTTAGGCTCCTAGGATCGTAACGGGTTGGTATAGCCCATCAGAAAACGTAACAGCGATACTCAAGAAATTACAGTGAGAATCTCTGGAAAAAACGCGACGTTGCTACAGGGAAATCCTACTGGATAAAATTAGCGAACTTGTTTTCGAGGAAGACTGCGTTAATTCTGCTGCCTACATGGTATACTTAACATAGAGATTAGAGATATTACGATAGGAAAAACTCACTAAAGATGTGCACCGATTAAAAGAGAAAACCGCTATTTTGGTCCCCTCCGACACATAGTGTGCAGCTACTTCCTGTGTACACTGAGGTCATGGCGTGCCTTCTAATATCTTGTAGGACCTCCTTTTCCTCTGCACAGTGCAGCAACTCGACGTGGCATGGACTCAATCAGTCGTCGGGATTTTCCAGCAGAAATATCGAGCCATGCTGTCTCTATGCCATGCGTAACTGCGAAAGTGATGCCCATGCAGGATTTTGGGCATGAACTGCCACAAATGTTCGATGGGATTCATGTCGAGGGATCTCGGTGGCTAAATCATTCGCTCGAATCGCCCGTAATGCTCTTCAAACCAGTCGCGAACAATTGTGGAATGGTGAGACGGCTCATTGTCATCCCTAAAAATTCCATTATTGTTTGGTATCATAAAGACCATGAATGGCTGCAGATGATATCCAATTAGCCGAACATAGTCAGTTCCACCCAATAATCGGTTCAGATGGACCAGAGGACCCAGTCCATTCCATGTAAACACAACCCACATCATTATGTAGCCACCATATGCGTGCACAGTCCCTTGTTGACAACTTGAATCCATGGCTTCGTGGGATCTGCAACACACTCAATGCTGCCATCAGCTCTTACCAACTGAAATCGGGACTCATCTGACAAAGGCACGGTTCTCCAGTCATCTAGGGTAAAACCGATACGGTTACGAGCCCAGGAGAGACGATGTCGCACTGTCAGCAAAGGCATTCGCGTCGGTCGTCTGCTGCCATAGCCCATTTACGCCACATTTCGCTGCACTGCCCTAACAGATACGTTCGTCGTACGTCCTACATTGATTTTTGCGGTTTATTCATGCAATGTTGCTTATCTGTCAGCACTGATATCTCTAAACAAATGTCGCTGTTCTCCGTCGTTAAGTGAAGGCCGTCGGCCACTGCATTGTCTGTAGTAAGAGCTAATGCCTAAAATTTGGTATTTTAGAACACTCTTGACACTATGGATCTCGGAATATTGAATTCCCTAACGATTTCCGAAATGGAATGCCCCATGCATCTAATTACAACTAACATATCGTGTTCAAAGTCTGTTAATTCCAGTCGTGCGACCTTAACGGCGTCGGAAACTTTTTCACATGAATCACTTGAGTACAAATGACAGCTCCGCCATACTACCGCCATGTGTGTATGTACATGTCGCTATCCCATGACTTTTGTTGCCTCAGTTTACAGACTTACAGATTCATGGGGGATGCTGCGCTAATGACGGCATATAACGCAAAAGAATTTTTTCAACTTCACAAAATGGAAGACGTTTTCTCAGTTCCACAGTGTAAATCAGTGGTTTTTCTGCCAAAAAACTGTAATTAATTAATTATACACAAGAGTTTTTGCTTACTTGTAGTATGCAAAGAAAAGAAACATTTAAAAAAACTAAACCAACAGAAGATTTAGAAGCAATATTTGTATCATAGAATGTCAAACAAGTATATCAAAATCACAAGATGAACATTGCAGAAAGGAAATAAGTGAGCGTTATTAGGGGCCGTGAAATGATTACTTCATAAAATCCGGGGATTTTTCTTTAATATAGAGAAAGATTCCCTAGTAATTTCAACGAAGGGGGTGATGTGCATATCGTTACAAATAATGCGAATAATTCCGTAGAAAGGATCAGTGAAAGATTCGTTTACGTAACGACGTCATAAGAGACTTTCAACTTTTCATGGTAACATACAACGAAATCGTGCCCAAACTTGTTGTACTTTTCAACAGAATATGATCTTTATAAATAAGAGTTATCACTAACTAAAAGACTGCTGAATATGTAAAATCATTCAGATACAAAAATCATTTACTGAAACAAAATCAATTGTAATATGAATGATTCTATTACTAGAAGTAGTGTTAATTTCTAAAGTTATTAATCTGTTAAATGAAAGAGCTTTACAGGAGTGCACACATTTTATAACAAATAAGAACTATGTACGCTCTTAGGAAAGTCGCCAGAAACCGCCATCACACCAGGCCAACAGCCAACGTATGATTTACAGTCTATGGTATTGCACGAGCACCATCTGTTATAAAGTAAACACAGATTAAATGAACGATGATGTAGGCGGATGTTACGTCGAGTGCAGCGTCCTCTTCCAGGAAGGCAAACGCGTGAGAGAGCTACTTTAACAGCAATCTTTCACGACTGAACTGCAAACAGGGTTCGCGGTCATGCCTGTAACCGCAGAAAGATCGACAGACAATGGTCAGACTCACGAAGGCCCCAGAAATTATCTCGCATCGCCTTTCACACTTCTGACTCACGTACGAACGAGAGTTCGATACTAGATGACGACGTAATTCCTATTACTGGTGGTATGAGTCAAAGCGTCCGGTTACAGTATCGTCCCATCGGTCGATTGTGTTAAACGGTTATGACGTCATTAAAAGTATCCCATTTGTAAATCCGGCTGCGGCCGCCCTTATGTTGGAAGGCGTCCCCGGCGGCTACACACCTAACAGATCAGTTCGGGACTTCCCTAACGCTGCACTGCGATACCCTGAGCAGTAATCAGAGCAAGCAGGTCCTGATTCATAACCTGTACGCTCGAATCGTTATACTCTGTAAACTTGCTCTATTTTTGCTGTTTTACTATGCCAAGAGATTGGTTAAACGCTTATTGAAACGTACTGGCTGCTGAATGAGTGAAAGGAGAAATTTGCTGTTTAACTTAACGTTGACGACGGGATCGGACGTCATATGTTGAAGTCTGAACTTGCAATAATCTGCTTGGTTTTTTAGTGCAACTTCTGCCGCGGACTTTTCTCTCTTGTAATGGTTGTAATATCCCACCCGATATGTCCTATGGTTCATTCGTCATTACTTATCATTTGAGTAAAATGCAAAACAGCGACCACAGTTACCTGTGTGCCCACATTATAGCTTATGACGTAACAGAAAACGCGGCGGAAAGGACATAATCCGTTTGCAGTCACAGTTGTAATCTGTTGCAAGTAACCTGACCGAATAAAATATTAGTAATCATATTAAAAGAGTACAATGTTCTTTTAGGGCGCTATGAATGGTGTTAACTGATACCAGAGAGTCGTGTGACCCTCCACAGGTAACGTAGGTCATGGCAATGAAATGGTGTGACGCACGACAGAATGGCAGAAAGAAGTTGTCGTGTTTGCTCATACCCACATGATCTGCAACTTGCAGCCATCTAAGATGACGACAGAACAGAGGTCTAAAAAGATCCTACTCGACAGTGACTGGAGGCTAGTGTCACACCTTGTCTTAACACAGATTTCAAACCGACAGGAAGCGCTGCTGTCAGTGGATGCCGGTACATCTCAGTTTCTGAGCGCACATCGTGAAGCTAACTGCATGCAGTGAACGTGCTGAGTCCCGTACCTCCGAAAAGTCAATTGCTCACAGCGGCACATAAAGCTGCAAGTCTTCATTGCGCAAAACAACAATGAAACTGGAACTAGCTGTCTGGACGTGTGTAGTGTGATTCGTCGAATCTTGATGTTGCCGCTCTTCGGATGTTCTAGGCGACAAGTGCACCGACAGCCAACGTGACGCGTGACACACAATGTTCGGACGGTGTAGTTCAGGCCGGGGGTGGTTGTGTGATGTTTTGGTGGTGTTTTTCGTTGTATCACCTGGGTCCACTCATTCAGTCTATCGTGAAAATGAATCTAGATGTTTCTTTCAATATTCTCAGTGACAAAGTGTTGTCGTCTCATCGTCTCTCCTACATCTTCATGATGACTGTGCTGTGGACACCCCGTCTCCCAAAATGACAACAGCTGAGTTCACAGGTCTGCATGCATACATCCCTGCGTTGAGGAACACTCGTGCACCTCATAGCACATCGAATGGCCCATTGATTCATCCAATTTTAATCCCCTAGAAAATGTTTTGAAAAATTTATAACACCTGGTACATGTTAGCAATCCATATCCCCGCAATTTCACAGCTCTGTCGGATCTAATCGCCAATAAGTGGGTACTGGATAAGTCAGCCCTGAAGAAACCTGTTGACTCTTTATTCGCCGGATAATGGCCATTATCAAGGCTGGAATCGGTGTTCTACGGTATTAACGTGACGACGCCTGGGAGTGACGGTGGGTCGCGGGAATATTTTCAGTCTCAACTTATTCCGGACTCCAGCTGAAGGGCTTCGTTATTTTTTCACAAGTACACTACCTGATCAAAACTATCCTGAAATCCCTGTGTAATGCGGAATTGCCCCCTGGAGGCCACGAGCGGTGAGGAGCATTGTTTTGTCAGCAGAGAAGCAGTAAAAGCAGAATCGGTCGTTCAGGAGAGCTCAGTGACTTCGAACATGGCCTGCTCATTGGATGTCACCTGAGTTATAAATCCACCAGAGACATTTCACCCTTCTAAGTCTGCCCACTCCAGTTTGGATGATGTGACGGTAGTAGAGACGCAAGGGAACAACCAGAGCTAAATCAAGACCCGGGAGATCTCATGTACTGACGGAAGGAACCGCCGAGCATTGTGGAAGACGCTTGTAAAATAATAGCATGAAATCAGCGGAAGGAATCAGCGCAAGTCATTCCGTTTTTAAGAAAGGCCGTAAGACAGATCCACACAATTATAGACCCATATCGTTGACGTCAATCTGTTGTATAATTGTGGAACATGTTTTACGCTGAAGAATTATGATGTTTTTGGAAAACTGAACACCTCCTCTATAAAAATCAACATGGACTCCGCAAACAGAGATCCTGCGAAACTTAGCTCGCTCTGTTTCTCCATGAGATCCACAGAGCAGAGGACAACGGCGCTCAGGTTGATGCCGTGTTCCTTGATTTCAGCAAGGCATTTGACACCGTCCCGCATTGCCGTTTAATGAAAAAAATACGAGCTTACCGAGTATCGGAGCATACTTGCGATTGGATTCAAGACTTTCTTGCAGATCGAACTCAACACGTGGCTCTTAACGGAACAAAATTGACAGATGTAAAGGTAATATCCGGAATACCACAGGTAAGTGTGGCAGGACCATTGCTGTTTACAATATAGATAAATGATCTAGTAGAAAGCGTCGGATGCTCTTTAAAGGCTGTTCGCAGATGATGCAGTTGTCTATACTAAAGTAGCAACGCCAGAAGACATGTTGACAGCGTCTGCCGTAAAATATCTAGGCGTAACTGTCCAAAGTGACTTCAAGTGGAATGACCACATAAAACAGATAGTGGGAAAAACAGATACCAGACTCAGATTCATCGGAAGAATATTAAGGAAATGTAACTCATCCATCAAAGAAATGGCTTATAAGGCGCTTGTTCTCCCGATTCTTGAGTACTGTTCATCTATCTGCGATCCCTATCAGGTAGGACTGATAGAGGAGATAGAGAAGGTCAAACGAAGAGCGGCGCGTTTCGTCACGGTATGGTTTAGCTGGCGAGAGCGTTACTGAGATGCTAAACAAACTCCACTGGCAGACGCTGCAAGAAAGGCGTTGTGCATCATGCAGAGATTTACACACACCGTTAGGTGGCTTGCAGTGTATGATGTAGATGTAGAATAACACGTGAATTCCGAAGTCCTGCTAGCAGTCCAGCTTGTGCAATGACTGTGCGTATGGAATTAAAAAGAATAAACTACAATGGTCGAGCAGCTCTTTGAAAGCCACACATTTCTGTAGCCAATGCTAAGCGGCGCTTGAAATGGGATAAAGAGCGACGCCATTGAACAGTGGATAATTTGGAGTGATGAATCACGATATATCCTGTGGGAATCCGATGTAAGGGTTTGCGCTACGCGAATGCCTGGAGAACACTCCCTGTCATCGCGTGCAGTGACAAAAGTGAAATAAGGAAGAGTAGGTGTTATGGGATGAGGGTATTTTTCGTAGTTATGGTGTGGTCCTCTTATTGAGATTAAGAAAATGCTAAAGGCGGAAGGATATAAACATATTTTACAGCATTGTGTACCGTGTACAGAAGAGGAACAGTTCGGAGACAATAACTGTTGCACCAGCATCAAAGTGCACCCTGTCGTAAAGTAGCGGCTGAGAGGCAATGGTTTATGGACAATAAGATTTCTAAAGTGTATTGGCCTGCCCAGAATTCCGACCACATCGCAATGGAACACCTTTGTGTTGCATTAGCACGTCGACTTCACCCCAGACTCCAGCGTCCAACAGCACTAACTTCTCCGGTGTCGACTATTATGGAAGAATGGGTTGTCATTCCTCCACAGACATTCAGACACCTCAGTGCGAAAGAGTACCCAGCAGAGCTCAAGCCGTCATAAAGACGAAGGGTGGGTGCAGTCCTATACTCATGTCGACTAATAGGTGTTTGGATGCTTTTCATCAGACAGTATATTTACATGTGGGTTGTTCAAGAACGGCGAGTGCAATTAAAAATACGAGGGAGTTAGCATTTTCATTCAGAGTGGGAGGAAGACTACTTCCTCAGAGAGATAAAGGGTAAATGTATGTGCTTGTTGTCTAATGCAAGTGTCGTCGTGGGAAAGAAAAAAAACATAGAATGCTATTACAAAATTATTCATTCAGGACTGGAAGAGGCTTTTCAACTACATTCAGCTCCCAGAGACGAAAACGCGAGGCAGCTAAAAGAGGAAATTAGTTGCACATGAATCGTAACACCATAAAACAAGAAACATGAATAAAGCTGCAGCTGAATCATCACACCTCGTCGCCAGTCATCGCACAAAAGAACAACTCATATGAGAACAATGAAATTATTAAAGAAGCCTTTTTAGAGGCTAGTGATGTATTGTTTGAAAATTTTAAAAATACAACTGAACTAATTCCTGCCATAAAATCTGTCCAGCTTGCTGCCAGCACAGTGATGAGACGACTTGCGATTATGTTGTTTCACAGCTGAAAAGTTGCTTTGATAGGTGCTGCTGTTTTTCGCTTCAACTTAGCGAATCTACAGACTGCGTCGATACTGCTCAGTTAGCCATTTTTGTAAACATGACTTTTGGTGATCTCACAACTAAGAAGAACTTACAAAAGTCATTCTTCTTAAAGTACGCACGACGTGACAAGACGTGCTTTCGAAGATTAAAAACATTACTTCTTAGAAAATTACGATAACAGCATCCCAAGGATGGTTGGAGATGTGAAAGAACTCTCAGCATTGTGTCGCCAAATCCAAGTTTTTCCTTGTTTTCCTCATATCACTGTATCATTCACCAGCAGGCCCCGTATGAAAATTTTCTCAGAATGAATATAATTATGATGCTTTCAGTGAAAATTGTAAACCGAGTGAGGGAACAACCTATAGAGCGGTATTTGTTCAAAACATTGACTGACGAAATGGATTGTGAAAAAAAAAAAAAAAAAAAAAATCTTAGCCGAGGTAATCTCAGAGCCGTCCCTTGTTTGAAAGAGAATCTACAACAACCAGTTCTTGTCAAAATCCTAAAAAAAAGAAAGAATCAAACTTCTGCGCAGTTTGTCGCATCACTTTTCACGAAATTCAAAGTAGAAGAATTTTCGTCTCCTGTTGGCAACCACGTTCAAGAAGACGGAGTTGCAGCAGAAATAGAACCCACAGCACTTCAAAGTGACTTGTCGCTGAAGTCTGTGCCCTCCACTTCTGAATATATTTGGGTTCTTGTGTTCAAAGAAAAGTATTTTGTCTTGGTCCATGTTGCACTAACGACTGAATGGGTCAATGTTGCACTAACGACTGAATGCATTGTTCAGTTCCATCTACTTGTGCGCGCTTTCTTTATAAATCGACAGCCTCACAGTTGAACATCAGGACAGTTGCATTAGAATGACGATGTCAGACTATAACCCCAACATAAAGCAGATAGTGACTGTCGCAAATACGACAATAACATATTATTCGATCCAAGATTTGGTAGCAGTCCCAAGCAGTGTTTCTTTCCGAGTGGTGACCCAGGGCGCTTCACTACCACAGTGGTGAAAATATCCCCCAAATTGTATAAAAATAAGAATATTGCCTGCACGTTTCAGAAATCTCCATACTCGAAGCAGTAAATCTCTAGAAAGATTAGGTCTCCAACCGAGTTGTCATATTCGCTGTTCTTATATAATCAATCTGTTCTCGAATTCGTAGCGTTTACCTATTAAATATAATAACTAAATTCCTGACGTAGGATACGCATCCCGAACAAAATCCACTGACTAAAATACTTGGGTTTAAAACCGTAATATTCCACCCAGGTCTAAAGAAACTGAACATGGTCTAGTGTAGTGGGCAATTAATTGCGCTTTTCGCCCAAGAACTGTCTCATTCGAAATTATTTTCTACTGAAGAATTCTAAGGATTCCTCGATTTCATATGCACCAGTGTCTTCAATTAATATTAGGCGCTAATAATATAAAGCTTCTACCTTCTATTCGAAGACTATTAGACGCTTTGATACATACTGAGAAGGAGCTAAATTGCACGTCGGTTGGAGGGAAGGGAAGACAAATCTTGCAGGTCGCATATTGGTAAAAAAGTTGTTTGGAATTTAGTTGCACAATGTCTGTTCATGCAGGGGGGAAATCCTGTAGCTGGAATGCAGGTACAGCTGCGACGACTAGGCGGCGTAGACACTTTGGTATATTGAGCTTTCGATCGGTCGTGGAAGCGAGTACGGTTAGCCGAAATGGCTATGGCGACCACTAGCAAGAAGCGAGAACTCCGTGTTCGAGTCCCTGTCAGTCACAGATTTTCATTTGTCAGCAATTGTTATTCATTCAATATCTAATGCAGCTAATGTCCAAAGTATTCGCAATTGCGACTAATATTTCGTGTGAGATTATTGGCTACGAGACGCCGAAAGCGATATCCAGCAACCAGATTGGAAAGGCTTTTCGTCATCGCACAGCGACACTTTCCCTTCACAAAGTGTGAATCTAGTTTCTCAAGCGTATCGGTTCAATACATGTGATTCGGATGAGCGTTTGTTGTTAATACGAATCATCACAGCTTGGATGAACCGTGCTTTTTGGCCAAGCAGCTATGAGTTTCGCTTCATTCTGTAGAAGTGAACACTCTTTCATATTCTTGATCAACCGAATACAAATTTATTCTGAAAGTGTGATATTAATCGTCAAGAAAGAGATTTTTCGGATCAATACTAAGTCATTTCTTAAAGAAGTCTATAATCAATGTATTCCTTCTAACTCTCAATGCACATCACCATTTACGCAAATCACACAAGAAGCTTTACACATTAAAATTAATTCCAAAACACTCACGTGCTTGGTGGTCGTGCCTTTAAAAATATCGACGTATTTGACAAACGAAAACTGCCGCGTTCTTTGCAAGTGAACCAACGTGGTGGTCGTCTTGATCGGTTTAGAAAAATTACGGAAAACCAAAAGCAACCTCGCTCCTCTCGAATGAGAGTCCAGTGTGTCATCCCCTCTATTAAACAAAGTCTACATCTGCTGAGCATGAGTAAAAACACTATTTCTTTTCGTTATTTTTCATATAAGGATCTTGTCCGGCAAACGTTTAATAATCTGTCAGAGGTGTGCACCAAACAATCAAACAGACGACGAAGAGTGACTTGTTTTTGCAAGCATATAAAAGAACCACAATGTTCGTAGAAGAATATATTCGCTATGTCCCTATTACACTGAGGTGGCAAAAATCACAGGATGCCTTCTAATATCGTGTCGGACCTCCTTTTGCCCGGCGTAGCGCAGCAACTCGACATGGCATGGGCTCAACCAGTCGTTGGAAGCACCTGCAGAAATACTGAACCATGCTACCTCTACAGCCGTCCATAATTGCGAAAGCGTTGCGGTTGCAGGATTTTGTGCACGAACAGATCTCTCGATTATGTCCCATTTCGGGCGATGTGGGTGGACAAATCATTCGCTCGAATTGTCCAGAATGTCCTTCAAACCAATCGCGAACAATTGTGGTGCGCTGACATGGCGCTTCGTCATCATAAAAATTTCATCGTTGTTTGGGGACATAAGGTCCATGAATGGCTGCAAATGATCTCCCAGTAGCCGAACATAACCGTTTCCAGCCAATGATCGGTTCAGTTGGACCAGAGATCCATGGCATGCAAACATGGGCCACACTATTATGGAGCCACCACATGCGTGCACACTGCCTTATTGACAACTTGGGTCCATGGCTTCGTGGGGTCTGCGCCTCAGCTGTTGCCAGCTGAAATCGGGACTCATCCGACCAGGCCACTGACTTCCAGTTTAGGGTCCAACCGATATGGTCACGATCCCAGGAGAGGCGCTGCAGACGATGTCGGGTCGTCTGCTGCCGTAGCCCATTAACTCCAAATTTTGCCTCACTGTCCTAACAGATATATTCATCGTACTTCATGATACATTTTTGCCGTTATTTCATGCAGTGTTGCTTGTCTGTTAGCACGGTCAACCTTATGCAAACACCGCCGCACTCGATCGTTACGTGGAGGCCATCGGCCACTGTGTTATCCTTTTTGAGAGGTAATGCTTGAAATTTGGTATTTTCGGCACACTCGTGACACTGTGGAATTTGGAATATGGAATTCTCTAACGATTTCCGAAACAGAATGTTCCATGCGTCTAGTTCCAACTATCATTCCGTCGTGCGGCCTTAATCAATTTGGAAACCTTTTCACATGATCACCTGAGTGCAAATAACAGCTCCGTCAATACACTGCCCATTTATGCCCTGTGTTCGCGATACTACAGCCATCTTATTAGTGCATATGCCTGTTCTATGAATTTCGTGACGTCAGTGTATGTGGGGATTATTAGTTAATTAACGGATGCTGTTTCTTAACAGCTGACTGAAAAATATCCTTACGTAGTCGCGCTATCTATTTATGAATTAGAGACTTTAACTACCATCAAGTTACATGCGAATTTAAAACGTTTTGTATAAAACTTATTTTCAACAGGACAACATGAATAATGATAAAGTTCTAAAGTATTAACTCTGTTGTTAGATGGCTTCGTGACTTTTTTTCAGCTCTATGTATTCCCGGCCATCCTGATTTAGGTTTTCCGTGATTTCCCTAAATCGCTCCAGGCAAATGCCGGGATGGTTCCTTTCAGAGGGCACGGCCGACTTCCTTCCCCGTCCTTCCCTAATCCGATGAGACCGGTGACCTCACTGTCTGGTCTCCTTCCCCAAACAACCCAACCCCCCTCTATGTATTCATATAACGTGTTTATAATTTGGTGATACCCATTGCCTTGATACCGAGCGAGGTGGCGCAGTGGTTAGACACTGGACTCGCATTCGGGAGTACGACGGTTCAATCCCGCGTCCGGCCATCCTGATTTAGGTTTTCCGTGATTTCCCTAAATCACTCCAGGCAAATGCCGGGATGGTTCCTCTGAAAGGGCACGGCCGACGTCCTACCCATCCTTCCCTAATCCGATGAGACCGATGACCACGCTGTCTGGTCTCCTTCCCCAAAAACAACCAACAACAACCCAAAACAACCAACCAACCAACCAACCAACCCATTGCCTTCCGATCCCTTTTGCCGTATATCATTGCTGATACTTCCGCATTTAGAAGCAATTTCTCGCCACAAGGGCAAGAGGGCGCCCTGAGACTGTATCGGCTCTTTGCCCTCTTTTCACACGACCATTGGCAGAATGAGGGTGAAGTCTTCCAGCCAATGCTGATGATTTTTACTAAAAACATAAGCAGTAGCTTGTATCCAACCTATTGTACATACAATACGTCTCTTTTATTAATAACACAAAGAGAAAACACACTAATACAAGAGATCAGAATCTGTGTTACGCCTAGTGATTGCCAGCATGGAATACCAATCTGACCAGAGAAGCATGTAAGGGCAAGTCCAGTAACGTAAACAATGGACGTAATCCAAGTATCAACAGGCGGTAGGAGTAATTGTCTCACAGTTGCGAAGGCGAGGAAGGAGCTGTCCACTTGATTTAAACCCTAGGGGACCGCATCTATTCATCAACGATTTAATCCAAGTGTATGTATACGCAGGACTTGCCCAGTAATGAAAGTGACAGAAGTAGGAGCTACAGAGGATCAAGCATAAAAAAAGAAACAAATTGATGCGTGTCATTTATGTTAGCGTAATTTCATCAAGGCACCGGTTAGTGCAACGGGAAAAGTGCAGAACGGTAATCCGAATGTCGTGGGATCGACTCCCCATGTGGAAACATAATTTTAATTCAGCTCATCGTAGCACACAAACGTATACACCGAAAAAACTTTCACTACTTTCTCGTGTTTTTTACTTCCAATACGATTATTCTTCGGTTGTTATCGTGGAACGTTCGGATGCGATCAGATCGTTTTCTGCCAGATGCTGTGAACTCTATTTCAGCATAGTTTTCAGTTGTTGGTTCGAACTTTGCTGTGGATGCTATCATACTATGGCTCCTGTTCTTCTTCTACCGATGTTCCAGGCACATCAGTATTTCACTTGTACCATCAGACATTTCTGTCCACTGGCTATTTTTCGCAGTATTTCATGCTCTCACAGTAATTCCGAAAAACTGGCATTACTCAGTCGACAGCTAGCAAGCCAATGAGATCCAGAACCGGCTGTGGGCCTATTTTTTCTGTATCGAGAACCTATTGTTCGCCATCAGATGCCGAGGGCTGCTCGAAGGGTAAGATGAAATAACGGAATACGAAGTCCTCCACTTTAATTACAGTGCCTTCTTTGAAAGTTATTTGCGCAGTCCTTGTGGACCGTGTAAGTACAGACCTTTCTTGGAAACTTATTTGCAATTTCAAATTTTCTTTGCCTTTTCTTTTCATGCCTCTCATGAAAATATTAATAAATGCTATATATTGAGTACCATTTCGGTTTATATGCAATGCAAGTAACGTAAACATTGCCCGCCCGGCTAGCCGTGCAGTGTAACGCACTGCTTCCCGGGCGGGAAGGTGTGCCGGTCCCTGGCACGAATCCGACCGGCGGATTTATGTCGAGGTTCGGTGTGCCGGCCAGGCTGTGGATGGTTTTTTAGGCAGTTTTCCATCTGCCTCGGCGATTGCGGGCTGGTTCCCCTTATTCTGCCTCAGTCACACTATGGCGGCGACTGCTGCGCAAACACTGTCTCCACGTAGGCGTACACCATAATTACTCCAACTCGCAAACATTGGGTTTACACTCGTCCGGAATGAGCCTTTCCCCGCGGGATCCATTGGGGGCCGAACGGCACAATAACTCTAGGTTCGGTGGGGGGACGGCGGTGGTGTGAGTGGACTGCTATAGCCTGTTGTTGGGTTGTGTACCACTGAGGGCTACGGCGGGGACGAAGCCTAAATTGGTTCAAGTGGCTCTAAACACTATGGGACTTAACATATGAGGTCATCAGTCCCCTAGACTTAGAACTACTTAAACCTAACTAACCTAAGGACGTCACACACATCCGTGCCCGAGGCAGGATTCGAACCTGCGACCGTAGCAGCAGCGTAGTTCAGGACTGAAGCGCCTAGAACCGCTCGACCACAGCGGCCGGCGGACGAAGCCTCTCCATCGTTTCTAGGTCTCCAGTTCTATACATACGTACATACATACAACATAAACATTGAAAATAAAACAAAAAATTATCCGCATAGAGACTCGGCCCCTAAAACTCTCTGATTACCATTCAGTTCTCTTCCCGCTGTGCCAATCGCTGTCCGGAAGCTGCGCTAACACAGATGACCAAGCTTCAACCGACCTGCGCCAAAAGTGGTACCTTTTTCTAGGCGCTTGGCCATCTGGAAGTCCCACTTCTGTCACTTTCATTTCTGGCCAAGTTCTGCATTTCCATTGATCTGCCAACATAGCTATAACATATGTGACGCATTGTGTATATTGTGTATTGAACCAGGGACCTAGAAACGACGGAGAGGCTTCGTTCCGCCATAGCCCTCAGTGTTACATAACCCCACAAGAGGACACGGCAGTCCACCTACTCCACCGCCGCACCACTCCGAACCCACGGTTATTGTGCGTTGCGGCTCCCAGTGGACCCCGCCGGGAAGGTCTCATACGATACGAGTGTAATCCCAAACATTTGCTTGATAGAGTAATTATGGTGTACGCGTACGTGGAGACAGTGTTTGCCCAGCAATCGCCGATATAGTTAATTGTGACGGAATAAGGGGAACCAGCCTGCATTCGCCGAGGCAGATGGAAAACCGCCTTAAAAACCATCCACCTCGACATTAATCCGACGGGCGGATACGTTTTGGGGACCGGGACGCCTTCCCGCTTGGGGAGCAGCGCGAAAGACCACGCGGCTAGCCAGGTGGATGTGACACATGCTTCGTGAAATCCGATTCAGCAAACAGTTTTAAAACAAGTGCTGCGAATTTTCGTTTTTCCGAACCTCGAATGGTTCAGTAACTTTTTAAAGGATAAAATTTCAACGTTTTAAAACCATATGATAGCATTAATATTCGTCAGGGGCTTTCGGTAGCTCTGACGAACATCACGGTGACAGGAGATGGAAGCTAGTAAAAGCGGCAACTATGTACGTTTCCCAGGAGACAGCGAGCCCAGGACCGGTGAATTTGGGAGTTGCGGCACGTATGTGCCGGTATTGGCCGAGATGTTTTGTTTTGTTTTCTTCTAGGGCGCAAAAAACAACTGAGGTCATACGCGCCCAAGTCAAAACTGTAGAACACAAACACAGAGACGAGGGAAACGACCATATGTCAGCCCCAATGGACAGAATAGGAGACAGCTAAAAAAGGCACGTGGAACAAGGGCTAAAAAAACGCCATACAAAAATGGAGATCCAAAACTAAAAATTAAATGGCCTTCGCCATATTGCTTCGTCGGATAAAAAGTAAAACGCGGGCGACAGCCTGCGCGTCATTCGCTAAAACGGCTGAAAATCGCACGGCAAACCCAAGACGGAACGTAAATTGTTAAAAAAGAAAGGGCAGTCCAGCAGGTAGTGGCGGGCAGTTAAAATTTGGCCGCAATGCGTACAAAGTGGTGGGGCAGCGCTACCTGAATAAATGACGATGGCTAAAAAGGCAGTGCCCAATACACAGGCGAGAGGGCCGAAAGGAGGCCGTCGAAGCCGCCGGGAGAGGCTTAATAAGCTGAAGCTTATTCCCGGAAAGGGAAGACCATTGGCGATGCCAAAGCGACGCCACCTCCTGACAGACGGCAACGGCAGAGGGAATAGAGGTACTCGTGGGCTGAGGTACGAGGACTGCAGCCTTGGCAGCGGCGTCAGCAGTCTCGTTTCCTGACAGACTGACATGACTAAGGACCCACAGAAACATGACACTGGCTCCACCAAGAGTGAACAAGTGACTATTTTCCTGGACCTGCTGCACTAAGGGATGAGCAGTTTACAGCACACAGAGACTTTGGAAGGCGCTGAGTGAGTCTGAGCAGAGGACACAATTGGGAAGGCTGTGTCACTGGATGTACTCCGTGGCCTGATACAAGGCGAAAAGCTCAGCTGTAAATACTGAGGAGTGGTCCGGAAGCCGATATCGAAAGACACAGGTGCCAATGACGATGGCACATCCGACCCCACGGTCAGTCCGAGAGCCATCAGTATATACAAAGGTACTAGCGCTAAGTTCCATGCGAAGGCAGGGAAACTGAAGGCGATAGACTGAGGTAGGAGTAGTGTCCTTAGGAAGCGACAGAAGGCCAAGGTTAACATGGGCCGCTTCACGAAGCCAAGGTGGTGAAGGGTTCACACCCATGGGGGAAGTTGCATGTAGCGTGAAGTTCAGCCGCCGTAGCAAGTGGCGAAAGCGGACTCCAGGAGGTAACAGAGAAGAGGGAGGAGCCCTGTCCTGACGATCTAAGGAATCGCCAAAGAAAGAGGCATAGGAAGGGTGGCCATGCATGACAGACAAACGGCATGCGTACCTGCTGAGGAGAAAGTCACAGTGGTAGGACAGTGGCAGTTCAGCAGCTTCATCATACAGACCCTGAACCGAGCTGGTGTAAAAGGTGCCCATGGCCAAATGGATGCCATGATGATGGATAGTGGTGAGACGGCGTAAAAGGGATGGGTGTGCAGATGCATAAACAAAGCATTCATAAGTCGAGTTTCGAACGGACAAGGGACCGGTACAAATGGATGAGGGTGGTTCGATCGGCACCCCGAGAAGTACCACTGAGGATATGCAGGACATTGAGGGACTGCGTACAGCAGGCTGTAAAGTAAGAGACATGGAAGGACCAAGAGAGTTTCCTATCGAGCATGAGCCTCAGGAATTTCGTAGTGTCAATGAATGGAAGGGCAACAGGCCCAAGATGTAGAGATGGTGGGAGAAACCATTTGCGTCACCAGATATTCATACAGATGGTTTTGTCAGTGGAAAAGCTAAAGACATTGGCGATTCTCTAGAAGTGAAGACGATCAAGACAGCGCTGAAGACGCCGCTCTGTAAGACAGGTCCGTGGAGAACTGCAATAGATGACAAAATCATCGACAAAAAGAGAGCCAGAGACGCCCAGTGGGAGACAGGCCATTATAGGGTTAATGGCGATAGCAAAGAGGATGACGCTCAGGACCGAACCCTGAGGCACATCATTTTCCTGAATAAAGGTTTCCGACAAGGCAGAACCCACACGCACCTTGAAAACTTGGTCTTGTAAAAATACCCGAAGGAAACAGGGCAGGCCCCCACTGAAGCCCCACACCTCCCGAACACCTGACAGAGGGACCAATGGGCAATGGGAAGGTTACAGCTCAGGCAATCACACCTCCCTGGGCGTGGCCTGTACCAGGGAGTACGTGCGAACCCTACCTGTCGACCCAGGGCTGAGAATTACGCGTTACTGAGTCACCTTTTACGCGTCAAACGCTTGGGCCGGTCTTCAGGAGCACACAGGGAGGAAGAATAAAAAAGAGGATCCTCAAACGCCGAAGCGGAAGAACGAGAAGAGACGGGAAACAAAGAAAAGAAAAGGGAGCCGAAAAGAAAGTTTGTTCACGGGTCAGCGACAAAATGCAGAACATTCCCAATAATACAGCAGACACGTTTCGCAAGGGAGGGGAAAAAGAATAGCAAGAGAATAGACATGCATCACGGAATGGAAAGAGTGCTGCAAAGGCTGGGACCCCGTGGTAGCCAAGCAGGAACCTGCCAAGGAGTGGCGAACCCCCTAGGGGGTGGCCGAGATGGTGAGGGTAAAACACACATCCGTCGGCCGCAAACACTGGACCACCTTCCCGGCTACAACTCATCTGAGCCCACTGCTACTGCGGTTAGCAGCAACCACTTATTGTGTAACTGCAACACGTATTCCCAGACTTGGCTAACAACTCACTCACGAAATTAGAGTTTTACAACTTCTTCAAAGAAGGCTGGAAACTCGATTACATGAGAAGAACCATACACCGATTCCTCGTATTCTGGTTTCCAGGAGTGAAAGAAAGGAGTTAAACTGATCATTCGGTGAAATTTTCATTGTTAACAAAAGGTAACAGTCTTCTTGCTTCTGTCGTTTCTTCTAACCGTATTCCAGTTTATATCACCTATTGTCAATTACTTTTTTCTTCCGTTACATCTCACTGTTATACGAGGGGCGTTCAGCAACTAATGCAACACATTTTTTTCTGAAAGCAGGTTGGTTTTATTCAGGATCCCTACGTCAGCTTACTGGGAGGGCCTGTATGCCCGCATGATACCACTCTACTGGTCGATGTCGGAGCCAACGTCTTGCTGCATCAATAACCTCCCCGTTATCCACCTATTGCTTCCCGCGGAGTGCATACTTCATTGGACAAAACAGATGGAAGTTGGGAGGTGCGAGATTCGGGCTGTAGAGTGGATGTGAAAGAACAGTCAAATGAAGTTTTGTGAGCTCCTTCCGGATGAGCAGATTTGCGTGACGCCTTGCGGTGTCAAGAGGTAGAAGTTAGTTTGGATTTTTGTGGCGACGAACACGCTTAAGTCATTTCTTCAGTTTCCTGAGGATAGCACAATGCACTTCAGAGTTGATCATTGTACCACGACGGAGGACATCAAACAGAATAATCCCTTCAGAGTCCCAGAAAAACGTCGCCATGATTTTACTGGCAAAGGGTGCGGCTCTGAACTTCTTCTTCGGAGGAGAGGTGATGTGGTGCTACTCTATGGATTGCATGGATTGCCATTTTATTTCCGGTTCGACATGAGGAAACCATGTTTCATCGCCTGTGACGAAGTCCTACAACACATCGACACGATCAGCCACGTAACGCGTAATCAAATCCAGAAAAATGGTTCACAAGGCTCTAAGTGCTGTGAGACTTAACTTCTGAGGTCATCAGTCCCCTAGAACTTAGAACTACTTAAACCTAACTACCCTAAGGACATCACACACAGCCGGCCGGAGTGGCCGTGCGGTTCTAGGCGCTACAGTCTGGAGCCGAGCGACCGCTACGGTCGCAGGTTCGAATCCTGCCTCGGGCATGGATGTGTGTGATGTCCTTAGGTTAGTTAGGCTTAATTAGTTCTAAGTTCTAGGCGACTGATGACCTCAGAAGTTAAGTCGCATAGTGCTCAGAGCCATTTGACATCACACACAGCCATGCCCGAGGCAGGATTCGAACCTGCGACCGTAGCAGCAGCGCAGTTCCGGACTGAAGTGCCTAGAACCGCTCGGCCACAGCGGCCGGCAAGCAAATAAGCACAGATGAGTCTTCATTGCTCTTGGTGTCCTGTTAGCCAGCGAGGAACCCAGCGAACACACACCTTTGAGTACCCCAAATGGTGGGGGAGTGTGTCAGCACTACCAACACAGACGTCCAGCTCAGTAGGGACATGCGTGATTGTGATCCGTCGATCACCTAGAATGAGAGTGCCCGCACGTTCCAACACTGCAGGAGTCTCAGCTGTGTGTGCCCGGCCGGCACGCGGGAGACGGGACAGGTTTGCGCGACCTTGTTGCGATGATGACAGACGCCTCCACCAACGACTCACTTATTTTTGTTCACTGCCAGTTCCCTGTAGACACTCCGCAAGCGCCACTGAATATGTGCAATGCTCTGGTTTTCCGCCAAATGAAACTCAATAAAAGCTCTCTGCTAGGAAATTACCTCTGTTACAGACGCCGTTTTAAAAGCTACATATTGTGCCACCACTTATCGGAACTTCATGAAACCATAAGGGCCTGAAGCGGAAGTATTCCACGATGTCCCACAACAAAATACGCTTTTTTTAAACCGGATCTGGTCGAGGAAAAAATGTGCTGAACTACTTACTGAACGCCCCTGCAGAATATCAACATGTAAGTATTTTGGATTTCATTTTAACTCTGTGAATGTACAGGGATAAGGAAAATAATGTGCACAGTGGTAGTAATGGGATGGTTGTGTTTGACGGTCAGCAACGGAGGTAAGGCACGCGTCGCGCTGGACTCTGCGTGTTCAGAGCGGACTAGGCATCAGTTTACGAGTAATGCACACTTCGTATATGACAGAGATTGTCGTACGCTAACACGAATTGTGTCAAAAGAACACAAAACTACGGCGGCTAAAGCGACTGCAGAGCTCAACAGCCATCTTCGAGACCTCATATCTATCGACACTGTCCGCCGAGAACTCCATAAAGCGAATATTCGTGGACGAGCTGCTATACCGAAACCATTAGTGACAACAACCAACGCAAAGAAGCGTAGAACACGATGTCAGGAGCATAAACCCTGGACGGCTGATCAGTGGAAACACGTCATATGGTCCAACGAGTCCACGTTTTCATTGTTTCCAACATCGGGCCGGGTTTACGTCTGGAGAACACCAAAATAAGACTACAATCCTGATTGTTAGATTCCAACGATTAAGCATTGAAGTGGAAGTGTGATGGTGTGGGCAGCCATGTCATGGTATTCTGCTGGTCCCATCATTACTCTCAAAGGCCGTGTTACAGCCAACGATTATTGAACATTTTAGGTGATCGGGTGCACTCAATGATTCAAATGTTGTCCTCCAACAACGATGCCATATTTCAGGACGATAATGCACCTATTCACACAGCCAGGAAAATGCAATCATGGAATTAGGAGCATGCGAACTGCAGCGTCTTTCCTGGCCAGCACAGTCCCCGGACTTGAACATTATCGAATCCTTGTGGGCGGTATTGGACCACAGACTCCGGAGCAGATTTCCGCCTCCCCAGTCCGTACAGGAGCTAGAAGAGGTTCTGATCGAAGAGTGGCATAACATTCCACCGGAGACTACACAATTATTATATGCCAGTATTCCAAGAAGAATCACAGCTGTATTACGGGCAAATGGGGTCCAACTCCTTAGTAATAAACCATTCCCAAATAAGTACAGGTGTTCACATTATTTTGCCTATCTACTACCTCGAAATGCCACAGGCATGGATGAACATAGGCATTTCTGAGTTTTCTCCCAGTGTATTATCTTGACAAAACAGTTCAAAAAAGTGAATTAGATTGCATATATCCCTCAAATATTAAATAAACGCTCAGAAACTATGATATATCACAGAGTTAAATATTTAACTCTGTAAAATGCAATACATCTCTGCACTTGGTCACTGGGAATCAACTAAAACACATACTAGACTGTAATGCATTTAAGTCTACGTTAGTGTATTTTCCCTTGTCAGTGCTATATAAGGCCTGGATTGAAACATAGGTGGAGTCTTGTACAAGTGCAGCAGGTCTATAAAAGATTTCATACCGGAAAATACGTTTTCCCTCAGATTTTTACATATTAACTACTCATTTCAGTCAATTAAGTTGTTCGATTACATGAAGGTCACGTCTACAAACAAACGACGACAGCAATAGTCAGCTTCTTAAAACATGCAACTTTTATTTATTTTTAAAACTGCAGAGTATTCTTTTGCGGTATTCTGATTTTTCCCTGAGCGACAATGAAAAGCTAAAAACACTGAGGAGCTTTCCAACTGTAGAGCTATACGCATGGAACACATAGGTCTGAAGGAAGTCGATGCTATTGGCATACTGTACTACGAACTACGAGTATTATCACCTTCGGCACACCTATGGGAACAGTGCACGTTTTATTGTCCAGTGTCATCTATCAGAACAGTGACAACACTCCTACATACCTCTAACACCGTAAAGTCAATTGACTAGAGGGACTTAATACGAGAGTCATAATATCTTTCAATGGTATTCCGTGGAACGAGTGGTGAACATGGAACCCCAAAGTCCAATGAGAGTGTCCCAACACAGTACTGACGACTGAGTTCTGATATACAAGAATATTCCAGTAAAAGAACTATGGATATCTATATCTCTCGACCGCATATGGGAGCGTTTTACATCTCTACATCAATGATCTGCAAATCGCTGTAAAGTGTGTGGCAGAGGATATTTATCGCATCGAGATTTCTTCCCATTCCATTCATGGATGGAGCATTCGAAAAATGAGTGCTTGTACGACTCTTTGCAAGCCGTTATTTTATAGATATTATCAGCATAACCTTGATGGTACAGATACGTAGCTAGCTGAAGAATATTCGTAGTTTCTGCTCCGAAAGACGTTTTTTCTGAAGTTTTATTGGCAGGTTCTAGCGAGATGTACAGCGTCTCTCTGCGAGGATTTGTCAGTTAATCTTTTTCAGCATTTATTTGGCAGTTTGTCGCCATTTCAATTAGTCTGTGACCATTCATGCTAGCCTCTTTTGTATACACTCTATGTCCTCTGATTGCCCAACCTGATACGGGTCCAACCCACTAAGAGGAGTATCCAAGTATGGACCGCAAAAACATTTTGTATGTAATCTCTCTTCTATTTAAGTTGCATTTTCACAGTATCCTGGTAATGAGTCCTGACTATCATTTGCTCTCCACTTTATATCTCCACAATTCCACTTCACATATCTATAGGTTTTTCCTAAATATCTGTATGACATGGTTGACTGATGTGACTCAATCCTGTAGTCAAAAATAGCTCGCTTTACATTTCTCTACAGTATGAGGCAGTTGGCACCATGCTGAATGTTTAATGCTTAAGATAACTGCACCATTTTCGAAAAGTCGAACGTGAGACTGCAACTAATACTATTTGCTGCGTCATTAATGTGTAACACGAACGGCAACGGTCCTATCACACACCCCAGTGTCTGCAGATGATTTTCCATCCAGAATAACATTTTGTTTTCTGTCCATCAGGAAATATTCAATCCAATATCAAAGCCGATTCGATAAAATAAAAGAATGTATTTTCTTCAGCAGACGATGATGTGGTAGTGAATCTAAAGCCTCTCGTATGTCTAGAACCACTGGACCTCTCCGGTTTCCTCTATCCATGGTACTGAGAACATCATTGTGAAGTGAACGGATAGTTACGCATCATCAGTATTTTCAGAACCCATATTTATTACCATTAAATGGCAGCGCGATTTATAAGGAGTGGAAATATAATTCGAACTATTTACTATTACTACACCGCACTTAGTATTTGATGCGCAAAAATTTTTTTAAATCTTCGCTAGAACGATTTGACTGAATAGAAACACGAGATCAGTGAAAAATCAATAAATTGTAGACATTCCGATCAAAATGGCAACCAACGATAATCGGCCAACAATAATCGTTGAAGAAACGCCGCAATAGTAGCACCGAGGGAAACGTCCCTTAAATCGCTTCAATTCACCTAAAACATGATGTTCAGCTAAAACATGATTACCAGGGCAAATGTATGCAGCGATTAGAAACCTGCCTCTTAGCTAGATTTTCTGCTTTGTATGAAGATATTGTGAGCAGTAACATACACTCTATGATCAAAAGTATCCGCACACCCCAGAAACATAAGTTTTCATATTAGCTGCATTGTGCTGCCACCTACTGCCAGGTACTCCATGTCAGCGGCCTCAGTAGTCATCAGGCATCGTGAGAGAGCAGAATGCGGCGCTCCGCGGAACTCACGGACTTCGAAAGTGATCAGGTGATTGGATGTCACTTGTGTCATAAGTCTGTACGCGAGATTTCCACTCTCATAGACATCCCTAGGTCCACTGTTCCATGTGATAGGGAAGTGGAAACGTGAAGGGACACGTACAGCAGAAAAGCGTACAGGCAGACCTCGTCTGTTGACTGACAGAGACAGCCGGCAGTTGAAGAGCGTCGTAATGTGTAATAGGCAAACGTCTATCCTGACCATCACACAGGAATTCCAAACTGCATCAGGATCCACTGCAAGTACCATGACAGTTAGGCGGAAGGCGAGAAAACTTGGATTTCATGTTCGAGCGGCTGCTCATAAGCCGCACATCGCGCCAGTAAATGCTGTTGAGTGGTACTTCAGTAAATACATTAGTGAAATCAAAGTGAAGTAGAAATTAGAATTTAAATGAAAAACTTGGTTTAGTTTAGAGAGTTGCATACTGGCAAACAGCGGTCAGAGCAGCAGAGACAATGACGGTGAAGTCAGCAAGTTCCACATAAGCAGGCGCTGTCGATTCAGCCGTCAGGGCATCGCCCGATCGGTTCACGTGTTTCTCAGTTGTCGAATGTGAGCAAAGGCCCTCGCCTACATTCCAAGAGCCAATGACCGATGTTAAGAAGATTCTTCGAGAAGCTTTTCAGCGTGACAGAAGAGACAATGACCATGAAGTCGTTCACCTCCAGTGAACTGAAGTGAATAAATACGCGAGACGCGGTGGGCCCGGAGACGGAGAGGAGAGACGGAGACGAGAGACGAAGAAGACGAAGAAGTGAAGAAGCGTAGCAGTAGTTTTCAGTCAGTTTCGGTGCTGAAGACATGCAAGAAGAGACTGCATCTTGCACAGACGCACCAAGTCCGCCGCTGTAATGGAATAGCAAGCAGCAGCCTCGGCGCCAGAAGACAGAAGTTAAAAGGTATTTGAAGTCTGATTTTTATGTACCCGGGTGACTCGTGAGGACGGGAAGGAGACGGCCTCACATCAGCAGTCACCTGTGAGCTGGGATGAAGATCTGACAGCCGAAGACTGGCAAGCGGGAGTCCGTTGTTCGAGTCCGGGACACTGGCCTTCCCCCGCCGCGCCGCTCCGCTGGCCGACGCACAACACACGCGGCCGCTTAGAGAAGAGAAACACTGGGACGCCACATTCAAGGTATCACCATCCGATGCACGACTTCGCTCGCAATAATTAAACGGGCCACCTCGCGCTGCGCGTCTCCAGTCAGCTGGGCGAGACGGCGACACGAGATACACACCGCTACGCGTAATCAGACGCCGCCGCCGCCGCTGCCGCAGCATAAGGCTACGCAAACGACACAGCTGCCGCCCTCCGAACCAGAACATCCAGTAAGATACAGTTGTACGAAACTTTCAATAAAAGTTATCAATGTAAAAATGCTGTTTCATTCTACCTCATACCCAAGCCAAGGAAGAACCCACCCTGCCCACATGTTGTTAAGAGAGAAAAATTAATTTATCTAGTATTTTCACCCTGACATAATGCTTTAGAATGCTCATTCTGACAACTGACTTGCATCAAAAGAGAAAACTCAGTTACATTTAGTAGCAGAAGTGTTACATTTAGTATCACAACTGTTACATTTGGTGTCAGAGAAAAAACACTTGGCTCAATATGAGGTGTGAATGACAGTCACTGAAGGTCCACAGTTAGTATCGTTTAATGTGTGAAAGAATAGGGGTTTGCATAGCAGTCGTAATATTTTCTTTATTTAGAAGTTTGTTCTTTCTCATAATTTTAAGAGTTTGTCGAAAATATTTAAACATCTTTTTCATTCAGTATGGTAAGATTGTGTAACTAACAGTTTGTAAAATGATGACACGAAATCGTACAAAGTCAGAGTCAGCACCACAAGCGGTTTCTACTGAGGAAGCTATTCAGAGCTTAGTTAATCAGACAGCACAGCTTAAAAATGATAATAATGCATTATTTAAGCAGTTGTGTGAGGTTAGGCAAACCAGTTCAATCCCTCCCACCCTAGATTCCTCAGCAGCAGCCTTAGTAACTCCTTTTTCAGGTAAACCTGGCGAAGACATAACAGCCTTTTCTGATGATTTAGTAGCAGCTGCAAAGTTATAATCATGGTCAGATGAACAGCTCTTACAAATGACAAAGTTAAGAAGTTAAGATTGACAGGAGAGGCTAAAGCACACGTCTTATACCATGAAGAATTACGAAATGCTCCAACATTTGAGGAATTGAAGAAAGGATTGCTTAAACGTTTTCAAAAACAGAACAGCTGTAGATTTTATAGGGAACAGTTAAACACTATCACTCAGAGGCAAAACGAGTCGTTAGAAAGCTTTGTAGATAGGATTAGAAAAGTTAATATTAACACCTATCAGTTGACAACTAGTGATGAAGCAAATAAAGTTATTTTACAAGAGGCAGAAAATAGAGCTCTGGATACATTTTTACGTGGGTTGCCTCCTGAAACGTCCCGTCGTGTCAGGGCAGAGTTTCCTAAAAATTTAGCGGAAGCTGTATCTGTGGCGACGGCTTTTGAAGAAATTGACATTGCCACCAGATACAGGGAGAAGCGAAAAGTATTTTCAGCAGGAGTACGATGTTTTAGGTGCGATCGACAGGGACATATAGCAAAAAACTGCAGAAAACCTCAATGCACTAATTGTCAAAGAATAGGTCACACATTCAAGGAATGCAGGTCTAAGAAAGTTTTTGGAAATAGGAATCAGTTAAACTCAAACTGGAATGTCGGAACCGCCGCCAGGCGTTCCCAATAAAATTTCATGCCATTAAGGCGAATGTGAAGGCGGAATGCTGGTTATCTGCTACCATACAGGATAAAGAGGCAAGGTTACTGGTGAATACTTAAATTTGGCGTACCTGAAGCTATTATCACAGATCAGGGATCTAATTTTATGTCTGAATTAATGAAACAGCTATGCCACTTACCAAAGATACGTAAATTACGCACCACTCTGTTACACCCTCAGTGCAACGGACGCACAGAAAGAGTTCATCGGACAATTGGCAAGATGCTTAGTTATTATATTAACGAACAACATTCTAATTGGGATACGTATTTACCAATAATCGTGTCGGTATACAACGCCAAAACGCATGAAGCAACTGGCATGTCACCTTATGAAGTGGTCTATGGGAAAAAAATGCCGTCCCCTTTTGATGTAATCAGGCAGAAAAACGGAAGAGTCGGAGAAACAGTAAGAGATTTCAGTCGAATGATGAAGGATGTATGGAAAAAGGTTCAAAAATCTAATACAAAGGCTTTGGAACGACAGGAAAGATTAGGTAATGCCCAAGCTAAATATCCAAATTACAAAATCGGTCAGTCGGTGATGCTGTCAGCCCCATACATTGCGAAAGGAAAAACGAAGAAATTTGTAACAAACTACAGAGGTCCTTATCAAATTATTGAGATCACGTCACCAGCAACGTTAAATTGCAATTGCCCACCCGAACTACCATTGTGCATGCAAGTCGTTTAAAACCTTTTAAGGGAGCTCCAGACGTAATTCCTTCAACAATAGTGTCTGCTTTCCCGAAGGGTGGAGAAACTACCCGAAAAGGAAAAAGAGTGGCCACGCCAGCACAACATACAGACATGGCACCATACAATCTTCGACCAAGAGTGCGAATGTCCTAGTTGAATCTTAGTAGACTGTAGTATACATATGTAAATAATTAATAAATGATAATGGTTTATTTTTTAAGAAAAAAAGTTGAACGTAGAAGCAGGTAGATCTTGTAGTTAACAATGTATTCCTTCTTTTCTTTGTTTTTGTTTTTACTAGGTTGGTAGGTTCATAACCATGTTGTTTGCTTTTTTTCAGAAAATGCCATGCAAGCATTTCCTACACAAAACCTATCTTACCTCAATGATTCCCTTGACTGTTCCCTTCTGAAGTCATTAGATATGTCATAAACTCACAGCAAGGCAAAATTGATGCCAATGTTATGATGCAACATGTCTTAAAATAAAAAAGTGAACACAAAACTAAAATTATAATCCTAGGAACGGGTATATCTGGAACCTCTGTGTTGGTGTTTCTGCTTTGTACAGTTTTCTTTTATTTAAGACGAAAAATTAAGCTAATATTAATATAACACTTCATCAAATCCCTGTTAACTGGATACCACACTCTTAAATGGTGTACTTCAGTGGTTACTTTTCAGCATTAATGTATTAATTTTGTTTATTGTACTTCACTCTTTACTAAACAGTCTTATGTTAAAGTAAACAATACTGTAGAATAGATATTCTTGCATTAATATAGGGTAGATTAAACAGGTGTTGCTATGTAACTATCTAAGTGTTTATTCATTGTCATCAAGATTTGTTACACTTATTATAACCATTTATGTGTGAACTATGTGATTCATGAGCGTACAGTGCATTAGTAAAGTGATAAAGTATTTTCAACATACTTAAAGTGAAGCGTGTGTAATCTTCTAAGTCAAGAGTTTTCATTGCTTGTGTTAGTGCTTTTGCCGTGTGAAGAGTGGAGGAATGTTGAGTGGTAAATTCGAAAGCGAATTTCTCCGAAGGGTGGAGGAATGTTGAGTGGTACTTAAGTAAATACATTAGTGAAATCAAAGTGAAGTAGAAATTAGAATATAAATGAAAAACTTGGTTTAGTTTAGAGAGTTGCATACTGGCAAACAGCGGTCAGAACAGCAGAGACAATGACGGAGAAGTCAGCAAGTTCCACCTAAGCGGGCACTGTCGATTCAGCCGTCAGGGCATCGCCCGACCGGCTCACGTGTTTCTCAGTTGTCGAATGTGAGCAAAGGCCCTCGCCTACATTCCAAGAGCCAATGACCGATGTTAAGAAGATTCTTCGAGAAGCTTTTCAGCGTGACAGAAGAGACCATGACCATGAAGTCGTTCACCTCCAGTGAACTGAAGTGAATAAATACGCGAGACACGGTGCGCCCGGAGACGGAGAGGAGAGACGGAGACGAGAGACGAAGAAGATGAAGAAGTGAAGAAGCGTAGCAGTAGTTTTCAGTCAGTTTCGGTGCTGAAGACATGCAAGAAGAGACTGCATCATGCACAGACGCACCAAGTCCGCCGCTGTAATGGAATAGCAAGCAGCAGCCTCGGCGCCAGAAGACAGAAGTTAAAAGGTATTTGAAGTCTGATTTTTACGTACCCGGGTGACTCGTGAGGACGGGAAGGAGACGGCCTCACATCAGCAGTCACCTGTGAGCTGGGATGAAGATCTGACAGCCGAAGACTGGCAAGCGGGAGTCTGTTGTTCGAGTCCGGGACACTGGCCTTCCCCCGCCGCGCCGCTCCGCTGGCCGACGCACAACACACGCGGCCGCTTAGAGAAGAGAAACACTGGGACGCCACATTCAAGGTATCACCATCCGATGCACGACTTCGCTCGCAATAATTAAACGGGCCATCTCGCGCTGCGCGTCTCCAGTCAGCTGGGCGAGACGGCGACACGAGATACACACCGCTACGCGTAATCAGACGCCGCCGCTGCCGCTGCCGCAGCATAAGGCTACGCAAACGACACAGCTGCCGCCCTCCGAACCAGAACATCCAGTAAGATACAGTTGTACGAAACTTTCAATAAAAGTTATCAATGTAAAAATGCTGTTTCATTCTACCTCACACCCGAGCCAAGGAAGAACCCACCCTGCCAACATGTTGTTAAGAGAGAAAAATTAATTTATCTAGTATTTTCACCCTGACATAATGCTTTAGAATGCTCATCCTGACAATTGACTTGCATCAAAAGAGAAAACCCAGTTACATTTAGTAGCAGAAGTGTTACATTTAGTATCACAACTGTTACAATGCCAAACGACGCCCGCTTGGTGTAAGGAGCGTAAACATTGGACGATTGAAGAGTGGAAAAATGTGCGGAGTGACGAATCACGGTACACAATTCGCGGATGGCGATTGCATCTTTCAACACTGTCGAGCACCTATTCATAATGCACGGCCTGTGGTGGAGTGGTTACATGACTATAACATCCCTGTAATGGACTGTCCTGCTAAGAGTCCTGACCTGAATCCTACAGAGCATCTTTGGGATGTTTTGGAACGCCGAGTTCGTGCCAGGCCTCAGCGACCGACATCGTTACCTGTTCTCAGTGCAGCACTCGATGAAGAATGGGCTACCATTCCCCAAGAAACCTTCCAGCACCTAATTGAACGTATGCCTCCAGGTTTGAAAGCTGTCATCAAGACTGAGGGTGGGCCAACACCATATTGAATTCCAGCATTACCTATGGAATTCCACCATTACCACGAACTTGTAAGTCATTTTCAGCCAGGTGTCCGGATACTTTTGATCACATAATGTATGTGTCAACTCTGAAGGCGTCACAAATAATAGGTAGCTTTATTTCGTATTTTGACCTTTTTCAAGGAAAAAAACTTAAGTTACAACCATTTCCGCATCAAAATCAGGTACTTACTTTTTACGTTTTGTCTCATTTCAAAGTATGAGCGATGGTAATGGTTTAAGTAATCTGGACGACCTACAATATAACTGCTTGACAATGTTCCTCATGCTAAAACATAGACATTTGATAGTTGGTTCACATTACAAAATATCTTCTCACATTTTAGTGTTAACAGACAATGTAAACAGCATAAAGAAATGCTGTAAGTATAATAGTAATAGATGAATAGGACAATGTACGTGTCAAATTGCCTGCACAGGTGATACAATACATCGGAAATTTTATGTACAATTGACGAACAAAGACCCGAATTACTTTGACGAATGGTTATATTTTCCTTTCACTTAAGTATGGAGTAACAATCCACACAGTATTCGTGGATGTACTGCTTGACACAGTAACGTCGATTAAATATCCAAACATAACGTTGGAAATGATACAAGCACGTAAGATACAAGGAGAGAAGAAGACACGAAACCTATTGATGGCAGACGCGATTCTACTCCCTGCAACGTACATCTTGTGTGAGAACCGCAGAACTCAACACACACAGGATGTTCCATGTTTGCCTTCCTTTTCTCTCAAAGGCACGAACAATAGTATGTCTTTAGACTGCTTCCTCTCCTCACAGCGTACCATTCGTGTAAACACGATGTTATTAAAAACGTACATAAAAGTGGCTCTGACTCTCCTCTATTAGCACACAGCACAAGTAATGTAACTGGTCCGTGGCAGTGAGCATTCGCAGGTGGCGAGCGTCATGGCTTTTGATAACCGAGTGGGCGGCTCGCATGTCACGACTGCGTCATGTAAGCACCAAATAGCTGGGGCAGCCGTTAGTTTCACGATACAGTCATTACACGCTGTGAAATTTGTCCTACTTGTAGTTACAACAAAAAGCTGTTGACGTTTTTCATAAATCAATGCAAAAACAATCAGAATTTCGTTATGACGTATTTGTTATACGCCTCACAAGTGACAAAGCAAAGGTTTCTGGCACGTTCACCTGAGCGAGCTCAGCGAAATACACTCCTGGAAATGGAAAAAAGAACACATTGACACCGGTGTGTCAGACCCACCATACTTGCTCCGGACACTGCGAGAGGGCTGTACAAGCAATGATCACACGCACGGCACAGCGGACACACCAGGAACCGCGGTGTTGGCCGTCGAATGGCGCTAGCTGCGCAGCATTTGTGCACCGCCACCGTCAGTGTCAGCCAGTTCGCCGTGGCATACGGAGCTCCATCGCAGTCTTTAACACTGGTAGCATGCCGCGACAGCGTGGACGTGAACCGTATGTGCAGTTGACGGACTTTGAGCGAGGGCGTATAGTGGGCATGCGGGAGGGCGGGTGGACGTACCGCCGAATTGCTCACACGTGGGGCGTGAGGTCTCCACAGTACATCGATGTTGTCGCCAGTGGTCGGCGGAAGGTGCACGTGCCCGTCGACCTGGGACCGGACCGCAGCGACGCACGGATGCACGCCAAGACCGTAGGATCCTACGCAGTGCCGTAGGGGACCGCACCGCCACTTCCCAGCAAATTAGGAACACTGTTGCTCCTGGGGTATCGGCGAGGACCATTCGCAGCCGTCTCCATGAAGCTGGGCTACGGTCCCGCACACCGTTAGGCTGTCTTCCGCTCACGCCCCAACATCGTGCAGCCCGCCTCCAGTGGTGTCGCGACAGGCGTGAATGGAGGGACGAATGGAGACGTGTCGTCTTCAGCGATGAGAGTCGCTTCTGCCTTGGTGCCAATGATGGTCGTATGCGTGTTTGGCGCCGTGCAGGTGAGCGCCACAATCAGGACTGCATACGACCGAGGCACACAGGGCCAACACCCGGCATCGTGGTGTGGGGAGCGATCTCCTACACTGGCCGTACATCACTGGTGATCGTCGTGGGACACTGAATAGTGCACGGTACATCCAAACCGTCATCGAACCCATCGTTCTACCATTCCTAGACCGGCAAGGGAACTTGCTGTTCCAACAGGACAATGCACGTCCGCATGTATCCCGTGCCACCCAACGTGCTCTAGAAGGTGTAAGTCAACTACCCTGGCCAGCAAGATCTCCGGATCTGTCCCCCATTGAGCATGTTTGGGACTGGATGAAGCGTCGTCTCACGCGGTCTGCACGTCCAGCACGAACGCTGGTCCAACTGAGGCGCCAGGTGGAAATGGCATGGCAAGCCGTTCCACAGGACTACATCCAGCATCTCTACGATCGTCTCCATGGGAGAATAGCAGCCTGCATTGCTGCGAAAGGTGGCTATACACTGTACTAGTGCCGACATTGTGCATGCTCTGTAGCCTGTGTCTATGTGCCTGTGGTTCTTTCAGTGTGATCATGTGATGTATCTGACCCCAGGAATGTGTCAATAAAGTTTCCCCTTCCTGGGACAATGAATTCACGGTGTTCTTATTTCAATTTCCAGGAGTGTATGACATTCTCAGAGGCTGCGTCAGCTATTCCTTGGAAGTGAAAGCCTTGAATCGAATGAGAAAGTACAGCCTCAGCAAAATATGACATACTTGAATACTGCACATGTGTACGCATCAGTACTTGCTTACCAAGACAGATAATAAAACCAAGGCAGCACTAGTAGCAAGTTACGAATGTTGTTGCATGTGTCATCAGGAGATTATTCATGCACATTTAGATAACCATCTTAAACTTCAAAATGTATGTCTGCAGAATGTTACTAGAAATAGTCACAATTCCTATACACCTAGGAAGTGTGTTAAAACCAGTGATTATAGCCTAGAATGGATTTGTATGGATACTACTTTTAAAAGTTGAATATGTGTTAACGTAACAGCCAATCAAGACGGTTTTCAGGATCGCAGCACTTTCTTGCCGCTTAGCTCTCAATTTTCGTCAACAGAGAGTATGAGCTGAACCAGCCAATTAAGATAAATATCTCAACTGTCTGTAATTTCCTACTTCCCAAGGCAGAAGAGGTTAGAGAAATGTATATGAACACCAAGAAGACGACTCAGCCATTATCTGATAGCATCAGTCTCTGATAACACTGAATAATATTCAACCAATGTTACAGACCTACTTTTAAAATAAATTGGAAACTTCCCAAGTTATCAATTCCGGTTGATCATTATAAGAATCCACGTTCATAGTTGAATGGTCATCATACACTGGTCAGCCAGAACATTATGACGAGCGATCTATTATCGATATAAACCTGTTCAGGCTATAGCAGCGTCACCTGGCTAGGAATGACTGTAGTCAAACACACGCACGATGCATGTAGTATCAGTGAGAGTGTTGCTCGTGGGTAGAATGGAGAAGGCGCGCAACCTATCTGAGTTTGATCGGGGGAAGATTGTGATGGTCCGGAAGATCGACAATAGCATTTCGGAAACTGCACGACTTGTACGATGTTAGAGAAGTGCTGTGGTGAGTGTCTTCAACACGTACCGAAATCAAGGTGAAACTACGTCCAGACGTCGTGGGATTGGGCAGCCACCCCTCATTACAGGTGTCGGACGTCATAGGCTGGGCAGGCTGGTATAACAGGACAGGTGGCGAACTGTGGTGGAACTAACTTCACTGGGCAGAGTGCAAGTGTGTCTCCACACACAGTGCACTGAACACTCATAACGATGGGCCTCCGCAGCCAACGGCCCATCCATGTGCCAATGTTAACACCACGACATCGGCAACTACGGCTGAGATGGGCACACGACTATCGGCACTAGACGTTGGCGCAGTGGCAGACCGTTACTGGTCTGATGAATCCCGATAACTTCTTCATCATGCCGATGGGAGGGCGCGAATCCGTCGTCTTCCAGGGGAACAGCTCCTTGACATCTGTACTGAAGGACGGAGACAAGCTGATGGCGACTCCATTATGCTTTGGGAAACGTTCACGTGAGCATCCAGTAAAGATCATGCAAGGCACCATGACGGCCAAGGAGTATCGTACATTCGTTGCGCCATGTCACACGGCCAGGAGTGTGATAGAGTGGTTAGAGGAACACAGTGGCGAGTTCCAATTGATGTGCTGGCCTCCCAACTCGCCAGATCAGAACCTGATCGGACACATCTGGGATACTGTTGAGCGTGAAGTCAGAGCTCATCGTCCTACCCGGAATTTAGGAATTAGGTGACTTGTGTTTACAGATGTGGTGCCAACTCCCTCCAGCGACCTACCAAGGCCTAACTGCTTCCATGCTACGACGCATCGTCCCTGTTATCCACGCCAAAGGTGGACATACGGGTTGTCAGGTAGGTGGTCATAATGTTCTGGCTGATCAGTGTAGATAGTTGGCTTGTGGAGAACCTTGGTTCGATTCTACGTAATTCCAAGGATTTTTCTTTGGCGGTACGACTGGTACAAGATGCACTCAGCCTTGTGCTGCCAACTGAGGAGCTACTTGACTGAGTAGTTGCGTCTCCACTTTCTGGTAAGTCGGAAAAGGGACGGGATTGCGATGTGCCGACCACATGCCTCTGTATACCGCATACGTAGAGCAGAGGCAGAGGATACGGTAGCCATCTGACACACCTTGAGCCTTAACGGTCTGGCGAGGAGTTCGTTATTAAAAGAAACTACGAAATTTCGCTTTAAAGTCAAAATAAATAAGGGGTTTTATGTAGGAACGCACAGAAATTACCAAAAGTGATTGAAAAGAAATGAGGCATGATAAATGTTGATTTAAAGAATAACAATTATTGCTTCAAGTTGTCAATTACAGCCAATTAGCACCCTGCAGAAGGTGACGTGAACCCTGTGTCTATCTTTCTTATTCAGATCCATTAAACTTTACAAACATTTCATTTCCTACTGATTTGAAAAGTACGGAAATTTTTAAGAAAAACAGTAAAAATATACCTGCTAATATGTACAGTACACACTACTCTGAGCACGGGTGGATGGCTATATGCGGGACAGAAGAACACGAATGAAAAGAATTTAATATTTCAAAACGTGAGAAACATGTGAAGCTGTTGATGCTGTGGATGGAAAATACAGAAATTCACTATTTTTGATGAACCTAGAACATAGTAGCATCGCGCCGTTTGTGCTATTTTCAATTTAAGGAGAAGTTGATGTACGTTTAGCTAACTGTTCACAATTCAAACAAATCAACAGTATCACGTTTAAGGAAGAAAAATAGTATATAAAGTAGAATTCATACAACAAGCAAGTAAAGGTACTGTTTGGCCTACACGCGGATATTGAATGCTCGCTGCAATCAGGTGTAACGAAACGCAGGCACACAAATCATACAGTATTGCTTTCTACGTGCACTGTAGTTATGGAAAAGAATATTCAAAAATGGCTCTGAGCACTATGCGACTTAACGTCTGAGGTCATCAGTCGCCTAGAACTTAGAACTAATTAAACCAAACCAACCTAAGGACATCACACACATCCATGCCCGAGGCAGGATTCGAACCTGCGACCGTAGCGGTCGCTCGGTTCCAGACTGTAGCGCCTAGAACCGCACGGCCACTGCGGCCGGCTAAAGAATATTCAGAGTTTCAGCTGTGCAGAAGTGAATGATTGCATGGAATGGTTTAGCAGACAGCTGTATCTGAATCCTAAGCGCACAAAAAACTACTTGTTGCAAAACAAGCAGGTGATTATTAGTCCCTAAGCGGAAGAAGCGTCTCGAACAGTAGAGATTTGTAACCAGCAATGCTTCTAGCTTACTGATGTAAAACCAAAAATCAATGACATTCTACAGACAGACTTCAAGGAACTGGACATTATAACTGTAATTTAAATTGTACACCAATTTTACAGTGCCTATTGTGTTTAACAACCTGACAAATTACGATGCTCATTTTATATTGTGAACCCATGAAAAAAGAGCGGAAGAATCTGACCAGAATAAAACGACGCAAATAAATCCAGGCCATGTTTCTGCGATTGTGACAAACATGGAGAAGTGTACAAAGCTGCGATTCTTGAAATTTTTCCAGCGTAAAAAGTATTCCTAGATGAGGGATTGCAGCCGGGTAACGTCGACTTCTTGCCAAGATATTTTGGCTGACAACCATTCAGCCATGTTCAGTTGAGTGTTTTGCTCTGGAGGTTGCTATATTACATCGCTACCTTTATACAAAGGAACTGGCGCGGAGAGGCTTGCTCAAAGACAGCCGCTGCATGAGCGACCTCTTTCGAGTTACGCGCCCTCATCGGATATTGCTCCACCCGCTAGGAGTGGCGCGCAAGCGCATGCATACTGAGATACTACATGCGCTCTCTCTGTCGGAACGCGCACTCACGGAGTTAAGATTCAGATGTCAAAATGAATAAAATTAAATATCGCTAGACATATCTTTGGCCATAAATGATTTCTTTCTGAAGAAATTAAAGACATCACCGCGTCCCACGCCTTATCCTGTTGAAACCCGCCATCACGTGTTAATAAGATCTTGCGCTAAACGTATTTTCACCGATTCCTTAATAACTGAATCCGAGAAGGATCTCGTCGAGGCCGAGCTTTCCGTGGCAAAGTAATCCATGGAATATCCTGTGAAGATAACTATTACACCGTAAAGTCAAGCGCCAGCACGCCAGTCGGGAAAGAGAGAGCAGAGAGGGCTGTGAAGAAAACGTCAGCCAATTGCACGCTATCTAACCCCTCTTCAGGACGACAACGCGACAGCAGTGGCCTCTATGCGAAGAGGACATAAACGCCACGCCCAATTGGTCGCGACCCAGTCGAAGAGAAGCTTCAAGACTAGCGACCTGAATTGGAGTGTCAACTCTATTACTTCGCTTGTTTTAGAAATTGTATATACTGAAGAAGCTTGTTTATTTTGCGTGTCGCCCTTTGCTTGCGAGACATCTGCGTAATATTCAAAGTTAGGTATTGTCATCTACCTTTTTGTAATGAAACTCATTAATACGATTTACTTGGATTGTTGTCTAGCGATCCGAGAAGCGTGTTTCCTAGACACCCCCACAATTAGACGACGGCTAGGCAAGATTTAACAATAACGCTCGTCAATGGCTGACTTGTTGGGCTGCAAAAGGCGAGTGTGCCGATCATCTGCAACGCATCTTTCACGCACTGTGCGCATTGTTTGACCAACGCACGCTTTGCCACAATGGCAAGGTATTCTGTAGATTCCAGCCCTGCCATGGGTAGCCCTATCTCCATCTGGTACCAAACCTTTTAATGGAAGAATCTGATGAGAGGGCGCTTGATTCGGCAGAACTTAAACCAAAAGTCTTCTGGAGATATGTGGGTGATACTTTTGTAGTGTGGCCGCACGCTGAAGAAGAACTGTCACGCTCTTTGCAGATTCTGAATTCTATCTACGATAATATCAAATTTACAATGTAATCGGAGAAGGGCGACCGTATGCCATCTCTGGACGTCTTGGGCAGACAGAAAGGGGGTGGATCATTGGGGCATTCCGTTTACCGTAAGCCCGCACTTACAGACCTGTATTTGCAGGCATCTTGCTGCCCCACCCATCACCAACTATGGACGTCCTTCGAACGTTGGTTCACGGGGCACAAGTTGTGTCTGATGGAGACAGCCTTGCAAAGGAGCTGGTACACCGACAATTAGTGTTCAACGATAATGGACATTCACCGCATCAGATGAGTACAGCTTTAAGGAAGAAGAAACGTGACTATTCACGCGATCAAATGGAGAAGGAGCGGTTCACGTCCAGGGCGTTCATCCCGTACGTCGGTAATAGTTCGTCGAAAAAATGCAGAATCTTAAGAAATCATCAAGTCAAAGTAATCTTCCACCTATCTATAAAAAAGTGTGCTCTTCTCGCTTCGGCAAAGGACGATCTGGTAATGCAGAAAGCTAGAACGTACAGAATATCTTGCCATTGTAGCGAAGTCTACAATGGTCAGGCAACGCGCACAGTGCGTGAAAGACGCGTTGAACATGATCGCCACACTCGCATTTCGCAGCCCAGTAAGTCAGTCATAATGAAGCACTGTACCTCAACAGGACATTCCATAGATTACCCTGCCACAGGTATCTTGACCTCGACGAAATGCTTCTGGGTTTCGTTAATTAAGGAATCGGTGGAAATACGTTTAACGGAAGATCTTATTAATCTTGATGACGGTTTTCAACTGAATAAGGCGTGGGACCTGGTGGTATCTTCAATTTCTTCAGAAAGAAAACATTTTATGACCAATGACACGTCTAGCTACATTTAATTTTATTCATTTTGACATCCGAACTTTAACTCCTTGAGCGCGCATGTAGTATCTCATTAAATATGCGCCTGCACGCCATAGATGGAGCAATATTCGAAGAGGGCGCGTAACTCGACTTAGGTCGCTCATTTCGCGGTTACCTTTGCGCTTGCGTTTCCGCGCCAATTTTTTGTATATAAATAGCAATGTGAACTATCTCTCTCTCCACCCTACTTCAGGAGTGCCCAAGGTTCCGTTCTGTCACCCCTTCTTTATACCTGATACACTGCTGATACGCCCAGGTCACCTCTCCCTGTCCACCTCCTTCAGTGTGCTGATGACAACGCTTCTTTCGTCCTCTGCCCTATGCTCCAGAAATTCCAACGATCTCTCCCAAGCCACCTCAATCACTTTACCTCCTGGTGTAACCAATGGTTCCTTAAGATTAACCTCTCCAAAACTCAGGTAATAATTACAGCTCACGCTGAATCCGAGAAACAGTGTGCTAACGCCAATAGCTATTCAGATGGGTCATTTTTATGGAACATTACATTGACGTAACATATAATATAACATACAGATTACACATTCAATTTCATAATGCATGTACAACACATTGATTACAATCTCAGTTTATAATTTTTTCTTGATCATGTGTAAGAGAGGGCCTTCAGGCCCCAATTTAATCAGGCTAAGTAACGAATAAATAAATAAATATATCTACAACATACAGTTTACATTCTCAGTTTTCATCTTTTCTATGTATCTGCAACTTATAGGGTAAAATTATATTTAAAACCAATAGGTTACTGTTAAATCAACTGTTATTCACACAGCAATGATCCTGTGTGAACATACGTCAGATGAAATAGAAATTCAGGTATATTTGACATCAACATATTTTTCATAAATAATACAGACATTTTAGATACGGAAATACTGTCAGTCACTACAGTATTGTCAATATCTTTACGTATTTTTGATAAATAATGAAGGTCGTTCGGATACTTCTGAATATGGCCAAGATGGCCACTCTAGAGCCACACACAGGTTGGGTGTTTCGTTTTAATGTCTGGTGAAATACTGGGCTGTGACTGACTGTTTCATTTTAAGGCCCATAAAATATTAGGTTGTGACTGGGAAGAGATGATGGGATGGGAGGGGAAGGGAAGGGAGGGAGGATGGGCATGGCTTAGAAGAGGTGAAGGGAGAGCAGAAAGGGTGTACCCATGCTCCTGTACGTAGGCAAACAAAAGGTCAAGCTCAATTTGTATCCAGAACGTATTTTGCTTTATTACTAATGATTACATACACAGAACAATGAAACGAAGTTATATGTCCTACGCCATTATTTGAAGAAGGAATCCAGGCTGCTCCAAGAGCCTCAGAAAGTTTCAAAATCAACATCAAAGTCCTTGAATGTATCCCGGGAAATTGTGTGTCAGTTAGTTTCTATTTGGATATGAAGTTAATTTGTAATCTTTATTGGATGAAAGAAAGCCGTTGTGAATGGTTAAAAGTTGTTTGACTCGTGGGAGAGTGTAAGGCAAATACTGAAAAATCTTTACTGCACACAACCAAAGAATGACGCTGTGCATCTACGGATAGTTTACTGAGGTTACCTCATGAAATGGGTTTCGTGGCAGAAGCTACTAATATTCCTCAGCCTCGTATGGACAGATCCCATAGAGATCATACATAAAAACAAGCACAGAAGCATGTAAACTGTGAGCAGTAGGATATCGAGTCTTCTGGCAGATTATTTCTCAATTATCTATATTAGATTAGTACTTGTTCCATAGATCATGAATATGACACTTCATAATGATGTTGAACGTGTCAAGATATTACATTAGACAAAATATTACATGACACTCAATGTTTTTAATTTTTTTTGTGGGGTTGGGAAATTACCCACTTACTATATCCAAAAATTTACCTAATGAGTAGAAGAAGTTGCCATTAAGAAATTCTTTTAATTTCCTTTTAAATGCTACATGGCTATCTGTCAGACTTTTGATGCTATTAGGTAAGTGACCAAAGACTTTTGTGGCAACATAATTTACCCCTTTGTGAGCCAAAGGTAGATTTAACCTTGAGTAGTGAAGATCAACCTTTCTCCTAGTGTTGTAGCCATGTACACTGCTATTACTTTTGAATTCGTTCGGATTGTTAATAACAAATTTCATAAGTGAATATGTATATTGGGAGGCTACAGTGAAGATTTCTAGCTCTTTAAATAAGTGTCTGCAGGATGATCTTGGATGAGCTCCAGCAATTATTCTGATTACATGCTTTTATGCTTTTGTGCAATGAACACTCTTTTACTCAATGATGAGTTACCCCAGAATATGATGCCATACGAAAGCAGAGAATGAAAATAGGCTTGGTAAGCTAATTTACTCAGATGTATCTCGCCAAAATTTGCAATGACCCTAATAGCATAAGTAGCTGAACTCAAACGTTTCAGCAGATCCTCAGTGTGTTTTTTCCAGTTCAACCCCTCATCAATGCATACACCTAGAAATTTTGAATATTCTACCTTAGCTACCGATTTCTGATCAAAGTCTATATTTATTAATGGGGTCATTCCATTTACTGTGTGGAACTGTATATACTGTGTTTTGTCAAAGTTTAATGAGAGCCCATTTGCAGAGAACCACTTCATGATTTTCTGAAAAAACTCATTTACAGTTTCACCAGTTAATTCTTGTCTGTTGGGTGTGATAGCTATACTTGTATCATCAGCAAAAAGTACCAGCTTTGCATCTTCGTGAATATAGGATGGCAAGTCATTAATATATATTAAGAACAGCAGAGGACCCAAGACCGAACCTTGCGGCACCCCATTCTTGAGAAATCACCAGTTTTTTGCATATTATGTGAACCGTATATTTCAACTTTCTGCACTCTTCCAGTTAGGTACGATTTAAACCATTTGAGCTCCGTCCCATTCATACCACAGTACTTGAGCTTATCTACACTCCTGGAAATGGAAAAAAGAACACATTGACACCAGTGTGTCAGACCCACCATACTTGCTCCGGACACTGCGAGAGGGCTGTACAAGCAATGATCACACGCACGGCACAGCGGACACACCAGGAACCACGGTGTTGGCCGTCGAATGGCGCTAGCTGCGCAGCATTTGTGCACCGCCGCCGTCAGTGTCAGCCAGTTTGCCGTGGCATACGGAGCTCCATCGCAGTCTTTAACACTGGTAGCATGCCGCGACAGCGTGGACGTGAACTGTATGTACAGTTGACGGACTTTGAGCGAGGGCGTATAGTGGGCATGCGGGAGGCCGGGTGGACGTACCGCCGAATTGCTCAACACGTGGGGCGTAAGGTCTCCACAGTACATCGATGTTGTCGCCAGTGGTCGGCGGAAGGCGCACGTGCCCGTCGACCTGGGACCGGACCGCAGCGACGCACGGATGCACGCCAAGACCGTAGGATCCTACGCAGTGCCGTAGGGGACCGCACCGCCACTTCCCAGCACATTAGGGACACTGTTGCTCCTGGGGTATCGGCGAGGACCATTCGCAACCGTCTCCATGAAGCTGGGCTACGGTCCCGCACACCGTTAGGCCGTCTTCCGCTCACGCCCCAACATCGTGCAGCCCGCCTCCAGTGGTGTCGCGACAGGCGTGAATGGAGGGACGAATGGAGACGTGTCGTCTTCAGCGATGAGAATCGCGTCTGCCTTGGTGCCAATGATGGTCGTATGCGTGTTTGGCGCCGTGCAGGTGAGCGCCACAATCAGGACTGCATACGACCGAGGCACACAGGGCCAACACCCGGCATCATGGTGTGGGGAGCGATCTCCTACACTGGCCGTACACTACTGGTGATCGTCGAGGGGACACTGAATAGTGCACGGTACATCCAAACCGTCATCGAACCCATCGTTCTACCATTCCTAGACCGGCAAGGGAACTTGCTGTTCCAACAGGACAATGCACGTCCGCATGTATCACGTGCCATCCAACGTGCTCTAGAAGGTGTAAGTCAACTACCCTGGCCAGCAAGATCTCCGGATCTGTCCCCCATTGAGCATGTTTGGGACTGGATGAAGCGTCGTCTCACGCGGTCTGCACGTCCAGCACGAACGCTGGTCCAACTGAGGCGCCAGGTGGAAATGGCATGGCAAGCCGTTCCACAGGACTACGTCCAGCATCTCTATGATCGTCTCCATGGGAGAATAGCAGCCTGCATTGCTGCGAAAGGTGGATATACACTGTACTAGTGCCGACATTGTGCATGCTCTGTTGCCTGTGTCTATGTGCCTGTGGTTCTGTCCGTGTGATCATGTGATGTATCTGACCCCAGGAATGTGTCAATAAAGTTTCCCCTTCCTGGGACAAATAATTCACGGTGTTCTTATTTCAATTTCCAGGAGTGTAGAAGTATTCCATGATTTACACAATCAAAAGCCTTTGATAGATCATAAAAAATCCCAGCAGGTGACTTCCAGTTGTCAGAGCATTTAATATTTCATTAGTGAAAGTATATATAGCATTATCCGTTGAGAAACCCTTCTGGAAACCAAACTGACATTTTAGTAAAATTTTATTTTTACAAAGGTGTGAAGCTACCCTACAATACATTACTTTTTCAAGAATTTTGGATAAGGCAGTCAGAAGAGAGATTGGGTGGTAGTTGTTGGCATCAGTCGTATCCCCTTTTGTATGCAGTGGCTTAACAATGGCATACTTCAGTCTATCTGGGAAAGTGCCCTGCTTCAGAGAGCTATTACATATGTGGCTAAGAATCCCACTTATTTATTGGGAACAAGCTTTTATTATCCTGCTGGAAATGCCATCAATTCCATGTGAGCTTTTATTCTTAAGAGAGTTTATTATCTTCCTAATTTCTGAAGGAGAGGTGGGTTGAATTTCAATTGTATCAAATGGTGTGGGTAAGGCCTCTTCCATTAACTGCCTTGCTTCTTCTAATGCACATTTAGACCCTATTTTCTCTACAACATTTAAAAACTGATTATTCAAAATGTTTTCGACTTCCAGCTTGTTGTTTATCAAGTATCCATTCGCTTTGATGGTGATACCGTCATCCTGTACTCTTGGTTGTCCTGTCCCCCTTGTAATAATATTCCAAATTGTTTTGATTTTGTTATCAGAGGTATTAATCTCAAACATGATGCACATGCTTCAGGACTTTTTAAATACCTTTCTTAATGTAGTACAGTAGTTTTTATAATATTTGGTTGTTTCTGGGTCATTAGTCTTTCTTGTTGTTAGATAGAGTTCCCTTTTGTGGTTAAAAGATATTTTTATTCCTTTAGTAAGCCAAGGTTTTTTGCATGGTTTCTTATAATTAGATTTAACTACTTTCTTGGGGAAACAGTTATCTAGAAGATAATTTCTTTAAAGAAACCAGTAGGCTCAAAAGTAAAATATTATATTACTGGAGTTATGTTGATGATGCATTGCTACTATATATTGGCACAATAGAAGAGACCGAGGGACTGCTTGCAGAATTCAATTCTTTCCATGAAAACATAAAATTCACGCTAAAACATATGACGAAAAAAGCATAAATTTTCTGGAAATTACAATCACCATCATCCAACAAAAACATAAGGTCATCATACACAGAAAACACACATATACAGATGTAACGGTCGACAATTCATCATGCCATCCCACTGTACACAAATAAGGTGCCTTTAGGTCCATGCTACGTAGAGCACACTCAGTTGACCTAAAAGGAAACAGAACTCGACACAATAAAAAATATTCCCATGAAAATGGCTACACAGCCAAAGCAACTGATAGTTTGGACACGCAAACAAACGAAAATATGGCAACAAAAAAGAAAAAATACTTGTCAGTATCGCATATCTAGGGCATATATCACTAAAAATTTTTTACCTTTTCAGAAAAAAAACCAATGTAACAATTTTGTTGTCCACAACTTAAAAACAGATAACCAAAATTTCGACAGCAGTGGAGTGCATCGTGTATCATGTCGCAGCTGTCCCGTCTACTGTCTATGGAAAAGAGGCAGAAATTTCAAAACCTTTTTCCAGAAACACATTAATGCTTTCAGATTCAACTACTCCGAAAAATCTTTTATTTCACAGAATATGCAAGAAACCAAACATGTGGACAACGAGACAGAAGACTAATTTGATATCAAAACACAATGAACCAATTATAAGACCCTAAATCTGTTAGAAGAACTAGTCATACTTATTTTAGTAATTTTAAAGGCTTATTTTAAATATATTCCTTGTACATATTTTTTTCTTACAACCGAAATCTCTGACACTAATTGATAAACTACCTCTTTGATCACGTCAGGTTAAACTGTGTGTGGAGTGTTTTCAGACAGTTGTAAAATAATGCGCGTCTTAAGTAACGTTATGTGCGACGAAGGTATGAATAATCAATGTATGCTGATCCCAAAGCTTAAAAAGTTCTTCCTTGCTTGTTCGGTGAATTTTTCACTGTTTCTCACATATGTCCCCACTCGATACACAAGATACGAAACCTAATATCTAATTTTCTCATATCAGTAAAATGCATTTCACCTCACTCAAGAGAAAATGTAAATTATGTATTAGACGATTTTCACTTGAAGACAGACCCACAAGGCCTGAAATGCATCGTGTAATTTAGTAAAACACAAAAAAAATTGGGAGTGAAGGGGTTTTTATTCAAATTTCCTGTTCTGTTATTTTCCCATGCTCCATCTGGTATTGAAAGGGAGGAAACATTAATACATAGCACCAACCATTACCTTCTGATAGGCACTTTATAGTAATTCACAGAATATACTCGTAAATGTTGATACATTGCTGCCCCCTAATGATATTGTACACATTAAGGCTCTTACAGAACCCACACCACTGCTCCACCATTGTTCCTTTTAATGTGAGGACTTTCAACGAACACAATGTATTATAAACCTCTACTACCATTTTTCCCCGACTTAACAGCTGTTGTGGGTTTTGACTTCATAAGCGCTATGCCTTCCGAATATGATACAGAGCACACTACCACTACACTGCCCTTCTCCACAACAGACTTCTCTGCTTTCTTTACTGTCTTCGAAGAAACAATCCAGTGGAAAACGGGCAAAAAGTCAAGTTGTCTCATAAATTTCTTTCGTCCCTAATTCAGTTCAGTACCACATCATTAGTTATGTGATCAATCCACCTAATCTTTAATATTCTTCATAGGGCTAGTCCCATATTTCAAAAGCTCCTATTCTTTTCACTTGTCATCAATGTTTCACTCCTGTACGAGGCCACACTCCACACAAATGGTTTAAGAAAAGAATGCTTAACACTTAAAATTATATTAGCTTTCAACAAAATCCCCTTTCACAGTTTTCTTTTTCTATAGGTAGCCTGCCCCCCATGAATTATGGACCTTTCCGTCAGTGAGGTGGACTGCGTGCCTCAGTGAGAGATATGGCCGTACTGTAAAAGTGCAACCGCAACAGAGAGGTATATGTTGCGACGCCAAACAAACATGTAGGTCCTGAAGACGGATAGCAGCCTTTCCAGTAGTTGAGGGACAACAGTCTGGATGTTTGACTGATATGGCCTTGTAACATCAAGCCGGCCGGAGTGGCCGAGCGGTTAAAGGCGCTACAGTCTGGAACCGCACGACCGCTACGGTCGCAGGTTCGAATCCTGCCTCGGGCATGGATGTGTGTGATGTCCTTAGGTTAGTTAGGTTTAAGTAGTTCTAAGTTCTAGGGGACTTATGACCACAGCAGTTGAGTCCCATAGTGCTCAGAGCCATTTGAACCATTTTTGTAACATCAACCAAAATGGCCTTACTGTGCTGGTACTCCGAACGGCAGAAAGCAAAGGGAAACTACACCTGTAATTTTTCCTAAGGGCATGCAGATCTACTGCATGGTGAAATGATGATGGTGTCCCCTTGGGTAAAATAATCCAGAGGTAAAATAGTCCGCCATTCGGATCTCTGGGTGGGACTACTCAGAAGGATAATCGGGAGGAACAAAAATGGGATGTGAAACGTTAGATTCCTTAATTGGGCATGTAGGTTTGAAAACTTAAAAAAGAGAATGAAAAGGTTAAAGTTAGGTATAGTAAGAATTAGTGAAGTTCGGTGGCAGGGGGAACAGGACTTATGGTCAGGTGAATACGTGATTATAAATATAAAATCAATAGATGTAATGCAAGAGTAGGTTTAATAATAAATAAAAAAAATAGGAATGCGAGTAAGCTATTTTGAAGAATATAGTGAACGCATTATTGTAGCCAAGATAGACACAAAATCACAAACGGCCACACTAGTATAAGTTTATATCTCAACTAGCTCCGCAGATTATGAAGAGATTGAGCAAAATTTAATTGTGACAGTGAATTGGAATTCGATAGCAGGAAAAGAAAGGTGGCAGGGGTAAAATACAGGGAGCGAAAGGCTATTTACAATTTGTAAAGAAAGGAGATGGCAGTTATAAGAGTCGAGGGGCATGAAAGGGAAACAGTGGTTGGGAAGGGAGTGAGACAGGGCTGTAGCCTATCCCCGATGTTATTCAGTCTGTATATTGAGCAAGCAATAAAGGAAACAAAAGAAAAATTCGGAGTACGAATTAAAATTCATGGAGAAGAAATAAAAACCTTGAGGTTCGCCGATGACATTGTAATTCTGTCAGAGACAGCAAAGGACTTGGAAGGGCAGTTGAACGGAATGGACAGTGTCTTGAAAGGAGGATATAAGATGAACATCAAAAAAAGCAAAACGAGGATAATGGAATGTAGTCGCATTAAGTCGGGTGATGCTGAGGGAATTAGATTAGGAAATGAGATACTTAAAGTAGTAAAGGATTTTTGCTATTTGGGGAGCAAAATAACTGATGATGGTCGAAGTAGAGAGGATATAAAATGTAGACTGGCAATGGCAAGGAAAGCGTTTCTGAAGAAGAAAAATTTGTTAACATCGAGTATAGATTTAAATGTCACGAAGTTGTTTCTGAAAGTATTTGTATGGAGTGTAGCCACGTATGGAAGTGAAACGTGGACGATAAATAGTTTAGACAAGAAGAGAATAGAAGCTTTCGAAATGTGGTGCTACTGAAGAATGACGAAGATTAGATGGGTGGATCAGATAACTAATGATGATGTATTGAATAGAATTGGGGAGAAGAGGAGTTTGTGGCACAACTTGACTAGAAGAAGGGATCGGTTGGTAGGACATGTTCTGAGACATCGAGGGATCACCAATTTAGTATTGGAGGGCAGCATGGAGGGTAAAAATCGTAGAGGGAGACCAAGAGATGAATACACTAAGCAGATTCAGAAGGATGTAGGCTGCAGTAGGTACCGGGAGATGAAGAAGCTTGCACAGGATAGAGTAGCATGGAGAGCTGCAGTAAACCAGTCTCAGGACTGTAGACCACAACAACAACAACATTGACAGGGAACAAGGAATGAAACAGGAAGACGCCAGGTAGAATTTTGCACAGAGCATAATTTAATCGTGGCTAACACTTGGTTTAAGAATCATGAAAGAAGGTTGTATACGTGGAAGAGACCTGGAGACACCAGAAGGTATCAGATGGATTATATAATAGTGGAGATTTCACAATCAGATTTTAAATTATAAGACATTTTCAGGGGCATATGTGGACTCTGACCACTGTAGATTAAAACTGAAGAAATCGCAAAAAGCTAGAAATTTAAGGAGTTGGGACCTGGATAAGCTGAAAGTGCCAGAGGTTGCTGAGACTTTCAGAGGGAACATTAAGCAATGCTTGACAAGAACGAATACTGTAGAAGACGAATGGAAGCTTTGAGACGTGAAATAGTAAAGGTAGCAGAGGCTCAAATAGATAAAATGACAAGACCTATATTAATCTTTGGAAACATTAAGTTTAATTGATGAAAAGAGAAAACAGAAAAATACAGCAAATGAAGCAGGCGAAAGGGAATACAATACAAACATCTAAAATGAGATTGACAGGAAATGCAAAATGGCTAAACAGGAGTGGCTAGGGAACAAATGTAAGGACTTAGAAGCATATTTCACTGAGGGGGGGGGGGGGAGGGGAGGGGAGACATATAACGCCTACAGGAAATTTAAAAAGACTTTTTGAGAAAAGAGAAGCAGCTCAGATGGAAACCAGTTCTAAGCAAAGAAGGAACAGAGTCTGTGCAAGGTCGATGAACTTGATGGTAATGGTACAGTAATTGAAGAGGACATAGATGAAGATAAGATGGGAGATATGATACTGCAAGTAGGATATGACAGAGCACTGAAAGACCTAAGTCGAAACAAGACCCTGGGAGTACCTTTCCGTTACAACTACCGATAGCCTTGAGGAGCCAGCATTGACAAACCCTTCAACCTGGTGCACAAGATGTATGAGACAATCGATATACCCCCAAACTTCACGAAGAATGTAGTAATTCAAATTCCAAACATAGCTGTTGCTGACAGGTGCGACAATTACCGAACTATAAGTTTATTAAGTCAGGGTTGTACAATCTAACATGAATTCTTCAGAGAACAATGGAAAACTGGAAGATGCCAACCTTGGAGAAGATCAGTTTGGTGTTCGGAATAATGTAGGAATACCTAAGGCAATACGGACCCTACAGCTTATCTTAGAACATATGTTCAGGAAAGGCAAACCTACTTTCATAGCATTTGTAGACTTATAGAAGGCCTTTGATAATGTTGACTGCAATACTCTTTTTGAAGTTCTAAAGGTATCAGGGGTAAAGTACAGGGGCGAAAGGCTATTAACAACTTGCACAGCAATGAGATGGCGGTCATAAGAGTTGAGGGGCACAAAAGGGAAGCTGTGGTTGATAGGGGTACGAGACAGGGTTGTAGCCTATCCCCAATGTTATTCAGTCTGTGCACTTAGACAGCAGCGAAAGAAACCAAAGAAAACTTGGAATAGGAATTAAAGTCCAAGGAGAACAAACAAAAACTTTGAGCTTTACCAATCACGTTGTAATTCAGTCAGAGACAGCAAAGAACTTGGAAGAACAGTTGAACAGAACGGACAGAGTCTTGAAAGGAGGATGTAAGAAACATCAACAAAATCAAAATAAATAATGGAATATAGTCAAATTAAATGAGGTGGCGTTGAGGGAATTAGATTGGGAAATGAGACACTTCAAGTAGTAGATCGGTTTCGCTATTGACGGTCGAAGTAGAGAGGATATAACATGTAGACTGGCAATGACAAGAAAAGCGTTTCTGAAGAAGAGAGATTTGTTAACATCAAATATCGACTTAAGAGTTACCAAGCCTTTTCTGAAGGTATCTGTCTCGAATGTAGCCAAGTACGAAGGTGAAACATGGATGACAAACAGTTTAGACAAGAAGAAAATAGAATCTTTTGAAATGGGGTGCTACAGAAGATTGTTGAATATTAGATGGGCAGATCAGGTAACTAATGAGGATGTACAGAACAGAACTGGGGAGAAAAGAAATTTGCGGCAGGACTTGACTAAAAGAAGAGGTCAATTGATAGAACACATTCTGAGACATCGAATGATAACCAGTTTAGCATTTGTGGGAAGTGTGTGTGCATATGGAGGAGAGAGGGTGGGGGTAAACATCGCTGAGGCAGACAAACGGATTAATACAGTAAGCAGATTCAGGAGAATGTGGGTTGCAGGAGTTATTCAGAGGTGAAGAGGCTTTCAGAGGGTAGAGTAGCATGGAGAGCTGTATCAAACCAGTCTTCGGACTTAATACCACAGCAATAGGGAGTCTGCATTTTAAATCCTGTCTAATTTGGTCGTCGACATTTATTCTGTTGCCCAAATAACAAAACTCACATACTGCTTTTAGTGCCTCGTTTCCTAATCTAATTCCTTCAGCATCGCCTGATTTAATTCCAAGAAATGTCATTACCCTTGTTTTACTTTTGTTGGTGACCATTTAATAACCTCCTCTCAAGACAATATCCATTTCGCCCAACTACTCTTCCAAGTCCTTCGGCGTTTGTGACAGAATTACAAATGACATCGGCAAATCTACAAGGCTTGGATTCTGCCATAAGTTATTAATTATGAAGAGCAGATGAAAGCAGAAGAAATTCGAAAATCTTCTCTTTGAATTTTAATTCCCTTTCCAAACTTCTCGCTTACTGTTTGCTCTGTGTATGTATTGAACCACGTGGGGGATAAGCTACAACGCTGTCTCATGCCCTCCTCAGTTACCACTATCTTTTCATGTCCTTCGACTGCTTGTAAGTGCAGTCTGGCTTCTGTAAAGTTGTAAACAGCCTTTCGCTCCCTGCATTTTACCCTACTAGATTCAAAATTTCAAAGAGTGTAATATAGCCAACATTGTCAAAATCTTTTCCTAAGTCTACAGAGGCTATAGATGTAGGTTTTCCTTCCTTCAACCTGCTTTTAAGGTAAGATATAGGGCAAATACTGCCTCACATATTCCTAAATTTCTCCGGAACTCAAGCGAATCTTCCCTGAAATCAGCTTCCACGTTTTTCCATTCTTCTATCAGTAAATCGAGACAGTATTTCTCAGCCACGACTTATTAAACTGATGGTCCGATCGATTTCAAAACTGTCAGCACTTGTCTTATTTGGAACTGTAGTTACTAGATTCTTCTTGTAGTATGAGAACACTTCGCCCATCTCAGAATCTTGCACATCAGATGGCATAGTTTTTCATAGTTGGCTCAATAATTCTGAGGGAATGCCGTCCATTCAAGAAGCCTTGTTCCACATAGGTCTTTCTGGGCTCTGTCAAATTCTTCTCGCAGTATAGTATCTCCTATCTTACCTTCATCTGATTCCTCTTCTTCCATCTTTCACCTTCCACTTCTTTGAGTGGCACTGTTTTGTCATCTGAGCTCTTGTTATTCATACAGCTGCCTTTCTTATCTCCAAAAGCCTGTTTAATTTTCCTGGAAGTGGCATCTATCCTTTTCCCAGTTGTCCTCTAAACATACGTGTTTCTACTACCTTTCATTTGTTTTCCAGTCATTCCTGTCTAGACATTTTGCATTTACTGTTATTTTCATATGTAGAAGTCTGTATTCTCTTTTGCCTCCTTTATGTTCTACATTTTTATGTTTTCTCCTTTCATCTCTTAAATTCAATATCTCGTGTGTTATCCAAAGATTTCTACTAGGTCTTCTCGTTTTACATGTGTGTTCCTCTGCTACTTTTACTACTTCACCTCTCAAGTCTACCCATTCATATTCTACTCTATTCCTTTCTGTTGTTTCAGTCCAACGTTGCCTAAACTCTCAACAACCTCAGGTTATCCAGGTCTCATATTCAAAAATTCGTACATTTTTCGAATTTGCTCTTGGAAATGTCTTAAGAGTTTAAAATCTGTTTTCTAAATCTCTCTTGCCATTACACAGAGAGAATAAAATAAAACTGGCCCAGAAAATATCTCATGTACCTTAAGATAAGGCAATCCAACTCATATCATATGCCCTTTGTGTAGATTATGTATTTATAGTTCCCTGCCTTAAGCTACATGATGTTTTCTGGGGCAGTTTTATCCTGTCCACCCTTTATAATTATTCTTCATCCTCCAGTGTCCCAGATATCTTTCACATACACAGTTTTCTGTTATGATTCTTAAACCAAGTGTAATGATGATTAAATTATACTCTGCACAAATTCTACCAGGTGACTTCCTCTTTCATCCTTTCCCGCAGTCTATATTCTTGTACAGTTTTTTCCTTCTCTTCCTTTTCCTACTACAAAATTCTGGTATTCCACCACAATTAAATTTAGCCTCCCTTACCTATATGAAAAATTTCTTGTACCTCATCATACATATATTCAATATATTCATGCTGTGTGGAGCTAGTGGAAATATGAACTTGTTCTACTGTCGTGAGTGTTAGCATTGTGTATATCTTACCTATGATATTGTGCTCACTATGATGTTCACAGTATGGTACCCACATCTCAGTTTTCTTATTCATTATTAGACCTACTCCTGCATTAACCTTATTTGAATTTGTATTTATAGCTCTGCACTCACCTGACTGGAAGTCCTGTTCCTCTCATCACTGCAATTCACCAATTTCTGCTGCATAGAACTTCTCCCTGTTCCTTTATCTTTTTAAATTCTCAAATATATGCATCCCATTATGGACTCTAACATTCTACTCTCTGACCCTTAGAATGGAAGGTTTGTTTCTGCTGATGATGACATATTCTTCAATAGTTCCTGCTCTGAGATCCAAATGGGGGCTTATTGTATTTCCTGAGTATTATACCCAAAAGGATGACATCATCTTTGTTAAGCCATTCAGTAGAACTGCATGCACTTGGGACAAAGTAATGTCTGTAGCTTCCACTTGCATTTAGCTGTTTGCATTACCAGTGCAGCAATTTCAAGTTGGCTAATGCTACAAGTCCAGATCAAGCAATCACCAGGTGGTTTCCCTTGAATCTACAGAAAAAGCTGTTGGCTGTCCCTGTTCAGGAGCCACAGGTTAATCTGGGCTCTCCATAGCTAGACATCCAATGTTGTTGCAACCAATGTTGTTGCACCTATGATACAGCTATCTCTATCACTGAAACAGGCAAGTCACCTTACCTTGGCAAGGTCTATGGTTCATGGGGGCAACTGATCAAAATAAACACCCAAACTCAGTTGTACAAATGAAGAGACAACAGCAGGACAACAGCACCATAAGCACAATTTGTTAGTGTGTGTTGCCTACATTCAGGGGCAAGTATGCACTCCGAGGCAAACCTATTGTTCTCTTTTGATTGGCAGGTCCTTAATCTATTGTTCTGCCAAGTGGGCTATGACCCCCTGGGGATAATCCTTCCTATTGACTAACAGCTCCTTAACCTATTGTTCCCTCATCCCTCCCACCCCCTCCTCCCCCCCTCAATCCCTCTAGGAACTCCTCTCACTGATACAAGCAAACTTTTGATATCAATTTGATTGACTAATTAATTAAATCGATAAATTAATTAACCTCAGGACTCAGTCAACTGAACATTTGGTGGATAATCGATTGCAGTGTATGGAATATTGTTTAAATAAACAATATTGTTTATGTAAACGATTTGTGGGATACAAGGCATTGTTTGTAATATCGTATATTTATTTAGGTAAAGAATTTGTTGGGAAATTGCCTGTAATGTATGGAATACTGTTTATTTATACAGTTTGTGGGTGACAAAGCAGTATGGAATACTTAAACAAATGGTTCAAATGGCTGTAAGCAATGTGGGACTTAACATATGAGGTCATCAATCCCCTAGACTTAGAACTACTTAAACCTAACTAACCTAAGGACACTCACATCCATGCCCGAGGCAGGACCGAACCTGCGACCGTAGCTGCGGCACTATTTTATTCTTATCACGTAAGGGAACGGTGAGTGAGCTTAGTTTATGTTTCCTGCCGGATCAGGGATGTTAAGTCTCTTAGTATTTATTTTCCTCACTTTTCGAAGCACACTGGTATCTAAGCATGGAGGAAAGTCAGAAAAATTACATATCTAAAAGTTCATGACAATTTCGAAACCCACCATCACTTTCTGCAGATGGACTAATTATTAGAATCTCAGCAGCAAACTATTTTATACAGATCGAGAAACATACAGCAGGCATATTGCACTGACAGTTAAACCCCCAAAAGTGATCTACAGATCATGAATGGAATGAAGTGCGATATAGTAATCGCCGTTTGGGGTCTCCCATGCGTGTCTCTATCGTCAAGGTACCACAACGAAGTTCAAAACCGCTCGATGTCCTACTTACAGATCAAGTTACTATACACATATCGGCCTCCTTTGATTTCGCGGCCCCCAAACAAAGTATCAAGTGGTGGCATTCTGTTGATCAGGAAATTCCAGACTCACTTCCTGTCTCTGTCTTTCTCAAGAGGTCACTCCCTGACTGTCTGTGTGAACCGTCGTCCCAAAACATGCACACAGAGGTTTGCATCTCTCCTCAGAATACAGTGTTCCTACTGGCTAATGCTGGATACAAAGGGAGAGCTGATACAATTTCGATATCAAACACCGAGTGAAATAAGCCATTTGCACTACTCTTTCTACAGATGGACAAATTACTAGAATCTCAGCAGCAAACTATTTTGTACAGATCGAGAAACATACAGCAGTCAAACAGATTTCTTAAAACACTCACCTCCACCTTATGATGATCCTTCTTCATAATAAAACATGTTTTCAACGTTTGAGTATCACACTCTAACATTATGCAAATCAAGTATAGAAATTTCCACCACAAGTAGATGGTAGCACTAAATATATCCAAGATCTTGTACGCACCAACGCTTGGGAGGAAACCCACACCCGAACGCATGCGCGCACGCAATACAACTATTGGAAACAACAAATTGATCAATTGGGAATTTGACATCGCGATTGGGTTTTTAAAGTACTGTAGAATTTCAAAGTTGGTTCTCTCCACTACATTCGGAAGGAGGGAGGAAGGTGTGTGATATAGTAGAGACAACAGCGAATACCACTGCACAACAAAGATCACGGCGATATATTGACATGCACTTAATATGACACACTTAAACAACGGTCCAATCCGTGTCAACAATTTGTCTGATCAATAGGGGCAGGAGGCTAGTGATCGAGATCGCTTGCACAGACCAGAGTAAAGCTTCATTGCCGGTACTGTAGGAGAACTATATCCCACAGACTATTAGCAGCAGGTGAGGATCCCTGGTTTGTTGTTTGATACATTGTTTTTTTCTGCTCTAACACGCTTTGTACACCTCCGTACATTTTGTTTTTCCGCCACGGCTTCAAGGTCTGTGTCAGGTTGTAAGCTGACATTAACAAGTTTCAATCCATTGGCTCTCACAGAAAACTGGAGATAGCATGTTGTAAATCATGTTGCTGCTGCTCCCACAACACACACACTGGATGATTGAAATAAAAGACAGTCACAACATAAGGAAACTGGAATAGTTTTGCGGCATTGTGGAGCATTTGCAAACTGCTTTCCGAAGGAGACTGACGTGCTCTATATTTAAACTCATCTTTCACAGTGACGGGATAGCTGATGGCTTGGTATTCCATTTCGATTCATATCTCATACTGCAGTCAAATACGGCGATCACTGTTTCGGAGCTAGCCATCGCCCGGAAGGTGTCGCTCCTCCACAAAGACTCTTTCTCCATCTCAAACAAGCGATGTCATTCAATCAAATGGCTCTGAGGACTATGGGACTTAACATCTGAGGTCCCTAGAACTTAAAACTACTTAAACCTAACTAACCTATGGACATTACACACATCCATTCCAGAGGCAGGATTCGAACCTGCAAGCGTAGCAGTCGCGCGGTTCCGGACTGAAGCGTCTAGAACCGCTCGGCCACCGCGGCCGGCTCAGTCAATCACTATGTGGCAATAAACAGCGTATCAGTGGATGGATGGGATGGAAAAGACACCTTCTATGTACTGTGATAAGCATCACAGATAACAGTGCGGTCAGTTTTAGGAACTTGGCACTTTTTTACAAGGCCGACCAGTGATGCGGCAGTGTGCTTCCCAACTTCTGCATCATCGCTAAACCGCCCCTCCTCTTCTTTCCGACCACCATTGCGAATTTAGATAGATAACTTTGCAGTGCGTCCATTCCTTGTTAATTCTCGAACGTGTACACCACAGTATACCAGGCAGTGGTCTACATATTTCTAGCACTTCCATCGAAGTGCTTAATTTACGATCTTTCTGTATGCGGATAGGAGTCACAGGGCATTCTCGCTGAGCCGTGCTCACTCCCAGCTATGCGTTTTCGTGAACTTGGCTGTCTATCTGTGTCTGGTTTCCCGCCATTGTTGCGGTTATGCCGTGGTTCTTCTTCCTTCTACATGTCGCAGCAACGATGTATACCGATATTTGCACCGTGTACCATCTTTATTTTTGTGCGTATAGTTTCCTGCTAGGGGGTCTGCACGCAGTCGGTCGGTTGCTGTGGACTAGGGAAGTTATCTCCGCGTGGTGCAGTCAGCTGGGTCCGCTGGCGACCCTGGGCAGTGTCGGAGCGTGTGTGGAACTGTCTGATTGCTACGAGCTTCTTGGTTCATTGATCCAGGATGTCAAAGTTGAGTAGTGGTTTCAAGTACCCAAGACACGTCCATTCATGTTGTGTGTTTCGTTTCGGTGGTTCGCTGTTGGGGAGGTTTTCCTGTGAGCAACGCCGAGTGTGTATTCCTGAAATTTAGCCGCCATGCCATGGAATTAACTATATTGGCTGACTACAATTCAAGTGCACCAGCGGAATTTTCTTTCTTGTGGCCGTTAGTGTTCCGGTTACCTGCCCTGGCCACTAACATAATTTCAGGGAGTGTCCTTTCCTCACCTGTTGTCACTGTCCAACATGGTGTGTAGTTTTGACAGCTTAATACATATACATATTTGATTGTGGATAATCACGCCCCATAACATCTTGTGTTTAAATTCTCATGTGCCAATTGGTGGCAAGCAAGTCGTTTGTCAGTTTGTCCCTTCGTTGGGTTCTGATGGATCAAGTGTGGTTGGGCTCACCACCTGTCTCACCTAAGTGAACGAGGGCAGACCGACCCCCTGGGAAGCTTCTGAATGCTGTTGTCTTTACTGTCTTTCTCACCGGTGTTTAATTGTCTGTTTGTAATCTATCATAGCCAATAATAAAATAAATTCTTTGTTTTACTGTGTTTTATGTAAGATTGATTTCCGGTAAGTGGATATTTGCTGAAAGTAATAGTCATTGTGTTGTCTTTTCTTTTAGTCTGGTTTCAGCTACTTAAAACTTAAGGCTTATGGTTATATTTTTTTTTAATTTTGGAAAATTAAAATTGCTTTCAAGCTTAAGCATTGCGGCTTGGAACCTTATTCTTAAAATTATCTTTCAAGCTTAAACATTTCGGCTATTAATTATTTTATTTATAACTGTAACTGCCTGTTTTCAGTCACTTGAACTTTACATTGTTGATTTTTAAGAATTCTTGTTTGGGAGGCCTTCAGCCGTGAAAGATTTGGAGTTTGAAACTCATAGTTGTAAAAGTTCGGCTATGTGCCGCTTTGGTTGTAAATGTGTTATTAAATTACAATAAATTACAATTTTAATGTGAAACTGACCCCAACCTTATTTGGCCCTTTCCACAATCCTAATCACCTGTTCTGCCCAGCAGGTTTAGCGGGCGTTTCACTCGCATTCTCAGGATGAAGTTAAAAACTGAAAGATCCCCTCGCGTTGTCTTTGACCAACGCTCCCTGCAACACTGTCACCGATTTAATCTGCAACTGATCAAAACTAGACCGTTACAATCCACGTTTCGTGAAGAAACAGAGCGAACTGAGTCCGTACTGCTGTCCCGCACCCATCCAAGGGCACAAGATGCCACCAGATGCGCGCATGTCGAGGAGGTGTATAGTAGATATGAAAGTGTTGTGATGTTACAATAGACGGTTAAGAACAAGAAGCGGCTGGTTTTTACGCGTGTTGGAGCCTCAGATGGACGGAGTTTGGAGCGTTTTACGTATATCAACTGCGCTATCATACAGTATTGTTCTAGTGTCTTGGGTCAGTATCAAGAAGGTACTGGTGAGAGAGAACATAAACACATGCAATGCTACGGCTACATGGCTCTGCACTTAAAGCATATAACATTAAATGTTTGCGGTTTCCGACCTATTAGTCGTGTGGAATGCAACGCAGTTACTATCCCAATGTAAGAAATATATTTCCAGCGCATGACATGCATTCTCCTTGCCGGTTTCTCTACGATAAACTATGGTGGCAAACTGTAAAATGAAAAACTACTTCCTTAAAACATCGATTCTTTTTTATACATGCACAATATAGCCTTCCAGAGGTGTATAGCGCCCACTGTTCACATTCGATTACGGTTCAGAAATTATATAATGCTCGCATCAGTCCTATGTAAAATGATCGTTAGTAACGGAGAATTCCTCTTAAAAAGAAGAAGGCAAACGCATAGCAGCGGTGTCTGACATGTGAAATTACTAACTCCGTAAACAGAACATCTGTCAAGCAGATGTGTACAACGGGATTGCAGTACATCACAAATACCCTGCCGCTAACTTACAATCACCGTAGTTATGAAACTGAAGACTCGACTTTACGCCCAAGATGCGGCAGGGGAATGGAGTACGTCGCATAAATCTTCGTTCGTCTAGAGGAATGTGTCGAAACAGGATGGAGATGTTTCATCACACAGGAGATGGAAATCCTCTGGTGACTGAGAAATTTGCTGTTAATGATCACAAGTAGACAGTGCTCTAAGTCACGCACAGAACATGCAGTTGTATACGAGTCGAACGCAGGTTGCGTCACACAACTGTTGCATCCCGACAGAACAAAGGAAAAACGGTCAAATGACCTGCAGCAACATCTCCCCTCTCTCTCTAAAATGCATCAGTCTATCATTAAATCATACCTCGTTATAACTCCATCTCAACCGATCACTCCATCCACTCTCTAACATCCTTTAACGCATATGCAAGTAAGTTTAGAGGCAGATGGTTCTCTTTTCTCCAGGAAATCATGAAATACAGCAGTCAACTCGCGTGTATCACTATTATCTCAATAGACATGTAGTGGAACGTTGCCTCGGCGAGAAAAAAGACTGTTTCCCTTGTTCCCTGTACTTCCATGTTAACATTTTCTCGTATTCCTCTTCTGCCGCATACTTGTTCCAAAGTACAAGAATTGTTCTGTATCAAGCGAAGACATGCAAGTCCTCTCAGTTTCCCCGCATTTCGGCGTATTTTCCGTCATTTTCCGTAATTTTATCGATTTTATGTCATTTCTACCCATGCGATCACGACATAGTTTCTCGTTCCATATTCTAAAATTACTTGTAAATGTAGTACAGTTGCCAACACCTAGCACAAATGCACTATTTTTCTGGTCGGGCGGCGTAGTATAGCACTGTACTCGAATGCATCCAGTCACATTCTACAGGTCCAGTGCGTTTTCTCCGTTTTCTGTACGTCTGCGTCTGTGTGTGTGTCATGGATAGCTCCCATGATCCGGTCCCCCAGCTGGTGGATCCAACTTCGAACACGTAACACAACTCCGGACGTAATGCGCGGTTGGTCCACGTTCGAGCCCTATCCTAGATGTGACATGTTGTGGATCCCCATCTGAATATCGCTCTGGATGTAATGCGCGTCAGATCCACCTTCAAACCCTATCCCGGATGTGATATATTGCGGATCTGCATTCCAACATCGCTCCGGATATAACGCGCGACGGATCCACACTCGAATGCTACTAACTCGGGTCTACTCTGGGTCATGGGAACCATCCACGACACATGCACAGATGCATGGTAGCCAATACGAGCTGATACAAGCCAATATTTCGGAGGTGGATGGGGAGGCAACACCAATAAGTGAGGTCTCACTGAAGGATCTAGAGCATTTGAGTAATAAACAGAAGCTTCAAGTTCACGACTTGTGTACACACTGACAAAAAACCAGGCTGGCAGCCGGCCGCCGCAGAATCTCACGTCCGAGCCTATCGCGACACGGGCCAAATAAACTGGCCGCGCAGATAATACGCTCGAGCCTTGCTACCTGTTGGTTGCAGAAGTTCATAAAGAAAGTCTTATCTCTTGTTCGAATTGTTATGCTATGTGTACGCCCGTGCTCTAGCGATAAACAGCGCGTTGACTGAATGCAACGTCTCGCGGTCGGAACCGCTCGTTGCCTAAATTTTTATAACGCCTTTCATGTGAATGCGAAGTTCTGAGTACAATGACAGCACAGCTACAATGTAGTTGACTTTCTGGCACACCGGTATTAACACTTCCACACAGTGATATTTTTGGGACATAATTCTTGGCAGACTTTATGCCTTTGAACGGCGCATGCGTCGTACCTCTCCAGGGCCCACTTCCTGGTATCCAGCAGTGGCTGCCGGAGCGACGCTGCGCACCCTTTCATTGCGTCTAACGCTTTGGAGGGTATAAAATGCTTTAATGCTACTGAGTGACGCTTTACAAAAAAAGTCTGATTTGCATTTCATTCTCCGTAGCAACGGAGGCAGACGACCCATTTTTATATGATGAGTATTATATGACACTAATATGCATGACATAGGTATGGCTCAACATTAATTTTATGGTTTGTGATCCAATCAGACTACTTCACTACTTTGTTTAACGTTATTATTAACGTTTTATTTCTCGTTTCTTTTCCTTTTAGAAGCGATTTCATGCTATTTTTTCGCCACGAATTCACATGTTTTTGTAAAACCACAGTAAGTAACTATGGTGTAATGAATTTTACTGTCATTGTTTGATGTCTTACGGAACATGTATGCGATAAACAGTATGAATATCTTGCAGTGCCTGCTCTATAAGTAATATTTCCCAACCTTTTTTAGCTGATGCCTCCATTTGCAATCCCAGAATATCTATGTTTATCAATTTATAATTTTTTTGGTTTTTCAAAAAACTTTATTTGACAATAATCTGAAATCTATACAGTGTTTGACTTTAGTAAAAAGAGTAATACAAAACTACAGTGTTTCAAAGGACTTCGTAACACGTTTCAGCTTTCTTCTGAACTGTTTGCGTTACCGCCTCCCCCTGTCCCCGCCTCATGCCCAAGAGGTTGGGAACCACTGCGCTATAGCAACGCATGCACACTGCAGATTTTGAGCTCTGCATGTGGATTCATGGAAATCTAACTCTGAACGAAAGTGATATTTAACGTATTGAATTAGATTTGAACCAACAAAATTTCCCATTTTTCAAGCTACCAGAGTGGAAGGTAGTTGATAGCACCGATGTCAGCAAATATCTACAGGGGAGCCTAACTGCTACTACGCATATTTAACACAGAAGAACTATACTCACTTCATAACTATTCCTGTGATATACGTTATAACCCAAACTCAAAATCGAGTCTTTGAAGGTCGAGTCGAAATTCTTCAGAGATGTTTGTATTGTGAAGAAGCTTGGTATTCACAGACAGCTTTGACTAGTGACACAGCTAACTGTATCAAGCTTGTGAGAAGACTGAATGTGTAAAGTTTTTTTTCAGGTTTTGTTAAGGAAGTTCTTCTAACAATATGTCGCTTCATTAAATAAAACGGAAAATAAAAAACTAGAGTTCGTTGGTCTGTGCCGCGATTAGAACTGAGAACTCACGTCGCCCTTGCATCACAAGTTATGTGTGGAACCACTGAGCTGACGAGATGCTGCTGGGGGCTAATCTCTTTCATCGCAGTATTGGTAGCTGAACCTCGTAACGTTAAAGATACGAGCACTTGTTACTTTTATGAAGTACGGCGTTCCTGGAGAACAAAGATTAAACTGTGTTTCGCCATACATGAGGATTATACAGCGTAAGTCATGGAAAGGTAAAGGGAATGCCAAGCAAATTCAATGGAACAATTCAGGACAACATACAGGAGTAAATGTACTGTTATAGAGTTGCTAAATATTTGCAACCATGTAGCCAAGTCTTAGCTGTGCTAGGGGCGACTATGCTGCGAAATGCTTGTCGTGCTTGTCTTACACGGGCTCTCAGAAGGGAGGCGCGAGTGCGTTTGGTTTTTTAGGAAGTGTTATCTCCTGATTCTTTCTGACGTCATCTTTCAGAGTGTACATTTAACATATTCAATTAATCTAGAGTTCCCCATTTTTGAAGCTTTCCGGGCTGAGAACGCTGGTGTTATATATCGTCAGCGCAGGGATAGTAAAGCTAGTGGTATTAGTTTTCGCTCATGCAGCATACGGCATGTGGAATACCGCTAGATACATAATTTTCCATCAAGATTGTAATTTCCTCAAAATACATACGAATAAAACATTTTCGTTGGTAATTTGCAAAGGAAACTTATTTCAATTGAATAAAAAGTAATGGGAACTCAATCAGCACCTACACGCCACGAAACAGTAAGATATCAAATATGCCACAGTCAAGTAGAACTTCGCGACTACCTCGAGAATGCAGAAGTATGATAGTTGGGATAGAAGCAAGAAGAAACGAAGTTGACTAATTATTCGATGCCACACATTAATCAATTCATTTGAGGATTCAGAAGAGCAGAAACTGAAACTTACGTTCTTTAACACAGAAACTAAACTGTAAATGTTGGCAATGTGCAATTTTGCGCCTTCACACGCTTTTCACCTTCAGATTTATACAAATAATGCCTACTAAACAGTCTGTTCACTACATTCGTAACGTCACCTTCTTGTTTGGTCCCTAAATCACTATGCCTGCTCCCACGTGGTACTGGACCGAGGTTCCAAAAAATGGTTCAAATGGCTTTAGCACTATGGGACTTAACTGCTGTGGTCATCAGTCCCCTAGAATTCAGAACTACTTAAACCTAACTAACCTAAGGACATCACACACATCCATGCCCGAGGCAGGATTCGAACCTGCGACCGTAGCGGTCGCGCGGTTCCAGACTGTAGGGCCTAGAACCGCTCGGCCACTCCGGCCGGCGATCGAGGTTCCTCGACGACTTACGAATTATATTCGAAATCGAATTTCGCACGTGAAATACGCTCTTGATTACCCAGAATTTCTGTATTAATTTTCGTGTGTAAATAAAAGCAAGAAGAAACGCTAACTCGTTCACTGGCACAACTCTTTTGAACAGCAGCAGAACACAATTATCAAACACAACCTTCGACTTACTATTGTAGCACTATAGCTACCAGTTGAGCCAACAGGAAATCATGGTCGTAGTCACAAATTCGTAGCTATCTTTAGCAGTGACAGAGTTCATACTACGTACTCGATTGTACAGTAATATGTTCTGACACAATATTATCCGTCGTCATGGCGTTAAATCAACAGAAATTGTTGCTGAATAAAATGATTCAAATGGCTCTGAGCACTATGGGACTCAACTGCTGTGGTCATTAGTCCCCTAGAACTTAGAACTAGTTAAACCTAACTAACCTAAGGACATCACAAGCATCCATGCCCGAGGCAGGATTCGAACCTGCGACCGTAGCGGTCTTGCGGTTCCAGACTGCAGCGCTTTTAACCGCACGGCCACTATGGCCGGCTGTTGCTGAGTACTACCTGCACCACTGTCCTCTGCTGTCGTCTTTTCTTATTGGGCTTTTCCTGTTGCCCTGGAAACGAGGTGCCCAGGCAAACTTTGTATTCTGCATGGCGAAACATCCAACGTTCCATTCTTCTAGAATCACTGGTTACGTGCATAGATATCAAACAGGTATAGGAAAACTCTTGTGAGTGAACTAACAGTAATAATAGTAGCAACAATAGCAAACTAATAATGAATGCATGAAGAAGGGAGACGAATCGAAATAAAAATAGGCTGATAGTTCAGTTGGCGTAATGCAAAAGTTTGCTTAGCATTTTGTTACTGAATTTCGTTCTCGCTATCTGCAGAGAAAAGAGAAAAAAAAAACTGAAGCGACACACATCGGTAGCCCAACAAGATCTGAACCACCAACCATCCTTGCTATAGATCACGAGACGCCACTGAACAAACATTACACTGTTTCGTTTCGCTCTCTGTCATTGCTCTGGCGATAGTTAATACACACAGTTTACAACATGAAAAATTGTAACCTGTAATAATTTATTAAACTGGAGCCCTTCCCAGGGTCTAAAAATTAAATTTATGATGTTGATATCAGATAAACGCGATGACTGTTGAGATTACTTCAGTGTGAAAGGGGAATATTGCAAGAATTTAGCAGCATCATTCAGCACCGATACCGAAAGTGACTGAATGACCACAAGGTGCCAGACATCGTCAACAATACTGCCAAGTCTCATCTGCACTAGCTATATGAAGAGCTGTATGCACAGCTCACAATGTCCTCACAGCTATCCACAGCCTGCTTCAATCAGTCCACCAGTGGAGCTGCACTTCCAAACGCCGATCTAAGGGGTGGCTTCAGACAGACTTCTGATTACAGCAGTGACATACAAATGAGCTGCGAAATGGTTCAAATGGCTCTGAGCACTATGGGACTTAACATCTCAGGTCATCAGTCCCGTAGAACTTAGAACTAGTTAAGCCTAACTAACCTAAGGACACCACACACATCCATGCCCGAGGCAGGATTCGAACCTGCGACCGTAGCGGTCGCGCGGTTCCAGACTGAAGCGCCTAGAACCGCTCGGCCATCAGCGGCCGGCAAATGAGCTGCATATTTATTTTTTTCGGCTTGTGGCGAAAGCTTATTTCAACAAAACTAAAAATTTGTGCAAAACGACCTTGCCCAAAATGTCAAGAAACAGTACGATACTATGCACCGTTTGCCTCAAATGAACTGTAGTTACGTCCAGTCTTGTGTCATACACAACTAGAATATAGGGATACCACCAAAATGTGGATCTATTGTGGATAATAGACGAATACATCAGTGCCACCAGTGCCACAGAGTAATAAATCAAATTCTGGATTCACACGGCAAAACTGAATGTATGATTACTGAAGCATTAACAAAGCAGAAGAAACAGTCAAATGTGCAGTAGTGGACTTTCGTACGTATCACATCTCCAGATCTATTATAGGTAAAGCATACTAACAAGCTTGTTAATTGCTTCCGTGGTTTATCCTATATTGTTTGCTACCGAGATGACGAAAAAATTCAGATTCTTGTCACTGGCAGTTGCTTCGAATCTGTTCAGAGACTTTCTCTTGTTTTGTTGGTGATTAAAGTTAATATTCAGGAAGCGACGGCTATTGTTACTCCGAGGTTGCCAGGAGACATATGACGTGAAGGGTTAAGAATCGTCACTTACTTGTGACAGTTAATAGCTCAATTAAAGTAGTTGCCAAAGGAAGGGATAACATGCAGCTTCTGCAGCAAAATTGGAACTAATTTCGAAAGCAGTTACCGTTTCAGAAAGTAAGAACTTTACAACATGCGGACGAGGCATTGCTGCAGTAAGCACGCTGTAAGTGCTATAATCATAGCTGAGGTCGATAGCCCACAATGCGAAAGGTGAGAGCAGGAGACGTTCATTCATGAAGCGACGTTTTTGGAATCAAAAACTTTACTTTACTAAACCAAAGTAATGTCCTAAGTCGGAATTATTCAGAATATTTCACTGAGCTCACAAAAAAGTCAAGTGAGTTTAGCAGGATGAATCAGTCCAACACCTGAAGATCATGGTATGACATGAGTTGCCAAACAACTTGACTAAGCTAGTCTTGACTAAGCTAGCGGCGAGAAGAATGCGTTTTTGTAGCTGGAATCGTACATAATCGGATATGGACATCAAATGTAGCACATTACCTCACGCTACATTGGATGTAAAGATACGATCATGCACGATAACAGCTATGAATACTAATTGTTCTTGCCACCATCGTAGTCAAGACTCTGCAACGTCGTAGGCATTGTTTGGAAACGCTCTTGTCATGACAGTGATCTGCAGATGTGGGACTGATTGATCCCGCTAAATACTCTTGACTGTTTCTTAAGAGTTTGATGAAATATTCTGAATAATTCCGACGTAAGGTATCACAATCGGTTAGTAAAGTGACCTTCTACACTTAACTTGTAAATTTCCGATTCATTTATTATTGATTCACGTCAGATAATTTCTTGACTGGGACCATTCATCTCTTTTCCCACCAACATTTTTACACCCTTTTGCGCCTGTTCTCTATTGCTGCTCGCATAAGATACAAATAAGCATGTGGCGCAAGCTATTTCAAGGTTACAATTGTGCAATATATCATTGTTTTGTGAAGTTTAGAGTAAGTGTACTTTGCAGCTGCTTCCAACGAATAATAGCGAATGCATAATTTATTATAATTTTCAGATTAATTTTAATCATGACCTCAGGTTATATATGGTTTCAATCACACTCACAATTATAAATCTTCCGGTCAGCACTGTAGATGCTGTTATATAATTTATCCTCCTGTAATTTGGCGGTAAGTTAAAATTTCGTGTCCATGTACTGACAAGCGTTTACTTTGCTGAGTGAAGTTCCGAGTGAGACATGTATTAATTAAGTTGACACGACTGTTGCCCGTGCGACGCCTGATTCTTGATTTACAAATTTCTATTAACCCAATGAGACCTTCCAGCACGGGAAAAAAAACTTCGTTAGCAAAATAGTACCTGACGTACATTTTCTTTGCGTGTCAAACTTCAATCTTTCTACCAATTAACGCCAAAATCAAATTCCTCTTTTTTAAGCTCATATCAAAAGTTAAAAGAAACTATGTTTCATTTCGGTATCTCTTTCTTTATGTTTGGACATTAATAAATTCTTCTTTCTTGTTTTCGTTGGCGCTAATCCCGTTTAGTTTAGGCTCCGCTGTGCTCACAATTTGCCAAAATTATTTTTATTTAACTTTGCAACCAGATGCCCCTCCTTGCTGCCGTTGTCGCCATTTATGTAAGGGTGGGAAATTTTGTGCGCCAATTGTCTGTTAATCATTGTGCAAACATTCTTCTGTGTATGATCAAATTTTAACTATTTGTGGAGCGTATTTCCTGAGGCAGAAATTGGGAACAAGGCCTGCATTTGCCTGAACGAGCGTGGCAAACCGCCAAAAACACACATTCAGGATGGCCTGTACGCCAGTCATGGTCGTTAAATCTCCACGTGGATTCGATCCTATAACCCCAGTAGGTTCACGGTTCTTTCGTGAGTTTGTGTGTGGTGCACATGGGGCCCCGAGTTATTGCAGCCCATTCTTCCTTCCTAGGCTGCATTTCCTTCCCCATGCCCCTCCCTTCTGTCCTCGCTCCTCCCCTTCTGCTCCCTCCTTCCCCTCTCTCTGTGTTGTTACTTATGTCGATCTGGCTATACACCTGCTTTCCTGCATTCCTTGCGGATTTGTTCCCCTTTTCTTTTCTCTGTCACCTTTCCTTTTTGGAGGTTTTGGCCCAATTTGGGGTCTGACCTCCACTCCTAATTTTCCCTCTATAGTGTGAGACATTTGGGGAAGAACTCCCTCCCCAGTATCTATGGCGTGGATTCCTCTCCCACCTTCCTTCCGTGCCATAGCCACCTCCGCCCCACGAGGTCGCCAGCGAGTGTAGCCAGTGATGGGGCTGTTATGTAGGCATCTGGCTGAACCCCTGACAACACAGATGTCTTTCTCCTGATACCTGAGCTGTTGTCATCCAATATATGCCTAGGAGTAGTTGCTTGTTATTCTGGAACATCAGAACTCCCAGCAATAGGCACCACGCCAGATGGCCCTTGCTGTGGCTGAGCAGCACCCATGGGGAGAGCCCCTGATCAGAATGGGTAGCATCAAGGCAGATGCTTTACGCATAAAGTGTATCCAGCTCCAAAAATCTGGCCGTTCTCCTATAGTGGTAGTGGGTCACTGAATGATGCTTTTTACGACCCTGCAGCCTTCCCTTCCCTGGTTATACCATGGGAGGACGGCCGGATTGACCAGCTTTGGGTGAAACACATTCCCCACAACCTAGCCTATACTAACATGGATGGGACAGATTCACCACTACAAAGCTGCTACTTTTTGCGGAAAATATGAAGATAAGTTTGCAAGTTTGGCAAAGTGGAGCCTCTAAGTAAGATAGTGTTCTTCTGCAGCTCTTCATGCCTCTGGTCATCTTGGCAACAACCCAATATCCATTACATCTCACCAGTCTTTGAATATGTTCCAGGGACATCAACCTTCAAACTGATGAACTCCATGCCAATCTGGAATGATGGGGTGTTCATTATGTTTGGTATGTGCAGAAAGGTCATAAGGACAACCACACCATTACTGACGCCTTTATTTTGGCTTTTGAGGGAGATACCCACCTAGAGGAGATGAAGGCTATGCGTTATGGGTGAACCATTAAGCTGTAGGTCCCACCACCCACGATATGCTTTTGGTGCTTGCATTTCAGGCATATCTTTCCGATGTACCACAAACCCTCTAAGTGGTGACTGTAAACACCCATTCCATGATGGGAGCCGTTGTGTTCCACCACCCATGTTTATAAATTGGCACAACCATTACCCTCCACACTCACCAGATTGCCTAGCTTATAAAAAAGAAAAGAAGATACAAGAGTATAAGTCTCAGGATCATTTATCTTACACTGAGGGTCGTCAGAAATTTGACCAATTTCATCTTGTGTCAATGTCTGCTACCTTTGTCTGTGTTACATCCTTTCCCCCTGTTCCCTCTTCCTTACCCCTGTCCCATCCCATCTTCTCTCCTCCGCCCCAGGGTTCCCATGTCCTCCCCTCCAGGTGCTGCTCCCCCTCCATGGCCAAAGAAGTGCCTCCCTCCTTTGACAGCTGCTAGTGATGGGGCTCCCTACTGGGATCCTTCCCACCTGTGTCTCTCAGGCTGGAGGCCTGCTACTACAACTCAGCAACAGGACACAGAGTCCGTGTGTCCCAAGGCTGCCCATTTCCTTTTGGTTCCAGATCTTGCAGAAGCCTGCTCTCCCTCTGTGACTTACTCTCCTCAACCTGAGGAGGAGGAGGAGGAGGAGGAGGAGGAGGAGGAGGAGAAGCAGAAGAAGAAGAAGAACAAATACAAGTCTCAGGACAAGCAGTCTGACATTTATGGGTGTCACCCTGTCATCATTGGTGACAGATGGTGACCCGATTGTGTGATTGGCTCCTGCTTGTTTGACTCCCATTTGGATACCCACTCCATGATTATTCAATGGAACTCTAATTTAGATTGCTACATCACCTCCCAGATCTGCAATCCCTTATTACCTTTCACTTGACAGTGTGTTGTTCTCCCGGAATCTCATTTTACTGATGCACACTCACAGACTCTTTGTGGGTTCCATGCCTTTTGTTATAACTGTGTCAGCCCTTTGAGAGCTTCCAGGGGGAGGAGGTGTCTGCACATTGATCCATATGGATATGGTTCATACATGGCACCCACTCCATACCCTACTGGAAGCGGTTGCCACTGAGGTCCAACTGGACTCTGCCTTCACAGTTTGCAGTCTCTATCTCCCTCCTAACAGGCACTTCAGTAACTCCCCCCTTCCTTGCTGTTCCTTGGAGATTTTAATGCCCATTACCCTTTGTGGGGCAATGCTTCATCTAGTCGGGGGCTCCTCACTGACCAATGTCTTGAATGTCTTGCAGACAACAACTTGTGCCTTCTTAATTATGGTTGCCCTAGTCATTTTAGTGCTGCATATGGCACTTTTTCTGCCACTGACATTTCTCTGTCCTCCCCTCCCCTGCCCTCTTTCCTTCCTTAGACTGCTCACCACACAATTACTTCTGTGTTAGTGATCACTTCCGGTGATTCATTCCCATACTGCCTCCCACTGACCAGATTACTCCACTGGGCTTCCCATCATGCTGATTGGCCTCTATATACCTCCCTGCTCGTTTTTCCACCTTCTTTGTCAGGTTGTAGTGATGATTTCGTCTATAATCTGTCTGATAAAATAATCTGCTTTGCCAGCATTGTCGTTTCCTGCTTGAGGAGCCCTCTCACCATCTGCCAGTTCCACAGTGGTGCATGGCCATTGCCACTGCTATCCGTGATCGTCGTCACATTTTGCAACATCTTGAGTGGCACCCATTCTCCTCTGGTCTTGTTACCTAGCCAAAGCCTGTAACTTACTCAAACAGAGCAAATGAGTGTGCTGGGAATGCTTTGACTCTTGTCTAGGTTTTTCTGTCCCTTCAGCATGGGTGTGGGCTATGGTTGTCACCAGAGTCTTCCACTCCAGGCCGCCTTTGTACAGCTCAATCACTTCTCATGGAACATTGTGCGACCCATTTTGCGACTGTATTGGCGTCAGCCTCCTATCTAGCTACCTTCCGCCTGTGAAAACAGGGGGCTGAAGCTTCCCACTTATGCTTTACCCTAGTCAGGCAGAGTACTACAATGGACCTTTCACTGAATGAGAGCTTCTTATGGCCCTCTCTTCTTCCAACAATATAGCTCCTGACCCTGATTCCATCCATAATCTACTGCTTAAACACTCAGTCCCTCACAATGCCAATATCTCCTCCAGGTGATTAGCTGTATTTGGCTCCAAGACATTTTCTCCTCTCAGTGGAGGGACAGTATTGTGGTTCCTGTCCTTAAGCCTGACAAGGATCTGTTGTACCTTTATAGTTACCAGCCCATTAGCATGACCAACGTCACAAGCAGGTTACTAGAATGGATGGTAGTTTGTGGGCTCAATTGGGTCATTGAATCTCAGGATCTTTTATCTCCTTATCAATGTTGTTTTCAGAGGGATGGTCTCCAATAGATCTGCTTCGTCTGGAAACTGTAGCCGACTGGCCTTTTCTCAATTCCGCCATCTTGTCGCAGTTTTCTTCATAAGGCCTACAACACAGCTTGATGCTTCCACATTCTCCTTATGCTCTGTGAGTGGGTTCTTCAGGGCCACCTCCCGATTTTATTCGCCACTTCCTGTCCCACTGGTCATTCAGAATTTGGGTTTTCACTGTTCTCAGCTCTCCCCAAACCCAGGAGAAAGGCGTTTTACAGGTTTCCATATTAAGTGTCCTTTTTCTTATCACTATTAATTGATTTGTGGATTCTGCTAGACCGTTTGTCACCCCTGCTCCATATGTGGATGATTTCTGTATTTGGACTAGCTCCCACTTGGTGGCCTCTGCAGAACAACCGCTCCAGGGTGCCATCTGGTGTGCTTCCACATGGAAACTCTCACACAGATTTCAGTTCTCTCTACTGAAATCAAGGCTGCATTTGTGTCACTGTACTATGTTCTATCATGATCTGGAACTCTACCTTGATGCCCAACACCTGACTGTGGTCCCCCAATTCTGTTTCTTGGATCTTATTTTTGAGAACAAGCTTACTTGGTTGCTCCATATTCGTCACCTGAAGGTTGGCTGTTTGCATAAACTCAATGTTCTTCACTTCCTTGCCCAAGCCTCTTGGGGCTCAGATTGTTCAAACCTTCTCTGCCTTTACTGGGCATTAGTTCTGTCTCGTCTGGACTATGGTTGCCAAGTTTATGGATCAGCTGCCGCTTTCATGCTGCTCCTCTTGGACCTGGTTCACTATCATGGTGTCTATTAACTCACTGGTGCCTCTCACACTAGCCCTGTCACTAGACTTCTGGCTGACACTGAGATCCCTCCCCTTTCGATTCGGCGGTCCCAACTCCTGGTATCCTATGCCATCACCATCCACTTTCCCCTGCTCGGCCCCTCCTGTTCTATTCCGTTCGCAGCTTTGGGCTGTTGCCCGCCTGCTGCCCACCCTCAAGTCAGTTTACCAGTTGGGCTCCGCCTCAGTTCTCTCTGCCATGACTCCCAGTTCCCCTCCCTGTCCTCTTCCCCATGTTATCTCCCAAACACCCCCTCCCCAGATTAGATCCTCAGCCATGGATTTGGATGGATCTCTAAATAACTCTAAATCCACTGATCATCTGGGATATGCCTTCATGTCTTCTGTTTGCATGGAACACCATTTCTGTGAAATTGATGGCCACCTACTGGTGTTTTATTAAACATCCTCCCTCACCTGTGTTTTGTTATATATGGACTGAATGAGTAGCCTTCAGGCTATTGCTCAGTGTTTTTCCTGCTGTTCCTTGGTCTCTGCCATCGACAACCTTCTCGCTGATTTTGGTGATGCTGTTTGTTTGGTCCACATCCTTTGGGTTCTTGGCCACACAGGTATCATGAGTAATGAACTAGCTCATCATCTGGCTGGGAGGGCAGCCACCTACCCCCTGTTCTCTGTGACCTCACTGGGGAAGATTTTCAGATTTACATCAAATCCCATTTTGCTCAGTCATGGGCTGACTCTTGGGAGGCTACTCCCATGTCTAATAAACTTTGCACCATCAAGGAGATTCCCATCATGTGGCATTCTTCCCTCTGCTTCTCCCAGTAGAAATCTGACGTCATCTGCTGCCTTCATGTTGGCCAAACTAGGTTGACCCATGGATTTTTACTCCACAATGAGCCGCCCACCCGTTGTAGTTGCAGTGCTCCACTCATGATGATCCAAATATTGCTTTACTGCCCACACCTTTTGGCCCTTCACACTAAATATACCCTCTCACCTTTCCTACTTGAGCGTTAGCAGACAACCTTCACACAGTTATGCCTGTCCTCAGTTTTCTTTGCCAAAGTGGTCTGTACTCTCAGGTATAATGCCTTGGATTTTCCTTTGGAACTTACGTCCCTCAGTCAGAGCAGGCTTTGGTAATGGAGGCCTTGAACTTGCCTCCACACTGGCCAGGTTCTCCCTGCCTTTTCCCTACTGTTGTGCTGTTTCGTTTCCTTTTTCCTTGTGTCTTCTTCCCCTGGTGTTGTCCCTGTGGTATCACGATAAAGGTGTAGTGTGGTGTGGTTGTTGGGACAGTTAGGTGGCAGTGCTAATGTCCTGCCATATAGTGTTTCAGGGGCACCCTTGCACTCCCCGTTTCCACCCATCCTCCTCCTGTTCTTCCCTCTTCCTGCTGCCCTTGGCGTCCCTTTCCCCTCTTTGTTAGCACATTCTGCCTTCCCTTTGACTGGATTATGCTGTCTGCGTTTTTCCTCCCTTGATTTCTGCCCTCCTTGATCATTGGACAGATGACCTCGCTGTTTTGTGCATTCCCCCAGATCAACCAACCAACCGATCCTACATGAGAAGGCTGAACATTAATGCATTAAATGAAGGATATATTCAGCATGTTTCGACTATCTGCAGTTGGTCTCTCAATTCGACTTCAGTGGTCAGTCGATCGATTTGGTACACAACTGTCGTTATTGAACGACTAATAGCTCTGCCGTGATTCAGAATTTATCATCTCTTTATCAGTTCATCTAAGAAATTTAGCGAAAGTCATTCTTCGTTTACCCACATATATATCTGGATAAACAAGAAAAATATTTCCTCATACCTCCAGTCATAAACACTCGATGTGCAGAGAGAAACCAGATTTTTTCAGAGTAACAAAGTGCGTTCATCACATGCTCATAAAAAGCACTACTTACGTTTCCTGAAAGACATTATGTACATCACACAAAAATAAGTTCAGTGATATATGGGTCCCCAAATATCGCATTGAATTTTCTGCTCATCAAGCATGTGTAAGTCGTCACTGCCGTAATGCAACACGCATCCAGGATCTGAGTTGGATGGGAAGGCAGGGACGCAACTTGTATTAGCTTCGCGAAAGAGGGAGGGATGAAATGAAGAATAAAACTCTGAAGTAGCGAAAAACTGTTTATTAATTTATTGACTACTCCTATTACCTACGACCCACTTAACCAAGAGAGGATAATTTGTATGCGATTTGTGCATATTATATTGCTGTTAGACAATTAATGTTCATATACATGAGAATACTTTCTATATTTACATTTTTAATAGTTTCTGACTCTGACTTCTAACACGAGAAAAACATCGTCGACTGAAAATGCAACGATATGGAATATTTTAGAATCCACAACCGTCTTTTACTTTCAGTTCCAATGGAAACGTCGACTAATCAAGAAATAGTTTTGAGGTTTCATAATAAATATCTACAGGCACACTTCCTACTAGTCAATGACCATTACATGTTCTGGCTTTCTTCAAGTTGATACTGAATTGATGCAGGTTCGCTTTATGAAGGTGATACACATATTCTTTTTTTTAGCTTGCGAGAAGGGGAGGGAGAACAGCTGCCCTCCCCTGCCTCACGCTGCGTACACCCTGATATAATCTACCTGACGCAAGCAAGTGCTCCCCCCTCCCCCTTGCCCTCACGACACGGTACCTTGATGTGATCAATAGGAAGAAAAAGGAGAGGTTAGTACAAAGATTTGGAAAGTACATAGTTTGTATCTTCGTAAGTAAAGCTCTCAAGTTAAAGAAGCTGTTGCGTCAATTTTCGACAAAAGATTTAACTTGAAAGTATACTGACCATTACATTGGATACCGAGAATCTGTCACCGGCATATTTTTCTCTCAGGTATGGAGTACCAGGTGTATCCATGTTAAGTACTTTTACGAGATGCAATAGTAAAGGTATCCTATGACGGGGGTAGTGTCGGGATATCCTCAATATCCGTAACATGTAAAAACATGAACGAACTAAAACCGCAATAATTTGTAATTACACATGAATGAACATGCTCCCATGAATCTAGGCAGACACAGGGGCATTCGGTACCATCATTTGAAAGCTGGAAGAAGACATTTTGAACCAGGAAGATAGGATACGATTTGCGAGTTTGCTGTTTAGTACTTAGTAACTTCGGCAATCAACGCTGACACATACGTAAAGCTATCTTTTTAACTTGCTGCACGGCACTGCGCTCTTACGGTCATCGCATTGATTTCCATATTAATATAGGCTTTATAGGTGGTACGACCTTGTTTCAAACTGCTGAAATATTCATTAAGTTCGGACTACATTGTGCTACCACTTTCATTGCTTTCTGCGCGAACGTTCCGGGACATCCGGGACAGAACGCATATTATTTAAATATTTTCATGGCTATCCATCGACTACCTTCGCCTTCATTTAACAACAGTTGGCGAATACGTCGAAAATATACAATGGCTGTTTTCCACCTGCAAGTACTTACATGAGCATAATTATTGCACTGAAAAGTTGATATACAGAACAGTTACAAACATACCAACATCTGTTATGCGACAGTAGGTGTCCATTACATTACATGGTATTTCGGGTAATACGAGCACTTCACTGGTGAGTGATATTTCGTGAAGCTACCTGAAAATAAACATGGTCGCCGAAACCTGTGAAATACGTTTGACATTAGTTGTGCTTTTTGTGTATTTCTCTGTGTACTCGTAACAGATGACAGTTAATGCCTGAACAAAAACTGTTATTCGACACAATAAAGATAATCAGAATTTGCAAAAATTAAAGCTGCGTGTCAGACCGGGCCACGAACTCCAATATTTATCTACCATTAGTTCACCTTCTAGTTATCACCAACCAGTAACTTATATAGGTAGATCAGTAGACCCAATGCATGCAGGAAGAAAGCAATTCACACAAGTACTGATTCATTCCCAACCAGTTTGCTAGCTTCCTGGCGTGAGTTAGTAACATGATATAATCTCCTGCCCTTCCCATAGAACCTAACTATCAGCTTGAAAGCAACTGCTTCCGGGGTCATGGACCCAAAAAATTATTTCACAAGATCAACTAAACGTAGCTTTCAATACTGTGAACTTAACATAGGGACGATGGTCGGTGTTCTAATCCCATTTCCCGGAGAAATTAAAAACATGCTTCGCTCTCTTATCGGATTCACGTCCAGGAGCTTCGCTAATATTGACATTAAGATATCCTGTGGTCAAAGGAGTATCAAATTAAAGGTTTTTCTTACTCAAACAGTCAGTTAAGGTTGCGGCTCAGAAACTATTGAGGCATTTTGGAAAATGTGGCCGTGGCTCGAGGCAAACGCTTCCCTCTACTTTTCCAATTAGAGTAAGTGCTCAAACGTAGTATCGCCAACTTAGTGATCCTCTTTTCAAATGACCTTATAGAGGACAGAAGCATATCTGCGGGAATGTCAGCACAGGCGTTTCCGATGCGGTAGACCATGTCTCCACGGTCTGTTGACATTTGCTGGTACACCTTATTTTTTAAATACCCCCACAGAAAGAAATCCGGCGACATTACATGCGGCGACCTAGAGGGTCAGTTAAGGATGCGGTCACAGTGTCTCCGACATCGGTGGATTCCCCCGACGGCTGACATCGGCTGGAGACGGCCAATCTTTTCAAATCATTCCGCCACTACTGCGCGGTCACACTATAGCACATAATCGAGATATAGCTCAGAACCTATGGACTGAAATCGCAGATTTATTCGAAACCTCAAATAGGTAAACTCTTTATTGGAAATTTTAGTCATAGATTATAACCTGAAAAAATAGAATTTCAAATGAAAAAGTTGGCGTATCCTATATGCTTATACACTATGTAATCAAAAGTATTCGGACACTCGGCTGAAAATGACTTACAAGTTCCAGGCGCCCTCCGTCGGTAATGCTGGAATTCAATATGGTGTTGGCCCACCCTTAGACTTGATGACAGCTTCCACTCTCGCCGGCATACGTTCAATCTGGTGCTGGAAGGTTTCTTGGGGAATGGCAGCCCATTCTTCACGGAGTGTTGCACTGAGGAGAGGTATCGATGTCGGTCGGTGAGGCCTGGCATGAAGTCGGCGTTCCAAAACATGCCAGTCCATTGCAGGGATGTTACTGTCGTGTAACCACTCCGCTGCAGGCCGTGCATTATGAACAGGTGTTCGACCGTGTTGAAAGATGCAATCGCCATCCCCAAATTGCTCTTCAACAGTGGGAACCAAGAAGGTGCTTAAAACATCAATGTAGGCCTGTGCTGTGATAGTGTCACGCAAAACAACAAGGGGTGCAATTCCCCCCCCCCCCCCCTCATGAAAAACACAACAACACCAAAACACCTCCGCCTCCGAATTTTACTGTTGGCACTACACACACTGACAGATGATGTTTACCGGGCATTCGCCATACCCACACCCTGCCATCGGATCGCCACAGTGTGTACCGTGATACGTCACTCCACACACAGTTTTTCCACTATTCAATCGTCCATTGTTTACGCTCCTTACTCCAAGCGAGGCGTCGTTTGGCATTTACTGGCGTGATGTGTGAGTTATGATCAGGTGCTCGTCCATGAAATCTAAGTTTTATCACCTCCCGCCTAACTGTTATAGTACTTGCAGTGGATCCTGATGCAGTTTGGTATTCCTGTGTGATGATCTGGAGAGATGTCTGCCTATTACACACTACGACCCTCTTCAACTGTCGGCGGTCTCTGTCAGTCAGCAGATTAGGTCGGCCTGTACGCTTTTGTACTGTATGTGTCCCTTCACTATCACATCGGAAACAGTGGACCTAGCTATGTTTATGAGTGTGGAAATCTCGCATACAGACGTATGACACAAATGACACCCAATCACGTGACCACGTTCGAAGTCCGTGAGTTCCACGGAGCACCCCATTCTGCTCTCTCACGATGTCTAATGACTACTGAGGTCTCTGATATGGAGTACCTGGCAGTAGGTGACAGCACAATGCACCTAATGTAAAAAACGTTTGTTTTTGGGGGAGTCCAGATACTTTTGATCACATAGTGTAGCTATTGTCTTGGATCTTTTTTGTGGTAGGCTATTATTACTTGTCTGTTTACTGGCATGAGGGTAGTGATTTTGTTATCATAAAGTGGTTTGCAAATGTGGTGTATGGTACATATTTCCACTCTTCATGCTTCAGGTTTTCAGAGTGTCTTATGCCACACTTTACGCTTGTCTTTCAGTTGATGCTAAGTGACATGGTCTGCACAACTTAAAATAAATACAGAAAAACATAATGTTTATATTTATAACTTGATTCTCAAGGTCCCCAAGAATTATCTCGATATGTAACAGAATGTTTCTCCCGTCAACTCATATATTCTAAAACTTGTCTGGTTATTCCGATAACTGAGAACCGAGTGTGCATTACTTGCCACATTCTTTACGAGACAAGAAAGCTCATTCACATGCATTTTGACGTCCCTTTAATTAGCAGAAGCCGCTATGCAGCACTCATACCCAAGCACAGAGGCGTTGTGGCATCCGCACCACCCTTAGAGGTTAAAATCTAACCTACTTCATATACAGAATAGATTCTAACCTAACCTAATCTTCTTGGTCCTGCCAAAAACTGAAGAAGGAGATCGTACACACTATTACCATGCTGTCGTCCGATGTTATCGGGTGACCTCTGACGACCGTTGTCAGTGCCACTCTAAAGGCAGCCTAACAGGACCACCTCTGCCGATAAACTGACCAATGTAAACACGGTCTAATATGTCCCTGCTTCAATTGCGTAATGCACTGGGCAATAGTCATGCTGAAACCACATACGTTGTTGAACGTCCAGGGCAACATCCTACAGTAGTACTGGTGGTTGCTGTTCCACAAACGTCCATCCAACGTGACGTCGATAAAATATGGATCACTGAGTTTGTTGCTCATGATGCCACACACCATACGTTGACTGACAAAGGACGTCAATAGTCAACTTGTCGCAACCAGTGGGATTGTCTACACTCCAGTAATGCAGAGTAACACTACCATGGTTTTTGAATATAGACTCACCGGAAAATAGTACCTCCTAAAAGGGAGTTGGGGTTGTTTGCATTTGTGGACGTGCCCATTCGCAAAAAATACCTGGTTATGGAAATCGGTCCCATGAAGTTCTTGATGCAGTAACATATGATATGGATGATAGTATGACAATGCTGTATAGTGGCAATACAACCTACGGGCTTACCACAATCACAGTGTAGTGGCCGGGCGCTTATCCGTGGATCGTTATGCACAGCCGCTAGTAGAGCTATGTCATTAGCTTCTCAGGTTACACGTTTGCTTCGTTTCCTTTTGTCAGTCTGTATGCAGCCATCAAAGGCGTTCACAACCTTGTAAAAGAACGAAACAGAGCGAGCATCTCCGGAAAACGCTCGACAAACAAGGCAATAGCATCCTCAATATTTGTGCATTCTCTGTAAATCAGGATCATTTTAGTTTTTTCTTCTGTTGTTGCACCATTCATTGTCCACTTGCATGTCTGTTCTCCAAATGATAGATGTGCACGCAATGAACACTGTGCAAGTATTGCAATGTTTAGAGCCAATGTCTGTTCTACATCTGCACGCTATGTGACCTCCAATTGCAGTGTACTACCTGTTACGATTTGCTGTAGTTTGCTACACGGCCACGGTGGTGCCTCGAGTAGTCCTCTGTTTGATATGTCGGAGTAATACAACGTTTTGAATGGGTTACCAGTCAGAACTTCCGAAATACTGGCCTGTCCTACCCTCGCAGCATGGCAATGGTATCCCACGTGCCACTGGATATTCAACTGCCACAGAGTAGCATATCATAAATTACTATTGTGTATCCATTTCTATTCCTCCGATTGCAGCGCCATTTGTGGCGAAACGAAGAAAATGCTTCAGACAAAATGTATGTACATCTTGCAATAAAAAATGGGAGTTCCCATTGAGGATTTCAAAGTTGCACTTCGCAACCCACGCCCCCTGCAAGAAAAAATCAATTGGAATTACAACTTTTTTTTGATCCGATGTGTAGTTTTCGAGATATTTAAATGTTTTCAGTTAAAATGAACACCCTGTTTATGGCGTTTCTGCACAGCAGTTACCGACTTTCAGATGTTTCTTTGTTTGCCTGTGTGTGTGTGTGTGTGTGTGTGTGTGTGTGTGTGTGTGAGAGAGAGAGAGAGAGAGAGAGAGAGAGAGAGTACACCTAGACGATGAAAAACCACATAGCAGTGCCTGGTCGGAAAAGCTTTCCTCGCACTGTAGTGATGACACAAAACAAAAGAAAGGAAGGAGGCGAACAGGGTGAGAAAAGATGTTTGTTATGCTTAGTACTAATAAAATACTGGGATGGCTTTGGCTTGTTTACACAGTACATAACATTACACACATGGCGATGACAGATGACACAGCATGTGCACAGTCATTGCGGCCGTGTTCACTGTGAAGCTTCATTTAACGTATCGACAGAATGGCAGTTGGGTGGAACCTTACATGAACACAGAGCTCGCTGATATGCATCTGGTGCATGAGCCGTTGGCTGCAGTGGGTGAGGCGCACAGCAGCTTTACACCCACTGTTACCCCCATGAGGCAAACTCCCTGCCACACCTTCTTTGCATGCTTGCATGGGAGGTTGTCCAAAAGCGGATCCTTCAGTGGGGAGACAACAAAGTGAGTAAAGGGTAACAATGGTAGCCAATTATGAGACTGTGCTGGAGCTGGTGTAGAGTGATCCCAGTGCCAGTAAGTGAGCTATCATCAACCATGTCAGGATTTCCCACTGTAGCGCCTGGCAGATTCTGCATGGCAACTCCATGAATCCGTATCACAGCCACAGTGTGCAGTCACTGGACGAAGAAGATTTTGGTACATGAGTGGCCATTGCAAGATGATATTTACAGATGTGCACAACAGATCCCCTTGACTCACCCACCACTTTGTTCACCAACGAGGCGATCTTCATACAGGAGAGATCAAACAACGTAACACCCACATGCAGTCACAGGAGAACCTACATGCAACTAGAAACCTTGGAGCCCAGAGATAGTTTTTAGTCAATGTATGGGCCAGCATAATTGGGGGCAACCCTGTCACACCATGCTTGTTCCTCCAGTGTATGACAGGTACAACCTATCACTGCTCAAGCTATTGGACAATGCATACGTACCAAATGCAAAGCGTTCTGCCATATGATTTCAGCATGATGGGGTCCCATCACATTACAACCTTGATGTGCCTTGTCAATTTAATGCAGAGTATCGTCAACACTGGTATGACCAGGGTTCGGTCCACTGGCCAGTAAGATAACAAGGCTTCACTTGCCTTGACTACTTCCTCAGGGGATACATCGCTGGTGTAAGAAATCCCTATTAACAGTGTAGAGGAACTTGTTGCATGTATCGTAGCAGCTGCTGTGGAAGTCTGGGAAATGCCTTATGTTTTCCAGAAGATCAGATCTGCTATGCATTGCAGATGCATGCCTGCACCATGGTCTGGGGCAATAATTATGAACACCTTCTTTGATGACAATTGTTGTCTGTTTTAGTTCTTATTTCTTGGTTTCTTCTGTACTTAATATAAAAATCCTGTTTTTTTAAATCATTTTCATGTCCACTCTTTGTTGTGTTTTGTATCATCACTACCACACCAGGAATGCATTCCTGACCATGAATTGTTATGTGATTTTCCATTGTCTAAGTGCACTCTGTCTTTCCTGAAAGCCTGTAACTACTGTGCTGAAACACCCTATATATACATCTTGCATACAAGAAGCAAATTATTCATACCAGTGATACATAGTTTAACTTTTTTATTCCCTGTTACAATGGACAAATGTATCTTTCCCTCAGTTTCTGCATAACCTCCAATATGTAATATTTTTTAAAGCTATTTCTCACACTTTGTCTTTAAATTCATTTCATCGCGATTGTTAATTTAATGTAAATTGCTATATAGGCTATTAGTTTCTTTTGTGCGACATGTACGTATTCTCCTTTCTGATGTTGTTCTCTTTTGCGATATGTACATATTCTCTTTTGTTGAATTTAATTCCTTACTCATGCTGTTCTCCTCTTTCGTACTTTCACAAACATGCGTGAACACATGCATGCATGTGCAGTCATAATCCCCCCCACACACAGAGTTTTTTTTTATATTCTGTCTTAATGTTTACTGGCTAGTACTATTAATACAGTGCCTACTCTTCCAAAATAGCTCAGTTTCCCCACAGACTACAACTGCAACTGCACAGCAAAGCCATCACAGCTTTTTGCAGTTGGTAGTTCTTTCACTCCTCTCTCAGGACAGCAAGCACTAATCAAATGCAAGGCAACAACCTTGTGGTCCTTTCATACCTCTAAAAAAAAGGGGGACATATGGCTACTATCTTCATCCCATTGTAGTGACACTGATGGATCCAACACGTATTGGAATACATACAAACTGGGTTTCCCTTGTAGATGTGGAGTGTTCATATGTTTCTGAAATAAGTACCCCTGAGTTTAACCCAGTGATTTCTCAATTTAAAATGTTATCAAAGATCAATGACTTACCTGTACAATCATAAAAACTGTCTAAATGAATAGCCAATGAAATAAGATGAATTCAAATTGCAGGTAAAATCATGCCGACAGTGAGAACGAGTATGAGCACAACAAATGAGAAAAATGACATTGAAAAACAGAGTAATTGATAATAACGATCCACTCTAGTGGTAAATAACTTTGGTCGCAATTAGGAAACCAGCTCATAATTGAGTTACACTGCACATTACAGCATTTTTAAGGCTGTACTGCTCAGTTTAGATGTATTGGAAGAAAGAGCTGAAAGATGTGCTGAGAAGTTGGCAGAATATTTTTAATGTTGGATAGTAAAAGATTAAGTACAGACATGTATGTAGTACATGTATAATGGATCCAAAATATGGAAAGCAATGAGAGTTGAAAACTACCACCAAAAAGTAGGTAAAGTAATTTGAAATGCTTATATAAAATGAAAACTCTTACAAGTCACCAAATTAAACATGAAAGTCAAAACATGAATATTCTGTGAAAACCAACGTAATGTGCTGACCAAGACTTAAAATATATGGCTGCTGTTATGGAAATAACATGTTAATATATTACACTGGCTACCTTCTCCCCGATATTGTTCAAGTCTGGTACAACAAGGATTGTGATAGGAGGGTGGCTTCACCAGAGAATGATAGTCCCAAACCAGTGTTCTACTGTCATCCAGTCATTTTGTCAAATGATAAAATCTAAAGTACACAAATAAACTGATAATACTTGTTACAGATGATGCTGAATAAGGATAGAAGTGCAAGATGTAATAGTGAGAAACTCATTGAGCGTGCCAACTCTGCAGCACATGCGCAAGGTGCTCAGCTGAGCGAGTGCCACAATGCCATATGCACCAGGCAGGTGGCTGTAATGTTAGTACTGGTTATCTAAAGTAACTTATGATGACCTGTATGAAGTTAACTTGTCCAATCTCTTACATCACAGTCATGGGAGGACCATGAATTTAGGCCATGTTTCCTCAGTCCTCTAGAGCTACAGCACAGCTAAATGGGGCAACAGTCTTCCCACCCTTTATTTATCTACCACTGTTCGCACCAGACTCATCCCACATGAGTCCATAAGATGTCCCAACCATAAGTGTGCTGTAGCTTTTTAACAGTTTTGTAGACTATAATCCTTTTCAGTTATGGACCACAGTGTGGTCTGATATTAAAGTCATGTAATAAAAATTATACTACACATCAATGTGAGATGGTATATAGTGGGAATTATGTATGAGTGTCCTCCAAAATGGAAAAGGTCACTGCTGTCACATATAATTTCATGGGATCTTTGAAGAGAACCTGGCATTGGTTAATGAAAACGTTCTTGGTGTATCAGAGGGCACAGTTTAGAGAAATCTTGTTGTTCAAATTCAAACACTGATCATATGAAACTGCAAATACCACAATAACTATTTCCAAATTATTCAGTCGCAAAACCTGCATTAAATCATCTGTGTCCCCATGAAACTCTAAATGCGTTTGAAACATGTGATAACCATTACCAACTACAACAGTTCAGAAAATGATAGTAGTGGACACATATGTTTGAGAACCCAAGATACGCTGCGAGCTCGACAAATTATCAAATACTACTTGGTCAGTAATATGAGATGTAGCTCACATTGTGTGAATGCAAGCAATTCCTGCGAAAACAATGAACTAGTCACAAAATGCATTAAATCCTTGCACTGATGTACAGTACAAACTCCTGTTATACTTGAAAAGAATTTGCAATATGAGTTCCCATGCAGTACATAATATATCTGTCAATTCGGACATTTGTTACTAAGAGTACATCAACACATTTATGCTGCCTATTCAAATTTTTATCCTTGAGTTTCTAATGGTGCTCAAACATATTTCATTTGACAATATTTTCACCTTCTATGGTTCATATTATTTCCAATGACCACAATAATAATTTAAAATGAATTTTCAAGTGGGAGATTTTTATTTTGTGATTATTTTTAAATAAAGCTAAGAAACAGTCAATGGAGAAAGTGACATCCTTCATGAAATATGAGGGCTGTCTGAAATGATCTCACTCAGAGATCGAAGCAGTACGCATGTCATCCCCCCCCCCCCCCCCCCCCTATGTTGATACATATATTAGTAGATGTCAGGTAAAGTTACAAGTCATTCCAGCAGCAGTTGATTGTAGGCAGTTGTTTGAAGCAGTTGTGGTGCGCAAGCTGTTGAAAATAGAAAAACTTGAAGTATCATACAGTGATTAAAATCTTTGTAAAAGAAGGTTTAACACTGACCAAAATACATTTGCGGCTTCTAACTGTGAAATCCAGCTCTCCACACTCAATTTCCACAGTGAAGAAATGGGTGATTGAGTTTAAACATGGACATGAAAGTGTCCAAGATGAACTACATGAAGGATGTCTAAAAAGTGCAAGCACACCGCAAATCATCAGCATATACAGGCATATAAAATCGCTAATTCTCTAGGAATATCACAGGAATCTGTTGGTCACATCTTGCACCAGGAATTGATCATGAGAAAGCTTTGTACAAGATGAGTGCCACAAGTGCTCACTGCAGACCACAAACACATTTGCACGACACTTTCTAAAAGGTGCTTGGTGGGTTTTAAGAAAAACAGAAGTGACCTTTAGCGATGATACGTGACATTGGATGGAACATGGATTCGCCACTACACACATGAATTCACACAGCAGTCTGTGCAGTGGACAGAAACAAGTTCTTTGTCTCTAAACAAGGCAAGGACAGTGCCATCGGCAAGAAGTGTCATGGTGTTGCTGTTTTGGGATGCAAAAGGAATTTTGTTGAATGGCTATCTTGAAAAAAGTAAAACCATAACTGGATAATACTACTCTCAACTTCTAACGAAACTGGACACAATCATTCATGAAAACGAACCCACTTCAAATAAGAAAACAAGCATCTTCCATCATGGCAAGGCACCTGCCCACAACAGTGTCTTGGGAATGGGGAAATAGAGAGATTTCAATTACGAAGTGCTGGGACATCCACTCTATTCCCCAGATTTAGCTCTCTCAGACTTCCATCTATTCTGAAGAAATTCCTCAATGGCCTGTGCATTTTATCAAATCAAGAAGGCATTGTAGCTGTAATTGGGTGCTTTGCAGCACTTCTGGAGGAAGGGGATAATAGCACTGGAACATTGCCAGATCAAATGTATGACATCAGAAGGGTTTATGTTGAAAAATAAAACTTCTCTGAAAGCATAATTTGTCATTTTCACTATCAGGCTAAGAACTTTTCAGACAGCCCTCATATTACATGACTGTGAACCCAAAACTAGAATAATATTTTTACTTGATTATTAGGGACTATAAAGACTGACCAATACATTACAAATCAACATTTTGATCCCTGCTCACACAACATGTAGAATGTTGCTAGCTTTTGAAGACTTTCAAATAAAGATGTAAACATTCATATGAAGCAAGATAAAAACTGATCTGAAATTAAAATGCAGCACAGTTAACAAATGTTGTGACAGCTCTATCACAAACCCATGGAAAAATGATATTATAGTACAAAATATGGCTAGTTTTATTATTATGATTTGTTTCTTTTAGATAGCTCCTTTTTAAACTTTACTGTTATATTTTAGACTGTAATGTTCTAATGAACTTTGGTAATGCTGTTCTAAAGAGCTCATGAATATATCTGCTATTTTCCCTCTCACTTGAAAGCAGAAAAATTGATGAAAATAAAAAAAATATAATTGTTACAGACTTTAATAAGTCAAAGAGAATATTTGTGATTGTAAGTAAATTCTGGTTTTGAGTGTGGATTGATATGTTTGAAACAAATCAACGCCACACAATATTCATTTATGATGCAAAGAACTTCATTACATAAGGATTCTTGCTCTGAATTATTTTCAGAACCAGAAAAAAAAACATCATGAACAGCCACTAGGAGAAGTATGGTGAATAGGAAACAATTTTTAAAAGAGTTCCTGTGAATGGATCAGAGAAGATGATTCATACTATAATTCAATTATTCTTAAAAAAAAAAAAAGATCACTCTAAAAAATTACACTAATTACACTTACTAAAACTTATTTTGTTTAACAAAATTCCATACTTTTATGGGGAAATTTATCAGTATGTCCTCGTGAGTGATCATGCTCTCACACATAAGATATCATATCTGTACAAAAAGAATTTCACTCACCTAACCAGTGTGAGGCAGCACAGTGTTCCGCCCTGTAAACAATAATGAAAACAAAAAAACTTGAAGACAAGCAAAGAAGTAGTAAATTACAAACTGCCTTACAGTGAAGTGGTCACAAGATAAACGATGGCAATAACAGCAACTCCATTTGTAAATTTTTAAATAACAGAAGTCTTATATCAGGATTTACTGTTATTGCCATCAGTTATATACAGTTGTGAAGTTCATCACACACATCAAGAAATTAATGACTAGGTAAACATATGGTATGCATCTCAATGTTCATCAGGAATAAATGGATACAAAAACTAGAAAATGCACAGTTTTATCATTATTTGATCCGTGTAGTCACTAAAATTAAGAAACAGTACACAAGAAAAAACAGCAGAGCCTTTAACTCAAAATCAGAAATCGCAATGGTATCACTTAGTATGAAGAGCATTCTCATATGTCACAAGAAAAGGGTTAATTCCACAAAATGACCAACGAGCTGTTCTTCATTAGTTGATTTTAACCATGTGATGGAAAGAAAGCAACATTGAGGCACAAGACGGAGGGCAAGTAGTAAAATAAAAGTGATGAGTCATTGCAAAATTTTTCATGTCCCATAGTCACATGTGCTTATCTGAAGAATAAAATAAAATGACAAAGTTCTAGATTTAGAATGTAACAGATAACTCAGTGCTGTTTTCATTACAACAAATAAACATGTATTCACTTCAAATGCTTATGCTTGCTATGCACGTCAAAGGCTTCTTTTCAGTTACTTGTCGCCCAGTCTGATGTGGTAATAGAAGACAACAAACCGAAAGACAAAATTCTAAATTTCACATTAAAAACAATCATTCATACAGAAGGTTATGTAGACATAACATTGTTTGTCCATCACACAGACTCCCACATGGAAGACATACGATTAGACACCCTTGGTGTTGAAAGGCAATTGAAATTACAGTTCGATTTTACAGACTATATAGCTTAACTTCATCACAAATATCTCACCCATCATAAATTCCCTAACGACTGGAAAAAAGTGCAGACTGCTCCTGTGTATAAGAAGAATTACAAGAACAGATCTGTGCCCACAAAATAACAGCTCCATATCCACAACATCAGTATGCTGCAGATTTCTTGAACTTATTCTGTTTGAATATAATAAATATAAGGCAGAAAATCTTCTGTCCTCAAATCAGTACAGTTTTAGAAAGCACCACTCATGAAAAACTCAAGTGGCCCATTTCTCACATGACATCCTGGGAACCATGGCTGAAGGGCAACAGGCAGATCCCATATTCCTAGATTTCTGGAAAACATTTGACATGGTGCCCCACAGCAGACTGTTAATGAAGATCCGAACAAATGAGATAGGTTCCCAGATACATGGGTGGTTCAAAGACTTCTTAATTAATAGAACTGATTATGTTGTCCTCAGTAGTGAGTGTTCATCAGAGACAATGGCACCATCAGGAGTAACCCAGGCAAGTGTGATAGGTTCACTCTCATGCTCTATATAGATAATTGATTTGACAGATCGTGGTGAGCACAGATCTGTGACAATTTGCTGGTGTTTTGCACTGTTTGGCAGAGCATGACTGTTGAGTGACTGGAGGATGACTTGAACAGAATTTCTATTTCGCATGCTGAATGGCAACCTTTTCTAAATACGGAAAACTGTAAGTTAATGCAAATGGTGCATGTGCTACTCTGATTTGAAGAGGTCAGCATAGGAGAGGAATTCACAGCAGGTCATATCTATCCGCTAGTAATTTATGAACAAATATGTCCGGTACCAGTACTCAGTAGTCTTGTATTTTGTTCACAGAACTACAGTGTGGAACTATACTGTACACTTTCTAAATGTCAATAAGAAAGGCATCATTCTGGGTGATGATGTATGCTGTTCTGGAACTCAGGGACAAACACAGTGTGCTGAATTTCACAATATCTCTGCATGCAAAACCCTGTTGATCTATATAGTAACGTTTTTAGTTCTCAGGTCATAAAGTGAGAGCTCAAAACATGTTCAACAATTGTGTGGGAGACTGACGTCAGCATGAATAGTCATTATGTGCATCTCTGAGAGGACCTTTCTTGAAAACCAGGATGATCTGCATTTTTTCCCAATCATTTGGTGCTTATTGTTCCAGAAACCCATGATAAAATGCTGCTAGAAGGGGAGCAGGTTCTTTCACGTAATGTGCTGAATTTTACAGGTACAGTATTTCCACTACTGACTTATTTTGTCTCATTTCCTACTACACAACCACTTATACTAGTTTCTGCCATTTCTGTTACTAAAGTGGTGATTAAAAGGAGAATTTAAACTTCCACAGTAAACCTTTCGGGAGACTGAATTCTGTATTTCAGTCTCCTCTGCCATCTGGCATTTTGGTACCAGTATATTGTCTGCACAATCAATGAGATGATTTAGATACACTTACTAATGTTATGGAAGTCCAAATCTTCTTAGGATTTTTGTCAGATCCTTTGAAACAGTTTTGCTTTGTTATTCATTGAACATTTTTTTGTATAGGTCTCCTTACACTCATTTTGGTTTTGTCCAGCATTAACCACCAAAAAGGTTTTTATTTCACACAATTCTTTGCTTCTTTGCTTTTTATTTGCTTTTTAATATGGTTATTGAACTATACCAGATTTTTTCATCCCTCTCAACCCTGCTCTGAACAGATACTGAACGCTTTTCTAAAAAGCCTGCATTTTTGACAGGCTGCCTCCTCTTCCCCCTCCCCCCAAAAGGGCACTGTCCTGTTTCTGCAGGGAAAAATCTGAGACTAACCCTCTTGTTTAGTTAGAGGTCCCACGTTATTGAAACAGTGAACTTGTCCTAATTGAAATGATAGGAAATTGTTGGTGGAAAATTGAAAGATGCCAGAAATTTGGATCAGTATTCAGTAGTACTATTATGTTTGAGCTAACCCACTTGACCTAGTTTAAAATGCTGTACTCCAAGAAGCATTACTAATTTGGTAATGGTTTACTTATGGAGAAAATTGAAGTATAAAAGATGTCAGCAGCCTCAAGATAAAATTGCAATATAGATCAAGCACCCCACAAATTGATGAAACTGGTGTCAGAAAATTATGCAATATGTGGCAACTATTGATGAAAAAGAAGCACAGCACCAAAAAAAACCAATGCAGAGGAGTGAAATTCTGGGAATACATGTGTCTACGTAATGAATTTAAGTGATTAACATTGCTAGATCACAGGTTAATGTAAGTGTTAAATGCTGGTACATTAATAACCAGTGTAACCACCAGAATGTTGAATGTAAGGATGCAAATGTGCATGCATTGTGTTGTACAGGTAAGAGATCTTAGTTTGTGGGAAGGAGTTCCATGCCTGTTTCACTTGGTGGTTAAATATAGGGACAGTTAATGCTGTTTGTGGATGTCACTGGAGTTGTCGTCTGATGATATATGTTCTCGCCTGGAGACAGATTTGATGATCAAGCAGGTCAAGGTAACATGTTGACATTCTTTAGAGCATGCTGGACTACAATAGCAGCATGTGGGTGAGCATTATCCAGTTGGAAAACACCCCCTGGAATACTATACATGAATGGTGACAACAGGTCAAATCACCAGGATGACATATAAATCTGCAGTTAGAGGGTGTGGGATAACCATGAGAGTGTTCCTGCTATCATACAAAACAGCACACTGGACCTATAATGCCAGGTGTATGTCCAGTGTGTCTACTGCTCAGGTTGGTTGCAGGCCCTCAGCTGGCCACCTCCTAACCAACGCATGGCAATCACTGACACTGAGGCAGAACCTGATTTCATCAGAGAACACAATAGATGTCCACCTGCCCTCCAATGAACTCTCACTTGACATTACTGTGTGTGAATGCAATGGTTGGAATTGGTGGAATGCACACTACAGGGCATCTGGCTCAAAGCTGCCCTTGAAGTAACCAATTTATAACAGTTCATTGTGTGGCTGTGCTGCCAATTGCTGCTACAATTGCAGCATAATGCACTACAGCCACATGCCGAATACAATGCTCTTCCCTCTTGGTAATGCCATAGGGCCATCTGGAGCCCAGTCTTCCTGCGCCCATATTTTCTCATGACCACTGTCGCGAATAGTCATGTACAGTGGCTGCATTCCTGCCAAGCCTTTTTTCAGTATTGCATGAGGAACATCCAGCTTCTCGTAGCCCTATTACATAGTCTCACTCAAATTCAATGAGGCACTGATAATGGTGTCTTTGTCACTTTAAAGGCAGCTCACCATGTCCAATCTCAAAGGTAATTAACGCTCACAACTGTTACAGCATATATTTAAAGCATACCTGATTTGCATCCTCATAGTAACTCTGCAACAGGCGCAAAATTTCAATAGACATCATCTTCCAGATGTAGGAACATGCCAATCACGTTTCATATATGTCGTACAACTCCTTGGTGTTGCCTTTTTTTTTTTTAATCAGTGTGTGTCCTCAGCAAGTACTAAACAACTCCTCCTTGCACACCGCCAGATGATCACTGCTCCCACCACCGCTTGTCACTGTTTCTCTACTGGCTTGTTTGAACTAACTACAAGCAAGTTTCAATTTGTTCTCCTCCTCCCACCAGCACTTCTGCAATGGTGTCATATATGAGCTTAATGCATTTGGTAGAAGAAATGAGCTGAGAACATCCTCAGACTCTCAATTTACACCAGTTAAAATTTATGATAACACATAATATGCTGATAAGAGTGTTGTGCTATCTACTATCAAATCGTGTCTTCAACATAGCTATTATATACAGACAGCTGCAATTGTGATCAGTGGAGATAGCTGCAATGTAGATCAGTGGGTCCAGTCAGCCAGCTGTTTTGTTGGACAAACATGTAATTAGTTGTGGAACCTCCTGTGAGGCAGTGGAAATGGGTACAGAAATTTTAATACAATCTTGTGGAGTTGGTGTGACAGGATTCCTCATCCCAGCCAAACGAAGTGTTTATATTTGGCCACTATGATGCATGTCACACTTATGTATGCAATATATATAAGCTTTCAGGAACTGTGCCTCGTGGGTTCATGAAACTGTGACCTTATATAGATGTATTCAGATATCCAGCTGTTCTAAGCCATTTAATAACAATGGTGATACTACATGTTTGCACACACATATTCTTTTTAACAGATTTGTTCTCTCTGCTATCTAATGCTGGTCTCAGACAATGATAAACTATCATGTGCTTCCAATCGATGTACCAAATACCAATTCTCCATTAGTGTCAAATGACTGATAACTGCAGATATTTTCAATGAGTCATGAAAAATGACATTTTATATCACATTGATCATTTGTGTGCACTGGGAAATTACAGAATTGCATTGATTTAAAATCAGTTCTTTGCAAATGCTGAATGAGCCAAAAATGGAGTTGTTTTCAGTGTGTATTATATGTTAATTATTTTGTAAATATCAAACAACACATGACAATATATTAAAATTATTCTTCAATAAGAAACCAGATTTTAATGTTTTTCTTCCCCTTATATGACTAAGGATTTTCTGTATGTTAAGGTCTTTGATTACATGATGAAGTGGTCCAAGCAGTCTTGTCATAGAGTGTTTGTGGTAAATGTCCAGTCATGTATTAGTATATAATCAATGCGATCAGTTGTAGAAAAGAAAAAGGTGAATTTCTGCCAGATTCCGTTAAGAACAATTGAAGCTGAATCCTCATGTTGTGGTATTTTGGTTATACAACTACTAAAAAATTCTGAATGATTTCGTTTTTTTAGCATGTTTATTTGCTCTCAAAAATGTATCCACCACTAATATCAATTGCTGCAAAATATATTGTCAGGTATTGAGAGTTTAACATACAATACATTCTATGATAGTACAGTAGTATCACCTCGAGACAAAGCAAAGTCAAATTCCATCTTTATTTTCAACGATACTGCATGTGAGAAATAGTGGCAAAAATTATTTCTACTCTGGAAGTCATAAGGCTGCTGATGTATTCTATATACCTAATACATTCCCAAGTACCAAAACAATTATTTAAGAGGGTAAGAGGAGCACCAAAACAGTTGGTTCATGACAAAAACATCAAAATGGTTCAAACGGCTCTGAGCACTATGGGACTCAACTGCTGAGGTCATTAGTCCCCTAGAACTTAGAACTAGTTAAACCTAACTAACCTAAGGACATCACAAACATCCATGCCCGAGGCAGGATTCGAACCTGCGACCGTAGCGGTCTCGCGGTTCCAGACTGCAGCACCTTTAACCGCACGGCCAATTCGGCCGGCGACAAAAACATCAATAGTGCATTCAAGCAGTACATTAACAATTTAAAATACATATATGAAGGTCATCTGGGTATGGATATGTCTTTCAATAATTTCAAAAGCATCTGTGCTAACTGCTGGAACCAAAGTATTGGATTTAACTTGTTGGTAAAACACTGAGCTTGAATGACTGATGATACAAAAGATTTCTATACATATGTAAGTATTATTTCTCCAACCACTTAATTACACTAGCATGGATAAGTTTGACAGGCTGCCTCACCACCAATCATATGTTGATGATTGTAGAATCTTCAGCGACAACTACCTTCCAGAATAGCGTATTCATGTAAATCAGTTTTGAATGTAGACAGCTTGGTGGTGTTGGTACAGCAACAAAAGCTGTGACCTGTAGAGGAGTAGTGGTGGGAGAGGAAGATGAAGCTGGAACTTACTGGGAGCTCGTCCAAACCAGTCACTAGAGGAACAGTGGCAGCAATGGTGGTGGTGGTAGCTATGAAGATCAGGAAACCTGCAGCAGCTTGCTCAAATGTGCCTGAGGCAATACTTCTTTTACATGACATGAATCACCTAGTTCCCACATATTACATTTTTTTCAACCAGCAATGTGGGCTACTTGCACTACATTGAATTTTCATCCCTATAAGCTTACTTCCTCACACATGTTATTCTTCAGGTATCACTTAACATTTTAAATTTGTCTGTTGAAAAGATTACAAGCAAATCATATTATTAAATTAATAGCACTTACTAAAGTGCAGCATTTTAATTACTGCAAGTGGATTAGCTCTAAAGTAATAGTAGTTACTGAATTCTGATTCAAATTCCTCAAGACATCTTGGATTTTGCACCAAGATTTGGTTGGTTGGTTCGGGAGGTTGGGGGAGAGAAGGGACCAAACTACTAGGTCATCGGTAATCCAACATTTTAACGATGGACAAGTGGGCTAAACCATCACAGTGGAATTTTAAATAGCATAAATGGGGTAAATCTGCCATCTTGGTTGTTTTTTTCCATCCAGAAATATGGCGATGGAGGGGAGGAGGAAATCTGGTAACAAGTGTTGTGCTAGAATCACCATTCAATAACTATTTGTCATCAGCCAGTGATGTTTATACAGAGTCTGCCAGAAAAATGTGTACACTCCTTGTCAGACTCTATAGAGATACTGATATTGTTGTTCAATCTGAGTTACGAGTGTGTTGTAGTATGGCCTTTGGCTCAACAGGTGTTAGTACTTTCATCTCGGTATTGAGAAAACAAAGATGGCTGGAGCATGCTTGACATTCAAGCAATGAGAATGTATTTTGAAGTGGTTTTTCAAGTTTGGTAATGTCGTTGAAGTGCAACATCAGTGGAGGCAGGAGTTTGAAACAGAACTGCCAACCCACCTAAAAATTAAATGCATCATTCACCAGTTTGAATTGCGTGGAACGATTTGTGATATTCAGAAGATCAGGAAGACAGTGTACAGCTACAAGTCCTGCTTTGTCAGCTCTCATGTTGGAAACATTTGTTAATTCTCCACAGATGTCTGCTACACAATGGGCATGTGAAATGGGGGGTTAGCAGTATAAATGTACAAAGAGTTCTCAAAGCTGCGAAGTGGAAAGTTTACATTCCACAATTACTGTATGTGATTAAGGATGACAATATTGATTGCCAAATGCAATTTTGCAAATGGTATCAGCAAATGGAACTGATGACGAACAATTTGTGATGAAGGTAGTGTTGAGTGATGACGCACAATTTAAACTTAATAGAATCATGAATCAGCATACCTGTGTGTACTGGGCACCAGGAAATCCGCATGTTTATGTGGATAAAGCAGTCAATCTACCAGCAGTTCATGTGTGGTGTGGACTATCACCTAGGGGCTTAGAAGGACTCTTTTTCTTCGATGCTACTGTCACTGCAGAAATGTACCTGGAAATGTTATGCATATCAATTTTGCCAGGTATATGTGTGCTTTATGGAGCTGATGAAAAAGTCTTCTACCAAAGAATGGGGCACCACCACACTACCACCTTGCTGTACGAGCTTTCCTGGATGACAATTTTCTGGGGCATTGGATTGGATGAAGAGGGCCCACTGAGGTTCCCTCCACAGTCACCAGATCTAACACCTATGGACTTTTAATTGTGGGGAACTGTGAAAGATAAAGTCTACTGACATAAGCCACGCACGCTGGAGGAACTCCGCCAGGAGATTATAGTGACATGTGCAGCAATATCCACTGTAACATTGACTGACATAGTTGTGGCAACTGCTCGCCATTCTGTTATGTGTATACCCATCAACGGTGAACATTAAAGTATCCATGTGCTAAACTGAAGATTGTACAACATGTGTGACCAATTATTAAATGTAAAATAAACACATAAGTAATATTTTTCATTCCTTAAAGTGTGTATACATTTTTCTGGCAGGCTCTACATGTTGCATAAAGCTTATGAATTTTATCCATTTGTGCTCCACTTTTTCATCTCCAGACTTGAATATTTGAGTCAGGAAGAGAAAAGTCCACTGCCTCCAGAACCAACTGGCTACTGTCACTGCCTTCAGTGTGGAAGGACCTGCTTTTGATTCCTGTACCACCTCTGATTTTTTTCTGATATGGTGAGGTCTGGAATGGGATCCACTCAGCCTTGTAAGGGAAAATGAGCACCTGCTTGTACAAAGGTTTCATCTTTTGGCTATATCGGCTGGAGGGATTCGCAACATGCTGAGCTCATGTCCCTCTATCATAGATCGCTCCTCATACTGCCTTGTAGGCAGCTGTCGACCAGTCAAGAACAGGCCTAAGGCCTAATCCATGAGTGATGTTTACCTTTTACATGTAACTGAAAAGTCAATACTTTTACAAACATCTCAGTGCAATAAAAATTGTATGACAAGTAGTCTGGTGAACGCATTTTGATGACTCCTCTTCAGCAGATTTTGTGTCAGTCATTATGCTTAGGCATTTAAGGTTGGTTAGACTCCATTGCAGACTTTACTGACCAAAAAAATTGAAGCTATCTCCCACAGCAGCAATCAGTGACTCTAGCCTTTAGCCCATAGCCCAGGAAGGCACCCACAAATAGATACAGAACTTTCCAACTCATCTCAGTTGAATGATCACCTTCAAATGACATGACAAGAGTTCTCATTCTCCAAAGTTTTTCAACAACGCTTCACAAAAAGAACCCCATCTTCCCTCCAGGGATTCCCATTTGTGTTCACAAACAATCAGATCTACTGGTAACAAATGTAGCAGCTTGCTTTCGAATTGATTTGATGCCTTCTTTTAATCCAACATGGTGAGGATCACAAACACATGAGCAATACTCAAGAATGAGACACACAAGTGATCTATACATAGTCTCCTTTGTAGAGTTCCTAAAACTCTACTGACAAACTGAAGTCGCCCATTCACCTCCCCTATGACTGTCCTTATATGCTCATTCCATTTCATATTGTACTCCAACGTCATGCCTAGATATTTAATGGATGTGACTTAGTCAAGCAGCACACCACCAATACTGTATGTGGACATTACAGGGCTATTTTCCCTACTCATCTGCATTAACAAACATTTTTCTACATTTAGAGCAAACTGTCATTGATCACAATAGAAATTCTGGCTGTCATACTGTATTCTTCTAAAGTCATTCAGTGATGATACTTTCCTGTATAGTACAGCATCACCTGACAACAATGCAGGCTGTTCAGAAACTGCATTCGATGACTTCTCACAGCAGGGTTGAGAGGGATGAAAAAGATCTGGTGCAGTTCAAAAGCCATATTAAAAAGCTATTACAAAAGCAGAAAAGCGAAGAATTAAGTGATGTCCATGCCTTATTGGTGATTAATGCTGAACAAACCCAAAATGAGTGCAAGAAGACTTATACAAGAAATATTCAGTGAATTACAAAGTAAAATTTTGAGAAATGATTCAACTAAAATCCTAAGATGATTTGAAGTTCCGTTAAGTCTGTAACAACCTAAATCATCTATTTGGTTGAATACAGACAATACTGACATCAAAACAGAACATGACAGAAAAGGTTGAAATAGTGAATACAGTCTTCCAAAATTGTTTCACTGCAGAGTATCATAATAAGAATTCTCCTTTTAATCATCACATTAATAACCATACCGGCAGACATTGGGATACATGATTGTGTAGTAGAAAATGGGGCAAAACTGCCCAACAGTGTAAAGGAATTTGAACTTGTTGAGGTACCTATAAGATTCACCTTGGGTTATGTGAAAGAACTTGCTCCGCTTATAGCAGCATTTATCATGGCTTGTGGAATGATAAGCACCAAATGATTGGAAAAAGTGCAGGTCATTCCTATTTTCAAGGAAGGTCCTCTTACAGATGCACATAATTATAGGCTTCTATTGCTGATACCAATCTTCCACAGAATTGCTGATACCAATCTTCCACAGAATTATTGAACATTTTTTGAGATCTCAACTTTATGACCTTTTTCAAGAACTAAAAACTCAACTATAAAAATCAACAGGGTTCCGCATGCGGAGATATTGTGAAATGCAGCATACTATGGTTGTCCATGAGCTCCAGAGCAGTGTACAATGTCACCCAGAATGATGCCTTTCTTCTTGACTAGCAGATAAATATGAACTGCCATGAATTCCTCTCCTGTGCCAACCTCTTCAAACCAGAGTGGTACATGCACCATCTGCATTACCTTACCTTTTTCCATTTTTAGAGAAGGTTACCATTCATCACACAAAATAGAAATTCTACCCCAGTCATCCTCCTGTCATTCAACAGCAACACTTCCTCATACACTACAGTGCACCAGCAAATTATCACAGATCTGTGCTCATCATATCTGTCATATCATTTATGTATATAGAAAATGAGAGCAATCCTATCACACTTGCCTGGCTCACTGCTGACGATATCCTTGTTTCTGACGAACACTTGCCATCAAGGACAATGTGCTGGGTTCTATTAATTAAGAAGTCTTTGGGCTACTCACATATCTGCAAACCTATTCTGCATGTGTGGACCTTCATTAACAGTCTGCAATGAAGCACCACATCAAATACTTTCTGGAAATCCAGGAGTATGGAATCTGCCTGTACTATTTCATTTATGGTTTGTAGGATACCATGTGAAAAAGGGTCATTTGAGTTTTGCATGAGCAATACTTTCTTAAAAAATAAATAAAAAATAAAAAAATAAATGTCACAAAGGAATTATTTGAATGGGATGTAAATTGATGGATGTAATGTAAATGTACAAACAAACAAATGATTACAAATTACAAACTGAACAGATCAGTAATACATTGGTCCACCTCTGGCCCTTATGCAAGAAGTTATTCAGTTGGCAATGACTGACAGAGTTGTTGGATGTCCTCTGGAGGGCTATTATGCCCAATTCTGCCCAACTAGCACGTTAGATCATCAAAATCCCGAGATGGTTGGAGGGGCCTTACCCATAATGCTAAAAATGTTCTCAACAGGGGAAAATCAGGCAATCTTGCTGGTGATGGTAGGGTTTTAAAATCATGTAAGACAAGCAGTAGAAATTGTTGCCATGTGTGGGCAGGCATTATCTTGTTCAAATGTAAGTGCAGGATGGCTTGTCATTAAGGACAACAAAATGTAGCATATATCATCGACATGCTGCTGTGCTGTAAATGTGCCACAGATGATAACCAAAGGGGTTTTCCTATGCTGCCACACCAGACTGGTCAACAACTGACTGTGTAGATGTAAGCTTACTGTCCAATCCTATTCTCAAATTCAATGTGTGCTGAAACCATTATGTGCTTGTCCTCTCTAGATTCACAATACATGATGTGAGAGAAACATTGACATTTCTTCAGATCTCCACCTTCATTCTCACATCCCTATTAATACTGTAATTTGCAGAGACCTCTAAAATCATAAGTGACACACACAATTTCACACTAGCACTGACAGCAACAGGACAAAATATCGCAAAATCATTGCTCCTATTAGTTCAATAACGTAAAGGGAGCACAGGCTTCACACACTTTAATAATTTAGCTTGTCCTGTTAATGTTATGTAGTTGGTGGTGATGAGACTGCACAGTTCAACTAAATTTAAAACAGTTCTAATATATCATTTAATTTCAGTCCCAGTTACACATTTTTTAACACATAACTAATTTCAATCTCCCTGGATCATCTTCAAATCTATGTAACTGCATCAGCGACCCGTCGTTTCTGTGTCAGAAGCACACACCAGAGAGATACTAAAAACAGATACATTGGATTGCTAATGCAACTATAGAAATCTGAAGATGATCCAGGGAGATCGAACCACATCATACATAAATAAATGTGCAACTGGTACTAAAAAAACAAACAATGTATTGGAACTGTTTTAAATATCAATACAGTTGCTGTTCTGTCACAACAGATTTCATATTACCTGGGCAATCAGCACAAAGATTTCATCTCCAGCACTAATAACATTGAGTATTAATGGAGAAAGTTAAAGAGAGGATTGTACAATATTCTTTAGACAGATATGTTTAAACTGAAATACTAAAGTTGTGAGAGGCAGTAAAGACCTGCCTTGGTTTGACAGCCATGTTATAAAACTGCTACGAAAGCAAAGAGACCTTCGCTGCAAATTTAAATGGAGACAAAGCCTCACAGTTGAACAAAAATGAAATGATGCCAAAATTGGCTTAAGGAGAGCCATCTGTGAAGTTTTCAACAAATTCGAAAGTAAAATTCGTCCACTGCTTGACAGAAAATCTAAAGAAGTTTTGTTCTCATGTTAAACCATTAAATGGATCGACAACAACTGTCTAGTCTATAACCATAATGGCACTGAAGCAGAGGATGATACAGAAAACACTGAAATACTAAATTTCTTTCTCCAAAACTGTTTCACAGAGGAAGATTGCACTGTAGTGCCTTCTTTAAATCATTGTATGAACAACGAAATGGCTGCTATTGAAACAAGTGACCTTTGGATTGAAAATCAACTGAAATAGCTCAACATAGGGAAGGCCACTGGACCTGACAATATACCAATTCAATACTACATAGAGTATGTGAATGAACTTGCCCCTCTTCTAGCAGACAGGTACTGTAGGTTTCTGGAGCAGTGATGTCTTCCTGACAATTGTAAAAAGGCACAGGGCATTCCCATTTTCAAGAAGGGTCATTGAGCAGACACGCAGAATAATAGGTCTATGTACATCTCTGATGTCTGTGTTGTAAAATTTTGGAAAGTTTTATGCTTGCAAATTATGACATTTCTAGATTATGAAAATCCCCTCTGTAGGAATCAATATGGTAACAAAACACAGAGCACTCCAAATGAACTTTTCATAAATAGGATTCACAGTCATGTAAAATTTTTTGAAAGACATCATGTTTATGCCAGTGACTGTTAAACTTTTTATTTCCACTATTGCAATTTCGACCTTAGGCCATTATCAAGTGCAAATTTTTTGGCTTTAAGCCATGTCAACTTTATGCATGCTGACACTTATATGTTGTTGTCATTTGTTGTTATATACATTCATAATGCTGCTGTGGTTTAGTGCAAAAGTTACTAGTGATGGTGGAATGAACATGTGTATGTACAGACTGTGCTATTTTACGATATATGGACATGTGCACTCACACTACTTAGCAGCGTTACGAATTATGTAACAGCAAACGACAACGACATATAAATGTGTCAACGTGTATAAAGTTGGCAAGGCTTAAAGCCAAAACATCTGCACTTGATAATGGCCTAAGGCCGAAATTGCAATAGTGGAAATAAAGAGTTTAACAGTCAATGGCGTAAGCATGATGTCTTCCAGATCACTCTGCTCGTCCATGAGACCCAGAAGGCGATAGATACTGATGCCCAAGTCAACAACATGCTCTTGTCTTCCATGAGGCACTGTCACCTAATGAACAAAATACAAATTTACAGAATATCAGACCAATTGTGTGAGTGGATTGAAGAGTTTCTATCAAACACAACACATCATGCCATTTGGAATAGAGGCAAGTCTTCAGGCATAGAAGTAGCTTCAGGCATGCCCCAGGAGACTACCACAGGACTATTACTTTTCACAATATATGTAAATGACCTAGTAGATGAAGTTGGAAGTTCCAGATGGCTCTTCATAGATGACGCTGTTGTAACAGAGAAATTACAGCACTAGAAAATTGTACCAAAATACAGGAAGATCTGTAGGGGATCGATGTTTGGTGAAAGGAGTGGCAATTGACCCTCAACAGAAACAAATGTTACATTGCAGTTAGTAGCACACTGTCTGTGGTAGGCCCTCAACAGAAACAAATGTTACATTGCAGTTAGTAGCACACTGTCTGTGGTAGGCAAGTGTCCAGTTCATGCTCTGGTCTGACACATAGTTTCAACTTCTAACAAATATTCATCACAGTATATATTCCACCAGACAGTAACATGTCATCTCAGTCCTATATCATGTTTCACACAACACAATGTGGCATAGAAATTCTGAGACATAATAAATAATAAAGACACATCAAAGAGGCTGAAATGTTTCTAATAATAATTGAAGCTTTGCATAGCTGTTCCTCAGGTGAATATAGTGTCTGTGCAGTCTATCCTTCAGCCGGTGGTGGTTTGTAGCACACACAGACACTATTACTTATTCTATAATGTTTAGACACATTTCAAATTCTGACTTAAAACTGAAGTGTATGGCATACTTTCTACTTTTTTTGCAACTTAAATTGCTACAGTTTACCAACAGCCTAACATTAGTTTCATAGTGTGTTCATGTGTTTATGAAGATTTGGATAAGAAACATGTGTGGATATCTAATCAACACAGGCATCAGGGAAAACTCAACCTGTACATAAGAAACAATTTTTAAATCATAATTACATGTCAGTAATATAGTGGTCATCTCTTTATTTGTTTAAAACCACGGTTACTACTTAAAAAAGAAACTGTGGAATACACTTACAGTATTTTCAGGTGACTTTTCAGAATAGTCAGATTTTAGGTAAAAGTGTGTTCAATGATCTTAATACAGTCATTATTATCAGTATTTCCATTATGTTAACTTGTATTACATGGTTGTGTTATTAGGTTGCACCGTGGGTGGTCAACAGTACACAGAGGGAGTTCGTATTGAAGTGGACAGAGCACAGTGTAAGCAATGTTACTGTATACGAGGACGAGTGCAATGCACTACACTGAAGTGTTCTCCACCAATACATGGATGTACTCCAGTAATCTCTAACATCAGCTGCTGCCCTACAAGATATGAGTGCAGTGAGTAGAATTTCAGTGCATTGATCATGTCACTTTCCTTTATACTCTGAATAGTCAGACTTTAGCCATTGTAATGAAGTGGAGAGGAAATACAAATATCATTTGTACTTGCCTATAAAATTACAATGTTAACATGCAACTATTTCTGGCTGTCATTTACCATATAATTACTGTAATTTGGGCCTTTTGGATAACAAATTATTTTTATGTCCTTAAACTGAACAAGTTGGTTGGCTTAAGGTAGTTAGGTCTAAAGTCTCAGCCATTTGAAGTTATGGAATGAACTCTCGCCTCTACAGGTATGAGTCACAACATACAAGCATTCATTAATTAAGAACCACCATAAACATAAACATGGAAATACCACAATTGAAAAGTACCTGTATGAAGACACATCACTACTTACAGGACAGAGCAGCAGCAGAAGGTCACGTACAAAAGGAGAACTGAAAGCCAGTTATCAGTCTTTGTGAAGCTAGTACGTGCAGATATTTGACAAAGCATGAAAATCTGTTTCAACAAGTAATATCTGGGCCTGATGCCATAAGAAAGTTCAGCAACAAAATTTGTCAGCATTAATTTTTTTTTTCTTGTAGGCCATCCTCATTAACTGTATGAATAGCCGTAATTGATTGTAAATGGTAGAAATTGAAAGTCACACAATGTATCACTAACACAATATTAGGCTTCCAAGACAAGTGTGAAAGCAATGAAACATTATTTAGTGATGATACTATGAAAAATGCACTTCTACATTTGTCTAAAATACTGTTAACAAAATACGCAGAAACTTATGAACTGGTTTCTTATAAATGCCCTACATGAGTACTAAATGTTATGAACTCGTTGCTAAATGTTCAGTAATGCCAATGAAGGTAACTCATATATTTCAATCTCTTCTACAATGTACTGCAGTTTTAGAGCTGCAGGTGACTTGAATGACCAGTATGACCAAACAAAAACATATAAGTAACTCAAATTTAGCAAGCACAGAAGCCCACTCTACTTCTCAATTCATGAAATATAATATAACACTAAATATCAAATCCAACTAATTCTGCAAGGAACTAGTTAACAAAGTCTCTTCATTAATTACACTTCAAACATAAGAAGGAACCACTGTCTTAACAATGTAGTCCACTTTTCCAACAATAAAACTTATTTTAGTGGTGTATGTGCATGATATATCACTATTATATAATTATACAAATTTGCTCTCAAACAGCAATAAACTGTTACATCAATTGTCAAGCCACCTCTATTTACAGCATGCATTATCACATATATTTAGTACAAAAGTCTCATCTGTTCTTCTATAATTTAGTGTTAATGACATGAAACTCATTTTGATTTGTCAAAGATAAATGTCTAGAGGATGTCCCAGGAGGAATTGTCAGTTTTCAGAGATATAACAGGAATGATCATTTAAAGCAAGAAACTTGCCCTATTCTGAATAGATTCCGAGATAGAACACATTCAATGTACACTGTTGTTTATTTTCTGTATTATTCAATCTATTGTGAGATTTACATATGTGTAACTGTTTGTAAACATTACAACATGCATTTTACAAAGTACTGGTTGAAAAATACATATTTTTAACACATTCACCTCTAAGCATTATTGTACACATTAGATAGTAACTGTTGTACAGCTCACAGTAAATGTTTGAATACCCCATTCTCAAGAGGAACTTTGGAGAATACCTGCACTGAAAACTCTGGTAAACACTCTACAATCAGGAACTTGACATGTTGGAAAGCACAGACGATATTCTTCAACAGCAGCAGGAGCACTACCATCACAAAAACCGTGAACATACAGAATATCTGCCTTTTCTTCATTAGTGTAGATGTGTGGCATTTTAGCCATTGTGGGTATAAACACAGGTAACTGATGCTTCTCTCTGATACACACTCAATCTCTCACACCACTTCATTCATCACTCACCATGGATAACTTAGCATTCAACTTTCAACAGGCTAATTTAATGGCAGAAAGACATCAAGAGCAAAGAGGTTGAAAGCAGCAAAGGATGTTAGGGCTAAAATAAAGTAAAACACTGAATGGGTCAGGTGGGTAAGACACATCTCTCACACCACTTCATTCATCACTCACCATGGATAACTTAGCATTCAACTTTCAACAGGCTAATTTAATGGCAGAAAGACATCAAGAGCAAAGAGGTTGAAAGCAGCAAAGGATGTTAGGGCTAAAATAAAGTAAAACACTGAATGGGTCAGGTGGGTAAGACACATAAGTGCACACTACTAGCCCAAAAACAAATATACATTAAATGTATTCTATCCTGGAAACCATTAGGAACAGGGCATATGCCCATATGAAGATTTTTGGTTCAAATAATTTTTCGTGCCATATCCCTGAATGCTGACCATTCCTCTTGGGAGACCCTGTATCACTGATGTTTCCCAATTACTTGTGCCAAAGGATATGTTTGCTCCTATGCCATTAAAAATGTGAGAAAGGGGGTGGGGCTAACCTGCAACACATATCCAGTAGGCAATTATTTCTAAGGGGACTGATGACCTCAGATGTTAAGTCCCATAGTACTTAGAGCCATTTGAACCATTTGAATTATTTCTATTTACTTAAGGTAATATATGCATAAATCAAACTCATGATATTGTATAAAATTTACTACATTCAATGACATAATAAGTTAAGAATGAAGTCTGAGTGATAGTTATTGATGTGCTGTCATGTATAACCATAGTTGATGTAAAAAGGAAATTACAAAATGATCTCTCTGCTTTACAGATAGACATGATGAGGAAAGGGCAACAGGTACTACAAGAGCATCATCAATTGAGGTGACGAGCTATCACTTACATAAATCACACTTTTTCCTATTTGTAAAACCAATGAAACTGATTGTGTGCTTCACAGTTACAGGGTACAATCTCTTCAGTGGGAAAAAAGAAAAATAAGATATTTGAAAGAGGGCCACTGCAAAACTATAGCACAACTACTAACAATGCTAATCGATCTCCAGGTACACAAGAACGAATTCATCGTGAGATGGGGCCTATTGACATGGAAAATAAAATTGTATCCAATAATGGGACACAAAATTCTACAGCAAATAACACGACCACAGAAGAAGTGGAAACAACTACAAGTGACATTCAGAATGCAACTACACTCAATTTCACTTCAGAGGAAAATGTAACACCTACAATCATGACAGAAACAATTCCAGCTTTTACTGAGCCTGAAAACACAACAGAGAATCTAATACAAAATGAGACAACTGTAGCAAACATAATCACTGCAATGGAAAGAATTGATAATCTAAGCCCTGAAGACAATAAAACTGAAAATGTTACGAGTAATGAAATTACAACTGAAGTTACAGATGATATAATAACCTTGCAAACTGAATCTACTTTTATGACAATCATACCTACAACAATCATAATGCCAGAAGAACTTGATACTGTAAATGTGACAGTTCACACTAATGTCAGTATTTCTGACCCTGGGACTAACAACACATCACTATTAAACAACTCAGCTCCATCAGAAAGGGTTATACCACCAGAGATTGAAGCAATAATCAACATAACACAAAAGAAGGATCCAGATTATGATGAATATGACTACAATGTACCTTCACTTCCGCCATCACTACCTGGTGTCAGGTATGGTACAATCAAATCATATTAATGAAAACAGTATTGCACTTAATATCTCTTTAACCACTCCCTTATAAACCTAAGAATAAAATTAAAAATTACACTTAAACCTGTCACTATTATTATAAATATAAGAGAAGTATCAAGCCAAATGAGGTCCACAGCAAGAATATAAATATGACATAGGAGAGGGGAGGTTGTATCAATGGAGTGGCACGAAGGAGAAAGTGGAATCAATGGGGAGGATGTTGAGAGGGAGGAAAAACATGTGAGTCATTTACTTAAAGAGTCTGCATCTTGCATCTGTTGCATGCCAGGTGAGCAGACTAAGGGTTCTGTGGTACACACGAAATCAACATTAATAGGGGCAGTTTTTTTATTTCAAAATGAATACATATAGTTCTCTCTCTCTCTCTCTCTCTAATACACACACACACACACACACACACACACACACACACACACACACACACACACACACACACACAAAAATACAAAATACTGGTAGCACCATTTGTTCTCCTATCTGAAGGCAGTCTAAGCCTACAATATCCTGAAAGACAGAAAGGAAGTGTCTCCTCCTCTCATGGACAATTTCATTGAATGTTCTTTCTTCTCTGTCCTTCGTAGCCACTTTCCCTCTCATTGATACTGCACTTTGCACAAACTTCAATGGACTCATATGCATCCACAATAATAGGATTTTTAGCAGATCAACATTTAAATTTCAAATGGATTTTCTTCTGAGACAGCTATTTATACGAGCATTTAATAATATTTTAAAACATTAAAATATTAGCAGTTTGTGTTTTCTGCAATTTACCAAAGGCATTTAATTGTGTCAGACTCAGAATTCGAACAAAGAAGTTACATTTTGATGAAAAACCTTTAAACATATGACTTGTTTCCTTCCCATTTAAGAAAAAAAATATTCAGAAAGTTACATCAAAGGATTAAGTAATGTACATAAAATTGCATATTACGTTTACAAGCTATTGCAGGGTCTTTGATAAAAGTTAAAAACATTCAAAACTGTGGCATTCATTATAACACTCAACTCCTCTGTTTCCGGAGTACATCACAACTGAGTTTATCCACCTCTAAGATAGATCATCTACACCAAACCCTATGAGATGTTTTAAATGTCAAAAGTTTGTAACCACAACTGTTTGTAGCAGCAAAGTAACATGTGGTAAATACTGATCAAAGGTGGATTAAGCAAATGAAAGAAGCAGATGTCGCCCAAAATGTACAACTGTTTGAACGATCATCCCATGTGTGCAAGAGATAGATAAGAGTTTGCTGAAAGGAAAACAAAAAATCAGGAACTGAATGTGTGATGAACAGATATGGTGAGGCTAAGAAAACACTCAAGGTGATTTAACCTCTAGTATTTACCACAGATCCTTTGAAACCACTATTCAAAAAACCTATCACAAACCCATCACAAACTCCAATACCAGAGTTACATAAACATGCAGGGGTAATGCATTATTCACTACCATTAGTTATATGTGCCACTCCTCAACTGTGCAACTCACCACCAACTTGCAGGCAGTAATGACACACTTGATAAAACGGATCTCATACACTTCATGAGGCAACTACCCTCATCCTTCCCATTTGTAGGAAATTTTAATGCACATTATGTGTTTTGAGATCCAACAGCAATTGCCAGAGACTCACTGAATCACGAGGCATCTATCTTCTGAACAGAGGTCAAGCAACATATTTCACGTCAGCCACAGGTTAATTCTCAATCAATGACTTATCCTTTTATCCCCATGCCCTCAAACATACTGCATAGTGGGAACTGGGCAATGATTTTCATTCTAGCAAGCACTTCACTACCTGGATACACATCCAGACAGATGACATCCCATAAGGAGGTCACCAACGTATGTACAGCAGTGACAGTTGTGCAAAGAATCAAAAGCAAAATTCATTGATCATCATACATTGTCATTAGAACTATACCTACATTCACGGAGGCAATACATAATGATAGTCCTACTAAAACGAGGAAAGGGCAGTAACTCTACAAGTGGTTACTATGATGTTGTTCTCAGAAGCTTCTTAGGAGAAAAAAAAGAGATAAACTGCTACCTAGTGTGGATGTCAGTGAGGAAGTAACCCCTTAGCTGCTTCCAATGTAAATTCATGAAATATTGCTCTACCCTAGATAACCTGATCTTGCTGGAGGTGGCTCTGCAGAAAGCTTTCCTAAAAAGACAGTAGTATGGGTAGTCTCTGATATTGAAAAGTTTATGACACTACATGGAGGTACAAAACATTCAGCCAAGTTCATATCTTGGACTTCAGAAAAAAATTACCAAGTTTATTGACATCCTCTCTTGTAGTGCGTTCATTCCATCACAGTATAGGGGAGTTTTTATTGGCAGTGCTGGCCAACCTCCAGTCTGAATAACATTCTGAAATAAATTTTCCTTTCTACAGAATTTAGAATATGTTAATCATATAGGATTTGTTTGGAAAAAACCTTGAAAGTTGCCTTGCCTGCAGCATGATAAAACACACGCATGATGGGTGCGTGGGCCGAGGCTCGGCCATCTCAGCATTCCTCGGTCCTTCTAGGATGTAACCAGGGTAGAGTGTGACATTTCATTTCTATTCCACTGTTGCATTTTTCAGTAAGCGTAACACTCTTCAGTTCAGCACAGTAGTGGCGTCACCACTATTTATCCTTCACTATTTGTTCATAGTATGAAGGACATTTACTGGTCCAGCATCTGCTGCATGAAAAGAGGCAGTCTAGTGATCTATCATCACAAACCTTTAAAACTAAATTAGAATGACAAAGAGAGGGGTGAGAATTATCAGTATCTATTATGCAGTCGCATAATCAACAGGTACCCCAAATTTGATACAAAATGACATTAAAATACCATACTGAAAGAGTTTAAAGATTTAATTGACAACAAAAGAGGAAAACTGCACAAGGAACAACGGACAGGATTCATTGCTCTGTAAATCCAGAAGCACTTTGTGCTAAATTTTCAGGCATGGAGCAAGCAAAGAAATTGTTGGTGCAAATAATAACAACTTCTGAAGTCACATGCAATACTCCACCGTCAGTTGCAACAGTTTTCCATGGAACTGAACGAAGAGTACGGAGATGCTGTGTATTACTGCAAAGTATGTTAGTTAAGTCAAGAGGCACAATTTGTCAATTTAGAACCCATTGTTGATGAATTTATGAAAGAAAAAGGTGCACAGGAAAGAAAATTAGAACATCAGGAATGGACTGCAAACCTCGGATTTTAAGTTGACTTGACTGCACACCGCACACAGTAAGACAATGCAAGGTGAGAAACAACTTAGCTCTGATCTGATGAGGATGTATTTAAAAAGAAAACCCACTCAAAGAAGTTAACAACCGTGTATGAGCAGAGCATATTAGATGGAGGGGGTCCAACAGCCGATCAGTTCCACTCATTCCACCAGGGAGGAGGTACACGGCTCGTGATGTCTGTAGTTCAACCATGTCTAGATGGTCAATACCACGGTTTGGTTGTGTCCATATTGTTACTTTGTGCCAGGAAGGGCTCTCAACAAGGGAACTATCCAGGAGTCTCACAGTGATGATGTTCGGACATGGAGGAGATACAGAGAGACAGGAGCTGTCGATGACATGCCTCGTTCAGGCCGCCCAAGGGCTACTACTGCAGTGGATGACCGCTACCTACAGATTATGGCTCAGAGGAACCCTGACAGCAACGCCACCATGTTGAATAATGCTTTTTGTGTAGCCACCGGACATCGTGTTACAACTCAAACTGTGCGCAATAGGCTACATGATGCGCAACTTCATTCCCAACGCCCATGGCTAGGTCCATCTTTGCAACCACGACACCATGCAGCACGGTACAGATGGGCCCAACAACAAGTCGAATGGACTGCTCAGGATTGGCATCATGTTATCTTCACTGATGAATGTCGCATATGCCTTCGACCAGACAATCGTCGGAGATGTGTTTGTAGGCAACTCAGTCAAGCTGAGCGCCTTAGACACATTGTCCAGTGAATGCAGCAAGGTGGAGGTTCCCTGCTGTTTTGGGGTGGCATTATGTGAGGTTGATGTACACTGCTGGTGGTCACGGAGGGCGCAGTAATGGCTGTATGATATGAGAATGCCATCCTCCGACTGATAGTGCAACCATATCGGCAGCATACTGGCAAGGCATTCGTCTTAATGGATGACAATTCATGCCCCATCATGCACATCTTGTGAATGACTTCCTTCAGGATAACGACATTGCTTGACTAGAGTGGCCAGGATATTCTCCAGACATGAACCCTATCAAACAAGCCTGGGATAGACTGAAAGGGCTGTCTTTGGACGACGTGACCCTCCAACCACTCTGAAGGATCTACGCCAAATCACCATTGAGGAGTGGGACAATCTGGACCAACAATGCCTTGATGAACTTGTGGGTAGTATGCCACGATGAATACAGGCATGCATCAATGCAAGATAATGTGCTACCGGGTATTAGAGGCACTGGTGTGCATTAGAGGGACTGGTGTGTACAGCAATCTGGACCACCACCTCTGAAGGTCTCGCTGTATGGTGGTACAATATGCAATGTGCGGTTTTCATGAGCAATTAAGAGAGCGGAAATGATGTTTATGTTCATCTCTACTCCAATTTTCCGTATAGGTTCTGGAACTCTCAAAACCGAGGCGATGCAAAACTTTTTTTGATGTGTGAATATGTCTATTTCTGACCTTTTTTATCATCTTTCTATGGGTGATGAAAGGACATTAATTAAAGAGAGGAAAAGAGTACAAGATAACAAAACAGTATAACAACAATATTTAATGTAGCTAAATTACAGAGTATGAAATTCAGCAAAATAAGGAATGGTTGAAACTGAATACTCTCTTTCCAACACAGAAGCTCCTCTTCCACAAAACAATTCTCTGTGCAAATAATTGTTCAATAAATTTTTAAAAAAAAACTTTGTCAGGTTTTAAATAATTTGTTCTACTTGAAGTCAGGGTTTTCTGAGTGGCTCTACCATGAGGTTATTCCATTATCCCAGACTCTGATTACCCAACATAGTTACGTTTCATAAAAAAGTGATGCATCAAATTGCGATCTACAGGTACATGGAGCATGCATTCAGCTCTGATAACTTTGGTCTGGCACGTAATTTCATGCCTCATCAAACACTTTGGCATTTGGCATTTGGTCTATTTGAGCACTTATTCAAAAGTTTCAAAATACGTAAACGTTATACGCTGAAATGACAAAAGTCATGGGATAGTGATGTGCACATATGCAGATGGCAGTAGTATTACATACACGAAATATAAAAGGGCAGTGCATTGATGGTGCTGTCATTTGTACTCAATTGATTCATGGAAAAGGTGTCCAATGCGATGCTGCATGATTGGAATTAACAGACTTGTAAAAGCAGAATGTTAGTTGGAGCTAGAGGCAGGGGACATTCCATTTTGAAAATCGTTAGGGAATTCAATATTCTGAGATCCACAGTGTCAAGAGCATGCCAAGAACAACAAATTTCAGGCATTACTTCTCACCATGGACAACTCGGTGGCTAACAGCCTTCACTTAATGATCAAGAGCAGTGGTGTCTGCAAAGAGTTGTCAGTGCTAACAGACACGCAACACTGTGTGAAATAACTGCAGAAATCAGTGTGGAAAATATGAATATATATGTTAGGACAGTGTGGCAAAATCTGGCATTAATGGGCTATGGCAGCAGATGACCAATGTGAGTGTTTTTTCTAACATCATGACATCACCTGCAGGCTCTCCTGGGCTCATAAGGATGTCTTTACTAACAGCATGACATCACCTGCAGTGCTCATGATGGTATCAGTTGGACCCTAGATGAGTGGGAAACAATGGCCTGGTCAAATGAGTCCTGATTTTGGTTGGTCAGAGCTGATGGTGGTGCAGACCCCACAGAGCTATCAACCCAAGTTGTCAACAAGGCACTGAGCAAGCTGGTGGTGGTGCCGTAATGGTGTCAGCTCTGTTTACGTGGAGTGGACTGGGTCCTGTGATCCAGCTGGTCTGATCATTGACTGGATATGGTTACGTTTGATTACTTGGGGACATTTTCAGCCATTCATCAACTTCACATTCCCAAATATGTCATTGTTCGCAATTGGTTTTGAAGAACATTCTCGATTATTTGAGTGAATGAGGTGGCCACCTTGATCACACAACATGAATCCCATCAAACATTTATGGTACATAATCAAGAGGTCAGTCCATGCACAAAGTCCTGCACTGGCAACACTACCGCAATTATGTACAGCTATAGGGCCCCCCCATGAACCATGGACCTTGCCGTTGGTGGGGAGGCTTGCGTGCCTCAATGATACAGATGGCCATACCGTAGGTGTAACCACAATGGAGGGGTATCTGTTGAGAGGCCAGACAAACATGTGGTTCCTGAAGAGGGGCAGCAGCCTTTTCAGTAGTTGCAGGGGCAACAGTCTGGATGATTGACTGATCTGGCCTTGTAACATTAACCAAAACGGCCTTGCTGTGCTGGTACTGCGAACGGCTGAAAGTAAGGGGAAACTACGGCCGTAATTTTTCCGGGGGACATGCAGCTTTACTGTATGATTAAATGATGATGGCGTCCTCTTGGGTAAAATATTCCGGAGGTAAAATAGTCCCCCATTCGGATCTCCGGGCGGGGACTACTCAAGAGGACGTCGTTATCAGGAGAAAGAAAACTGGCATTCTACGGATCGGAGTGTGGAATGTCAGATCCCTTAATCAGGCAGATAGGTTAGAAAATTTAAAAACGGAAATGGATAGGTTACAGTTAGATATAATGGGAATTAGTGACGTTCGGTGGCAGGAGGAACAAGACTTTTGGTCAGGTGAATACAGGGTTATAAATACAAAATCAAATAGGGGTAATGCAGGAGTAGGTTTAATAATGAATAAAAAAATAGGAGTGTGGGTTAGCTACTACAAACAGCATAGTGAACGCATTATTGTGGCCAAAACAGACACAAAGCCCATGTCTACTACAGTAGTACAAGTTTATATGCCAACTAGCTCTGCAGATGATGGAGAAATTGATGAAATGTATGACGAGATAAAAGAAATTATTCAGGTAGTGAAGGGAGACGAAAATTTAATAGTCATGGGTGACTGGAACTCGTCAGTAGGAAAAGGGAGAGAAGGAAACATAGTTGGTGAATATGGATTAGGGGGAAGAAATGAAAGAGGAAGCCACAATGTATAATTTTGCACAGAGCATAACTTAATCATAGCTAACACTTGGTTCAAGAATCATAAAAGAAGGTTGTATACCCGGAAGAATCCTGGAGATACTAAAAGGTATCAGATAGATTATATAATGGTAAGACAGAGATTTAGGAACCAGGTTTTAAATTGTAAGACATTTCCAGGGGCAGATGTGGATTCTGACCACAATCTATTGGTTATGAACTGCAGACTGAAACTGAAGAAACTGCAAAAAGGTGGGAATTTAAAGAGATGGGACCTGGATAAACTGAAAGAACCAGAGGTTGTAGAGAGTTTCAGGGAGAGCATAAGGGAACAATTGACAGGAATGGGGGAAAGAAATACAGTAGAAGAAGAATGGGTAGCTCTGAGGGATGAAGTAGTGAAGGCAGCAGAGGATCAAGTAGGTAAAAAGACGAGGGCTAATAGAAATCTTTGGGTAACAGAAGAAATATTGAATTTAATTGATGAAAGGAGAAAATATATAAATGCAGTAAATGAAGCAGGCAAAAAGGAATACAAACGTATCAAAAATGAGATCGACAGGAAGTGCAAAATGGCTAAGCAGGGATGGCTAGAGGACAAATGTAAGGATGTAGAGGCTTGTCTCACTAGGGGTAAGATAGATACTGCCTACAGAAAAATTAAAGAGACCTTTGGAGAGAAGAGAACCACTTGTATGAATATCAAGAGCTAAGATGGCAACCCAGTTCTAAGCAAAGAAGGGAAGGCAGAAAGGTGGAAGGAGTATATAGAGGGTTTATACAAGGGTGATGTACTTGAGGAAAATATTATGGAAATGGAAGAGGATGTAGATGAAGATGAAATGGGAGATAAGATACTGCATGAAGAGTTTGACAGAGCACTGAAAGACCTGAGTCGAAACAAGGCCCCGGGAGTAGACAACATTCCATTAGAACTACAGATGGCCATGGGAGAGCCAGTCCTGACAAAACTCTACCATCTGGTGAGCAAGATGTATGAGACAAGCGAAATACCCACAGACTTCAAGAAGAATATAATAATTCCAATCCCAAAGAAAGCAGGTGTTGACAGATGTGAAAATTACCGAACTATCAGTTTAATAAGTCACAGCTGCAAAATACTAATGCGAATTCTTTACAGACGAATGGAAAAACTGGTAGAAGCGGACCTTGGGGAAGATCAGTTTGGATTCCGTAGAAATGTTGGAACACGTGAGGCAATACTAACCTTACGACTTATCTTAGAAGAAAGATTAAGAAAAGGCAAACCTACGTTTCTAGCATTTGTAGACTTAGAGAAAGTTTTTGACAACGTTAACTGGAATACTCTCTTTCAAATTCTGAAGGTGGCAGGGGTAAAATACAGGGAGCAAAAGGCTATTTACAACTTGTACAGAAACCTGATGGCAGTTATAAGAGTCGAGGGGCATGAAAGGGAAGCAGTGGTTGGGAAAGGAGTGAGACAGGGTTGTAGTCTCTCCCCGATGTTATTCAATCTGTATATTGAGCAAGTAATAAAGGAAACAAAAGAAAAATTCGGAGTAGGTATTAAAATTTATGGAGAAGATGTAAAAACTTTGAGGTTCACCGATGACATTGTAATTCTGTCAGAGACAGCTAAGGACTTGGAAGAGCAGTTGAACGGAATGGACAGTGTCTTGAAAGGAGGATATAAGATGAACATCAACAAAAGCAAAACAAGGATAATGGAATGTAGTCAAATTAAATCGGGTGATGCTGAGGGGATTAGATTAGGAAATGAGACATTTAAAGTAGTAAAGGAGTTTTGCTATTTAGGGAGCAAAATAACTGATGATGGTCGAAGTAGAGAGGATATAAAATGTAGACTGGCAATGGCAAGGAAATCGTTTCTGAAGAAGAGAAATTTGTTAACATCGAGTATAGATTTAAGTGTCAGGAAGTCGTTTGTGAAAGTATTTGTATGGAGTGCAGCCATGTATGGAAGTGAAACATGGACGATAACCAGTTTGGACGAAAAGAGAATAGAAGCTTTCGAAATGTGGTGCTACAGAAGAATGCTGAAGATAAGGTGGGTAGATCACGTAACTAATGAGGAGGTATTGAATAGGATTGGGGAGAAGAGAAGTTTGTGGCACAACTTGACTAGAAGAAGGGATCGGTTAGTAGGACATGTTTTGAGGCATCAAGGGATCACAAATTTAGCATTGGAGGGCAGCGTGGAGGGTAAAAATCGTAGAGGGAGACCAAGAGATCAATACACTAAGCAGATTCAGAAGGATGTTGGTTGCAGTAGGTACTGGGAGATGAAGAAGCTTGCACAGGATAGAGTAGCATGGAGAGCTGCATCAAACCAGTCTCAGGACTGAAGACCACAACAACAACAACATAGGGCCAGCAAGGCTTAATAGCTCTGCAGGGGACTTCCAACGACTTGTTGAGTCCACGCCACACTGAGTTGCTGCACAACACCAGGCAAAAAGAGATCTGACGCAGTATTAGGAGGTATCCCATGACTTTTGTCACCTCAGTGTATCATATATAACAATAAGCTCTGTATTAATAACATTCCATGACTTCGAACAGTAACGTATTCTCATCTTAAACAGAGAATTTTACATTTTTATGTGATTTTTCTACACCAGGTTATCTTATTTCATGAGAAACCGCTGCAGCACACTGCCCACATCATCAAATATCCAGGGGTATTGTAGCTGGTTTAAGCTTCAACCAGTCATAGGGGGGTGTCACAACAGACGGCTAGTGTAAAAGGACTCTACTGCTACCAACCATATACAGTTCCAAACAGCGATAGCTCAGGGAAAAATCACCTAATAAAAGTTGAGTTGTTAACAAAATAGCAGACTTTGATAGGAATGTAAAGAAAGACAGGATAATAGTTCTGCTTAGTAAGTGCAACAAGAAACAGATATCAGACTACCTGAGCAATCAATATCAAACATTCATTTCTGATGCTAAAAATGTTGAGTATAAATGGTCAAATGTTCAAGAGTGTTGCACCATAAACCGTAAGAAGGTACATACTGAGCAAACAAAAACTGAATGAAGCCAAAATTAGACAATGGAGAGCCAGTTATGAAAGGTTCAAAAAATTCAAAGTAAAGTTGTGTCTACATTAAGAAGTTTTGGTCCTATGTCAAATCAATTAGTTGATCAAAGCAAACTATCCAGACAACCAATGATCGCAACAGCATCAAAACAGAGGCGATGATGAAATTCTAAATTCCCTTTTCAAAACTTCTTTCACTGAGGAAGAGTGCACTGAAATTCCTCCGTCAAATAACTGCATGAACTCCAAAATGAAAGATATCAAAGTACGTGACCATGGGATAGAAAATTAACCAAAATAATTTAACAGTGGAAAGGTGACTGGACCTGGTGGAATATCTACAGGGCATTAAAAAACTGTTATTGTTGTGGTCTTCAGTCCTGAGACTGGCTTGATGCAGCTCTCCATGCTACTCTATCCTGTGCAAGCTTCTTCATCTCCCAGTACCCACTGCAACCTACATCCTTCTGAATCTGCTTAGTGTATTCATCTCTTGGTCTCCCTCTATGATTTTTACCCTCCACGCTGCCCTCCAATGCTAAATTTGTGGTCCCTTGATGCCTCAGAACATGTCCTACCAACCGGTCCCTTCGTCTTGTCAATTGTGCCACAAACTCCTCTTCTTCCCAATTCTATTCAATACCTCCTCATTAGTTATGTGATCTACCCATCTAATCTTCAGCATTCTTCTGTAGCACTACGTTTCAAAAGCTTCTATTCTCTTCTTGTCCAAACTATTTATCGTCCATGTTTCACTTCCATACGTGGCTACACTCCATACAAATACTTTCAGAAACGATTTCCCGATACTTAAATCTATACTCGATGTCAACAAATTTCTCTTCTTCACAAACGCTTTTCTTGCCATTGCTAGTCTATATTTTATATCCTCTCTGCTTTGACCATCATCAGTTATTTTGCTCCCCAAATAGCAAAACTCCTTTACTACTTTAAGTGTCTCAGTTCCCAACCTAATTCCCTCAGCATCACCCGACTTAATTCGACTACATTCCATTATCTTCGTTTTGCTTTTGTTGATGTTCATCTTATACCCTCCTTTCATGACACTGTCCATTCCGTTCAACTGCTCTTTCAAGTCCTTTGCTGTCTCTGACAGAATTACAATGTCATCGGCGAACCTCAAAGTTTTTATTTCTCCCCCATGGATTTTAATACCTAATCCAAATTTTTCTTTTGTTTCCTTCGCTGCTTGCTCAATATACAGATTTAGTAACATCAGGGAGAGGCTACAACCCTGTCTCACTCCCTTCCCAACCACTGCTTCCCTTTCATGCCTCTAGACTCTTATAACTGCCATCTGGTTTCTGTACAAATTGTAAATAGCCTTTTGCTCCCTGTATTTTACCCCTGCCACCTTCAGAATTTGAAAGAGAGTATTCCAGTCAACACTGTCAAAAGCTTTCTCTAAGTCTACAAATGCTAGAAATGTAGGTTTGCCTTTCCTTAATTTTTCTTCTAAGATAAGTCGTAGGGTCAGTATTGCCTCACGTGTTCCAATGTTTCTGCGGAATCAAACTGATCTTCCCCGAGGTCAGCTTCTACCAGTTTTTCCATTCGTCTGTAGAGAATACGCATTAGTATTTTGCATCCGTGACTTATTAAACTGATTGTTCGGTAATTTTCACATCTGTCAGCACCTGCTTTCTTTGGGATCGGAATTACTATATTCTTCTTGAAGTCTGAGGGTATTTTGCCTGTCTTATACATCTTGCTCACCAGTTGGTAGAGTTTTGTCAGGACTGGCTCTCCCAAGGCCGTCAGTAATTCTAATGGTATGTTGTCTACTCCCGGGGCCTTGTTTCGACTCAGGTCTTTCAGTGCTCTATCAAACTCTTCACGCAGTATCATTTCTCTCATTTCATGTTCATCTACATCCTCTTCCTTTTCCATAATATTGTCCTCAAGTACATCACCCTCTATATACTCCTTCCACCTTTCTGCTTTCCCTTATTTGCTTAGAACTGGGTTTCCATCTGAGCTCTTGATATTCATTCAAGTGGCTCCCTTTTCTCCAAAGGTCTCTTTAATTTATCTGCAGACAGTATCTATCTTACCCCTAGTGAGATAAGCCTCTGCATCCGTACATTTATCCTCTAGCCACCCCTGCTTAGCCATTTTGCACTTCCTGTTGATCTCATTTTTGAGTCGTTTGCATTCCTTTTTGCCTATGTATGCAAAATTTTAGAGGAGATAAAGAAAACCTTCCTTTATATGACAAATATGACAGATGCACCGTTTCCCCAATATGGGGCCTTGAAGGATTTGACACTAATAATGTTTGGAGTTGGTGTTCAAACTGTCCTAGTGATGAATATTATTTTAAAGATGTTGCTAAAAATGTTGTTAATTTACATTCATGCAAAACTGAAATCTGCGTGCTAATGCTTGTCTACAGCTGGAGTCGCAAACAACTGTGATTAAGTTTAGGCTTGTTCTGTGCACTTAAGTTATGCATTCTTGACAACCAATGAGCATTCAGTAGTGTTCTGAGCACTCTGTTGTAAATGTCTTAGCCAATGTGAGAATTAAATGTGACTGTACCAAGTTATTTTCTGAATTTGTCACTTGTCATTGTTGGTGGTGCTGGTAAGCAACAAATTCTACATACGCAAATGAGAGATATAATTTGTAGGATATACACTTTCTTCCAGCACAAGCCACGTATATGCCCATACTGCAACTGTTGCTTGCAACTAGCAACAATGCAGTCCCAATCCTTGCCTCAACCTGCATCAACTGCCATCATTTGTAATTCGAACCATAACATTCTCAAGACAATCAGATGTTTCACAAATAATGACTGCAGGTTAGCAAAACAGGCCATCAGCTCTTCTGGAGTGTGTATCATTGTCTCCTGCACAGGATGCTTCATCTTCCTGGATAAAAATAAATCCTTTGTAGTGAGGCAAAATCTCAAAAATAATACTCATCTTGCAGCAGTCTGAATAGTGTCTCTGAACATCATTAGTTTCAAAACCTTAAGCGACACCCAGTGGGGAAACAATGCGACATTTTTCTCGCATGAAAAAAGTGTTTCTTCTTATCTCCTCTGAACACTAAAATTTTATGTACATATCTTTTTTCCACTATGTATATGTTTCTACACAGAAATTGAAAATAAACTGCACCTCTTCTAACAGCCGTCTACCATAGTTTGTTGGAGGAAGTAAAGCAGTCCATGTGATTGGAAAAATGCATCAGCCATTCCAAATTTTAATAAAGGTCATCAAATAAACAAACACAACTATATCTGAGATGTCACTCTGTTGCAGAATTTTGGAACATGTTTTATGCTTCTGTATTATGACCTTTCTGGGGACATAAATTCACATGGATTCCGCAAACAGTGTATGTTTGTTCATGGAACTTAGAAGCCAGCAGATATAGTGCAGGCAGAATACCACGGCTGGTAGATGCACAGATGACAGGGCACGCATGGGGAGAATGATAGTGGTGGGGGCTGCTGGCAGACACTGTAGGGGAAATGCCGAGCACTGGAGGAGAAGTGCCATTCCAAACTGAAGCTGCACTCACATTTTTTGTAAATATTAAGCAGGGCCCCTTCACACCTACACTTGCATGGTGACCATTGAAAAAGGTCTGTCACCTCCTGTTTGGTTAGTATGTAATAAGAATTCTGTTGAAAATGCAATTTATTTTCACCTGGTATGTTAACCATTTGTAATTTTTGGAGTAGTGTCACGAGTGGGGAATTTTGAGTCAAACTTACACATTACTCTTGTTGCCATGATAAAATGTGCTTCTTTTGCCAAAACTCAGCAGAGTTTACAGTCTCACCTCACTAAAATGTTGTGCAGATGTAGTTTATTAAGTGAGAAACTGACGAAAATTAAGGTCAGTATCTTATGAAAAAGCACAACCTCAGAACAAAATAAATGTTTAATGACTTCACCTATGTTGTTCCACAGCATTCCTCATTTCACCAGTTAGCAATTGCCCTTAAAAATTACATTCATTCATCAGAAAAGTCTATAGTTAGTGGAATAACACGGTAGATAATGAAGTTTTGCATAATAACCATACGGGAAAATACTCTCCTCTTTGTGTGCCACCATTTGCCAAAATGTAAAAGGGACTTCGGAAATACCCCAAGGAATTGTTATATGATCATTATTATTCATAAAATATACAAATAATCCAATTGATAATATAGGAAGCTCCACAAGACTGTTCACAAATTATGCTGTTGGATACACAGAACTTGCAACATTAGAAAATTGTGGCAAAATAAAACAAGACTTGCAGAGGATTTACATGTGATGCAGAAATTAGCAGTTGACCTTTTACATAAACACATATAACATGTTGCACTTAAATAGGTGGAAAGACCTGTCGATTACATGATCGACAAACTGTCATTCGCAGCAGTTAAATCCATTTAATATCTGGAAGTATGTGTATGAAGCATTTCAAAATGTAATGATGAAAGACACATGATGTCCTGAGACTCAATTGATGAATCCTCAGGATGTGTAGTGCACCCATGAAGCAGGTAGCTTGAGTATTTTTCCTCAGCCTGCAATTCTTATCAGGAAGGATTGTTAAGGGGCACAGAGGAGATCTAAAGATGAGCAGCATGTTTCATCACAGTTTTATTTTGTAAACATGGAAGTGTGTCATGGAGATGCTTATGAACTAAAATGGCACACACTGTGACAGAGGTGTGCATTACAATGTAGTTTACTACCAAAATTCTGAGAGTGTATATTGCTTTCTCCTATGTGTATTTTGCAGAAAGAGCATGAAGGCAAGATTAGAGAAGGCTTACCAGTAATCATTCTTCCTGTGAGCCATTAATGACAGGAGCAGAAAATATCAAAAGACAGTGGTACACAAAGTACCCTCTGTCACAAATCATAAGGTGGCTTGCAGAGTGTATACATAGCTGTCAATGTAGATGTAGAAGAAATGACAGGACACATCACAATGAGACGACATAAGAAAATTCAGGTAGCAAATCTTTATAAAAAGTGGGTGATTTCTGTACATACAAAAGAAAAGGAAGCAAAATTATGAACTTAATGAACATTTTATGACAGACTGACAGACAGGAGAGCCTTGGAAGACTCACATTTACAAATTACTTCATTTCATTACAGTATTATATTGGCAAAGTGGTTCCATTTCATTCACAAAATAATGTGCAAGATACAGTGTGCGAGTATAAAGGAAGAGACAGGATATGAGACATTGTCACACACAAAAATATTTTGGAAATGTATATGTCACAGCTAATGAAAATCTGAATCAGTACAGGAACACACATTTTTTGCAAATAATGGCTTTACTCATCAGTTATCTGACCATGCCTTCAGAATAACTAACTTTCATTGTCACTTATGTTTCCTCCTATTACATCCCAACAAGTACAAATAAGCTCAAAATCTACTGCAATGCATCTTCATTCGCTATTATTATGTAATTTTGGTAACTTTCAGGTTTCATTATCATCTTCATTACTGAGACACAACATTTTATATGGGAATCATAGACAATGTGTGTTCATTCATGGATGTACCTGCATCTGTATTTGCCTCCTCTACCACATACACATATAACGACATATTTTAAAGATTTCCATATATCACATTACAGTTCCAAAACCCACAAAAAAAATAATAATTTGTTGATGAAGTGGCACTTGGGCCTCAACATTACTAAAACTTGTCTGAATGTGAGAGAAAGTTTTTGAGACTTTCATTCCAGTTTGTATACCTTAAAAGTCTGAACAGAACAGTGTGCACAAAGGCAAATGCTTTTCCTTTACTACCACCAATCAACTGATGAACAACTGTAGAAAATGTAGCTAATTTTGTAGTACAGTGAAGGATCTGAATCGAAGTTTCTATAGGTTTTAATTAACGAAGACTAAGCAGTAACTTCCAGAATTAATTTGTCACTCTGCAGCAGAATGTGCACTGATGTGAAACTTCCTGGCAGATTCAAACTGTGTGCCAGACTATGACTGTGCAAGTGCTCTACCAACTGAGCTGTCCAAGCATGACTCACAAGTCATCCTCACAGCTTTACTTCTGCCAGTACCGCGAAAGGCGAAGGTCCCTTGTTCATGTCCCTATCTGGCACACACTTTCAATCTGCCAAAATATTTCAAAGCAGTAACTCGTTTTCAAGATGTTTGATCATGAATTTATTTGGTTATTGTAGACAAAATGGAATTAATTTAATACAATGACACTAAAGTTCCATATTTTCAAGATACAAAGGAATAATTCAACATTAGAAGAAATGGTTGTTTCATCCAATGTTAGAACTGTACATCATTGCAGAAAGAAGTATTACTTTCAATACTAAGTGACATACTCAGAACAAATCAAGAAATATGCAATGTGTTAATCATATTGTATCTGTCTTTACCCTAACCCTAACACAAGTGAAGTATTGTTAATACAATAATACAATCGAATTCTGATACATTTTCAAAAAATTGTAATAAAAAAGATAGTAAGCTTAGGAGTAATATATAAAGAAAGAAATGCAACTTCCATTTGCAGAATTATACCTTTTGTGGCAGCAGATGCAGTTTTGGAGAACAAAGGTAGCCCTACAGTGTACCCAAAGCCAGGGAAACAAAGGCCTACTGAAAATCCAGTTTTCTACAAAGTTTCTCATCCCAATCTGTTCTCTCCGCCAATAGAAACAGAAGGTAAGTGCTTCATAAATGTCTTTGCAGAAAGATATAAGAGGAAAGGTTTAAGTCAACATGTTGCTAAGAACTAAAGTTTAATTCTGCTGACAGCTAATGCAAATAGAAGCGACATCACATAAAGATTGTAATATTAAATCTAAAAGTCTAAATATGAGGCAGTGTGGACCATAAGGGCCCAAAGCAAACAAACAAAGTTTTGAGAAAAATAAATATTTGTGAAAATCAAATTAACAGACAAAACCACCTGTCTCATAGGTTTCAATTGTTTCTAAACCAAATCTCAGTATCTTATACTTCCAATGAAAAACTAATGACCACTTTATGTTATGAAATATTAATTAACACTTAAAACTATATTTATTATTAATGTTAATTCACAAAATTTCCATGTATAGGCTAGTGACAATAGTAACTTTTGAGAGTTGTAAAGTTTGTTATTGATGTGAAACTAGAATCAGAACATAAAGAACCGATACTAAATGCATCACACACATGGTGATGATCTATTCCAAAACTTCACGATCCTCATTAACATAGTTTTTATTAAGAACATTCTGTGGCTTTAAGTTCAAATAAAATGACCAATACACCTCTGATTATGAAGTGTTACTACTATGTACACGATGTAGACATTATATTGTCACCCTAGATAACAAGGGAGCAGGACAGACCAACAAAAATATGCTTTGTGCTTTCAGCCCATAAGGTAATGAATATCTGAGAAACTGAGGAGAGAGTTTTTTGATAATGCGATACATACAATGTGGGATGCAGATAAAGGTGATCGGATGTCACGAGCATACACATATGCTACAATCTCAAAATCAATGACAGTGTGCTTAAGGCCCTTATAGTTCTCATTGCCTCAAATATTTCTGTAGTTGCTGCTAAAAATGGTGTAGGATGAAATTAAGTTAACTGACCCAGTTTTTGCTTTTTTATTTTTTGCAATTGCACTTTTCATAACAGATAAATATTCAACACATCATTGTACTGAGTGTAAAGTAATGAATGTCTGAAAAATTTTAAGGTCCAAATTTAAATGTCAACAAAAGTAGAGAACAAAATGTAACATAGTTGCATAGTAGCAAGTGGTCCAGTCAACCTCCCGCAGAAGGTTAACTAAGTCAGGCAGTTGCATTAATTGCATTGTTGTCATGAAATAATTTACATTCATGATAGATATCAATGCAATCAATGACCGCAGCCTGTCAGATACAATATACTGACACACAAATAGCAAACAATAGAGTAATAACAGCACACTAAAGGCTAATAAATTTCTAATACAAGGTGAAGTCATTATGAACACAATGAAAAAGCAAACACTTGTGTAATCACACTGATCTTACTTGAACTAATTTATATAATTTCAATACATCACTCTCTGGTACAAATATTCATTCATATGCTGACACAAATTTCATAGTTCCTGTCAAACTAGAGTGAGAAGACTTATATGCCATATTTTAGGACTTGCAAAACATTCTAGATCTACATCTACACACAAACTATGCAAATCACTGTGAAGTGCATGGCAGAGGGCACTTAGCTAAGTGTCACATGTGGGGGTTTCTTCCTGCCCAAATCATATGCAGAGCATGTGAAAAGGATAGCTTAAATGCCTCTGTGCATGCTGTAATTAGTCTATAATCTGTTGTCTTCACAATCCACATGGGAGCAACATGAACAGAGCTGAAGAACATTTCTAGAAACTTCGTAAGTAGGCTTTCGCATGATAACTGGTGTCTCCTCAAGAGTCTATCAATTCAGGTTTTTCAATGTTTCTGTGATGCTCTCTCACAAGTTAAGCAAACCTGTGACTATTTCTGCCTTCCTTCTTTGTATACATTCAGTAGCCCCTGATACTTCTATCTGGTATGGGTCCAACACACGAGTAGATGGGAAATGCAAGGGAATTGTAAGCAGTCTCCATCATACACCAACTCCATTTTCCCAGTATCCTGACAATGAACCAGTGCCTGTCTTACCCACAACTGAGCCTATGTGATCACTCCATTTCATATCCTTGAAAACTACGCACCTGTACAATTTGACCAACTGCAGCTGACTCATTGATGTCATAATCATAGGATTCTGTGTTTATTTTTTCATTTTGAGAACTGAATGATTTTATTTTCTGAACAACCCCCCCTCCCCAGTTCTTCATTATAGGTAGTGCTGCACAATTTTCGAAACGTCTGAGGTTCTTATTAACACTGTTTGCCAAGTCATTTATATACAACACGAACAGTAAGGGTCTCAATACAATTCCCTTGGGCATGCCTAAAGTTCATTCTACTTCTGTCCACGACTTTCCACCTGAGGTAATTCCCTACCAAGAAATCCTCATTAGTCACAAATTTTGTTTTTTCACACCATATGATTGTACTTTTCTTATAAATACTGATCTGTTAACCAGTCAAATGCTTTTAGGAAGTAAGAAAATACTGCATTCTCCTGACTGCCATGATCTATCACTTTCATGTTCGTCATGTGAAAATCCATGCTGGTTGGCATGAGGAGCTTTCTGTTTGAGACACTTCAGTACATCTGTGTTCAGGATAGATTGAAATATTCTAAAACAGATAAACATTAATGAGATTGGATGGTAGTTTTGTGGATCACTTATGCTAGTCTTCTAGTAGACAAGCATGTAAGTATCCATAGTATGTTATGATTAGTATGAGAAGTAACTCAGCTTCAAATTTTGTATAGAATCCAATGGGTACCCCACCAGCCCTTGGGCCTTGATTAATTTTAGCTGTTTCTCACACCACTGACATTAAAATATGTATGACTAATCTATGCAGTTGTGTGAGAAACAAACTTGAGCACTATTTCTGTATCTTTCTTGATAAAAGACTTTTTGAGAATGGAATTCAATATTTCTGTTTTTGCTTTGCTGCCTTCAATTTACATTCCTGTGTCATCCACAAGTGCCGGGGCAGTGACTTTGGTGCCTTTATGTACAACCAGAATTTCTTTGAATTTTTGGAGATGTCTTTTGATACAATTCTGCTATGGCAGTCATTGGAGGCATCTCATACTGCCCTCTTTGCAGCCAAATGAGTTTCATTTAGCATCTCACTATCTATAGTCTTTGCTGTATCTTTACAAGTTTCGTTTGAAAGGGTTCAGAGAGGCAAACTGCAAAAATTTTTGATGTAGGTTTCTTCACAAAAATATAAGAAACAACAACATCCTTTCACTAATTTTTCTTCAAAGTCACTTTCAACAATTATTAATGACAACTTCTATTAGAGATTCAATTGCAAAAATCTGTCTCTAACTCAGATTTTACAGGAGTTTCAGTACCATAATTACACTATTGTCTTGCACCTCCATTAGCATGTCTTGTAGTGCAAGTTTCTGAGGCTCTCCTAGGCAGTCCATTTCATGTTGGTGGCTCCATGCAGCACCTGCTCTGATGTACGGCTATCTGCAAATAAATTCCAACCACTGCGTACCGTACAAGGAGTATCTCAAGCAAATAATAAACTACAAAACAAGTATTTGAAGTAACACAGGATATCCTACATAAGGAAATGACACATTTCTGTGCTATTTGCACATTATAAACTTTATAATGAAATTAATTGTAGATTTGCTTGCTCACATATAAATATCAAGGGTACAGAAAACTTGCACTTCAAATGCTTACCAGAAAAGTCTTGAATTTATTTCAGCAAAACTTCTGTATCCTCACAAACACCATCCCCCATAAATAAGCACACATTTCTATTTTCTAAGTTCTTTAATTCCAATATGAAGCATACCAGTAAGGATCTTCTTTTTAATATACAGTATATCATTGAACACAAGTCATATTTGCCTTTCCTTCTCATTTATTATTTAGTATTCTATTCAAAACACTCCTACCATTCTTGGTTTTACTTTAGAAAGCTACTTGCTTATGCATTAGATCACAAGCACATACATTTTTTGTATTATTATTGTTATTATTTCCTTCAAAGTCAAATAACCATATGGACTTTAATGTAGTCAGCTGTATTAATTAATGGAATCAGTTCTTTACTGTCACACCTGACTTATTACAATCTTTCGTTTATTTCAACACCCGATTCTACTGGCCTTATAATGACCTTATCAGAGTCCATTTACAGTAGATTGATGCATAAGTTCACAGTGTTTCTGTTTTCCATATTGGTTTTCCAGTTGCTATAGCTTTAGTTATCGATTGCCAGTTTTTATTCATATTTCACTGTTGCTATTGCCATTTTGTCATTTGGAACTAGTGAGTGGAGCTATGGACACTAGAAAATGGAATGCCAAGTGGAGAAAATGACCAACATGTTCCTCCATTTAAGTTCAACAGAGGGGTGACAGCAGTGGAGGTAGTCAGAAACATTTGCACTATGTTTGGGGATAATGCCATTGGACAGAGCACAGCAAAAAATGGTTTTCTAATTTTATGGAGTTTCCTTTTGACATTAATAGCTCTCCACATTCTGGAAGACCACCAGGCTTTGATAAAGATCATTACTCCACAATGATCCATGTCAGTGAACTTGAGAACTGGCAAATGTGATGAACTGTTAGCATTCCACCATAATGCAATATCTGCATGCAATGGGGAATGGTAAAAAATCGGGTATATGGGTACCACATCCTATAAGCCAAAATCACAAATAATTAGTGGATGACCATATGTGCATCTCTGCTTGCTCATCATCAGTTGGCTCATGAACACCACCAATCATTCCTATCCTGTATTGTTACTGGTGACTAGCAATGGTTTGCTTATCCAAACATTAAGAAAAGAAAGTTTGAGCCCAAACAAAGCAGCAACTCCCTGTACCGAGGTGTACTGCAAACACAAACCAATAACAATGAACGGAAAGACTGTGTGAAGTGATTCTCCTCCACGATGATTCCCACTCGCATCCTGCTAAACTGACAAAAGACTCTAAACGAGTTGAATTGGGAAGTAATTCTGCACCCATCTTATTCACTTGATCTTGCACCTTCAGATTTTTGATTTTCCACACTCTGTCGAACAACCTCCAGATGAAAATGCGCTCCGGACATGACTTGACGAGTTCTTTGCCTCATAACCACGTTATTTCTGGTTGCAGAATGAGAAACTTACTGCCCTGGTGACAAACTTGTAAATAGTGAGGAAGAAATTATTACTGTTGATTAAAGTCTTTGTTATGTCTATTTGTTGCGCTATTAAACTTATAGAGAAAGCTGTGAACTTAAGCACCAACTCCTATACAATCCACCATCACTCTTCTTACCCTTTTGTGAAGAATATTTTACCCTTGTTTGGTATTATTCAACTACATTATAGCTAAACTAATCACTCTTAGGAAACTGCATCAATCTAAACATATCATCATTCAGTGCACATTCCTCCTGTACAAAACCCACACCAGTCACAATTACAGCATGTAAAAAACAATACAAGCTATTACCAGATTTTGTCATTTAATAAATTTGACTTACAAAATCCTGTTATAAAAATTAACAAAATTAAAGTCTAGTAACTTTAGTTCAGAACTTGTAATTTGATTAACACAAAAATTAATTAGAACAGTAGCTTCAATAATATGAGGACATATTGCTACTCAGCATATAGAGGAGGTGTTGAGTTTCTGATAGGTGCAACATTTAAACTTTTAGGCAAAATAATCTGATCAGACTCAACACAAAACCAATGTTGAATACTGCCTGACTCAGTTCTCCCCTCCATCCAAACGTGATCCACCCCCACTTCCCAAGTTCGCCCTCTAGTAACTTTCCAGAATTTCTTAACCTTGAACCTTGCCTCAGCATCATTTCCCAAATCCGTCAACATGCAAGCTAAACTGACATCAGCAGAAAAAACCACAATCCTCCACCTACAAACTATCCTGACCTTCTAATCCTAACTGCTGACAAAGGCTTCTCCACTGTTGTTTAACCATAAGGATTACCTGACAGAAGGACTCCACCAGCTATCAGATTTGTCCAACTACAACTCCATAGAGCTATCCACCCAGGATACCCCATTGTGGCTGGTTATTGTGCCCTACTGAGAGAATATCTACTCTCATAGACCAACACCTTTCAGCCTATTACCCACAACTTATCCTCCTATATAAAAGATACCAACCACTTCCTCCACTGACCCTCCACAGATCCTGTTCCTTTAACCACACTACTGAACACTACCTTTCCAAATGCCTAATGGATTACAAATCCTGGTCACCATGACCGACTATATCCCCATCCACAGTTACTTCAACTTTGAAGGTATCACCTACAAACTAATCCGTGGTATGGCAATGGGCACCATTCTATACCAACCTATTCATGGGCCACATAGAGATATCTTCCTAACCACCCAGCATCCCAACCCCTCACCTGGTTCAAATTCACTGATCCACATTCCTCCAGAATCTCAACCTGCTCCCCCATTCGCTTCACCTGGCCCTCCTCAATGCAACAAGCCACCTTCCTAGATGCTGACCTCTGTCCATATAAAACCTATGAACTACCAGCAATACTTCCACTTTGACAGGGTCACCCATTCCAAATGAAGAAGTTCCTTCCATACAGATTGGCCACCCATGACCATTGCATCTGTAGTGACAGGCAGTCTATCTCAAAACATACCAAGGAAGTCATTAAGGCCTTCACAGACTGAAATTGCCCTCCCAACCTTGTACAGAAACAGATCTCCTGTGCCTCCATTCACCAGTCATCCACAACCCTCCAACATCCCATCATATGGCCACACAGGAGCATTTCCCTTGTGACTCAGTACCATCCATCACTGGAACAGCTGAACCACATTCTCCACGAGGGTTTCAACTACCTCTTGTCATGCCCTGAATTGAGAAATGTCCTACCCACTATCCTTCTCACACCTCCCACAGTGGTATTCTGCTGCCCACCAAACCTACACAATATCCTCATTCATCCCTACTCCACACCTGCTTCCAACCCCTTGTGTCATGGCTCATATTCCTGTAGCAGACCTAGATACACGACCTGTCCCATACATCCTCCCACCACCACCACCACCACCACCACCACCACCTACTCCTTTCTGCTCACTAGCATCACCTATTTCACCAAAGGCATGGCTACCTGTGCAAGCAGTCACTTGATCTACAAGCTAAGCTGCAACCACTGTGTTGCACTCTCTGTGAGCATTACAACCAACAAGCTGTCTGTCCGCATGAATGGCCACCGACAAACTGTGGCCAAGAAACAGTTGGACCACCGGGTTGCTGAGCTTGCTGCCCTACAAAAGGTTCTTCACTTCAATGACTGCTTCATAGCCTGCACCATCTGGATCCTTCCTACCAACACCAGCTTTTCTGAATTGCGCAGGTGGGAACTCTTCCTGCAGTCGATCCTATGTTTCTGTAACCTGCCTGGCCTCAATCTTTGGTAGTCACCGCCCTCTGCCCACCTATCTCCTTGCCTGTTCCCACTCCAGCACTACACAACCTTGTATTCCACTAATGCACCCACAGTCTTTTTACTTTCTCCTTTCCTGCTCCCTCCAACCACTGTGTCTAACCTTTCATCTGCACTTAGCTGCCTTAGCCTCACCCTTCCATGTCCCTGTATGCTCCCCCAAGCAGCACTTCACTGCCCCCCACCCCTATCCTGCTACCCCTCCCCATCCCCGTACCAGCCTCCTCCTTATCCCCGACACCAGACTGCTTTTCTCATCAAGCGCTGTTGCTTGCAGTCAGGTCTCAGCGGTCACTGTGAGTGAGAGAGAGTGAGAGAGAGAGAGAGAGAGAGAGAGAGAGAGAGAGTTATTTCAGAAGAAGGCTTTTTGGCCAAAAGTTTCTTTGTTTAGCAATTCCCTACAGTTAACAGAAGAAAATAAATGTGGTTATATGCAAAACTTTTGCAAAAATATCTTCTTAAATTGTTCCCTTGTCAAACATTTACTCTCCCAAGTGACCAACTATAGAGTGAATATCCTTGAGATACTTCAATACTCCAAGTTTTGGAACTGAGCATAGGGTCTCTTGTTAACAATCCATGATATTTGTGTCACATTCTAGACCGTTTATTGTAATTCAATGTCACATCCTGTAATATCTGTAGTCAGTATGTCTGTATCACATCCAGTATTATTTGTTGTCAGTATATGTGTGCGTAACATGATGTATGAGGTCAGTGGGGATGTATGCCATTCTTCCCCAGCCACGAGGCCAAGGAACAATTTGGTTCATAATCACAAGATCGCAAAGGCTTTCTAGTAATCATTAAATGTAAAATATTATATAAACTGAAGTAAATACTTTCACTTTTTGTCATGTGCTTAAATTACCACCATTTTCTTTACTGGGTTTAGCACATCCTTAATGTCTATGTCATTTTGTGCCCAAAATACAAATAATCTAGAATGAATATTCCTTCTGCAGTGGAGTGTGCACTGTCATGAAACTTCCTGGCGGATTAAAACTGTATCCTGGAATGGAGCTCAAATCTGGGGCTTTATCCTTACGCAGGCAAGTGCTCTATCAAACCAAGCTATCTGAGCATGATGCTCTATCCGCCCTCACAGCTTCACTCATCTCTTACGTTACAAACCTCACAGAAATTCTCCTGGGAAACCTGCAGGACCAGCACTCCTGGAAGTAAGGAGCACTTGCCCATGAACAGCATAGATCCCGGATTCAAGTCCCGGTTCAGCATACAGTTTTAATCTGCCAGGAAGTTTCATAAACCATTTAACTGTATGTAGCTAATGGCCTTGCCACATCGGATACACTGGTCATCAAAGTTAAGTAACACTGTGTCCAGTTAACAATTAGATGGGTGACCACTTGGGTACATCAGGAGCCATTGTCTCAAGGACACACAAGTCATTGAAGTGGCTTCCAATTGAAAGACTTACCCCAGACCACTGAGCCATACAACATTATCATAATCAAAAATGGCTCTGAGCACTATGGGACTTAACATCTGTGGTCATCAGTCCCCTAGAACTTAGAACTACTTAAACCTAACTAACCTAAGGACATCACACACATCCATGCCCGAGGCAGAATTCGAACCTGCGACCGTAGCAGTCGCGCGGTTCCGGATTGCGCGCCTAGAACCGCTAGACCACCGCGACCGGCTTATCATAATCATTATTATTTTACATTTATCTCACATCTTACATATTAAAATTGTAAGTAATTATCAACCCATGAGTCTTGTGTAAAATAACTCTTTTCATAACTGTTACGTAATGAGGTTTCAACCTCAACCTCTACACCAGTAACATAATAAAGTAACTTTTCAGAAGCAATTGAAGATGGAAAATTCTCAGTAGTCACAGCAGATAGCAACTTATCTATCAAATCTCTATTACAAGTAGTTTTTCCACTACCAGAGGACAACACACTAGCTTTTAATTCTCCAACTGTGAAGCCATTTTATTTTTAAATACTGTAAACATTTCTGCATTCTAAATTTTTACTCTTGTCAAAATTATCATTTACCTCTATTAATTATTGCTCTACTGTTTGCGTTTTATGCACTGGAGTATCCTGCACTGAACTAGTAGTATCTAAATGATCAATGTTGCACTCTAATGATTCTTCATTCACATCTAGTGAAATATCAATTTTCCTATTTTAATCTTATCTTCAGAATAACTTTCAATAAGTGTCAATAATGATTAATGGATACTAAGCCCATACTAATTGAGATTTTACAGAATTTTGATATTGTCATCATGTACACTACCATCTTGTGTCTTCATTAGCATGTCTCATAATGCAAGGTTCTGAGGCCCTCCTAGGCAGCCTGTCTCATGTCGGTAACTCCATGCAGCACCTGCTCTGATGTAAAGATGTCTACACAGAATATCTTAAACATAGAAATTATGTAATTCTGTGGTATTTAAACAGGTGAACCTTGTCATTGGTGGGGTGGTTTGTGTGCGTCAGCAATACAGATTAGGTGCAACCATAACAGAGTGACATCTAGTGAGAGACCAGACAAATGTGTGGCTCCTGAAGAGGGGCAGCAGCATTTTCAGTAGTTGCAGGGGCTACAGGCTGGATGATTGACTGATCTGGCCCTGTAACATCAACCAAAATGGCCTCTCTGTGCTGGTACTGCGAATGGCTGAAAGCAAGGGGAAACTGCAGCTGTGAATTTTTCCGAGGGTATCAGCTCTATTGTATGGTTAAATGATGATGGCGTCCTCTTGGGTAACATGCAGGGTGTCCCAACAAGAATGACCTGCTTTTAACTTGAGACAAATGTCACTAGATAACTGAAACAGCACTAGATGTAATCGGCATGGTCTAGAGTTTCAGAAAAAATCCGCTAGATGTCGCTATGAGTGCTGACCTGGAGTGTGCAGCCAGTCTTGTGCAATATGGCGTCCGCACAACAGAACACATATTGTGTTACTGAATTTAGTTGTACTCAATCAGAGATTGCAGTTCAGCGGGCGTTTCATATTTGATTTTGTGCTAAACCACCATCACCAAAGAACATTCGACAGTGGTATAAACAGTTTGAAGAAACAGGGTGCCTCTGTAAAGGCAAAAGTCCTGGCCGGCCACACTTTCCTGAACAAACAGTGGAACAAATACGATGAGCATTTGAGCGGAGAACCCGTCAGTCTATGCGTCGTGCTAGCCGAGAACTTGCGTTACCACGCACGACAGTGTGGCATGTGTTACAGCATCGTTTAGCCCTTAAACCATACCGATTACAACTGGTACAAGCTCTTCGAGATACTGACAAAGTGAAGTGAGTGGACTTTAGCAATGGGCATGGAAGATGACACTTTATGTCACGGTTGATATTCAGCGATGAGGCAACTTTCCATATTAGCAGTAAGGTTCACTGTCATAATGTGCATATAAGGGGGCTCGAAAATCCTCATGAAACAATTGAACATGAACGTGATTCACCAAAAGTGAATGTTTTTTGTGCTGTTTCGCAAAGCAAGGTTTATGGACCCTACTTTTTTTAAGAAGAAACTGTAACAGGACAATCATATCTTGCAATGCTATGGAACTGGTTATTCCCACAACTTGACTCTGACAATTTTATCTATCAGCAAGATGGAGCACCACCACATTGGCACAACAACATGCACAGTTTCCTCAATGCCAACGTGCCTCAACATTGGATAGGGCGTACAGGACCGCGAGACCAGGCTTTACACTCTTGGCCTCCTAGGTCCCCTGACCAAGTGATTTCTTCCTGTGGGGATATGTTAAACAATGTGTTTACATTCCTCCCTTAACTCGTGACACTGATGAACTAAAAACCAGAATATCAGCTGCTATAGCTTCAATGACAGAAAACACCTTACGCTCAGTTTGGTGTGAATTCGGGCTATCAGCTAGATGCAGTCCGTGCAGCCAATGGAGGACATATTGAACATTTATGATAGATTTTTATAAACTTCTGTCTTTTCTGAGTAACTTAGTATGCAATTTGTTGGTGTTAAGCCTTTCTTCCTAATAAATAATTCTATTTAAAATCGGGTCATTCTTTTTTGGACACCGTGCATTCTGGAGGTGAAATAGTTCCCCATTTGGATCTCAATGCAGGGACAACTCAGGAGGATGCTGTCATCAGGAGAAACAAAACTGGCATTCTATGGATTGGGACATTGAATGTTAGATCCCTTAATTGACAGCCTGTTCAGAAAATTTAAAAAAGGGAAGTGGACAGGTTGAAGTTAGTTACTGTGGGAATTAGTGCAGTGGCAAAAGGAACAGGACTTCTTGTCAGGTGAACACAGAGACATGAATACATAGTAAAATAGAGGTAATGAATGAGTGGGTTTAATGATGAATAAATAAACAGGAATGTGGGTAAGCTACTATCAACAGCATAATGAACACATCACTATAGCCACGACAGACACGAAGCCCACATCTACCAGTTAGTACAAGTTTATAAGCCAGCTGCCTCAGTTGATTATAAAGAGATTGAAGAAACATACAATGAGACAAAAGAAATTATGTGACAATTAAGGAAGATGAAAATTTAATTTGCAGGACTGGAATTCGATAGTAAGAAAAGGAAAGCAAGAAAAAATAGTAGCTGAATATCGACTGGGGAAAGGAATGAAAGAGGAAGATGCCCTTAGAACCTGATTTAAGAATCATGAAAGAAGGTTATATACCATGGAAGGGACATGGAGGCACTGAAAGGTTTCAGACTGATTATGGAATGATAAGACAGAGATTTCGGAAAAAGGTTTTTTCAACATTTCCAGGGCCATATGTGGACTTTGACCACTATTTATTGGTTATGAAATGTAGATTAAAACTGAAGAAATTGCAAATAGGTACGAAACTAAGGAGAGGGGACCTGGATAAGTTGAAAAATGGAGCACTGAGCAACAGCTGATTGGAACATGGGAAAGGGATACAGTAGAAGATGAATGGGTAGTTTTAAGAGATGAAGTAGTGAAGGCAACAGAGGATCCTAAAGGTAAGAAGACAAGGCCTAGTAGAAATCCTTGGATAATACAGAAAATATCGAATTTAACTGATGAAAGGATAAAATATAAAAATGAAGCAGGCAAAACAAAATACAAATATCTACGAAATGAAATTGACAGGAAGTGCAAAATGGCTACACAGGAATGGCTACAGAATAAATGCAAGCATTTTGCGGGAAAGCTGAAGAGGCCTTTGGAGAAAAGAGAACCAGCTGAACGAATATCGACAGCTCACATGAAAAACCAGTCCTAAGCAACAAAGAGAATGCTGGAAGGTGGAAAGGGTATACAGGGGGTCTATACAAGGGAGATGAACTTTAAGGCAATATTATAGAAATGGAAGAGATCGAATGAGTGGAGTTATGAGACTAAACAGTAAGGTCATCAGCCCCGCGATTTCAAAGTTACACGTGGAACAGACAGGGTCCATTAACAGTGGACAGATCCAGTCAGGGGAATCAAACTATGAAATAATGATGAAGTCAAAACATACACAGCAGAATGTATAAAAGGCTAGCCCAAATCTAAAAATTGAGAAAACAGAGGGATAAAGTGGTCTTTGCAAGGGGAAGTGGTCATGAGTCCCAAACTGAGAAAACGTGAAGAGAGGACCCAACCACAGCCACCCTGCCCCTGCTCCAGGAGGAAAGCAAAACCATGTATCTGAAAATAAAATCCACTTTCACGGAGGAAACCGAGGACCAGTTCAACCATCCGTGAATTGTCTGCTTAAATTAAAGACAGGGAATCTGGAAGAGTATACTTAGTACAGAGGGCCAAAAGAAGGAGACATTCCACCAATATATGGGATACCATCAGTCTGGCTCCACAACCACATTGTGGGGCAGTGTGTTACATAAGAGGAAACAGTGAGTGGGTCTGGTATGATCAACACGTAGACAGTATAAGACAGTGGACTCCTTCTGAGAGGAGCGGAAGGAAGAATGCCAAACAGCAGTAAACTCCTTGATTGTATGGAGTTTATTACTGAGAGCAGTAGCATATCAGATATCATTCTACTTTTGCACAAAGAGACATTTGAGGTGGATCTGCATATCCACAGCTGGAATCATGAAAGGGAATGGGGTCTAAGTATCTGCTTCTCTAGTCAAACAGTCAGTCAGTTCATTCTCTGGGATGCCCACATGACTTGAGACCCAGAGAAAGAAAACTGAGCAGGTGGCACAGACAAGGGCAGAGGGAAGGTCATGGATAGCAGAGACCAAAGTGTGACAAGAGTAGCATCAGTCGACAGCATGCAGGCTGCTCACTGCGTCGGTACATACTAAAACACTGTGGAGGGAGACCTGAGTAACAGAAAAAGAGGGCCCTGTGAATGGCTAGCAGCTCTGCTGTTAACATGCTACATGATCCCGGCAATAAATGGTGTTCTAAGCCAGTAGAAGACGTGAAAACATATTCCACCTTATTTATTGTCTTAGAACCATCAGTGCTGAAGACGGTGGCACCCTGGAATGCTACAAGGATTAACATACAAGATGACAAAAGACCATGGGGGTGACAGAGACCTTAGGACCCTGGAATAGGCCAGTCCTACTTGGTGGTCTAGACACCACGCAAGGGGGGTGTGCAAGGAAATACAAAGGGCACATTACAGTGAGTGCAGATGGAGATCCCGACAGAGGGAAGTGAGACGCATTCCAACCAGCATTCCCAACCATGGGCGGGTATCAGGAGGGAGACATTTCTCGTTTGCAAAGAGGACAGGGTATATGGGATGGTCAAGGAGTCGGCGAATGGAGACTGCGTAAGGAACCAGGAGTTGGCTCAGTCATATTTGTAGAGGGGGGAACCCCGGCTTCTGCTAGCAGACTGTCAATGGGACCAGTGTGAAATGCACGAATCGTGAGACACATCCCACAATGGTGAACAGCGTCAAGGATTTTCAGAGTGGAAGGAGCTGCTCAGCCATAAACCTGACTACCATAATCTAGTCTGGACAAGACCAAAGCATGGTAAAGATGGAGAAGAGTAGCACGGTCTGCACTCCATGATGTGTGGGCCAGGAGGTGGAGAGCATTTGCTTCCGCATGCATGTGGTCTTCAAGTGACAAATATGGAACAGGCAAGTCAGCTTTTTATCAAAAATGAAGCCCAAGAAATGAGACTGTGCTACCACATCTAGCAGCTGGTCACCTAAATATAGTTCTGGATTGGGATGTACTGTAGGTTGATAACAAAAATGCATAACCCGTGTTTGGGGGAGAAAACTGGAAGTCATGGGAGATGGCCCATGCCGAGGCCTGTCGGACAGTGCCTTGGATCTGGCACTCAGCAGATGTTACCACGTGGGAGTTGCACGAGAAGCAAAAATCATCGACATACAATGCCGAGGTAACCACAGGCCCAACAGAGGTTACAAGCACATTGATGGCTACTAGTAAGTGTGACACTTAACAAAAAAGCCCTGTGGGATACTGTTCTCCTGAATCTGAGGTGTGCTGAGTGAAATGCCAGTTCGAACCCGGAAGAACCGGAGGTATAAAAACTCACAGATAAAAATCGGAAGCAGGCTGTCAAAGCCCCAGTCATGGACACTAACTAAAATGTGATGGTGCCAAGCTGTGTTGTATGCCTTATGTAGGTCAAAGAAGACTATGACAAGGTGCCGGCAGTTAGTAAAGGCCTGTCGGATTGTGGTTTCCAATCTGAGTAAAATGGTCAGTTGGAGATTGTCCTTTCCAGAAGCCACATTGGTACAAGGACAAAAGGCCCTGAGATTCAAGTACCCAACATAATCAGAAGCTAACCATCCTCTCAAGCAGTTTACAAAGTACCCCGTCAGGCTAATAGGGCAATATCTGTCGAGAGATGTTGGATTCTTGCCGGGATTAAGGACGGGGATAGCTATACTGTCTCGCCATTGCAACTGGAAACCACCTGTGAGCCAAATGCAGTTGAAGACCCTGAGTAGATGCTGCCTCTGGGTAACATCCAAGTGTTGGATAATCTGGTTGAGGATGGAATCCGGGCCTGGGGACATGTAATGTGAAGAGATAAGAGCCTGCAAGAATTACCATTCAGTGAAGGTTTCATTATAGGGTTCAGCGAGGTTGGGGTTGAAACAGAAGGAGGTATGTTCAACTCAGCATTTCTGCCAGAGAAACACAGCAGGATATGAAGAGGACGCCGGTGCCATCGCAAAGAGTGTTGCGAGGTATTCTGTGATGACCAATAGATCAGTACACAGAGCACCTTGGAAGATAAGACCCTGGACAGCTGTCAGCCCAGAAGGTTACAGAGCTTGGACGAAACCTGGGAGGAAGAGGCATATGCCCCAGAGAGGAAACCACTCCCATCATTCCTTTTACTTTGCTTAGTAAAGTAACAAGCCTTAGCATGCAGAAACTTAAAAGCAAGTTGGTTGGTCTGTGAAGGGTGTCATTTAAATTGCTGCAGTGCCCGTCAGCGGTCCTGGACAGCGGCTGCTACATCTTTGGTCCACGACAGTGCTGGTCGACGATGAGTGGATCCTGTGGATAGGCGAACAGCTGTGCCAGTAGCATGAAGAACAGTGGCAGAGACACCATGCACAACCGCATCAATGAAATTCAAGAGAGAGGTGTAAAAGTGCACATCAGACTACATAAAGGCCAACTGACCCTGTGGAATGCCCAACATGGGGAGCTGCCTGCCTGGCGGCGGCAGGGGAATGATGGAATCACCAGAAAGTGTTCACTGTCACAAAGATCATCATGGGGTGACCAATGCAGGGAAGCCACGAGAGCCGGAGAGGAGATCGTGCAGGGGAACAGTCACTGAGGAGAGACAAATCAAACCTGTAGTAAGTTGGTCAATTAGGAGAGGTGGGACTTCCCCAGAGGTGGTGGTGTGCTTTGAACGCCCCAAGGAGGAGAAATGGGGTGGGAGTTGCTGTATTAAGGTAGACAGTTCAACATAAGGACATGGCCAACCTCGAGGGAGGTAGACATTGTGAACAGTGATTGCTCGAGTCGTTCGCATTCCAACCACTATTACTTCCAGATTGATACTAAGGGGGATCCAGTCACTAATGACATCAGAGCAAACCAAAGTGCAGACACCTCCAGATGCTATCCCAGGGCCAGCACACTTCTGACAGAACACCCAATAACCACAAAATGTTGAAGAGTGGTCATCACAGAAGTGCGTTTCTTGAAGAGCAAGACAGAATTCAGAATAGGAGGAAACAAGACGTTGTATTTCCAATAGGTGATGATAGTATCCATTGCAATTCCACTGGATTACCATGTGGTGAGTGTCCAGGTTAGATATAAAGAAGCCGAGAGGAGGTCATGTCACGCGGTCTGTTGTCGTCACCAAGGATGGGGTGAAATCCATAAAACAGACTCAGATTTCAAGGGGAGAAATGGCACCTCTGGGGACTCGGGGGGGGGGGGGGGGGGGAGGGGGGCACTCGTTCTGGAACTTACGTTTCTTTTTCTTCTTCTTCTCCTATTTCAGAGGTGGAAAAGGTCAGGGCACTGAGGGACTACAGGCTTCTTAGAGATCCAGAACCAAAAGAGAGAGGTGACCTTGGGGCGCACAGGTTATGTCTCGTGGCTGAGTTGTAGTAGTAGACTTCCAGCCTGAGACATGCCAGAGAGAGGCACCACAGGGGGCAGGGGGGAGCCCCATCACTTGTAGGTGCCGAAGATGAGGAGCAGTCAGGGAAGAGGAGTGGCTCCCGGAGTGGAGGGTGTGAGAACTGCAGGGTAGGGGAGAGGGAGGTGGAGGGGAGAGGGGGACGGGCTGGGGTAAGGAAGAGGTAGGGGGGGGAAAGGACGTGACAGATGCAAAAGTTGAAGAAAGTGACACCGGATGGAGTCAGTGATATCTCCGATGAGCCTCAGCATAAGATAGGCGATCCAGGGACTTGTACTCATGGATCTTCTTTTCTCTCATGTAAGTGTGCAATCTGGTGAGTGGCGAGAGTGACAGTAATGACAATTGATACACACAGATGGTGAAACACAGGGGCTTCCCTCATGGAGTGTGTGTCCACAGTCACCACACAGAGAGTCTGCCATATTGCAGAGAGACATAAGGCCAAAACGCAAGCACTGAAAGCACCTCACGAGTGGTGTAATGTACGACTTTACATAACATCTGTAGCACATAACCTCGCCATTTTCTGGGAGAGCATCCCCCTTGAAAGCTATAATGAAGGTGCCAGTATCTATGTGGTTGTCTTTACAACCCGCCTGCACACATCAAACTAAATGAAAGCTGCGTCACTCCAGATTAGCCCAGAGTTCCTCATCAGTTTGCAGGTCCCTATGAAAAATCACTCCCTGGGCTATATTTACAGATTGGCGAGGTGTAATAGACACTGGGACATTGCCAAAACAATCAAAAGCATGAAAAGCTGCAGATTGGGTAGCAGAAGAAGTTTTGTTCAACAGAGAGTCCAACCGCATCTTACTGATAGACTCCACTTCACTAAACTTGTCCTCGATATTCTCCACAAAAAACAATGACTTCTTGGCAGTGAATGTGTCCCTGTGTGTCCTAGTACAGATGCAGTAGCGGGGAAAGTGTTTCATCCCTGGATGGTGAGCCTGGCCCTTCTCCCACGGTGTAGCCATGGAAAGGAGGGCTGCCGTGTCATACAAAGCAGCATTCTATGATTCTTCACCATTTGAAGAGACGGTCATTTCATAATGACCAGACTTTTGCAGCTTGATACGCTTCATATGCCACGCATCTGGCCTGATACTACCCACTCAGATCAGGAGCTCTCCGAAGAGTTCCACCACGTGCCTGGCACAGTGGCCATTGCCAACAGTTCCGATGCTCCAGAAGACAAACAACCATTCCTTGGCATACATGGGGAGGGAACAGCTCTGATATGAATAGTGTGATACCTGTGTTGTCAGGGGACTCAGACAGATGGGTACCTAACAGCCCCACCACACGAACCAACTACATGTGCTGGTGACCTAGTGGGGGGAGTGGCTACAGCAGGGAAGGACGAGGGTAAAAAAGGGGGAAGAGGAATCCATGGCAAGACACTAGGGAGGGAGTTCTTCCCCAAATGGCTCACACTAAAAACAGAAGATTTAGAAGTGGAGGTCAAACTCAAGCTGGAACCTAAACACCAAAAAGGACAAAAATGAACAAGCAGGAGAAAAAAACTGAAAGCTATACAACACAAGGAACAAGGTGGAGAGCCTGGTCGACATAAACCAGAACAATGAGAGAGAGGAAGGAAGGGGCAGCAGTGAAGGAGCAAGGATAGGGAGGGAGAGGCAGGATGATGGAAATGTAGCCAGGGAAGGAAGAATGGGCTGCAATAACTCGGGGCCACATGTGTGCCATGCACGATCTCATGAAAGAACCATGAGTCCCCTGGGGGTTAGAAATGGATGAGGTCATAGATGAAGGTGAGATGGGAAATATGATAATGCAAAAAGGATTTGATCGAGCTCTGAAAAAAGGCTTATCTTGAAACAAGGCCCGCAGAGTATACGCCATTTCATCAGAACTACTGATAGCCTTATAAGAGTCATTAATGACAATACTCTTCCATCTGGTGTGCAAGATTTATGAGGCACACAAATACCCTCAGACTGCAGGAAGAATGTTATAATTACAGTTACAAACAAAGGTGCTGACAGGTGCGAAAATTAGTCAACTATCAGTTTAATGAGTTATGGTTACAAAATACTAACACACATTCTTTACAGAAGAATGGAAAAACTGGTAGAAGCCAATCTTGGGGATGATCAGTTTGGATTCTGGAGAAATGTAGGAACGCACGAGGCCATACTGACCCCACAACTTATCTAAGATATATGAGTCAAGGAAAGACAAATCAACATTTAAAGCATATGGAGACATAGAGAAAACTTTTGACAATGTTGATTGGCATACACTGTTTGAAATTCTGAAGGTTGTGGGGGAAAAATACAGGGAGCAAAAGTCTATTTACAACTTTTACAGAAACAAGAGGCAGTTATACGAGCTGATAGGCATGAAAGGGAAGTGGTTGGGAAGGGACTGAGACAGGATTGTGGCCTATCCCCAACGTTATTCAATCTGTACACTGAGCTAGCAGTAAAGGAAACCAAAGAAAAATTGGAATAGGATTTAAAGTTCAAGGAGAAGAAATAAAAAGTTTGAGGTTTGCTGATGACATTGTAATTCTCTCAGAGACATCAAAGGACTTGGAAGAGCAGCTGAATGGAATGGACAGTGTCTTGAAAGGAGGATTTAACATGAACATCAACAAAAGCAAAATAAGGATAATGGAATGTAGTCAAATTAAATGAGGTGATGCTGAGGGAATTAGATTAGGAAATGAGACACTTCAAGCAGTAGATGGGTTTTCTTATTTGGGCAGCAGACTAATTGATGATGGCCAAAGTTGAAAGGATATAAAATGCCGACTGGCAATGGCAAGAGAAGCGTTTCTGAAGAAGAGAAAGTTAGCTCCGAAATAGACTTAAGTGTTATGAAGTCTTTCCTGAAGGTACTCAGGGTTGTCACAAGTTTTCCCAAGTGAAATTCCCTGATATTTCCCAGATTTACAGACAAGTTTTAGCATTTTTCCCTGAAAAATTTTGAGATCACAAGGGTAAGTTAAGGTGTAAGTCGACAATCTGTCTTTGCAGCTACGGTACAAGAAACAATAGTGCAAACGAGAAAATATTTTTAAAAAATGCAAACAGATGACATTTCCTGATGTGAGCAAAATCTTAAGGTACAACATCAACATCTTTTGTAATGAACTGTTTTTAGATAGAGAAAGCAAGCCAAATGGTATGTGTGTTTCATTAAGAACACAGACATTATTTTATTTCAATAAAACAAAACACATTTGGTGATAAAAATACACATTTCCTTGGAGGTGCAAGACAGATTTGAAATACCTTCACTGATTTAAGAAATAACCTCAGAAAAAGTAGGCCCCTTGGAAGAAGTGTATAAGGATGGGAAGAATTGTGTAAACCAACACTGCAGGTGACCACCAATAAAATGTTGTTTCTACTATGTTCGTTATTGTTGGTTATCACCACTGTGTTTTATCTACTATTTTACAGGTGTTTTGAGATTTTTCTTTCGAGAAATATATGAGTATACAGCATAAAAACTGCCAGCAACAGACACCATTTTCTTCTTCTTATTGTCCATACTTTCTAACATATAAACTACTTTTTAAGTGCCAAAATGTACTATAACAAATAAAATGTCTGTAAAACGTAACAATGCATAACATACTTGCGGTGAGAGAGTCGCAGTTCCTGAAATCCATTTCCCATGGCCTCTGGCATGCTGGGCAAAACTGCAGTCCTGGGTCCATGCATAAACCATGAAAATCTGCTGCATTATGCCACACACAAACCGAACCAGCCAGCAGACAGATCGGCGAGACTATATCTGATGGGCAGGGCCTGCACATTAGTGGGAACCGAATGGCTTCAATCGACAGACCAATCCATTAGACACCCACAGAAACGGCTTGCGGTTTTGGTCCGGTGTGGACATCCACTCATATGGCCAGCTATTCACGAACCACAAACAGCATGATGATGAAATGAGACCATGGTGATCAATCCATGCAACACATAACTTTTTCAAACACTCTGAGTCTGAAAAATAATGAGGAGAGACAGCAGCTCACCATAAAGATGATTGCTGAGCTGCAGACAAGCACATAGAAAAGACAATCACACTCTCACAACTAAATTAGATGTTCATCCATACCTTTTGTCAGAAAATGAGCGCGCGCGCACACACACACACACACACACACACACACACACACACACACACACATTCACACAATCTCTCAGACACAACTTGTGCACACACGACCACCATCTCTGTCCACTTTGTGTACAGTCTCTGAGAATCAGTTCGAAACAAACCACTCCTCATGCCTTCCTGCCTCTCATCAACAGCTGCTAGGCTAGCGGCAAGAAGTGGTGTCAGCACTGAGTGCAAGCTAAGGGGAGTGGTAGGAAGGAGAGAAGCAGTAGTAACAAGGGAGTAGGGAAGTGGCACATGTACTCAGCTGCACCCAGCAAGTGAAGATGCATGACACCTCAGTAAACAAACCACTTCACCGACTGAGACAAAAACAAGATTTTTCCTGTGGTTTCGGTTTTTTTTTCCAGAACCTGTGGCAACCCTGGTATTTGTCTGGAGCATACCCTGGTATTTGTCTGGAGCATAGCCACACATGGAGGTGAAACATGTATAGTAAACAGGTTAGATAAGAAGAGAATAGAAGCTTTTGAAATGTGGTGCTACAGGAGAATGCTGAAGATTCGGTGCGTAGATCGCCTAGCTAATGAGGAGAAGTTACAAGAAATTCATGGCACAACCTGACCAGAGGAAAGAATCAGTTGATGAGTCACATTCTGAGACATCAAGGGATCACCAATCTAGTACCGGAAGGAACTGTGTGAGAGGCTAAAATCATAGATGGAGGCCACGAGATAAATACAGTAATCAGATTCAGAAGTATGTAGGCTTCAGTAGCTGGAGGAAATGAAGAGGCTTGCACAAGATAAGAGTAGCATGGAGAGCTGCATCAAGCCAGTCTTCAGAGTAAAGACGATGACAACAACAATAACAACAACAGCAACAACAACAACCACCTTTATATTAAAATTAATTATAGACGCTGTTGCTTATTTATGGACAATGAGGGTACAGAAAACTTTGCACCTCTAATACTTATGGGAATTCCCAAATTTAACTCAGCAAAAATTTTGTACCTCTAGCTTTATGGTTATTGTGTAGTATGGAAGGTCCCTTTCATCACAATCTACTAAATACATATCTATCCAGTGAACTGTGAACTATTGTTTTAAACTTGAGCCATAATTTTTCTACAAGCCTCTGCCAGAGGTAAATGTTTGCTTTGAGATGTGACATGACTGCTAGCCATATAGTTTACTAAACAGGGAAAAAATATATTGGAAATTCCTGGATGGAGAAATACATACATTACGGGAAGGGTAACCACTCATCTACAGTGGACTGATGTGTGGAGAACATAAATGCGTAACAGAAAACGGCATTCAGCCTAGCTATTGAGCATTAGCACTCACACACTCTCTCTCTCTCTCTCTCTCTCTCTCTCTCCCTCTCTCTCTCTCTCTCTCTCTCTCTCTCTCTCTCTCTCTCAACTACTGACACCCAAATACGATTTCCTGTGGCCATGGCAATACTCTTAATGTACCCACTGGCGCGTGTGTTTAGGTGTCTGTGCAGCTGTGTATGTGAATGTGTGTGTTATTACTAGAAAAAAAGAGTTAGTACTTGAAAATTAACATGAATGCTGTTTTCTATTAGTTACGTGTTTCTGTTTTCCATGCATCAATCTGCTGTAGGTGAGTGGTTGCCTTTCCCTTAGTATATGAAGCAGGTAATTTTTCCTACTGTTTTAGTTGAATCTGGTACTGCAGTAACCAATGTTGCCACTGAAATCAGTTTCAATAAGGCCATCAGCAAAGAGGTCAGATCAGTTTGATGCTATTAGATCTAACATATTTCCATCACAGGTGGGCTTATCTGTTTTATGTAGCTCTCAGAGTAGGCATTTTCTATTGTTTCATAGCATGTCTTGCTATTTCTCAACTGACTGTTGGATGATTAAAGGCTCCTTCTATGATGACAGTGTGATAGGGGGACATACATACTAGCGAACTGAGATTTTCTCAAACATTTTTGGTCACATCTGAGAGTGAAGTGTGATCAACATAAAGATCCAATGACAAGTTTATGCCCTCTTTGATACTGATTCTTGTTCAAACAATACTGCATGTAACTTAAATTTCTATATTGATGAATTTGAGTTTCTCGTCTATTGTGAAATACACACTATCCCATTTCACATTAGTCCATCCTTTTGACATACACTTAAGATTCACCCCAAAAATCTCACTGCTGTCAATTCTGGGTTTCAACCAGCAACATAAGTTTTAGACTCTTTGCCACAGAACTTAAAACCATGAAATTCCCTGTCTTCATCTGTTGAAAGACACACCACTAATGATGAGTTGTCATAGGTAACAGAGTATTCATTCACTTATGATTATTCGAAGAGAATAGCTTCTGCTTAAGTTTTCATTCCTTTTGTTTTGAGAGTTTTTTTGCTAAATTAGATTACTTCTTTCTCTTTTCTTCTGCTAATCTAGGTTAGGTATGGGCAGCCTTTGGTGACCCGGGAGCTTGATTCACATACTTACTCACACTTGCAGACCACCTTGTCACATGATGTAACAGCACCGCTCCTTGTGCGTAAAGTCGAAACTACAGTAATCGTAAGGCTGGGGTTTATGGAGTGACAAACTGATATGAATGGCACCCTGTTGCCATTGTTCAAACCTGCACATTTTGCGAAAAGTCTGCAACTTTTTTTGCGCCATTGCCGCACGCACATTAGCACACAGGCCACGACTTCACGCTCACAGTGGAAATATGTTTCTCCTCGTGGTTCAAATATTGTGGAAGCAAAAAGGCTTTGGTTAAGTGTGGATTAAGCTAAACTTTCATTGGTATGTATCATTAGTTGTAAACCCAAAGCAAGCAGAGTGTCGGCAGAAATATTTGAAAACAGATCCTGGGCGGAGTACAACGCAAGCACCTGGCTCTCTCTCCTACAATTTTATTCTGTGGGGTAGACAGAAATGAATTGCGGGTCGGATAAAGTCTGAAAACCAGCAGTTGTTGCCCATCTATGGCCTAGTGGCTTCTTCATTACTGTTTTTGTTAACAGCATCTGTCAGAATTATTGGTGTAGTTTCCTCAATCAAATAAACTGGCAGATACTCTTTACATCCAAAAACATCTCCTTTCATTGGACAATACTGAATACTCAGGTGGCAAAAGTGAAGGCGAGTGCTCAGCCAAACAGTTCAATAACACCATAAATTGCTACTCACCACCTTAAGCTTGCCACAAGATTACAATGTGTTGTTATGTGGATGTACAAGGAGTATTTTTTGTAGTTTTAACAGAATCACTTACTTGTTGAAACTTTCTGGAAGGTTAAAACTTTGTGCCAGATTGAGACCCTTTTTCGGGCAAGTGCTCTACTGACTGAGCTACCCAGCACGACTTACGACCATTCCTCACAGCTTTATTTCACCAGTACCTTTCTTCCAGGAGTGCTAATGCCACAAGTTTTGCAGGAGAACTTCTTTGATGTTGGGAGGGTTGAAGATGAGGTACTGGTGAAGTACACCTGTGAAAACAGATTGAGAGTTGTGCTTGGGTAGCTCAATTGATAGAGCACTGGCCAGCAAAAAGCAAAGGTTCCAAGTTCAAATCTCAGTCTGACAACAGCATTAATCTGCCAGGAATTCCACATTAGTGCACACTCCGCTGCAGAGTGAAAAATTCATTCTCACTTACCAGTTAATTTCAATTAATCCCACAGGGAACAGTGAAATATATTTGCAACAGCATAACATCAACCAAATGTACATTTGAAAATGAAATGAAACCTAGAAAACCACATTTATGATTGACATCATCACACATGTAACTGACAGTCAAACTAAAGACAGAATAGACATACAAAAGCAAAAATTCACTTAAAATGTTTTTAATTCAACAATAATTAAAATAATATGGGAGTTAACTATTTTAGCTGACAAAGCATTAGCTGAGGAGATGAAGGGCTGCTAACATGAGATAATTAAACTTTCCAAGAACAATTTCCCCTACTTTTTGATTTCTCATTGAGTTGTGTAGTTAACCTCCATGGCCAGTTATCCTCATTTTACCCTACTGTGAATCTAATAAGAAAAATTTTGAGAGTAATGACTATCTTGTTACCAGCAATGTATTTAATTTGTGCACTGTTTACCTTTAAGGACTGTGTTTAGAAGCATGGCATGAATATCAAGACACACTGTGAATAACTATTACTTTGCCAAGGGCTGATATTTTATAAAGAAAAAAATATCAGTACATTATCACTGCAACCCTTGTGACATGTGACCATGAAGTTTTTCTTAAACTATTAGAGCACTAAATGATCACAAAGACTACACAACAGAAGTCTCAGAATTGTAACAACAAGTATTTTGCAATATCTAGCTACTTCAAAAAGCTTATCGCAATATCTAGTTACCTCAAAAAACTAGAACTGAAAATTAAGTAGTTCTTGCCAAATTTCAAAAGAGAGAGAACAAAATATTGCCCCAAAAACAATTTTTTCACGTAGCAAGGGTTCACTGTTCATACCTCTGATGGATTAAAATTGTGTACTTCTCAAAGAGAACTAAGAATCATAATTGAAAGTCGCTAGTGTAATAAGATATATAGATTGATTTTGACATTTAATCCACAAGTTTGTGTCCCCTACTCTATCAAGGATCAGAGACCATCGCCCTAGTGAAATTAAACACAGATTTGGAAGACATAGCTTAAAAAGGCATTGATTGCAGAATAAATTTCTCATGCAGAAGTGAACAGTGCACTGGGAAAAAGAAGATACTGTCTGAGGAATAATGATAAGAGAGTTGCCCGCAAAACACATAAATCTGTTTAATTCTCACCTAAATGACAATTTTCAGCTTCAATTTGCTTCTCTTAGTTCTTGATTATGTTAACACTATCAATTTTTCACAATGTTCTCTTCTTTTCTTGTGTACTTTATTTTGTCCTTCAAATTTTTTCCTGAACTTGCTTAGTCTCCAGGAGAGGAAAAAAATCTACTGTTCAGACAGCTCACACTCTCGTTTACTTATTTTGAATGAGTGTGGCTATGTTCAGATCACTTAAGCTATTGTGTATGTACTGTTATGTATCCTTAGTGTTATTTCTTATTCTGCAGTGGAAAAAATTTTCTTAATATTATATTTAAGTGCTGCCAGATATATGTTGCATGCAAGACAAAACCAACACAAGAATTTATACCGTCCTTTGACACAGATCACAAAATGTCAAACAGAAAAATGAACAAGTTCTCATGTTTTGCCTTTGTGAAGTTGTTCTACTGTCACATAATACCATGCTGAGTAAACACACACAATCATCTTCCTGTTACAGGAGGATTTGTACCTCAAGTGTCAAATCTTGATGGACCCTTCTACGAATCTAAATATGACATCCCGTATCATACTACAGGTGTCAACATTCCTGAAAGTCACATCCAGTTGGATATAACTACTGGAACAATAATCCCGCCATCCATTACAATACTACCGAAACCTGAAAATGGTAAGTAGATTTGCTTTTTCTCTGAAAAGTAATATAAAAGTTATTTTATGATCATGTTCTCACTAAGATAAGACATACAGCAACCACACCAAACTATAAACAATGAGACCTAAGAGATTTGTAGCTATTTAACTCTCTCTCTCTCTCTCTCTCTCTCTCTCTCTCTCTCTCTCTCTCTCTCTCTCTCTGTGTGTGTGTGTGTGTGTGTGTGTGTGTGTGTGTGTGTGTGTGTGAACTTCCATGCACTAATCACCATAATATTGAAATACAAAAATGACTGCAATCATGCAAATCATGCTCCCTGCATTTATATACAATTACACAAATTACTACAGCTCGCACATGACTACAACTGCTATGATCTGCTTTCTTTCTGCCCTGTCATTGTGCTTTCCCAGTTGTCTATCAGTATAGTAAGGTGCAGCTCATTGCAGGATGATTCATCCAACACTGAACTCCCCTTTCATGCCAGAACAGTTCAAGATAATGAAATTTGATTTTCAGTGATTAATAGTACATAAAGAAGCACTTAATTTTGTTACATAGTTAATACTCGAACACTAACACAAACTGAGATATGTAAACCTTTTTGTATACTATTTTTAGTAGCATTTGAAAGCTTATGAATAGATGAGTAAAGATACAATATCTATTGTATAAAACATTCTTGGACTTCTTGCCTCAAGCTTTCAATGTTAGGAGCAACTGACTGTCAAAATATCTGCTGTGATGGCCTTATATAGCCCAAAGGTAGTTCTGATTGGTAAGTAGTTACATCATGCTGCTGCAGATGGTGTCAACATCTGCACTGGTGGTACCACTGCTCCTGTCGTAGCATAAATGTTGCGACGAATATCTCTAGCTCTTCTCTGCATCGAGAGCTCACTTTCATGCAGTTATAAGAATATATCTGAGATAATGGTTGACAGTTTTCTCGCACATTCTTATTCCTACAGCCTCTATAATTAAAGAGTCTCAGTAAGCGAGATCTTGGGACACAACTTCTGTTTCGTTGAACAGTATTTTATGTTTTTAAGGCTGTGCTCAGCAACTACAGATTTCTCCAGTTTTCAATTTTTAATATGCCACTGATGCACTCATCTATTCATAAGCTTTCAAATGCTACTAAAAATAGTATAAAAAAAAGTTTACATATCTCAGTTTGTGTTAGAGTTCGAAGTATTAACTATGTAACAAAATTAAGTGCTTCTTTATGTACTATTAATCACTGAAAATCAAATTTCATTATCTTGAACTGTTCTGGCATGAAAGGGGAGTTCAGTGTTGGATGAATCATCCTGCAATAAGCTGCACCTTACTATACTGATAGACAACTGGAAAAGCACAATGACAGGGCAGAAAGAAAGCAGATCATAGTAGTTGTAGTCATGTGCGAACTGTAGTAATTTGTGTAATTGTATATAAATGCAGGGAGCATGCACAGATGGACTGACCAATGTAACTGCTTCCACACTTACATGGGATGTTGTAAATCCCAGGAATCCTGAACCAGAGACTGTCTTTAACAGAGCATAGCATCTGCTTTACCTTCTTAGGAGGTCAGAAAATAAATCTGATGCCTCTCTTCCCAGGGCTCTGCTTATTTTGCTGGATGTAATTCTGTAGAAGGGAAGTAATGCAACCAGTGGCTCATTGTGTGAATGTCGAACATTTTCACATTTCCTTTTCTTGGAGAATGCTGACTTGGTATCACGAGGCCCATAGCTGTCAAGGACAGTCTCAGCCCCAGGATTCCAGGGATTTACAACATTCCATGTGAGTGCAGAAGCAATTACATTGGTCAGTCCATCCACAATATTTCTGACTGTTGTGCAGGACATCACTGGCATATTAAAAATCAAGAATTGGAGAAATATGCAGTAGCTGAGCACAGTCTCACAAACATAAAATACTGTTTGACAAAACAAAAGTTTTGTGCCATACTCCCATATACTGGGACTCTTATAATTAAAGAGGGTATAGAAATAAGAATATATGAGGAAACCTTCAACCGTGGTGGTGAATATAATCTCAGCAGTGCATGGAAGCGAGCTTTCAGTGCAGAGAAGAGCTATGTTTATGCTACAGTGGGAGTGGTGGTGCTACCACTCCAGGCACTGACACCATCTGTTACAGCATGATGCAACTACTGACCATTCAGAAGCTGTCTTTGGGCTGTATAAAGCCACCACAAACAAACATGAGTAATATGTCGAACATTTAACTCCAGCAATACAATGAAACTAACAGAACAACTGTAGGAAGTAGAGTGTTTTGGGTAAGGACAAATTAAATACATGACAAGAACAATCATGATACCACTTCAAACAAATATTTGTCTAATGTGATGTACATGAAATCACCAACCAAAAAATGCAAAAATCACACACCATTGGTATCATGCATTTCACTACACACACATAGCTCAAATGAAGAATACTGGGAACCCCCACACAACTTAAAAGCCAGTATCTCAAATTTTGCTTGACTTATACATTTCAAATGAAACCCATGAACCAACAACCCACACTTAGCAGAATTAAGTATAAACAAAATCTAAGGAGACCAAAATAACTACAACACACTCCACGATACCACTATAAACTACTAAATTGTAATTTCAACCACCAACACAAACCACAAAATCATAAAAAGGTACTCCAACATAAATATCGATATTTATATCCCAAAGAAAACTACTAGAAACAAACACACACACACACACACACACACACACACACACACACACACACACAAGCACACTCATTAGAAATCCAAAATAACCATCACCGAAAGCCCTTAAAAACACTGCTACGTACATGAGGGGAGATTGGGACAGTATGATGGTTGTATGGGGGCTTCTCAGCAAAATTTTTGCAGCATAGATAAAACCAGCTTGGAAAAATGCTGCCAAGGTTGTTTTGGGTATGTTGTAAATGTTTTGTTGGGATGTCCTCCACACAGTCTGAATATCTCCCCATATGATATCCATATTTTTGGAGCCCCAAAGAAAGGTATTTGTTGCCACTGATTAGCTTTGGATGTAGAGGTGCATGCCTCAGCACAATCATGGTTGCGTAGGCAACCACAAACATTTTTCCATGACAGCATTGACAGTCTTCTCACAGTTATGGGGATTCTTTCAAAATAATAAACAGTTTACTTATTTTGTTTCATGTCTCGTTTTCATATGACAGTCCCTTATACTACACAATACGTATGGTCATTAATGCCCTGTCATATCCTTATTCTTCTTTTAATAAAAAAATAGCAAAAAGTATGAATGTAACACTAGGGGCAAAAACAACTTCTACAAAGATCTGAATGTGTTAACATTAGCACAAAAAGGGGATGGACATATAAGTATATATGTATTCAGCAACCTACCTGAGCACTTAAATGCCATGTTATGTAATGTAGTGAGTTTAAAGACTTAATTAAAGAACTTTCTATTGGGCAGCTCCTCCTCCACTGAAGAATATAATTACAGAAAACCTTAAATTTAATATCTTCAACTTTTGTAGTCTTGTCTTCCTCAGTTGTGTGTAATATTAGGGTATATTGATAATTTTTATTTTATGGACCGTCACAAACCAAAACATTGCATCAAAACAAGTGTCAAGTTCATAGTGCTGTGAAATGTGGAGAAAAAACTGTAAATTAGCATTTAGAGGAAGAAGAACAACGTCAAAAATGCGACAGGAGCGTAATATGTAGGAAATCGTCCATGCAACCTGCCACTGAATATGTCTTACAGAAAATAAAGGCGAAACATGTATGGCACTTAAATTGTGTTTCATTCAGTTGCTGTCAGACAGTCCATAAAGTAAAAATTATCAATATACTTAAATGTAATGTTTTAGGTTAATAGTTAATTAGAATTAGCACTGTTACGCATCAATATAATGTCATTGCACTGTATTGCACTTAAATTATTACTGACTTATTTCCACATCCCAGACATGAGTCTATGTGGGATCCATGGAACATGACTAATGTAATGTAATACCGAAACTGTACCACATGCATGAACTATACTTGTGTGCCTACCACATTTCTTTGTAGTTCTACCTTCCAGAAGGGCTTTATGAATACATCTTTAATGATGAGGACAGTATTACAAACATTTTGAATACTGTACAACAGCCAAGATGGCAACTGGGAGTTCCCCTACCCCTCTTGTTCCTCTAACAGCTTATGGAAAGCTTTTCCTTTCGCCCATGGCAAACATACTATGTTACCACATCACATTTTCTACTGTAGCTTCTGTAGTATCGTAAGAAACATCAACCAACAAACAAAGGGTATTATTACCTGACCACAATATTACTGCATTTGGTCTTCCATGGCTGTTACCAGAAACACACGATATTACGGTAAATAAGTACATTGGTACTGCGGAAAACACATCACACTGTGAAAGCTTTCTGGAAAGATGTGGATATACTAACAAACGTTTCAGCATGTCCTCGTGAAACCTGATTACAGGCTGACCAAAGTGCCCTCATTCCCAGGTGCAGTAATACTGTGGTCAACTAGTACTGACAATGTCACAACACTGCACTATGGAAACACTGTTACCACTGGCACAACTTACTTTTGTTCATGTAAGAAGCTATAATCACAACTTTACTGTAGTATTATTTGATGGCTGTTGGCTGTTGTGTGGGGGCACAAGTGTACTATGTGCCAGGAAATTATTAATTTCTGCAAGCTAAGGACTAGGGTGGGAATATGACATATGAGAAACATGCAAAAAGATTAAATGGATACTTTCCCTATTTGTCTTCACAGCTGTCACTTCTGCTAACCTCTAGCTCATCAGGAAGTCATTATGTGCATCTGTGTGAAACGAGTTAAAACTGTGTGTTGGACTAAGACTGTTCTTTCACAGGCTGTGCGCTACAAATTACCTCATCTGCAAAATACCTCATGGACCAACTTAAGGCTACAATCTGTCACACAGCTTCAAGTATGTTCCTGTCCAGAGTACAGCATAAACTACTGCACACAATAAACATGTAGAACACACCCTACTTCAAAGGGAGTAAGCAAATACATTTTTTGAACAACCAAGAGGCTGTGGATATGACACAATCTCCGTATTATTCAGTCTAGCAGAGATGAAAGTCTAGAGCACTGTGACGGAGCTCCTGTAGAGTATGAAAGGATTTCTAAGAAAGAGGAGCACAGCACACAAAACTGAAATTTCAGTAAGCTCACCAGGTACACTCAGATGGCACAACTGGCATCACAATGCCAGTGTGACACAGTGCTGAGGGCTCAAATTGCAGACCATCACAATGTATTAACACTGTTAACATATCACATACAATCAATGTAGCACAATTCCTCAGAGTTTGAGAATTCATTCACAATCTATTTTAATCATCATCCACTTACTGGAATTTAAACTCAATTATTCTTGACCTACAGCTTCCTTCTGGTGTATGAAGACAAGATTATGAATGCACTGCATAAAACAAAATGGAAATAGCTTACAGTCACTTACAGATGCAATACAATGAGTGAATCTGGATAATTTCACACTTTTCTCAATATTTGAGTACAGGTGGAACTATCATGTATAGTACCCTGTAAATGTCTGACAGGGTGACTTGCAATCAAGGATACTTCTGGCAGGCAAATGGGCACCTGAAAGAAGTTACTAAAATGTGAATAGAATAAACGTTTGTACATTGGTCAAGATTTAAAACTGCTCTAAGGAAATGAGATTCTTAATCACTCCACCACAAGGATGCATTTACACAGGTACTCTACAGCAATCCAAGATATCCCAGAGGCTCTACATATGAAATAGAAAATCAGAACAAACAGTTGTGAACTGGGAGAAGTGGGAAGTGTACACTGATGCAAAGCTGGGATACCACCCGTCAGCTCTGACTCGTGACCTAACTATATTTGTGTGAAGTCACTGAGCCCTTATGTGTTTGAAATGGATTGTTTGCAGATGGTGTGTTAAGAGTAAGTAGTGGCCCACTCTAATGTGTTAAGTTTATGTTTCTAAATGGCTCATAAGGGATGTTAATGGACTATGCACTATGCTGTGTGTTATTCGGTGTGCTGGAAGTTTCTTTTTGTTGCCTTGTCAGTGAATTATTTCGTAGTTAGTTATTTGCTACTGATTTCCAGTTTTCAAATTGTTGAATTTTTTTGTATTGCTAATGGCTGGAACGTTATTTTAGTGTTATGTTTGGTACTAAGAACGATTCTTGCAAAGAAATCTACTAGTCATTCATTCATTGCTGCTGTGGGCAACACTGTGGAGAATACATTTAAATTTCTCCAATTATACGGCCTCAGTGGCAGAATGTCTGAAATATCAGCAGTGTGCAGAATTTATGAAATTGTTGCTTCTCAAACCAGAAATCTACATCTACATCTACACTCTGCTAACCATCACAAGGCGCATGGCATAGGGTACATCCCATTGTACAAGTTGTTAAAGATTCTTTCTGTTCCATTTATGTGTGGAATGTGGGAAGAACGATTCGTTGAATGCTTTTGTGTGTGCAGTAATTATTCTGATTTTACCTTCACGATATGTGGGGGGCTGTAGTATATTCCTAGAGTAATCGTTTGAACCCAGTTCTTTAAACTTCAATGCTAATAGACTTTCTTGGGATAGTTTATGTCTATTTTCAGGAGTCTTCCCATTCAGTCACCTCAGTATCTCTGTGACACTCTTCCATGGATTAAACAAACCTGTGACCATTCGTGCTGCCCTTCTCTGTACACATTCAATGTCCCCGGTTAGTCCTATGTGGTAGGGTCCCACACACTTGAGCAATATTCTGAAACTGGTCACACGAAATTTTACATTTCTTAACATTTAAAGTAAGTTGCCAATCTCTGTACCTTGCTGAAATCTTAAGATCTGACTGAATATTTACACAGCCTCTTTCAGGTAGTACTTCATTACAGATAACTGCATCATTTACAAAAAGACCAATTTTACTATTAATATTGTCTGTAAGGTCATTAATACATAATATGAACAGCAATGGGTGAATGAGTTTGTGTAAGGTAATTGATTAGATAAAAAAAAATCTACTCACCAAGCAATGGCAGAACACACATATAATAGATTATAATTAGGCAAGCTTCCAGAGCCAGTGGCTCTTTCAGGCAGAAGGGTTGTGTAATATGCACATTGTGTATTCTAGGTCTGTACTGTAAGAAGTGTAGTGTGTTTCTGTATGAACATAATTTTCTTTGAGATGCGGGTATCGAAATTTATACTGGGAATCATGGAGTGGGTTGTTATATTTTCATCTCTTTAGGTTTTGATGACATTTAGTTGTGCTAGTTATGTTGTTGGTATCATGGGCTTTGTTTGAGCTATATAAGTCAAGGGAAATTTTGCTATATCAGATCTTCAAGATGTGTGTGGGTTCCTGGTACTGCAGTCTTCATTTGAGTTGTATAGGTCAAGCAAAAAGCACGATACCAATGGTGCACTGATTTTTCCTTTTCTTTGGCTTATTGTTGAGGATTTTGTGTGCACCATTTACATGTTAATATTCATTGTGGAATGGAGTCATGATTTTTACTGTCATGTATTTAGTTTGTCCCTGCTCGAAACCACCCACTTCCACTTGTCCCAAAAGTGTTTCATTCTATTGCTGGAGTTAAATATTCATGTACTATTGTTGTTTGTTTGTGGGCATAATGAGCGACTTCTGGTCATCATATCAAATACCCCCTCCCCTCCAAGTACTGGTGTCGACTACCTTGATGACGTCGTGGGTAAAAGTCGATGGGTAGTATCACAACCTTTGTTTGTCCCACCTGTTGAAATCATAATTATCTTAGAGATTCCATACATTTCCAAACTCATTTTGGGCTGTTCTAAGAACTTTCACTCCCCTTTGTCAGCCATTAGCCTCTTGAATTGACTGAAGTATGGATGCCTTTTCAGAAACAAGAATACAATTAATAATGAAAAAATTTTAAGCCACACTAAAAAATCAAGTATTGGATGCATGGGAGGCTTCGACAACCAATGTAGCAATCACACAAATATTACCATTCTTTTCACTCTGCTTTTCTTTACTCTTTAAATCTACCATCACACCCTCTCCTTCTTCTGAGAATGAGATGATGTAGGATAGAGATGTTTTTTCACTTGGGTTTGCTCTGAAAAATGAAGATGGGGATGAAAAGTGGTGATCTGTGTTCAAGCATGCAACTGCCAAAAATCTCAATTGTGGCGACAGAGAGAATCTGCAAAGCAGATGAGATTTCGGTTGGTGGGATGTGAAAGTTTGGCTGAGAGTTGGTAAAGCCAATGGATTTGAATATAAAACTCCTTTGTGTTGACAGCATAGCTCACAGACTAGGTTCACTGCTACAACAATTTGTTCTATAATTAATTCACATCATTATGGCAACAGCCAGACCCTCCTTCCTTACTGATACAGCACTATACAATTTAAAACCTCCAATAACTACTTTGGTGCACACACCACATGTTTTTGCAAAAACTATCACAAAAGCTCATACTATAACTTTTTCGGGTTCTGTTGAAGTCTCAGATTTTATTTTCACATTTATCAGAACAAATCAGTAGATGTCACCATTAACATCTGTAAGTGCTACTTCATTCCAATATGATCATCTACATAACTACATTCTTTTCTCAGGGCTCAAGGAAATGATAAGAATTATAAGACTGTATGTTATCTATCCTTTATTGGATGTGTGGTGCACCTATTTTTTTCCTCTCATTGGCAAGTAAGATCATGTCACTGCAATAAAAAAAAAATATGAAAGACTAGTACTTCTCGATATAACCATAGAGTTATAAATTATTACTGAGCCAAAACACAACAATTGTCTGTTCTCTAGTTTCCATTTTGGTACAATGATACCACTGATCAAGAGTCTAACTATAAGTTCACCATTAAATTCCGCTTAATATATTCAGACACATTCAGATAATATGTCTTTCAAATTCCTGGATGAAATCAGATCAATTTGGGCACATCAAGTCTTTAAAGAAGTGATTTTGCAACGTGTTAGGCTGATATATTTTTATTACTTTTCAATTTAGCACACGGAGACTTGAACTACACTTCTCCAAACACTAAGAATATAAGTTGTGGAGGAATATGAATGACCCCTTCACGCGCAAAACAATACTTCTAACAAATTAGACTTCACAAAAATGTTAGGTTTCGTCTGATGTGAGCTATTCTGTGTGTTTGACGCTCCACAAACCGAAGTTTACAGCATAACTTCACAAATAGTACTCGCTGACAAGTACTTTATGTGCGATGTAACTGCTTTTAACACGGGGAGCAGAGGCGTACGTGCAAACTATTTTTTTACAGTATTTTACCGAAATGTTCCCCGAATTTTAAACAACCTTAACTGCCAATCTACATGATAAAAGTTGATCACAACAATGCTACGTACGACAAACATATTGGGCACTTATGCAGTTTAGCAGGTACGGAAAAAATTTTTCATTTTTTTTCAAAATTTCATCGATTATAGTCAAATTTGATACGCTGATTACGAATACGATATTTATTTTCGCCCCAGTCAATTATTTACATCAAAAAAATTGTTTTAAATTTTTTTTATTTTTCAATATTTTGTCGATATAGTGAATTCTGATGCGCTGATTTCGAATATAACATCCATTTTCATTTTCCCTTGACCGTCGGCGATATCTTCTGCCCGATAAGCGCGGCGCTGCCGATGACGCAACATTGCGTAATACACTAACTAATCAGTATTTTCAAATCATAGGCGGCCGCTGCCGCGGCCGCATTCCAAATAAAAAACTCCCAACCTAACCTCAAGTGGGCTACGCTACAGATCAATTTATGCAGTTTAGCAGGTACGGAAAAAATTTTTCATTCCAAATGTATCTGGCTTGGAGAGCTTTGTGGGTGAATATGTAAAGTTTGTTGGTGATTGTACTTTGTATTTTCATAAATAAAGTGATCTGTAGCGTAGCCCACTTGAGGTTAGGTTGGGAGTTTTTTTTTTGGAATGCGGCAGCGGCCGCCTATGATTTGAAAATACTGATTAGTTAGTGTATTACGCAATGTTGCGTCATCGGCAGCGCCGCGCTTATCGGGCAGAGGGAAAAATATTGAAAAATAAAAAAATTTAAAAAAAATTTAAAACAATTTTTTTGATGTAAATAATTAACTGGGGCGAAAATAAATATCGTATTCGTAATCAGCTTATCAAATTTGACTATAATCGATCAAATTTTGAAGAAAATTGATAAATTTTTTCCGTACCTGCTAAACTGCATAAGTGCCACATATTGTACATACGAAATGCTTACTATAAAATACCGCTCATTATCGATCAAGCGCAAATGTAACTTCCCTTGAAATACCACTGTAGCCCTATTACACAACTTTACCTTGTGAAATTGCTGGTTTTTGGTAACTGTTTTATTGAGTACGCCTACTGGGTTTTCACGTTCGAAAAATCAAGTTCCTTTGAAGTATCAAATTGTTTGACAAAACACTATCTAACACGGCAATTCCATTCTAATTTCCCCGTTTCCCTTTCTCCCTGTAAAGCATTAAGTTTACCACAACAGTCTAACGCTGACCAAAGATGTAGAAATACATTTTTTCAAAGGACAGCAGTGAAAAAAAAATTAATAAATAAATAAAATCGAAGAACTGACGATGATTAGAAAAGATATAATTCCTGGAATTGTTCCACTCACTAATTGGCGGACAGTAAATTATTGAACAGGAAGCAGAATCATAACACCGTAATTCCAGAGTGTCAGGAACGCTGTAATTCGAACTGATCGATTTAAGAATTCTGATTAATCCAACGCCACAGGATTACCCTTAGCAGGACGCTAACTGAACTGCAGCCCAGAGTGATAGTACAAAACATAAAAAAAACGTGGAACATAAAACACACAAGACGAAAATCGCGCATGGAGAAAGGACACATGTGAGAGCCCCCAACAGCCGATCACGGAATTCTACGACAGTCATGATTCACTCATTACAGGCGAAGGGAAAACACAGCGCCTGTTGCGGCCTGCGTATAACTACTTTGATAGCCGCAATTCAGCTGTTACGCCACCGACGCTCGTACACACTATGCGAGCATGTAAGTCCTCCGCACTAGCGCTGAACAGCTGTCGTGTTGGACACTATCTCAGCCGGTCAACCCTATCGGCTGGCGGGAAGGGGCAGGGAAGTGAACACGGTGTCTGGAGTGAATCGTCCGCATTGGTGTATGTTCTGCGGGCGACTGCGGCAGTGGTGGTGATTGCAGCTGTACTTCTTGTTTAGGCAGATTCTGATGTCTTCGCTGGGTAGCGGACGGTAATTCCTCTTGAAAATTGTACGTAGGCTTGACTCTGTTCAGAGAAATGGTTATTGACCTGCCATTGACCAATATGTCCAATTGTACGTAGGCTTGACTCTGTTCAGAGAAATGGTTATTGACCTGTCATTGACCAACATGTCCAACATCTGCATACTTCTCTGTGACACAATATACAGGCCAGTGTACGGAGGTTGTAATGGTGGTTATATGCCATCGGTGTGGAGTATGTCATGAGAGCAGTGATCCAGGTCCTGATCCATGTAACAAAGCAGCATGCCACGACGTGAAGCCTTTGGAGGACGGAACTATGCACATGGTTCCACAGGTGACGTAAGAAATCCAGCTGGTGTTGCAAGGAAATTTGCAGTGTATCGTCATCGATGAATCTACCAGGCAGACACAATGTCTCTCCGTTTATAAGTTATTTGTAGGCCGAGCAGAACCATTGGAATAGCTGAAGTCCACGTATTGTCATGCCACATGAGAGCTGCCTTCAAGGAATGATGCTAGTGCCTGACCATGCCATTGCTAGTGGGTTGGTAACTGGTGGTCCTGTGGTGGACATACCTGCAAAATTTGGCAACTGTGTGAACAGGTCTGACTCAGACTGCCATCCACAATTGGTAGTAACATGCTACAGGCACCCAAACTTCACTAACCACATTGACACAAAAGTAGTGGCTAACGTTTCAGTGGTAATTTTATCAATTGGCACTGCCTCTGGCCAGCAGGTAAAATGATCAATCATTGTGAAAAGCTAGTGTTCACCATTCGATGGAGGAAGTGGCCCCACAACATACAGGTGTACAAGGGCGACACATCCATCTGTGTCTGTGAAGTTACCGACTGGGGCATGCACATGGCGAGAAAATTCTAGGCCTTTGCCATTGGAAACATATCCTTGTCCATTTTTAACACTCCTTTTCCATGCCTGGCCATACAAAGCATTGGGACATGCATCAAAAGGTGAGATGTACTCCTGGATGACACAAATTATGGGCACTATTGAAAGCTTATCTTCTGAAGCTGGTGGGAGAAATCGGCGAGGTCATTCGTGCGACATATCACACTAGAACTTCGCAGCTTCTTCCAGAATGATGACGAGTTGCAATTCTAATGCAGAGGTGTCATCGCTGATAAATGTTCAGAGTTTCCCATCTTCGTGTTGCACTCAAGCAAGTGTAGAAAAGTCAGTAGGACTTGTCATACTACTGGCACATGAAAGACAGTCGGCCACTACATTACTGATTCCCAAAATGTGTTTGATGTAAGTAGTGAACTGAGCTACGAACTCTATATGGTTGAAATGGCTTCGACTTGAGGATGGAAACACATCATTTCCCCATATACTGCCAGAAGCCGGCAGTCACAGGCACTCCACTTGCTATGAGAGGGTGACATTTTTCGTGAAGAATATGCTAATGATTGCCATGAATGGCGCGAGCATTGGCGCAGTGCTGCACCGATAGCCATCTGGTTTGCAACCGCTACTAATGCAGGAGGTGCGTCGAGATTGGGATGAACTAGAAGTGCAGCATCAGCCATGCTCTAATACATGGCCTCAAATGCAAAGCACATAGCCATAGTCCACTGCACTGAGAAGTTGCCTTTAGTCTGTGGACCAGTCAATCCTGCAGTTAATGGTTCCTGAAGTTCTGCTGTGTGAGGCAGATGGCAACAATACCAAGGAATCGATGCAATTCCTTGATTGCGGCTAGCCTAGGTAACTGTAAAATTGCATCATCTTACTCTGTTTATGCCCAGACTATGACTCCAACAAGAGCAATAAACTGTTTTCCGCAACTGGTAAGAGGAAATTACTAATGAAATGCTGAACATCAGTCTCACACATTTTTACATATTTTGATACGTCAATTACAGGACTTTTTTCGCATGAACAAGCCTTTTTCTAATTTTTTAGTCCTAATTTGCCCTGATATTTCCGAAGACTGATACAAAAATGTACAAATCCACTCTTTTTTTTCACATCGAATCAATAAAGTGCAACTTGCACATAGTTTTTCACAAAGTCTGACTGATCATTGTGATACACTGCAGGGTCAGGGATGGAACCAGAGTTCGATTCTGGGAGGGTATTGAAAGCATAGGAATTCTATATTAAGCTCCTTATGATTTGTTTGCTATGTATTCGTCTTTGGTAATGGAGAGTCTTTGACCTGCTGCGTAGAGTTGTGCAAGATAATTTGGCTCCTGCAAACAAACCGCATTCTCATTCTCACAGCTGGGTGAGTCCATCCCTCTGTTGTGAAGGGGTGGTCACCTCATTTTGCTGTTGCCTACTGAACTTTTTGTTTTGTCCGTTATGAATGGAACATTATCTGACAGCTTCAGCTATATTGTTGGAATGGAGATGTGCACATTCTAGCTGTTCAGCAGCTTTTCTAAAACGATTTTGAAGAACCTATTCAGTCAAACTATTTGATCCTCTCCATCTCGTAATCTCACTGATTAGCTTGATGGTGGATTGTCTATCATTTCGTTAGCAGTCATAATTATTGTAATATTTCATCAACTAAGGTAATGCGCAAAATTCAAATAATCTGCAATGAAAAATAGAGGTAACCGTGAGTTCGTGTTTGGTTCATGATAGGGCATACAATGTGCATATTAAATACATCTAACACACTGCATTTTTCTCTGAACTTGGGATTACAGCTATATGCATCTGTAATCTTGAGAAAATAAATTGTCTGTAATGCACTCACTGATGATAACGTGCACAAATGATAGAGTGAAAGTGAAATATTTGTAACATCCATCACATGTCGAAAGTGGTTTGGCAAAAGATAGCACACAAAGCAGAGAAAATTTTACCATACAGTTAGCATTTGAAACTCTCTTATCTACTGCAATATGCAAGTAACTACAGTTTTTTTTTTTTTTTTTCAATGAAACAATTAAATTGTTTTAAGGACCATAGATAGACGGTGAAAGGAGAATTAACATTGGCTTGTAACAACATAAGTGAAGGGCTCACCAGCTTATTTCTACATCAAGCACGATCTTTTCATCACCTATTGACATGAGTTATCCTCAACCATTTGTGTAATAATAGAATGTTCCAGGATTATATCACAGTTACAACTGCATTAACATATTAGGTGAAAATATGTCAGCTCCACTGTGTTTTAGCAAAAATAGCTAATTTTAATATAACAAGAACAGAAAGAAGAAAAGGCAAAAATAAGTAGCTCCTTCTGGTGCCATTTTAACGTAATCCTGTAATCCGTTGTGTTTATAATAATGGACAGTTGACTTGCCGAATTTGTGGTCACACTCCCATAATCTGTTAATACCATCGTTTGCAAACTTCATAGCTGTAACTTAGAATTTCTCCAAGATTGACATTTGTGTGAAGGCTTTACCTGTGAAAAACTGCACCTCCCCTGTCACATCGTTCCATCTGCAAGGGAAACCCCACCACAATCGTTGTACCCTGCCATACCATGCATTTGTACAGCTAGGAGGACAGTAATTTTATATGTCCATTAAGTGTGAATGTGTGTCCTGTTGTCAAGTGTATGTAACATATTGTTCTTTATTATGTTTGCATTATGGACAGAACATCTGAAGTTACAATTAAAAACGAATCCCAAAAGCTGGAAGTAGCTTACAGAAGAATCTCGTTCGCTGTTCACACTGGAAGGAGGTGAGAGGCAGCAAGTCACTTCCGCAATTCATTTCTAGCGGCCCTAAGTCGACTTGGTGACATGTTTACACTCGCAACTAGCGCGGCAAGTTCCTCCACGGAAACAAATTGCTCCAATAACCTGCCAGTGTAAAGCCAGCTTTAAGCTTCGTGAAAAATAGACTCATGGATTACAAAAGTAAATTTGCAAACTCTAAGAAGATACCTGCTTAGGTTCGGGATGGTATGCAGTGTTTAATACACACAGATACAGTTTCAATTGTGGAAAAACTCAATCGCAAAAGAAATACGTGAATTGCAGTGAAAATGATAAATACAGTTTAGGAAGTAAAAATTGCTTTAAATGTTGTAGCTGTGGTGAATTCGGACACAAAAGAGGTGACTGTAATAAAATAAACAAAAACAGGGCTCTGGTTATTCGGAAAATTATGACTGTGAAGAGGTTTCTGTGAGTTTGAATGCATGTTGCTGTTCGACAGGTGCATTTAACACGTTGACTGCCGTACAGCTACTGGCAGGCACACCAGTGGTGCACCCTTGTCACTGTGTGCTTATGGCAGTGATGCACTCTACTATGTTTAGTGCAGTATACAGTGAAGTACTGTGCATTAATTGGTATTTCTTGATTGAATCGACGCTGGTGTATAAATCCAGGGACAGCTAATCATAGAATAGGTCAACCACTGGTTAACTTGGAGTGCACATTGTATGAGAAAACTTTTTTCACTGGTTAAGTACCGAGCGAGGTGGCGCAGTGGTTAGACACTGGACTCGCATTCGGGAGGACGACGGTTCAATCCCACGTCCGGCCATCCTGATTTAGGTTTTCCGTGATTTCCCTAAATCGCTCCAGGCAAATGCCAGGATGGTTCCTTTGAAAGGGCATGGCCGACTTCCTTCCCCATCCTCCCCTACTCCGATGAGACCGATGACCTCATTGTCTGGTCTCCTTCCCCAAAACCAACCAACCAACCACTGGTTAAGTGAAGTTCACACACGCAATAAAAGTGTCGCCACAGTTAGTGGCATACTGCAGTTGCAGTGGAATTGTATGGGTGAACTCCCAGTTTTTGGTAGTGCAATTTAAGAGACTCCACTTTTGTCATGCCACAGAATATTCATCTTGGCTGTACTTTGTTGCACCACTTTATTTTCACCACTGCTCCCTGGTGGCAATATTTTGAGACATGTGCATTCTGTCACATTTATTGTGGAGTAATTGCTGCTGTATTCCATTATCGATGTATTACTAAAGAAAGTGGAAAAAATGGTCAGCAGGTACACATTCGCAGTTTCTGGAACTACAACAGCCACCAATGTTTGATTCTCTGCAACTGTGTGTGGGGGCGGGCGGGGGGTGGGCAGGGGGGGGGGGGGGGGAGGGGGAGAGGAATATTTGCAAACCAATGATGTATCCCACAATCGTAAAGGATTTTTGGATGAATAAATAAATAAAATTAATATGTGTAACCAAAAAAGTGAGTGATATCAACTTTACATTTTGTGAGACCAAGCACTGTATAAATTGTGGGTTATATCTAGGAAATAGCTCCCAAGTGTGATGTAGCAGCTGTTAAATTAATCGACAACATTCCATTATCCTCATTTTGCTTTTGTTGATGTTCATCTTATATCCTCCTTTCAAGACACTGTGACACTGTCCATTCCGTTCAACTGCTCTTCCAAGTCCTTAGCTGTCTCTGACAGAATTACAATGTCATCGGCGAACCTCAAAGTTTTTACTTCTTCTCCATAAATTTTAATACCTATTCTGAATTTTTCTTTTGTTTCCTTTATTGCTTGCTCAATATACAGATTGAATAACATCGGGGAGAGGCTACAACCCTGTCTCACTCCTTTCTCAACCACTGCTTCCCTTTCATGCCCCTCGACTCTTATAACTGCGATCTGGTTTCTGTACAAGTTGTAAATAGCCTTTTGCTCCCTGTATTTTACCCCTGCCACCTTCAGAATTTGAAAGAGAGTATTCCAGTTAACGTTGTCAAAAGCTTTCTCTAAGTCTACAAATGCTAGAAACGTAGGTTTGCCTTTTCTTAATCTTTCTTCTAAGATAAGTCGTAAGGTTAGTATTGCCTCACGTGTTCTAACATTTCTACGGAATCCAAACTGATCTTCCCCAAGGTCCGCTTCTACCAGTTTTTCCATTCGTCTGTAAAGAATTCGCATTAGTATTTTGCAGCTGCGACTTATTAAACTGATAGTTTGGTAATTTTCACATCTGTCAACACCTGCTTTCTTTGGGATTGGAATTATTATATTCTTCTTGAAGTCTGTGGGTATTTCGCCTGTCTCATACATCTTGCTCACCAGATGGTAGAGTTTTGTCATGACTGGCTCTCCCAAGGCTATCAGTAGTTCTAATGGAATGTTGTCTACTCCCGGGGCCTTGCTTTGACTCAGGTCTTTCAGTACTCTGTCAAACTCTTCACGCAGTATCTTATCTCCCATTTCATCTTCATCTACATCCTCTTCCATTTCCATAATATTGTCCTCAAATACATCACCCTTGTATAAACCCTCTATATACTTCTTCCACCTTTCTGCCTTCCCTTCTTTGCTTAGAACTGGGTTGCCATCTTAGCTCTTGATATTCATACAAGTGGTTCTCTTCTCTCCAAACGTCTCTTTAATTTTCCTGTAGGCAGTATCTATCTTACCCCTAGTGAGACAAGCCTCTACATCCTTACATTTGTCCTCTAGCCATCCCTGCTTAGCCATTTTGCACTTCCTGTCGATCTCATTTTTGAGACGTTTGTATTCCTTTTTGCCTGCTTCATTTACTGCATGTTTATATTTTCTCCTTTCATCAATTAAATTCAATATTTCTTCTGTTACCCAAGGATTTCTATTGGCCCTCGTCTTTTTACCTACTTGATTCTCTGCTGCCTTCACTACTTCATCCCTCAGAGCTAACCATTCTTCTTCTACTGTATTTCTTTCCCCCATTCCTGTCAATTGTTCCCTTATGCTCTCCCTGATACTCTCTACAACCTCTGGTTCTTTCAGTTTATCCAGGTCCCATCTCCTTAAATTCCCATCTTTTTGCAGTTCCTTCAGTTTCAATCTGCAGTTCATAACCAATAGATTGTGGTCAGAATCCACATCTGCCCCTGGAAATGTCTTACAATTTAAAACCTGGTTCCTACATCTCTGTCTTACCATTATGTAATCTGTCTGATACCTGTCAGTATCTCCAGGCTTCTTCCATGTATACAACCTTCTTTTATGATTCTTGAACCAAGTGTTAGCTATGATTAAGTTGTGCTCTGTGCAAAATTCTATCAGGCGGCTTCCTCTTTCATTTCTTAGCCCCAATCCATATTCACCTACTACGCTTCCTTCTCTCCCTTTTCCTACTACCGAATTCCAGTCACCCATGACTATTAAATTTTCGTCTCCCTTCACTATCTGAATAATTTCTTTTATTTCATCATACATACGAATACAGTAAGATTCTAAAATCTTGGAAGATATTTCATCATACACACAAATACAATAAGATTCTAAAATCTTGGAAGAGTGGTGTGTCTCCGTATGATATTTACGTGTCACCAGTTGCTTAATTTGCAAATGCAGAGAGCATTTTCATCTCCTAGTGTTATTTCTTTTATAAATTTGTTTGTGGCCTCTGATTTATCCCTGTGCAAAATCTGTTTTTGGATTCAGCATTTGGGTTTTATCTTGCTTGTATTGAACTCTTTTCACGATGTGAGTGGTGATGCATGATGCCACTACAGAAAGCCATAAGCTGTGGCGCCACACTAGTTGTATATAAGAACCCAGCTTTATGGTTGGAGTCACTAACGATAGCGGTCGAGTTTAGGCTTATCCTGCTCATCTACGTCACGCCTTCCTGGACCACCAATGAGCTTTCAGTAGCGTTCTCAGCCCTCTACAGATAACGTTGTAGCTAATGCAAGCATTAAATGTGATTGTAACTAGTTATTTAATGAATATTTATTGCACTTGTTGTGAAATGTCATGGATGATGGTTGTTGGAAGTGATAAAATCTGCACAAACAAGAAAGAGACATAATTTCCGATGTACAATCTTTGCTCAAGCGCAGAGCATCCGTATGCACTTACCACAATCATCGCTTGGAATCACCAACAATGCTGCGCGGTCTGCCGTCGTTCGTGGATAAGACTACAGTTATTTCTGAAATAGCGTTAATGTCCAGTTAAGTTGGCAACAACTGAAGAGCACTCTCGATATTTTCACGTACATCATTACGTATTTATTTAATCGGCGTGCGTGTCAGAAGCGCGGACTTGTAAACGTTTTATTTTTTTTGGCGGGGGGGCAAGAATCATTTTATTAGGTACTACATTTGACAAATAACTTTGCGTTTCATTCTACATGTTCGACACTCCAAACCAGTCCTATTTGCAGATGACACCAGTGTATTGATTGAAGGTGGAAATAGAAAGGCTCTTAGGCTGTATGCTGAAGTCACAAATGAAAAGATTTCAGAGTGGTTTGTGAGGAATAAGCTACTGATTAACCCTTAAAAAAATAAAAAAATTAAAACGCCACTATACAGTTCCACACACAGCACAATTAAAAATCCATTAAAACCAAATATTTCTTTGGAAAACCAAAAAATTATGTATCACTGAAATAAAATTGCTTTGTTTACTTACAAGACAATCTGAAATGGAATTCCCACATCACATTCTTAAATTCTAAGCTATCTAAAATGACCTATGCAATGAGAATTATATGGAAAAACGCAAGTGCTGAAGGAGAGAGGTGTATTATGTACACATACTTTCCCTTTTGAGTTATGACATCATATTCTTGGGAAATTCCCCTCACAGCATAACAACTTTCAAGAAACAAAAAAAGATTGTGAGGATAATGAAAAATGAAAACAGTTGAAAATCATGCAAACTATGATTGGCTGGCGATTAGCCCCTACCCCTCGACTCACTGAAATGTCACTTGCAATGTCATTTCAGTCAGAGTATAGGTAAGTAGTGGTACAAAACAAATACATAAATAAAGTTGAAGAAACATACCTTAATTTTTGATGGCAAATGTACTCCTCCTCAGATCATTTCTGCATATGAACTCGTCACATATGGCATCAAGGTCGAGTTTCATCGATTCATCTCTATGGGCGTTGAGAAGGGCGATGGCATTAAGACTACCCTGCCTCATTATAGAACGAAGATACGTTTTCACCCTCCGCAGACAAGAAAACGATCGCTCAGCGGTGCAGGACGTTACCGAAATCGTCAGCACTACACATATGAATTTCACTAGTTCAGGCTGTAGGTCAAACAGGTTTTTTTCCTGTTTTAGGTATTTCACTATGGTATCCAACGAACTAATATTCGCAGAATCACTACTTTGGACAATCTCATGAAACATACTTCAGTGGAGAAGCAAGCGTTCTTTGTCTATATCTGATTCGTAGAAAGATAAAATATCGAATGAATGTTTGTTATCACCAAGAAGAAATTGTTCAATTTGATTTACAAACATGAATGATTGAGTTTTGAACCGTGATTCAAAGAAGCTGATGGATGTATCCATTGTTTCATAATACAATGTTCTGTATTTATCACATGCTTCAGTGAATGTTTCCACAGATGAATTGATGGAGTCATCGTATTTCTTAGGGACTTTTCTTCTATGGGGTAATTTTGGGGAATCAACATCCATATCTTGACATTTTGAAGTTACTTCACCCCATAATGATTAAAAATTGTTTCTCATAAATTTAATAGAAGTTACAACAGTGGAAACATCTTATTGGCCTTCTCTAAGTGTAGGGATTTTCTCTGTAGTGCTATGTTTACGGTATCAATGTGACCAAACAGTTTTACCAAAAGTGATAACATGAAAAAGAAATCATATGTCTGCATATTAATCAAAAAGCCGTTTGCTTTGGCCCCAGTGTCTGAATTGTCATTTCTTGAAACATTTAGAAAATATTCCTGAAGTTCTGTGTAGTTGGACAAAACTGAAAACATTGCCAAGTATCTTGTAGGACAGAATGGTTTCAAATTTGTAGAGGCATCTGCCTTCAGGTGAGCAAAAAGATCTAATCTTAATGCCTTTCGACATTCTGGAACTGCTTTCACAGTGTCTTGTAGTGATAGATTTAAACAGTGTGCAAGGCAGTGCACAGAGATAGCTCTCGTCTCCATTTCCATAAACTTTGCCTGGACAACATTATATAATCAGGCCATGTTAGCTGAACCGTCAAAGCATTAGCCCCTACAATTAGATGTAGGCAGATCAAATCGTCTTAAAATGTCGATAATAATATCAAACAGAGCCTTAGCTGTGATATTTTGTATTGAGTGTAGCCCTAAAAAATATTCTTCTATCTCTAGCGAAGCATCAACAAATCTTATACAGATACTAAATTGCTCTTTGGTAGCTATGTCTGTTGTTTCGTCTGTCATTATTGCAAAATACTCTGCACTCTTGATATCCTTCACTAATTTTCCAAGAAGTGTATGACTTAAAATGGCCAAAATTTCGTTTTGCGCGTCTTCGGATGTCCATTCGTAAGTGTCGCGGCGCTGTAGCCATATTAAAAGTAGCTTGTTATCTTCACATCGAAGGTGTAATAAACTGCCAAAGTTATTTGTTTCATCGGTATGCCAACGTATTGCAAGCCCCTGCACTGCTAAATAACGGAGGGAAGATATGATTTTTGGTAAACAAGCTCGGTTTTCTTTCATTTGTGTCAGTTTTTCTTTGGAAATCTGGCTAAATACATTGACATTCGATTTTAAGGATTTGAATTTCAGTACAACTTTTCTGTGACAGCCCGATGCTTCATGCACTTTCAACTTTTCTACTTGTTTCTTCCAGTTCGAAAAACCATTTTCCATGAAAGTTTTTTTCCATTTTGTGATAAAACCGAAAACGATTGTCTTCAAACATTTGTCTGCAAATTTTGCAAAAAATAACATCTTTTACCTTATTGTAATCGATCCATGCAAATTGCTGTTTCCAAGAGGGCTGATAACAGCGTTGTTTTTTTCCGGGAACAGTGTTTTTTGTCATTGCCACTGTTCCGTCACTATCTGTGTGTCTGTTGTCACACACAGCACCACTAACACCTGGGTCTAGCTTCACCATCGCTAATACTTGCCACATTGTCACATCTCTTCCTAATTATAAACTTGTCCATTTTAAACTGGACAGTAAGGGAGGAAAGATTAACAACTGAACCGAGTCACAGTAAGACTAACTGACCACTGGCGATGCCCAACTCCGGAATATTTACGTCCCCTGCCAACATTAGCTGCGGTCTGCGTAACAGTACTGTGCGGCTAACAAGAAGTAGCCATGTAACAATAGTGTTGATTATTGTCAGGGCCGGCTCTAGGGAGGAGGGGCGAACCGTGCCATCGCCCAGGGCGGCAGATTTTTTGGGGCGACAAATCCATCTTGCGTAAATGAAGGAATGTGAGAATAAATTGGAAATACAAATTATTCATAAAATCAAGGGTCTTATTGAAAATTATCTGTGGTACAGAAACAGTGTGCTCCAATTTCCGCACTGACATCGAGGGCCATCCTTTCTTCATTCTTACTGATCACAAACCGCTGGCGGATGCCTTCTGCAACCCGCCAGAGGATCCTCCCCCCCAACGTTTCCCCCACTTTGACCTGGTCTCTCAATTTACTATGGACGTGCGCTACATCAAAGGCACAGAGAACATCCCCGCTGATTTCCTCTCGCGGATCAATGCCGTTTCAAGTATCATCGATTTATCCAAACTCGCCACTCTACAGGCTTCAGACGAGGACACTCAGGTTCTGCTTATGGACCCGCAATCTTTGCTCGTGTTTATCAAGGCTAAGTTCCCTGCCATTTCGGACGAAGTGTGGTGTGACTCTTGTAGGGGCATTCTGCGGTCGTTGTTCCCGCCCACGCTGTTTGATGCCTTGCATAATCTCGCCCACCTCGGCGTCTGAGTCACCACTCGCCTCATCACCGAGCATTTTGTGTGGAAAGATGTGAAACGGGACTGTCAAACATGGACTGTCAACGAAACAAAATAGGATGTCACACTTCTTCACCACTTGGCAAGTTTGACATCCCTAAGGGATATTTCCATCATGTTCATATTGACCTTATCGGTCTCCTGCCTCTGTTGGAGGGCCACAGATATATCCTGTCCACAATAGACCGAATGTCTCGTTTGGTGGAAGCCGTCCCCTTACCCAACATCACAGCAGAAACTGTGGCTAAAGGATTCGTTTCTTCTTGGATCACTAGGTTCGGCTGTCCGTCCACCATCACAACCAACCAGGGTCAACAGTTTGAATCTGCACTTTTAACGATTCTCTGTAATCTTTGCGGTATTAAAAAGATCCATACGACAGCCAAACACCTGCAAAGTAATGGGTTGGTGGAACGATGGCACCGCACACCCTTAAAACTGCCCTCAGGTGCCACGACTCTCTGGTCCGAGGCAGTTCCTTGGTTGTTGCTGGGCCTACGTTCTACACTTAAACCAGATTTACATGGGATGATTTCCGAATTCGTTTTCGGCGAAAACGCGGTTTTACCTGGGGAACTAATTCTCCCCCAAGATCCTCGTGATTCCCCCTCCTTCCCAGACTTTATTGGAAGGATGCTTGCACACCCAGCTACACCCACCTGTCAGCCATTCCTCACCTGACACTTACATGCTGACCTCACTCAGCTCTTGCTCATAAGTCATGCTAAGGGATGACTCTGTCAGACAACCCTTACAACCCCCTACCTCGGCCCCTTTGAAGTACTCTGGAGGGGCGAGATGACATTCGACATTATGATAAAAGATAGCCCGCAAACCATTTCTCTACACGAGCTCAAACCTGCCTTCATAGCCTCCGACACCCCTCTGCTGTCCCAGTCGGACTGCCCGAGCACATGTTCTTTTGACGAACCTGCTAATGAGTCCACTCAACCTACAGTTGGGTTTTCTCCATCCAACGAGTTACCACCACAGTTCGCAGGTTCCTCAGGCATGTCATCATCACCCCCATTCACAGGTACTAGAGATGCGGATGCCCCGTCCTTCATTTTGCACTGCAACATACCACCTGACCATGTTGACAATGTGTCGATTATGGTGTTAGATAATCATGTGCTCATACTGCTCACCGACAGTACAGACCTGATCCTCACTGAGGAACTCAATGTCAAGATAGTGCACAGCTTGTCTCTCCCACAAGAGTGCAACCTGTCACGTGTTCGAGCTTTCATTTCTTCGGATGGTTCAGTATGCATTCAGGGAAGGCACGCTCCTCTCCCATACCGCTACTCCCAAGTTTGCCGTTTGCCGATGCATCATTATTCCCCCCGCTGGTTTTTGGATTACGAGTTGGACCGGCGGCCACCCGCCCCCGCACCTTCGCATGCCGACCTGATGGAGATGGAGCTTCCGGTCATGTGCCTGCACCTCCCACCACTCACACTGATGCTGATACCCACACAACCCCCCTCAGGGCTCATAGGCCATACTCCATTTTGAGGGAAGGGGGGCTGTGTGGTGTCGATAGGTCACATTGACCACATGAATTACAATCTTTGGAACATTAACTGCTCTGATAAGCTGCCATGTTTAATTCAGTCTGCCTTTGTACTTCATGCAGTGTTCATGTGTATCAGTCTTTATGGTAAAATATATGTGTATATAGAAAACTTGGTAGCTGTTTTTTATGTATATTATGATCCGTATCCAGAATCTTAAAATGGGCTCCATCACATCTTCAATTGCAGAGGTCCATACCAAAGCACACCTCAGTCGCATGTCCAGTTCCAAGTGCTGCATTGTGTACATCATGATAGTAGAGCTGTTAGTGATTGACAGACAAAATATGGTGACCAGACAGTACTTGTGTAGCTTGCCTCATGGCAGAATGCTGAGATCAGATCCAATTTCTTTGCATATGCATAACAGATTACATTTGTGTGCCCAGTCTCCAAATCGTTGGTAATCCCAACATATGCTCACTGATTGCAAGTCACCAGGAGGGTGTGTTTGATGAAGATTGGCTCCATAATCTCCAATGGGACTATCCTGTAACATTCCAGCTTTTGGGCAGCTCACTCATCTGTTTACTGAGGAGGCTGACCTTGTTCAACATGCTGTCATTCAGCTGTTTGTTCAGTGTCTAATCTTTATTTAATAGACTGTCATAGTGGGACCTGATTTCCATTGAAGCTCTTTTATACATAGTTGCTGGGTCAAAATTGATTGATTGATTTTTATTTGGTCCTATTTGATTACGTTTTGAACAAAGTGTGTGCTTGTAATATAGGACATGTCAACTTAAACCTATTTTCTTGCAATATTTAATCTATTTATTATAATTGAATACATCAAAGTGGCAGTAGGTTGGGCATTGGCACTAATACATCCTATACACAAGAAAGGCGATAAGGTGGAACCTGGGAACTACAGGGAAATTTCTTTAAAACCTATGACATGTAATTCTCAAAAGCACTGCTAAATAGAGTGGAAGAACAACTGTATCCACAAATTGATGAGACCAAGGAGGCTTCAGAAAAGAGATATCATGTGCAGTACAGATCCTGAATCTAAAACAGATAATCGCTTATCAAAAACAGAGGAGCAAAAAGTTTGTGCTTACATTTATAGACTTCAAGAAAGCCTATGATTCTGTGGACAGACACACACTGTTCCAAATTTTAGGGGAGAGAGTTTGGACAGAAAATCCAGTGAACTGTTTAAACAGACCCTAAGCAACACACCATCCAAGTTCAAGTATAAAGGAAAGCTGTAGGAAGCCTTTAAGATTAAAACTGGGGTGATACAGGGAGATGGACTCTCCCCTTTGCTCTTTAATTGTGTCCTTGATAAGGTGATCAGAGAATGGCGACAAGGAATGAAAGGAATGGGTGGAATACAACTGGGGGTAAGAATAAAGGAATACGGGTAGCTTGTCTAGCCTTCGCAGATTAGATTGTGATCTTGCCTGAATCAGTAGAAGAGGCAGTTAACCAAACCACAAAACTGCAGAGGCAGGCAGCTAAAGCAGGACCACAGGTCTCTATCAATAAGAAACAATGTATGATGAACATCATGACAGCTCCTAGATGGATCACAGTGGAAGGAGGGAAAATTCAGAAGATGGAGAGATTCAAACAGCTATGGGAATGGATAGACATTGGATGATGATGATGATGATGTTTGGTTTGTGGGACGCTCAACTGTGCAGTTATCAGTGCCCGTACAAATTCCCAACCTTTGCTCAGTCCAGTCTCAGTCATCTTGAGGCAGGTGAAAATCCCTGACCCCACCAGGAATCGAATCCAGGACCCCGTGCTCGGGAAACGATAATGCGACCGTGAGACCATGAGGTGCGAATGATAGTCATTGGACTGACTGAAAAAGAAGCAATGAGAGTGTGAATAAACAAAATGAACATAGCATATAAACTATCAACACCTACAATAAGAATAATATTTTGATAAATGCAAAATTGAAAAATTACCAAACAGTGATCAGCCCTGAAGCTCTATATGCAGCAGAAACTCTCAACTTAGCAAGAAACGGAGTGATCAAGAGGCTAGAACTGATAGAATGAAAGATTCTCAGGAGAATATTAGGACCTCAAAGAACAGAAGATGGTCAACTTAGAAACTGAGCCAACCATGAACTGTATACCCAGATAGAAAAAATTTCTGACGTCATCAGGAAAAGAATGAGCATATTCTTAGGACTCACCCTCAGAATGGACCAGGGGAGGTTAACACAGTGAATCACGCAATCTCTCATGAACAAGAAACCCAAAGTACAATGAATCCAAGAGATACAAAGAGATCTGGAACAAATGAGAATACAGGAACCAGAGATATACAACAGGGTGATTTTTAAATAAAAAATTCAGGCCTTCAAAGCTTTCGAGGACAGAATGAGACCCAGAACAAAATCATCTGGGACAGAAGAATGAAGAAGGTTGCAACATATGAGAATAAACGAATATTGGGAAAGAAGAAAGACCAGAAGAAATGAAGCTGAAGTGAATTAAAGTGGTCCTAAGATGGCCAACATAAAAGAAGAAGAAGAAAGTGGCAATACTTATAATAATGTTGCATACATTTTTCACCCATTTTTTAGGTCTTGAAAATTATTTACATACTATATTGTACTTATATTTACATTTTTCTCTCAGTATTCATGTCCTCAAGATATTTACAAGGTAGATACAATTGTGTCTTGAATACAGTCAGCCATATCAGTTGCAGTGTTGAGTGGCATATCCATTTGTGGTGCTACTTCATCTGAGCCAGCAATCTACTGTTCCACAAGGTACAGAGTAGTGTGTTGGGAACCGCTAATGTATTGATTTTATTCCTCAAGTGGCACAGGTATTGTGACAGTTTCTTGGCCTCAATATCCTCTTGTGTTAGTCCTCGACTCACATCCTCTCTACTTGTGATACCAATACTTCTCATATTAATTCTGTCTTAAGTTTCAGTTATGCTTCTGTCTCAGGCAGTGAAGTTATATCATCTTGCACTTTAGCAACGTATCAATGATCCAGTTGAGTAACTACCAAAGCAAATGTGGTGGAATTGAATGTAGTTTTTTTGAGCCTTTTAAATTATATTCTTGATCACTAGTTGCTTCAGGATCACCCATATCACAAGTCCTGCTGTGCACAAGGCTTGCAGCTTAATTTCATGTTCTTATTGTGGAAGAATTGCGTTCAGCTGGTTCCTAAATTCAATTAATTTTATTTCTGCAGTTAGAGTGCTTCCACATTACAGAAATCATAAAGCAACATGAAAATACGATTAAAATGAACTGGAAGAAACAATTCGTTGACAGACACTAAGTTCAAGGATCTCAGAAAGCAGTCAACAATGGAATATCTAAAATATTTCACTTGAAACTGAGGTACGTCCATGCAACATGGCAAGGAGTAACCACATGTCAGTATGCACAAACTCAGTTGACACATAGTAAGCGATCAGCTGACCGCGCAATGACAGCTATGTGACCGTCTGTTGCCACAAGAAGAATGCTACTTGTTAATTATCTTGTGTGCTTACCCACAGCATGATCAGCATCATGATAAGCTTCATTACAAGAATCTTACCTCTTATCAACTGAAGTCCACCTGTAACTGTTAATTTAATATGTCTAAGGATTTGTTTCAGCAATACCTAATGGGCTGGTGTTGGTGCATCTTGAACTCTTGAAGCGACTTTAACAGCATGTGATAATCTGGTCTTACACCCTGTGTTAAATACATCAAACATCTAAAATTTCTTGAATGTTAAGAACTGCATACTTTCATTTTTTCAGTCTGTTTTAAGGTTTGGGTTACTACTATGGGGAAACAGAAAAAAAAATGAAATTCTGATGATCCAGAAGAAAGAAATGAGAATAATAGCAAAGGAAGATTATAGGACACATTGTACACCATTGTTAATGAAATATAGAATATTAACTGTTATTAATCTATATAACCTTGATAATGTTAACTATATACTTGCTGAGGCACCAAATTTAGGTGTTATGAATCAAAGGCATGACTACACTACAAGAATCTGTACTTCTGTGCTCTTGCCGCAAAATAAGTTAGCAAAAACTAACAACAGTCATAAGTACATGACAATTAAATACATAAAAGATTGTCTAAATATCCGTCAAGCATGCCAATCAAAGTATTTAAGGAAAAGTTACACAACATAAAAGTAATCCATTAAGTGAACTGACAGAGTCCATTGCATGTAATAATGCTGAATGATGAATAAAGAGTCTGAATCTGCATATCAATAGAATACAGCATCATTAAAAAGATGAATAACTTGCTATCCATTTTGGTTCAGTTTGTAATGACAGTGGTTTTTCATTCATCACTACATATCACCATTAAAGTTTGTTAATATACAGGGTGATTGTAATTAAAGTTAAAAAAAGAACTTTCAAACCACTGTAGAAATAACACCACTGGTCAGAATGACATCAAATTGCGATGGAATATTATCGGAGAAGGGGTGTATGTGTGGCAGAAGAAAAATAAATAGTTACAAAATGTAACAATACCTGGCACTGTAAACATCATAATTGAATAGTGGTGGACAATAAATGACAAATGAATCATACAACAATATCTAAGGTGTACATTTGACATTAAGCAAACTGTACTAATCAGTGTGCATGGGTGTGCAGATGTGATACTGTTAGTTACATAAGCTCATCCACCACAGCAAGATCATAAGGCATCAGATGGGAAAAATCGGTTTTTGATTGTCCTGAGGCCAAACACTGCATAAAAAACATAAATGACATTGGTTTTTAATTGTCCTGAGGCCAGAAACCGCATAAGAAGCATCAATCAGATTAGTTTTTAATTGTCCTGAGGTCAAAACTGAATAAAAAGCAACATCCAAAATCAAATTGGACTATTACTTTCCGCGTGACTTATGCAAAACAAGTTCAATTTGCTTTCCACCATTTTCTGCAAAAAGCTGAAATTGAGAAACAGCATGTTCCACAAGTGATCAAAGTGTTTCTAGGGTCACTTTCAGAATGTAAGCAATTCAATGCAGCTAAGTTTGTAATCAGAACTCTGGACACAACATCTTTCAGATGGCCTCACAGCCAGAAGTGACACAGATCAGATCAGGTGATCAGGATGGTCTGGCTGTAGGTAAATGGCAGCTATTAATTCTAGCATTTCCAAAATGATGCTTCAACAGCTGCTTAACTGTTTTTGCAATGTGCGGAGGTGCACTATCTTGCATAAAAATGATCCCATCCATGATGTCGGAGAGCTGGAATGACATGGTTGCACAAAAGATGCTCATAGGGCTTACCAGTGATGGTACAGTTAACAGGAACTGGAAGCACCTGTTTCTGTGAAAAAAAATGTGGTCCTATGATGAATGATGCCATTAACCCGCACCACACACTGACCGTTTCAGGATGAAATGGTACTGGTTGATTTGTGTGTGAATTTTCCAGTGTCCATATTCGACAATTCTGTGTATTGACATATCCTGTCACTTGGAAGTGGGCTTTGTCTGTCCACAAGATCTTCTATGGCCAGTGATTGTCCACTTCCATGTGAGCAAGAAATTCTGAAGTGAAGGTTTCTCTTGCTGGCAGATCAACAGGAAGCAACTCGTGCACATGGGTAATTGTGAATGGATACTAAAGAAGAATGTTTCATAGGATTTTACACACCATGCTCATGTGAATGTCCAATGTTCGGGCAATTCTACATGTACTACATGTTTGCACAGCACCACTCATCTCCACCCGTATTGCTATGGCTGCTACTTCCACTGACATCAAATCAATTCATTGTCTCCCTCTATCAGGTTGCATACCAAAAGAAACCATCTTTTTGAATTTCTGAGTCATTTTTGCCAGACACATGGCAGTCAATGGGACAACACCTTTTCTCAAACCCTTCAGTGTCCCGAACTTCTGCAAAAGGATGTGTGCACATTCATCATTCTTGTAATACAGCTTTACAAGGAGAGTGTGATCCTGTGATCCTGCATTGAGACAGTCATGGCTAATCTCGCAGATGTGAAAGGAGGAAAAACCATGTACCCAGCATGTTTATACCAACTTCGATGTGTTGCACACATGACAGATGTTTTCATTTATGTATTCTGACACGTATAGCGCCATCTGTTGATCAATTTTCACACTATTTTTTTTCTTCTGTCATATGTTTTTCCCCTTCTCCGATAATATTCCATTGCAATTTGATGTCATTCTGAGCAGTGGTGTTATTTCTACAGTGTTTTGAATGTTTAACTTTAATTATAATCGCCCTGTATATGCAGACTGATTTATTTGAATACAATAATCAAAATTCATGATTTGTATTCCCAGTTAGTACCATGATCAATACAATCTACAATGATCTGGAACTTGGCCCACTGTCCAATAACTTTACTCATTGAATCAGCATGGCTCATTACCAACATGAAACAGCAGTATCATGCTTTTACTGTAAAATACACAAGCATCAGCACATCTCTCCTGCAAATTACATTAACTAATAAACTTAATGGGACATCTGCACCAACATTTTGAAGTTAGCTTCAATCATTAGAGACTTCTCAGTAATTTACATGTGTGTCCTGTGCTATAATCATAGCTTTCAGATTTTCACATACAAATTTCCTCCCTCAACACAAAGAAGTCTTAGAATCAAATTGTTCATACACCAATCACATGAACTAAAAATATCTCTTACCACCTCAAATCTTGCTATAATACTGGATGTGTATTCTATTCAATTATAAATTGTTGTATATTCCCTTGTTCTACCTGTTGAGTCACTTCATCATCTACATCCAATTTTATATTAGAAAAAAAAAATCCACTAATTTTTTGTCACCTTACTTGTTTTAGCCATGTCAACTAATTCCCATACTTTATTCTTCTTCAGAGACTCCATTTCTTCTTCCATAGCAGTCTTCCTTTTTTCAGAGTCTGCTGTCTACACTGATTCTGCATAATTCCTTGGTGCCTCATGAAGGAGCATCATTCTTGTTCAGTATGCAAAACCAGATTGTAATACAAAGGGTTTTTCAAAATTCCTTGATCACATAAACTGTGGGTTTCATTTGCCTTCATTATTTACTTCTAAATTCCTCTCAACCTTCATTTCAGAACTGCACAAATACTTGCAAATACTGTTGTTGGCTAAATCTCAGTTAGTGCAGTCCTGTTGATTAATCTCTTCAAAATCAACCCTCTTATGACCAATTATTGTAACACCATTCTTTTCTTCTGCTTCAGATTTATCAATAACAAACTGAGTAACATAATTCAGCGGCTTCAGTGACTGTATGGAATTATATTTCATATTTCTGCATATGTAACCATCATAGTGAGTAGCGTGATGAATGCAGGGATTAGTGACCACAAGGCAGTTGCTGCTAGGCTGAATACCATAAAACCTACAACCATCAAAAAGAAACATGAAGTATATCTATTTAAAAAAGCTGATTAAAAATGCTATTAATGCTGTTTTAAGAGACAGTCTTCACTCCTTCTGATCTGATCATCTAAATGTAGAAAAGTTGTGGAATGATTTCAAAGAGATAGTATCAACAGCAATTGAGAAATAAATACCACATAAATTAATTAATAAGTGATGGTACTGATACCCCTAGGTACACAAAATGGGTGAGATCGCTGTTGCAGAAGCAGCGAAAAAAGCACGCCAAATTTAAAATAATGCCAGATCCCCAAGACTGCCAAAGTTTAGCAGAAGTTCGAAATACAGCGCGTACTTCACTGTGAGATACTTTTAATAATTTCCACAACAAAACACTGTCTTGAAATCTGGTAGAAAACCCAAAGAGATTCTGGTCATACATAAAGCACATCAGCGGCAAGACACAATCAATACCTTCACTGTCCGATAACAATGGTGAAGTCACTGATGACAGTGCCACTAAAGCAGAGTTATTTCCGAAACTCCTTCAACAAAGAAGATGAAGTAAATATTCCTGAGTTCCAGTCAAGAACAACTCCAAGGTGAGAAACATAAAAGTAGATATTCTGGAGCAGCTTAAATCACTTAATAAAGGCAAGGCTTCCGGTCCAGATTGTATACCAGTCAGGTTCCTCTCAGAGTATGCTGATACAATAACTCCATATTTAGCAATTATATACAACTGCTCACTCTTAGAAAGATCTGTACCTAAAGACTGGAAAATTGCTTGAGTCACAAAAATACCCAAAAAGGGAAGTAGGAGTAATCCATTGAATTACAGGCCCATACCACTAACATCGATTTGCAGTAGGGTTTTGGAACATATGCTGTATCCGAACATTATGAAGTACCTCGAAGAAAATGATTTATTGACACATAGTCAGCATGGATTCAGACAATATCATTTGTGCAAAACACAACTAGCTTTTTATACTCAGGAAGTAATGAGTGCTATCGACAAGGGATGTCAAATTGATTCCATATTTTTAGATTTCAGAAGGCTTTCGACACCGCTCCTCACAAGCATCTTCTAACCAAACTGCGTGCCTATGGAATATCACCCCAGTTGTGTGACTGTATTCATGATTTCCTGTCAGAAAGGTCACAGTGTGTAGTAATAGATGGAAAGTCATCAAGTAAAACTGAAGTAATATCCAGCATTCCCCAAGGAAGTGTTATAGACCGTCTGTTGTTCCTGATCTATATTAATAACATAGGAGACAATCTGAGCACCCCTCTTAGATTATTTACAGATGATGCTGTCATTTACCGTCTTGTGAAGTCATCAGATGACCGAAACGAATTGAAAAATGATTTATGTAAGATATCTGTATGGTGCAAAGTGGCAGTTGATCCTGAATAAAGAAAAGTGTGCAGTTGTTCACATGAATATTAAAAGAAATCCACTAAATTTCGAATATGCAATAAGTCACACAAACCTGAAAGCTGTAAATTCAACTAAATACTTAGGTATTACAATTACAAGTACCTAAATTGGAATGATCACATAGATAGTGTTGCGGGTGGAGCAAACCAAAGACTGCTATTCATTGGCAGAACACTTAAAAGCTGCAACAAGTCTATTAACGAGACTGCTTACACCACACTTGTCCACCCTATTCTGGAGTACTGCTGTGCGGTGTGGGATCCGCATCGGGTGGGACTGACGGATGACATCGAAAAAGTTCAAAGAAGGGCAGGTCATTTTGTATTATTGTGAAATAGGGGCGATAGTGCCACAGACATCATACATGAACTGGAGTGGCAATCATTAATACAAAGGCATCTGGCATTGCGATGGGATCTTCTCATGAAGTTTCAATCACCAGTTTTCTCCTTCAACTCCTTAAACATTCTGTTGGCACCCACCTACATAGGGAGCAATCAGGGCTCGCACAGAAAAATTTAAGTGCTCACTTTTCCTGTGTGCTGTTCGAGAGTGGAACAGTCGAGAGACAGCTTGAAGGTGGATCATTGAACCCTCTGCCAGGCACTTTATTGTGAAAAGAAAAGTAATCACGTAGATATAGATGTAGATTTATCAGGAAAATAAACCTGATAGTCTCAATTTTCATAATGAAACACATATTGGAATACGCCTTACCTGTGATTTATTGATGGTCCCTGAGGGCATGATGCAGCTTTGCTGTACAATTAAATGATAATGGCGTCCTCTTGGGTAAAATATTCCTGAGGTAAAATAGGCCCCCATTCAGATGTCCGGGTGGAGACTATTCAGGAGGACATCGTTATTAGGAAAAAGAAAACTGGCATTCTACGGATCGGAGTGTGGAATGTCAGATCCCTTAATCGGGCAGGTAGGTTAGAAAATTTAAAAAGGGAAATGCATAGGTTAAAATTACATATAGTGGGAATTAGTGAAGTTCAGTGGCAGGAGGAACAAGACTTTTGGTCAGGTGAATACAGGGTTATAAATACAAAATCAAATAGGGGTAATGCAGGAGTAGGTTTAATAATTAATAAAAAAATAGGAATGCAGGTAAGCTACTACAAACAGCATAGTGAACGCATTATTGTGGGCAAGGTAGACACAAAGCCCATGTCTACTACAGCCCTGCACATGACTAAGAAATTGATGATATGTATGATGAAATAAAAGAAATTATTCAGATAGTGAAGGGAGACGAAAATTTAATAGTCATGGGTGACTGGAATTTGGTAGTAGGAAAAGGAAGAGAAGCAAACGTAGTAGGCGAATATGGAATGGGGGTAAGGAATGAAAGAGGAAGCCGCCTGGTAGAATTTTGCACAGAGCATAACTTAATCATAGCTAACACTTGGTTGAAGAATCATGAAAGAAGGTTGTATACATGGAAGAAGCCTGGAGATAGTAGAAGGTATCAGATAGATTATATAATGGTAAGACAGAGATTTAGGAACCAGGTTTTAAATTATAAGACATTTCTAGGGGCAGATGTGGACTCTGACCACAATCTATTGGTTGTGAACTGTATGTTAAAACTGAGAAACTGCAAAAAGTTGGGAATTTGAGGAGATGGGACCTGGATAAACTGACTAAACCAGAGGTTTTACAGAGTTTCAGGGAGAACATAAGGGAGCAATTGACAAGAATGGGGGAAAGAATTACAGTAGAAGAAGAATGGGTAGCTCTGAGGGATGAAGTAGTGAAGGCAGCAGAGGACCAAATAGGTAAAAAGATGAGGGTTAGTAGAACTCCTTGGGTAACAGAGTAAATATTGAATTTAACTGATGAAAGGAGAAAATATAAAAATGCAGTAAATGAAGCAGGCAAAAAGGAATATAAATGTCTCAAAAATGAGATCGACAGGAAGTGCAAAATGGCTAAACAGGGATGGCTAGAGGACAAATGCGAGGATGTTGAGGCTTATCTCACTAGGGGTAAGACAGATACTGCCTACAGGAAAATTAAAGAGACCTTTGGAGAAAAGTGAACCACTTGCATGAATATCAAGATCTCAGATGTAAACCCAGTTCTAAGCAAAGAAGGCAAAGCAGAATGGTGGAAGGAGTATATTGAGAGTCTATACAAGGGTGATGTACTTGAGGACAATATTATGGAAATGCAAGTGGATGTAGATGAAGGTAAAATGGGAGATATGATACTGCGTGAAGAGTTTGACAGAGCACTGAAAGACCTGAGTCAAAGCAAGGCCCCGGGAGTAGACAACATTCCATTATAACTACTGACAGCCTTGGGAGAGCCAGCCATGACAAAACTCTACCATCTGGTGAGCAAGATGTATGAGACAGGCAAAATACGCTCAGACTTCAAAAAGAATATAATAATTCCAATTCCAAAGAAAGCAGGTGTTGACAGATGTGAAAATTACCGAACTATCAGTTTAATAAGTCACAGCTGCAAACTACTAACGTGAATTCTTTACAAACGAATGGAAAAACTGGTAGAAGCTGACCTCGGGGAAGATCAGTTCGGACTCCGTAGAAATATTGGAGCACTTGAGGCAATACTGACCCTATGACTTATCTTAGAAGTTAGATTAAGGAAAGGCAAACCTACATTTCTAGTATTTGTATACTTAGAGAAAGCTTTTGACAATGTTGACTGGAATACTCTCTTTCAAATTCTGAAGGTGGCAGGGGTAAAATACAGGAAGCAAAAGGCTATTTACAATTTGTACAGAAACCAGATGACAGTTACGAGAGTCGAGGGACATGAAAGGGAAGCAGTGGTTGGGAAGGGAGTGATACAGGGTTGTAGCCTCTCCCTGATGTTATTCAATCTGTATATTGAGCAAGCAGTAAAGAAAACAAAAGAAAAATTCGGAGTAGGTATTAAAGTCCATGGAGAAGAAATAAAAACTTTGAGGTTCGCTGATGACATTTTAATTGTGTCAGAGACAGCAAAGGACTTGGAAGAGCAGTTGAACAGAATGGACAGTGTCTTGAAAGGAGGATATAAGATGAACAAAAACAAAAGCAAAATTAGGATAATGGAATGTAGTCAAATTAAGTTGGACGATGCTGAGGGAATTAGATTAGGAATGAGACACTTAAAGTAGTAAAGAAGTTTTGCTATTTGGAGAGCAAAATAACTGATAATGGTCGAAGTAGAAAGGATATAAAATGTAGACTGGCAATGGCAAGGAAGGCGTTTCTGAAGAAGAGAAATTTGTTAACATTGAGTATAGATTTAAGTGTCAGGAAGTCGTTTCTGAAAGGATTTGTATGGAGTGTAGCCATGTATGGAAGTGAGGAGTTTGTGGCACAACTTGACAAGAAGAAGGGACAGGTTGGTAGGACATGTTCTGAGGCATCAAGGGATCACCAATTTGGTATTGGAGGGCAGTGTGGAGGGTAAAAATCATAGAGGGAGACCAAGAGATGAATACACTAAGCAGATTCAGAAGGATGTAGGTTGAAGTAGGTACTGGGAGATGAAGAAGCTTGCACAGGATAGAATAGCATGGAGAGCTGCATCAAACCAGTCTCAGGACTGAAGACCACAACAACAACAACATATTGGTGATAGCTTTTTACATGTGGATGCTATTCTGTCTAAACAAATCTTCCTAATAATTTGCCACGTTGTCCAGCTTTCCTTGCCAGTCAGATCTTCAATCTGCTGCTTTTTGTCTGTCGTTTTCTGCTATTGTGAGGTTGCACAACTTCACACTACAATTTAAAGCATTTAGAATTATTGCACTTCACTAACACAATATTTAGTTATTCTAGGCAGGAACTGTGCTGTGGTATAATGTTAGAACATCATATGCCACTTCACATAAAACTGGTATTTGATTCACCAGCTGCATGACAATGAACTGCATTGTGATTTGATATGACATCCATTTGTCAACAACAACATCAAACCTAGAACTACAACAAAAAGTTTGTGTAGCACCAATTGTCATGACTGAAAGGTTATCAAGATGCAACAACACTGTTTCCACTAATATTATTTATTTATTTGCATAGTTTACGCCCACATTGGAGCACTAAAATCAAACATAACACAACAGAGTCTATAATGATTAAGTTTAGGTCTTAGCAGTCAGCAATTTCTTCATTTCCCAAAATTTATTCATTTGCCGTGATCTGCAGAAATGACATAATTCTTCCGTTTTGATGGTTTGAATTTCATCCATGTGTATTTGTTCTTCACAAGCAGTTTCTCTTCTCTGTGTTGAATTTAGTGTGTGGTGATGTTCAGTTCATCCAGATCACTTTGTACTTCTTTAAACCAGTTGTTTTTGGTTTTACTGTTTCAGAAGTAGTCAAAAAGTTTCTTCAAGATTCTTGTATTTGGTAGACGCAGTGTGCGATTTGTGCTTTTACCAGTGGGGGGGTTGTCTTAGGGGGTTAGCATAATTATATATGTTACTAGCTTGGACCGTGGTGTTACCCGTGGTTAAACAGTTATTTATAAATAGATGTTAATGCCGAAATGCATTATTCACATGTATGCACTATCAGAAAAGCCACTTTGTGAGATGTTTTAGTAAACCTTCAAATTTAGATCTCTCCTGAGTTGATCAGGAACCATCATGTCTCAGTTTTTCAAAAAGATGGACAAGAGTATTGTGACTTTCAAGAAAAGCTCGAACAGCAGTAAATGAGGAAGCAACCCAACGTACACAAAAAATACGGCCTAGTTTTAATAGCTGCGAGGATAATTCTTGTGAAACACTTTGTAGTAGTCTCTGATTTTTGGGACTTCAAGAAAACACAGAATATAAGGAGTCTAAAAAAACCTGTATACAGTATACATCTGCTACATTATTCATAACATTGTGGACAGCTAATTTCATTTTGTGGTTCATACAATGAACGACAGTTAAATCCTTGTGTAAATGACCACGCAGTAGAGCGACTATGCCTTTGCAAGGTGCAAGCACTGTTGAGCCACCATTTGCTGCGATACCTACAAGGTGGTTTTTTAGTTCATCATTTGTAATGCCATACTTTTCAAGAGCTGCTAACAGTGTGCTGAAAATGCATTCTCCTGTCCCACTTTGTAATTCAACAATGTCAAAAAAATAATCACAAGCAACTCCCTCAAAGGATAAACGTATATATATTATTAAACAAGTTTTATTGGAAACCGGTGTACTTTCATCCAACATGATAACTAAAGTTTGTACCTGATTCTGCAAGGAAGTGAGCAAGATTCTTTTTCATTTCTTCTCCTACAAACATAATGATATTTCGGCATGCATGGTCAGAATGAAGCATACTACCAACTGATAAACCATTAAGCTGTTGTAGTTCGATTACTGCAGGATACGATTTGAATGATAATTTCTGTTTAGCTATTACATATGCAGATCTGAACAACGAAGCAGTTGCGATTACTTTTTCTTGTTGCCGCTTTCCCCACAACTTTGCACTTCAATGACGCATTTTTCTAAACTTTTCTTTTCTTTTATACTCATGATTTCTACGCACTTCATATGTGATTTGCACTTTGCATGGTCCCCAATATTATCATTTAGTTTTTTGGCGTTATTAGCAGAAACACCAGCTAAAAATGCATTATCGATACGCACACGTTCACTGCTTTCTAGCTTAAGTTCACGAACTTGTGAACACACTATGCATATTACTAAGTTTTTGTCATTTACGGACAGCCACAGCTTAGTCTTTTGCCAATTTTGAAAAAGTGATAAGGCAACACAATTTCCTACTATAATCTCAAGAGTACTGTTACTCCCATTCCTACCTTGAGAGGTGTCATAGTTTTCAGTCACTGGAGATTCAGTCTCTTCCCCTGTATTAGCACCATCATTACCGTTTTCTTTTTTACATTCACGGTCTATTTTAACTCTTTTAGCGCCACTGTTAGTATCCTGACTGTCAGAGTTTGTACACGTATCAGGTAATGCACTGCTCTTAAGAAAATCAGAAATTTTGCTTTGTTTGAATGGCATCCTGAAATTCCATAGTTCTTACAGGCCCGGACACACTCAACTCACTAATGAAGCTACTGAAGTGGGAACGTATGAAGATCTCTGTGTGTTTGGCAGATGCGAGGCAACGAACGAACAGCACCAATTAATTTGGAGAATGTGATGCTGGGGAGCCTGTGTTAAGCTCCACCCACGTGGTTCATGGCTAGCAAGGTTGACTGTCCAATCCTGTCTGACCAGTACCGTTGCTCACTTTGCACTACTTTGTGCTTTCGTCCCAGGAGCATTAGTCCATGCCATACCGTTGCCAAAAGGTGGCCTAACAGTAAATGTTCGCACAGGTACCGGACCGGTCACCACCCTGTGTCAGAGCCAGGGTGGGAATTTCAGCCCCCAGCTCACCCAACTCTGCGGTATGACTGCTGCGGTATGACTGCCACACTACTTCCCTTGCAAGCTCGCAAGTAAACGGATGACGCACCTTAGACGAAAGCAACAATGACAACATGATAATGATGATTTAGTTCTAAAGGTTTTGAAATGCTTAACTACTACATGCATGGAGAGCTGCATCAAATCAGTCTCTGGACTGAAGACAACAACAATAACTACTAGATAACACTTTTTCAAAATTAATAAGCAAACATATTAGTAGTATTAATAGTAAGACTGTATTAAAAACTTTCAGTGTTCGGCTCCACAAATTTAAATCATATGTAAAGTTTTACTCCAGTGCATGGGAAATAAACATCCTAGGTTGGGATGCATAAACTAAAACCAGAGGAGGGGATGGTCTGATGCAGAGAGGGGGAAATCCCTCCCCCCAATCATCCCCCCCCCCCCCCCCCCCCCCCGGAAATCGCACACTGGGTAGGCGAGATATGTGGCTGAAAAATGCAATCTTTCTTTTCTGCATTGTATCAATAATGGATTCACTTTCTTTATTCACTACTGAATTGAGCAAAAGTCTCCACTGCCCATTAACTTGATGTTTCTTACTGATAATTGTTCAGAGTATTCTTCTATCAACTTTCTGCAATTTGTCAGTTGTTGCTTGTTTCACTTGGATATGTTGCTTCCGGTTTAAAGACGGAGGAGTAATGTTGAAATTTAGCATTTATTGAGAGAGATCATTTTTTGTAGGTGGTTCTCTGCACTTGCTGAAGTTTTAATGTTCTACTATATATTGAAACTCTTTCATTAACATTCCAGGTAATAATCTCACCAAGATATTTAAACTTCCACAAATAACTGAAAATAGAATTCAGAATTTCTGCTTTTACTTTGCCACCATATTTTCACCATTCCTGATGATGATGGTGGTGCTGGTAACCTAATTATTATAGTGTTTAATTGTTTAGTTTTGCAACATCTCTTTATTTTGGCATTGTTCGCTGTAATGTAATGATAGAGGGCGGAGATAAACAAGGAAAAAAGCTACAGGAGAAAACTACTCTTGCTGAGTGACACTTTGTTGTTTGATTCTGTTGGATTAAACTCTTCTTTGCCATAATTATGAATGTAGTTCTATGCATGTCTCAGTTAATAAACATTCCCACAAAAGCAGAAAGCTCTGGAGCACACATTTATTTTTAATGTCATGTTTTATTTTATTTTCTGTTACCAGATTTAATTTCAACAACAATTATATGACATCTGACTGGTGCATGGAAATATTTCATGTACAAATAGAAAGATTTAATTGTTAATTATTGTTGATGAAATTGCATTCATGCTATGTTTATGCCAGTAAAGTAACTAATTAGAAAGTTATAATTAATGTAAATTACTTTCATTTCCAAATGTACTACTTTGTGATAAAGCTGCTGAATGTTGCAGAAAGATGTCTCTCAGATGGCCATGAGTATCGGCATGGAGCAGTGGTACCCGGTGGAACTAGGTGCTCTACGTGTGCATGTTACTTTGGCGAAATTCTTTGCCAGTTATCACCAGCAGCAGCATGCCCTCCCCCTCCACCAGGCTGCCGTACTACACCAACAGCAACTCATCTTGATCTTAATACATGTTGCCCTAGGGTACTTTGTGGTGAGTATTAAAAATGCAAAATTTCAATCTCTCTTCTTATATGCAAGAAAGGGAACCATCAATTACCCCCATATTGGTAGTATTTTAAATAAAGGATAATTAATTGAAACCCTCAGCTGCTGACAGGTGTTGTTGACATATCTTGATGGGGAGAGCTGAAAATGTGTGCCCTGACTGGGACTTGAAGCCGAGATCTCCTGCTTACATGGCAGATGCTCTATTCGTCTGAGCCACCAAGGGCACAGAGGAATAGCGTGACTGCAGGGACTTATCCCTTGCATGCCTTCCGTGAGACCTACCTTCCCAACTGTCCACAATCTACAAACGTAATGTACCTAATAGATATTTGCCCATCCACTCATTACTCGCACACACTAAGGTGATGATTCACGTAAGATTTTGGGCAACCTGTGCCCATTCGCACAGACGAAGGTCAATGGCTGGGTAGCCTTTAAATATGTATATAAAGATAGTAACTGTTCTTGACAGAACAGATACCATTGATGACATTTTCAGCTGTCCCCATCAAGGTATATCAACAACACCTGTCGGCAGCTGGGGGTTTCAATTAATTATCATTTATTCTAGAGAAGCTGCACGGTCATCAATGGTATCTGTTCTTTCGAGAACAGTTACTATCTTCATATATATAGTTACAGGCTACCCAGCCATTGACCTTCATCTGTGCGAATGCACACAGGTTGTCCAAACTCTTACGGGAATCGTCACCTTAGTGTTCGTGAGTAATGAGTGGGTGGGCAAATATCAACTAGATACATTACGTATGTGGATTGTGGACAGTTGGGAATGTAGGTCTCACAGGAGGCGTGCAAGGGATAATTCACTGCAGTAATGTTATTCATCTGTGTCCTTGGTGACTCAGATAGATAGAGCGTCTGCCATGTAAGCAGGAGATCCCGGGTTCAAATCCCGATCAGGGCACATATTTTCAGCTGTCCCCATCGAGGTATATCAACAACACCTGTCAGCACCTGCGGGTTTCAATTAATTATCATTTATTCTAGAGAAGCTGCACGATCAATAATGGTATCTGTTCTTTCGAGAACAGTTACTATCTTCATATGTGCGTTTTAAATAGATAGTTTTTTCCCACAGTGTTATGGGGGTCAATTTGACTAGTGTTACTACAAGATGATCAGACCCTATCTACATCTCCATCTATACTCCACAAACTGCTGTCAAGTGTATGGCAAAGATCACATCCCATTGTACCAGTTACTAGGGTTTCTTTCCATGCCATTCAAATATGGAGCATGGGAAGAATGACTGTTTAAATACCTCAGTGTGTGCTGCAGTTAACCTAATCTTGTCCTCAAGATTCCTACAGAAGTGGTACACATTGGGTAGATTATATTCTTAGAGACATCATTGAAAAATGGTTCCTGAAACTTTGTAAATAGTGTTTCTCAGTAGAATTCACATCTATCTTCATGAGTCCGCCAGTTCAGTTTCTTCAGCATCTCTGTGACATTGTCATGGGTTCCACCCAATTGAGCAATATTCTAGGATGGGTCATATGAATGGTTTTCAAGAAATTGCCTTTGTAGGCTTATTGCATTTCCCCAGTATTCTACCAGTAAACTGAAGTCTGCCACCTGTTTTACCCTGACTGAACCTATGTGATCATTCGATTTTGTATACATCCATGTCTTTGCATAAATTAACTGATTCCAGTGGGACCAACTGGTGTTATAGTCACTGGACACATCACCCATATCTCATGACATAAACCAGCAGTTACACCTTTTAAGTATTCTTCTGTAGGTTTATTCCTGGTGGTTCTTATACCATCTCTCATGGAGTTTTTCATGTTCATATATGGGGTATTTTAGGTGTATTGATAAATGCTTTTTGGCAGTAGTTACGACATTTTGTATATGCTTTCCTATCCTTTACATCTTAAATCTTCATGTTTTTAGTTTTCACTTTCGAGTATAGTAGCTTAGGACAGGACCATCCCACCCCCCCACCCCCCCCAGCTGTTTAGTATGTCTGTTTTTCACTGTACTTCCAGATAATCTGATGATGCCCTACCTGGGTGAAATGCATCATTTTTGAGCCAATAAAGATCGTCGTTCAACCTTGGATTGTCTTTTAATATTGATCAAAATAAAGTAATGAAGGTCAATGGCTGATAATCAAATTCCTGGATGTCTCCAATGCAGAGGCCAAGTCCTGACAATGGTGAAGGCAGGCATTGGTGGCTTTGTTGATTGGTAGCTGATGTGGCACGCCATCACACAAAGCAAGGGTTCCGATTGGGCTCTTATTGTGGAACTCCAGATGCAGTCCATACTCAGCAACAGAATGCATCTCTGAGCAACTTTGCTCACCTTAAATACCCAGGCCATGCAGAGATACTAGAGAAACTACTTGCACTGCCACCTGATGACCTAGGCAGTGTGCACAATTGAACTCTGTAGGTTGCTAAAGTAACCCATTCAAGATTAGATCACCTGATATACCTTTGCTGTGAGAAGGGCTGCTGATCTGCAGGGTGTAAAGCCCATACACAGCACAGCATTGATTTGCAGATATATTCTTCATTTCCCCTTTTCTTTGCCTCTTTAATAACTTTGTGGTAGGTCTTACTGTATTCTTTGATATAATTTTGCCTTTTTAATGATTTTTTTTGTTTTTTATATGAATCTAGAAATCATTTCCTTGCACTGGAGATTTTTATCCCCTTAGTAATCAAACTTTTGTTTCTCATTGGTTTTAATTTACCCTGCTTTAGTGGGAAGACTATGTCAAAATAGTACTTATATGATCCATGAAAGTTATCAAACGTTCTATTTACATCTGTTTCATTGAACACTTCATCCCATGTTTCTCGGCTTAACATGTTGCAAAAGTTTGCTATATTGCCATCACTGAAATCCCTGCATTCAGTTATTTTAATGGGAGATATTTTCTCTGAAAATAATTCCAGTGATAACAAGACAGCCTCATGATCACTGTATCCCATCTCAACTTTGACAATACAACATACAAGTAACAAGCACATTTATCTTCAAAACTAATAAAACTGCATGATTCCTCTGTGCCAATACTGAAATTACAGACTCAGTTTCTTTTACTTGTTTTGAGGTTACAATAACAAAGCTTTAAAAACTTTTACTTATAAGGCTACAAGGGAATTAACAGTGTGTTCTACCATCTGTAGCACTGTCCTTCACACTGTGCAGTTGAGATGAGATTTACCAGGACTTTGGGAATTTGTCTGTATTGGCAACTGTTTCAAAAAAGGCAAGCTAGATTGGTTGTGAGGTACATAAGGAGTTAATAGCTAAATTTCTTTTCTTTTCTTTTTTAAAAAAGAATCTTTGGATACGGGCTATTTGCACAAGAGTATATAGGTAAGGAAGAATGTATATGTTTCTTGTATGTGTGTGTATCTTCTATTATATTGTATTGTAACTGCTTGTATGTCTGTCTATCAACTAAGCTCTTACACATTCACCAATGCAAAAATAAATGCAGTTCTGCTATTAAGAAAGACACAATGACAGGAGCAAAACTGTCATTTAAGTACTCTCACAAGCACATGTAGGTAATTATTCAGAGACAAATAATTTTCTTCGGAATATATTTTTTTAATAGCTGCTAGAAAATTTCTTTTTTCAAAACAGTATTTTTTTGTGGACAAGAAGATCTTCTATTCTTTTGATCTCTTCTGCTCTCTTCACTTTTCTGTCATTTCTTAAAGAGGCAGTTACAGTGGTTTGGGCTCAAAAAGATTTTGTATCAGAAATTATCCCTGCATTTCTAGGTTCCTGATATTTGAAGGTTTCATGGCCAAAAGCTTGAGTGATTGCAGATCATTATTGCTGATCTGTATCATTTTATTGCTCATATGGAGAAACATTATTAAAATGGTCTCATGATGTTGGTTTTACAGTAAATTTATGATAGTTACTTTTTAAGACCTTTGAAACCAAATTCATAATTAAAATGAGTGCTTTCTGATTTCAGTTTCTTGCACACTAAAGCTTTGTTTCTTCCTAGTCAAAGACCAATTTCCAAAGAACTACATCCCTCTTCTTTCATCTTGCCACAGTGGTCCCGCCTTCCACTGCCAAGAGTTCATGGCTGTAAAGTTCTCTTGTGAATACCTACTAAACAATGATAAATAAAGTCATGCACACAGGCTTGTACACTACAAACATTTATGTGCAGAAATATACAGTCTATTCAGTGAGGAATTGGTTAATTTTAGACTTAAGATCTCAGTGTTTTTTAATTATGATTTTTTATGTTAAGCTAACACATCCTTTAGTTATCTATGTCGTTTACTAGGAGAGACAAATTAAGTGAATGTTTGCAGCATGAGAGCAAGGTGGTAAGAGTATGAACAAAGTTTCAATTTTATTGGTGTCTTCACTCTTTGATACTATTTGTAATACTTGCAGGTGATATGAGTTCGCCAACAACAGCTGTAGACATACCACAGCTACCTGCACCCCCCATAAAACCAAATATCATACCAGGAGTGACACGGAAGCCTGTAACTGTGGCATCTGGTGTTGTGACACCTGACCCATTTCGTGATGTTATTCGTACGGAACCAGCACCTGATCTCCCGGCCCTCATTGGTGATATGATGTTACTTGACCTACGCACATCTACAACTCCAATGCCAATTATTACCAGTGAGACTCCTGCAACTGATAAATCATCAGAACAGCATGAAACATCAAGTCCAAGAAGTAACATCACTCTTGAAAAATTACCTTTTCTATTAACAGGTCCTGGCCCAGTTAATGATAGCTCGAAAAATGAAACAGAAATGAAAGATGAAGATGATTCAGCTCATTTATTTGATAGTGTCTTGCAGTTTCTCTTCCCTGTAGATTCACCTAATGTTTCAACAAAGATGTCTCCAAACATGTTTAACGCTTCAAAGCCTCCATCACTGATTACAATAAGTAAAAACCACAGTAATATAAATACTATGAATTTAAATAATTTACATAATGTCAGTGACTCATCAGAAATGTCAGCTGTTTTCATTACTGATTCTAGTACCCACAAAAGAGAAAAAAATGAAAATGATAAAGACATGTTAACAACATTGCCAAATGGATCACTAACAACTACTGACCAGCCACAAATACTGTCTGCAGACCCAGGTGCTGCCTCAGGTTTGCTGAAACTGGCTGGGTGCAATATCTATGGACGCATGTATCGTGTTGGTCGTATTATTTCTGAACTGTCAGGTCCATGTCTAGAGTGCATGTGCACTGAAGTTGGGGTTCAATGCAGACCACTTGACTGCTGACATAACGTCTTTCTTTAGTGTCAGTGTAAAGCAGCATAAGACTTATGACAGCAGGTGCACAAGGACTACACATTATAATGTTCACTCAGATGGGCTCACTATTGTATGTTACTGTGCACATGGTTTTGAATATTTTATCTGTAAATTTCATGTAGATAAACAAATACTTCTGAGGAGAGAGATTCCAGAATTGCAAATAAACTATAGCTGCGCTACATATCTGCAGAAGTTCCATTTTTTTTTACTTGCTTAGAAATTTCTTACATTATAGCATCTTATATTAATATAGCATAATATGTGTTACAAAAACATTGAGAGGTAACACATTTGCTCACATCTACAACTTTTTTAAAATGTCATTAAGGCTCTAGCATTCATAATATATTTGTGGCAAAATAAAAGTATTAACAACAATTTTACAATATTTAGTACTTTTAAGTAATCTGTATTTGAACCTAAAGTATGGAAAATCATCAAATCTTGATTTGTTTTTGGGATAAGTGAGTCCACTGAGAACATTTTTGTAGTCATGTCATATGATGACATACGGTAATTTATTTTTTAATATATGTGCATTCACAGTCCTGCATTTCATTCAAGAAAGAGCTTTTATATTTGTTGCATTTTAGCATTTTAGTGAAAATTTGTTAGATAAAAGTCTGCAGATTTCATCTGGCCTAGTATTTACAAACAGTTAAAAGAGCATTTCACTTTGTAAAGAAGCCCATTCAGCAAGGGAAAGAAATGCATCTTTTTACGTGAATGTACATGCACCTCATATTTTCCACCATTGACAGGCCTCACCCACCGAATTTACTTGTATGCAGGAAATGTGATTACAGTATTACCTCAGTCCAGTTATATCTATTTGAGATAAAAAATCTTGTCACTAACCTTAATAACACCATCAGTTCTTGCCACAGCATTCTTGTCATTCCTCCATACCATGAAAATTGTGTAATCTGTTTAGTAAAGTACTATATCACACATGTACAAATAACAAAAAGACCTTCTTTCATCAAGACTGTAACATTTTTATGATACTGTGTTTAAACTTTTATTTAAATTATAATATGTAGATATTAAGTTCTTCCAGTCTTTTGAGAATGTGTCCACTTTGCTTTGTTATAAAAGGAATTGAGATGTTCAAACCAATCCAAAATTCTTTATGTAATCTTTAAATATAGTAAGGAAAGTTCTGGCAAAATGTAAATACTTTAGGAGTAAAGGAGACCACTCACCAAATACCATAAGATTGAGTCATCAACAAAAACACACCAAAGAGGAAGAATACTTGATAGCATTTGGAAAAAATCCTTTGTTGAGTTAGAGTACAACACACACACACACACACACACATACACACACATACAGACACACACCACACACCAGTACCCTATGTTGTTCTGGTTGGACACTCGGTCAGCACAATGTTGGCGCACCGATGTGCACGCCTGTGTGTGTGTGTGTGTGTGTGTGTGTGTGTGTGTGTGTGTTTGAGATTTGTACTACAAAGGATTTATTCGGAATGCTAGCAAGTTTTGTTTTTACTTTGTGTGTGCCCGTAGACAGCTCAAGGCACATGCTATTCAATGCGTGGACTCCTTTACTCCTAAAGTATTTACTTAATCTGTGATATTTATGGAATATATAATTTAATTTTTTCAAGATCACTGGAACTGAATGTAGCTTTATATTCCTCTTTTAGCTTAACCAAGCAACACATTTGTTCAAAATGTTCTCTTGGTGCCATTTAGCTCATTATAATTTTTAAAATAAAATGTGTTGGCAATGAATAACATTATGGCTTGGTTACTTATTTGCATGAGTATTGTAAAGTAATTTATATGTGAGATAACGTGATAATATTATTATTATTTAGGTTTCTAAAGTAGAATATCAGAATATGCATTTCATAGAGCACTGTGGACATATTTTGCTGTAATATTTAAATATCCAAAGTGTTACTTAGTGATAGATTTATATTTATCATGAAGAGGTGATAAAAGGTGCCAAACAGAGGCTTTAATTAATTATACAGAATAAATGGAGAACTCTCAAAGGAAGTTCTTGGTTTTGTGTTTCCATGTTGTCTTGTTGATTTTTGTTACATTATTTTGTAATGCTTTTTGGTGTGTGTGTAGACTTATTAAATAGTAAACATTGCAAGTAATTAGTTCTTAAAGTGAGTGCTGTGACAGGTTAGGCACTTTAGTAAAATAAAGCAATAGTTTATGGAGAAATGTCATTCATTGGTGCAAATTAACTATTTGCAACTCTGACCATCATAATTATTAGTTCTGTAAGACCCTCCATAATAAAAGAAGAAGAAGATAAAGCTTTTAAAAGTAATATGCGCACATGAGATTAATTGCATAATAGTGTATTCTTAATGTATTTATGTTTTTTTGGATGATGATTGTTCAAATTATAACAAAAAATAAACTGAGTGAAAAAACTGATAGTAACAAAAATGTGTCCTAAACATTTACTTTTCATACACCCAACTCTTAAGGCATGCTCAGGTCCTTGTCTGATAGTGTTATTACATAATGTTTTATGGTGTGCTCTTACTTTCCATTTACCAAGTCTTTAATTTGCTGTTATTTTTGTTGTTTCTTGTAACATACCATAACTAAAGGATCACATCGAAGCAAACTCTTTGCTGCCTGTGAAGAGACTGCCGTTTCCTTCCTTTAGAAATATACTGAAGTTTATGAGAGTAGAAATAACTATAGTACCTAAGAAACAATCAGTATCACTGTTACTATAGGAATCCATGAAGCTATTACTACAGAGGCGTTTGTAAAAAATGTTACTTCCATGAGCATTAGATTTTATGTTTGTTTCACTCCTGACACAAAATAAAATTGCTTTTATTTTAATCACCTAAAAAGCATTTTGTGCAGGCAAGGACAATGATGGCTGAAATGCAGAGAATAACAAGAGCTTCTACAGACGGCACAAAATGTACAAGTTTTTCAATGTGGCACTGACAGGTTTAATGACACTCTCCCACTTGCGTGTGACTACCTGAGACTATGCACTTTCGTGAGGAACACTTAATGTTTTGACTATTGAGTAGTGCGTCAGAAATAATGATTCCGTTATTACTTTGCAGTATGTTTCTGGGAGATTGTTGTTATATTTAATGGGGGTGATCTCTGGCTATTAATAAGTGTCCTTTTTAAATTATTTCACACAACAGAATTAGTGGAATTAGATATGATGAGAATATTAGCTAATTAAATTTGGAAGTCTTGGACTATGGAAAATGTAGAGCTAATTAGAAAAACAATTATTGAGAGTTTTCAACATTCCATTAAGCATTATGCTCTAACTTCAGACTTGTCTCATATCAAATTCTACAATGCGAGTTGAAATTCCACTCATTGAAGATTCTGAGTATACAAAAGTTTCTTGAATATTATGTTGTCCAATGTAAACAATTTTTGAACAAATTCTTTGAATTCTAGCATTCTGAGGTATCAGCTTGATGAGAATCTGTGAGGTAAGTGTCCATTTTGATAATAGTATGAATAAAGGAAATTGGAAATCATATATGCTGGGTGTTCTGCAGCTTGTAGTTATCTGTTAAACATGCCTTGCAATCAAATATTTTTACATGGAGCTCACAGTGTACAGAAGCATGTCTTTTAACAAACAAAACTGGTGACTAAGTCAATGTTAAGTACAAAAATTATAGTAGAGACATCTCTGCATTGGGTGCAAGGGTGCCATATGATAGTTTGTAGAGGGTGGGGGGAGGGGGGAGGGAGGGGGGGTTTGGGAGAAAAACAGAACAACACTTGAATATAAAATATTTTTTCCTGGCTTTGAGAGTGGGATGGGGGGAGGGGGAGGGGGAAAGAGGGCTGCAGTGCCTGTTGTCCAGATGTATGGGCATCCTGGATTTGGTGTGGTGTTTGTATGAGAAGATCACTGGAGTGTACTTCTCCTGAAAAAGAATATTAAACTAACAATGACTTCAAGGTACTTGGCTGATAAGCCTTTAAACTTTCAGTGTATAAGACTTAATGTGCTATGGTTGAACATTGCTGCAATGTTCTTTCAGTAAAGAACCAACATTCACAAATTTTCTGAAAAGTAGTCCCCCACCCACACATATACCATCACATTTGGAAATCTTTCATAATAGGAAAGCTGAACTTCACCATTTGCAAATACACAGGAGCTGTGCCAGAAGAATGGTAATATATCTAATGAAGAACTTTGAGGAGAATCCCACAGATTTCCAAACAGCAAGGAGGGTATAATTTCTCCAGCATGACGTATTTTCAGCAGTTAATTTCATGTAGTGAAGAGTTTTGAAGTGAAAAAGAGAATAATACTGACAATAGCAGACCAGCCTTTTCCTGCGTGTGTTCCACACATTTATGCAGTTAAATATAAGATGAACATGACAATCAGGAAACACAGTGCAAGGTAAATTCAGTTATAACAACAAAACAGCAGAGTATGGAAGTACGCTGTTCTGGATGTATACTGAACCATCAAAAGTTATCGCAAAGGCTTACATGTAGTATGTAATAACAATCCAACAATAGCTCTCGGAAATACACTCCTGGAAATGGAAAAAAGAACACATTGACACCGGTGTGTCAGACCCACCATACTTGCTCCGGGCACTGCGAGAGGGCTGTACAAGCAATGATCACACGCACGGCACAGCGGACACACCAGGAACCGCGGTGTTGGCCGTCGAATGGCGCTAGCTGCGCAGCATTTGTGCACCGCCGCCGTCAGTGTCAGCCAGTTTGCCGTGGCATACGGAGCTCCATCGCAGTCTTTAACACTGGTAGCATGCCGCGACAGCGTGGCCGTGAACTGTATGTGCAGTTGACGGACTTTGAGCGAGGGCGTATAGTGGGCATGCGGGAGGCCGGGTGGACGTACCGCCGAATTGCTCAACACGTGGGGCGTGAGGTCTCCACAGTACATCGATGTTGTCGCCAGTGGTCGGCGGAAGGTGCACGTGCCCGTCGACCTGGGACCGGACCGCAGCGACGCACGGATGCACGCCAAGACCGTAGGATCCTACGCAGTGCCGTAGGGGACCGCACCGCCACTTCCCAGCAAATTAGGGACACTGTTGCTCCTGAGGTATCGGCGAGGACCATTCGCAACCGTCTCCATGAAGCTGGGCTACGGTCCCGCACACCGTTAGGCCGTCTTCCGCTCACGCCCCAACATCGTGCAGCCCGCCTCCAGTGGTGTCGCGACAGGCGTGAATGGAGGGACGAATGGAGACGTGTCGTCTTCAGCGATGAGAGTCGCTTCTGCCTTGGTGCCAATGATGGTCGTATGCGTGTTTGGCGCCGTGCAGGTGAGCGCCACAATCAGGACTGCATACGACCGAGGCACACAGGGCCAACACCCGGCATCATGGTGTGGGGAGCGATCTCCTACACTGGCCGTACACCACTGGTGATCGTCGAGGGGACGCTGAATAGTGCACGGTACATCCAAACCGTCATCGAACCCATCGTTCTACCATTCCTAGACCGGCAAGGGAACTTGCTGTTCCAACAGGACAATGCACGTCCGCATGTATCCCGTGCCACCCAACGTGCTCTAGAAGGTGTAAGTCAACTACCCTGGCCAGCAAGATCTCCGGATCTGTCCCCCATTGAGCATGTTTGGGACTGGATGAAGCGTCGTCTCACGCGGTCTGCACGTCCAGCACAAACGCTGGTCCAACTGAGGCGCCAGGTGGAAATGGCATGGCAAGCCGTTCCACAGGACTACATCCAGCATCTCTACGATCGTCTCCATGGGAGAATAGCAGCTTGCATTGCTGCGAAAGTTGGATATACACTGTACTAGTGCCGGCATTGTGCATGCTCTGTTGCCTGTGTCTATGTGCCTGTGGTTCTGTCAGTGTGATCATGTGATGTATCTGACCCCGGGAATGTGTCAATAAAGTTTCCCCTTCCTGGGACAATGAATTCACGGTGTTCTTATTTCAATTTCCAGGAGTGTAGGTTGTTAAAACACTGCAAAACACACTTTTAAGTGCTACTGACCCTGAAGTAATCAATCTGTTATGCAAACAGTAAGCATATTATTCTACTTATACAAACATTAGTTTTTGTAAAACATAAAGTACTACACATCAAAATGGTTGCTCAACTATTAGAAAAGTTAGTGGATGATCATCAATTATTATGGCATAGGCAAAGAAGATGTGCCTTTAGCAGGATATAACAATACATGCCTCACCATTTTGAACTTATACCTATGTTTGATTGCTGACAAGGGAACCTCCCCATCGCACCTCCCTCAGATTTAGTTATAAGTTGGCACAGCGGATAGGCCTTGATAAACTGAACACAGATCAATTGAGAAAACAGGAAGAAGTTGTGTGGAACTGTGAAAAAATAAGCAAAATATACAAACTGAGTAGTCCATGGCTCACATATGCAACATCATGGACAATTACACAACAGGATCGCCGTGGTCCCGTGGTAGCGTGTGCAGCTACAGGACAAGAGATCCCTGGTTCAAGTCTTCCCTAGAGTGAAAATTTTACTTTCTTTATTTTTGCATAGTTATTATCTGTCCGTTGGTTCATTGACGTCTCTGTTCACTGTAATAAGTTTAGTGTCTGTGTTTTGCGACCGCATCGCAAAACCGTGAGATTAGTAGACGAAAGGACGTGCCTCTCCAATGGGAACCGAAAACATTTGATCGCAAGGTCATAGGTCAACCGATTCCTCCACAGGAAAACACATCTGATATATTCTATACGACACTGGTAACGGCATGTGCGTCACATGACAGGAATATGTTGTCGACCCACCTAACTTGTACACTTGGCGAATGGGTAAAAAGATTCTTCTACCTTGCCCGATTTAGGTTTTCTTGTGGATGTGTTAATCACTCCCAAAAAAGTGATGAAAACATAAGAGTTTGTCACATAAACTGAAAATAAAAAATTAAACTTTACACTCGATGGAAGATTTGAACCAAGGACCTTGCGTTCCGCAGCTGCTCACGTTTCCACGAGACCACGGCGCTCCTGCGTTCCCAGTGTCCTTGATGTTGCTTATCTTCCCATGAACTACTCAGTTTGTATATTTTGCTTATTTTTTCACAGTTCCACACAACTTCTTCCTGTTTTCTCAGTTGATCTGTGTTCAGTTTTTCAAGGCCTATCGACTGTGCCAAATTATAACTAAATCTGAGGGAGGAGCGATGGGGAGGTTCCCTTGTGAGATAACTCTCTGATTATGTCTTCCTCAAGGCTACGCTATTAAAAAGTGCATTTGCCGCCTGTCTAATAATTCCACACCAATAGCACTGTACCTGGAGCTCCTTTTATTTGCTGTGTTCAGAGTCCAGTGTTGTCAGGTCCAAATTATTTTTTTCCTCCTCATTTCTTACCTTATCGGTCCACCTAAGTTTCAACATTTATCTGTAACACCACATCTCAAATTCTTTGATTCCCACAGTCCATGTTTCACTACCATACAATGCTGTGCTCCAGATATACATTCTCAGGAATTTTTTCCTCAAATTAAGGACTACGTTTGAGACTAGCAGCCTTCTCCTGGCCAGGAATGCCTTTTTTTTCCAGGCTGCTTTTTATGTGCTCCTTGCTTCATCCATCACTTTTTAGTTTGCTGCCTAGGTAGCAGAATACCTTAGCTTCATCTACTTCATGACCATCGATCCTGATGTTAAGGTTCTTGCTGTTTTCATTTCTGCTACTTCTCATTACATTCGTCTTTCTTCAATTTACTCTCAATCCATACTCTGCGTTCATTAGACTGTTCATTCCAGTCAGCATCTCATGCAATTCTACTTCACTTTCACTCAGAATAGTAATGCCTTGAGCGAATCGTATCATTGGTATCCTTTCACCTCGAATTTTAATCCCACTCCAGAATCTTTCTTTTATTTCCATCATTGCTTCTTTGATGTACAGATAGAACAGTATGGGCAAAAGACTGCCTCCCTGTCTTACACCCTTTTTAATCTGAACACTTCGCTCTTGGTCGTCCACTCTTATTATTTCTCTTGGCTCTTGTAGATATTGTATGTTACCCTCACTCCCTATAGCTTACCCCTATTTTCTTCAGAATTTCAAACGTCTTACAGCATTTTACATTGTTGAATGCTTTTCCCAGGTCAACAATGTGTCTTGATTTTTCTTTAGTCTTGCTTCCCTTATCAACTGCAATGTCAGAATGACCTCTCTGGTGCCTTTACATTCCCTAAAGCCAAACTGATTGTCATGTAACATACCCTCAATTTTCTTTTGCATTCTTCTGTATATTATTCTTGTATGTAACTTGGAAGCATCAGCTGTTAAGCTGATTATGAAATAATTCTTGCACTTGTCAGCTCTTGCAGTCTCCGGATGATATTTTTCAAAAAGTCAGATGGTATGTTGCCAGACTCATACGTTCTACGCACCAACGTTACTAGTCGTTTTGTTGTCACTTCACCAATGATTTTAGAAATTCTAATGGAATGTTTTCTACCCCTTCTGTCTTGTTTGATCTTAAGTTGTCCAAAGCTCTTTTAAATTCTTAATTCTATTACTGGATCCTCTATCTCTTCTGAATTGACTCCTGTTTCTTCTTCTGTCACATGAGACGTATCTTCCTCTTCATAGAGGCCTTCGTTAATAATAATAATAATAATAATAATACAATTTTATTGTCATTTGGCTCATTACAGTGATAGAGAAAGACAGGAGCATATGTTTCTACATAAACTACTATATTGATGTAAATTGTTTTACATAAAATAGGTACACATTAGAATACAGTATTTTTGTCTTCAAAAAATTCATCAGTGGTGTAAAACAGATTGTTTGTTAGTAGCTTGTATAATTTAGCTTAAAAATATTTACAGGTAGTTCTTTAAAGTCAGCACTTAGTCTCTTAAACATCCTTAGTCCAAGAACTAAGTAGGAGTTCTGTGATTTTGATAATCTATGATATGGCACGTCTACAGATGTTCTGTTTCTAGTATTATGGCTATGAATATCACTTCTCAACACAAAATTAGAGACATTGTTTCTAATGTACAATAAAACATTGTAGATGAATAAGTTTACTACTGTAAGACACTGCAATTTAATAAACAGAGTTTTACAATGTTCTGTTTTATCAGAATCCGTTATTATTCTTATTACTTTCTTACTTTATACATTGTACTCTTTCCACTTATCCGCTCTCTCTCCTCTGCATTTAGCAGTGGAATTTGCATTGCACTGTTAATGTTACCAATCTTCATTTTCAATGTCAAAAAAGTTTGTTTTGATTTTCCCACATGATGATTCAGTCCAGTTGACTATCATTTCTTTTTCGATTTCTTCACATTTTTCAGGCAGCCATTTCGTCTTAGCTTTCTGCGCTTCCTATTTATTTCATTCCTTAGCAACTCAAACAAATCTTTTCACGTTTATAAGCTGTGTCACAATTTTTTTGTGATTTTTTAAACATTCTTCATTACAACAGTATCTATTGCAGTTTTCAAAATAAATCTTATTTTTCTCATCACTGTGGTCTTATTTATTGCCTAATATACTGATTTTTCTCTCTATTTTGCATTTATGCTTGTTCCTGTTGTTGTATTGTTTGTTACATTTATCACAGAAGTATGATGACCCTAAGAATGCTCACATACAGTTAATTACGTCAAAATGGTTTTCATTATTATACAGATATATCTTTATTGCTTTCTCGGGACCACAGTAACAACTGACTTGAAATTTTTTGCACATACAAGATTTACTTGAATATCTAGTAGTTACTCAACATTTTCAGTATCATCTAGAGCAAATCCTTCTTCATTGTATTCACCTAATTGGCTACATAATATCTTTGTTAACTCTTTTTGTAATTTGTATTTATATTCTTCTCCAATTTTTCTTAATTTCACCAGTAGTTGGTTCTCTATCTAAAATATTATTTGTCTGGTATGTTAATGCAACTATTATTGCTCTAGGGCAACACAGATTATGGTTCAAATGGCTCTGAGCACTATGGGACTCAACTGCTGAGGTCATTAGTCCCCTAGAACTTAGAACTAGTTAAACCTAACTAACCTAAGGACATCACAAACATCCATGCCCGAGGCAGAATTCGAACCTGCGACCATAGCGGTCTTGCAACACAGAATATCACTGTTATTAATTCTACTAATACAGTTTTAGGCTTTTTATCATCAACTAAATTTATTAATTTTTTGCCTCCACTGCTGCCTCTAGGAATCGCTAACTTTTGAATATTAAATGAGGTCTCTGCTATGTCAATAGTCGTATCAGAAGTTAAGATTCTCTGATTTTGTTTCACAAAACTTGAACAGATTCTCGAGTATTATTTGATGCATTATAGCCCGTAGGAACTGGATAAAATATTTTTGGGTTTTTGTTTGTTATATTCAACTTATCTACGTTTCTAAAATTAGTTCTCCTTTTTGCTGCTGCTACTATTGAATTCAGTGCTTTCGTTCGATGATCTGTTTTATCACTAATGGTATTGAGTTTATATAGAAAAGACTATAGAATTTAATAAAGTCATAATTAGGAAAGGCTATCGAATTTAATAAAGTCATATATATATAGGGTGTTTGAAACAAAAAATGACCTACATATGCCAAATTTGAAATTTACGGTCATGTATGCCACCACACCCCTTTATTTCTGTTACAGAAACAAGTATTATTTCGAAAAGAACTGTGAACTTTCTGTTTCCAGCTATTGAATGTATGATACATTGTATATGTTGGCAACAGCGCAGGTTTCTAGTGTCTGTCAATGGTTAACTTTCCTAGTATTTAATTTTGTTTCGCTGAAACAGTTTGGTCACGTGTTACTGAATGTTTATTGCCCAAGTGCTACATGTATTTGTAGAACTACATGTCCTTTAGTGTGCAGGCAATAAGAACTATGCCACACATCAAGAAATTCAATGTAAGGAAATTTCGTGTTAACCAAGTCACAAACAAAGCAAGCGACACTGTTGAAAAAAATGGTTCAAATGGCTCTGAGCACTATGGGACTTAACATCTGAAGTCTTCAGTCCACTAGAACTAAGAACTACTTAAACCTAACTAATCTAAGGACATCACACACATCCATGCCTGAGGCAAGATTCGAACCTGCGACCTTAGAAGTCACGCAGTTCCGGACTGAAGTGCATAGAACCGCTCAGCCACTGTGGCTGTTCAAAGTAACCGATGTATCAGTTCTTCAGGGAACAAACTCCCACATGACATGCTTCCTGGTGATTCAAATTTTTGTTTTAACAATGGTGCTGTTTGTAGTGGATTTGTTGTTGCTGATGTGGGCATCTTATCTTCTTTAACAAAGGAAGTGATGAAATGTAAACAATGTGATTGTGTAGGCTATCTGGAAATAACTGAACAACTAAGTAGCATGAAAGGTTTGTAGTGGATTTGTTGTTGTTGATACGGGCATCTGATCTTCTTTGATAAAGGAAGTGGCAAAATGTAAACAATGTGATAGTGTAGGCTGTCTGGAAATAACTGAACAACAAAGTAGCAGGAAGGGTTTAGCGTCAAAATTAGTTGTTCTATGTAGATTGTGCAATAAATCTACCTCAAAAATGACTTCGAACATTGTACATAATTCATATGATGTGAATTTGAAGTTAGTGTATGTAATGCATGCAATAGCAAAAGGAAAAAAGGCTGCTCAAACGTTTTGTGGTTTGATGAACCTTCCTCCTCCTCTCAGTAGGTTCAGCAAGTACATAAAAATACTTTTAGGTGCTTGATGGTTGTGTCTAAAAGCATCTATGAAACGTGCACTAGAAGAAACTGTAAATATTAGTGGAACCAGGGACATTGCTGTTGCACTTAATGGGACATGGCAATGTCGAGGACATTGGTCCTTGGGTGATGCTGTAAGAACTACTTCAATGGAGAATGGAAAATTTGTTGATGTTGAGTACTTATACAGGGTGTTACAAAAAGGTACGGCCAAACTTTCAGGAAACATTCCTCACACACAAATAAAGAAAAGATGTTATGTGGACATGTGTCCGGAAATGCTTAATTTCCATGTTAGAGCTCATTTTAGTTTCTTGAGTATGTACTGTACTTCCTCGATTCACCACCAGTTGGCCCAATTGAAGAAAGGTAATGTTGACTTCGGTGCTTGTGTTGACATGCGACTCATTGCTCTACAGTACTAGCATCAAGCATATCAGTATGTAGCATCAACAGGTTAGTGTTCATCACGAACGTGGTTTTGTAGTCAGTGCAATATTTACAAATGCGGAGTTGGCAGATGCCCATTTGATGTATGGATTAGCATGGGGCAATAGCCGTGGCGCGGTACGTTTGTATCGAGACAGATTTCCAGAACGAAGGTGTCCCGACAGGAAGACGTTCGAAGCAATTGATCGGCGTCTTAGGGAGCACGGAACATTCCAGTCTATGACTCGCGACTGGGGAAGACCTAGAATGACGAGGACACCTGCAATGGACGAGGCAATTCTTCGTGCAGTTGACGATAACCCTAATGTCAGCGTCAGAGTAGTTGCTGCTGTACAAGGTAACGCTGACCACGTCACTGTATGGAGAGTGCTACGGGAGAACCAGTTGTTTCCGTACCATGTACAGCGTGTGCAGGCACTATCAGCAGCTGATTGGTCTCCACGGGTACACTTCTGCGAGTGGTTCATCCAACAATGCGTCAATCCTCATTTCAGCGCAAATGTTCTCTTTACGGATGAGGCTTCATTCCAACCTGATCAAATTGTAAATTTTCACAATCAACATGTGTGGGCTGACGAGAATCCGCACGCAATTGTGCAATCACGTCATCAACACAGATTTTCTGTGAACGTTTGGGCAGGCATTGTTGGTGATGTCTTGATTGGGCCCCATGTTCTTCCACCTACGCTCAATGGAGCACGTTATCATGATTTCGTACGAGATACTCTACCTGTGCTGCTAGAACATATGCCTTTACAAGTACGACACAACATGTGGTTCATGCACGATGGAGCTCCTGCACATTTCAGTCAAAGTGTTCGTATGCTTCTCAACAACAGATTCAGTTACTGCTGGATTGGTAGAGGCGGACCGATTCCATGGCCTCCTCGCTCTCCTGACCTCAACCCTCTTGACTTTCATTTATGTGGCCATTTGAAAGCTCTTGTCTACGCAACCCCGGTACCAAATGTAGAGACTCTTTGTGCTCATATTGTGGACGGCTGTGGTGCAATACGCCATTCTCCAGGGCTGCATCAGCGCATCAGGGATTCCAAGCGACGGAGGGTGGATGCATGTATCCTCGGTAACGGAGGACATTTTGAACATTTCCTGTAACAAAGTGTTTGAAGTCACACTGGTACGTTCTGTTGCTGTGTGTTTCCATTCCATGATTAATGTGATTTGAAGAGTAGTAATAAAATGAGCTCTAACATGGAAAGTAAGTGTTTCCGGACACATCTCCACATAACATATTTTCTTTCTTTGTGTGTGAGGAATGTTTCCTGAAAATTTGGCTGTACCTTTTTGTAACACGCTGTATACATACTGCCACACCTCCCGTGGTAACACTGAAGGACATACTGAACACCAGTGTTCTAAGAATTGTGATGGTTATAGTGGAGGTATGGGGTGTGCTGGAGCTCTACAAATATTTCAGTGGTCGGTGCCCATTTCTAACATTAGATATATGAAGTACCTAGGCAATGGGGACTCTAAAGCTTTCAACAAAATTAATGAGTTCAATGTATATGGTGATACCTTGGTAACAAAACTGGAGTGCTGCAGACAGGTGGAAAAGATGGAGGGTGCTAGATTGAGGAAGCTATGAAGAGAAATAAAAGGAAAGTTCCTATCTGGTGGAAAATCTCACTGTGGCTGAGGCAGATTAACAGAAACTGAAATGGACTTTCTTCAGAGTTATTATGGACTGCCCATTAGACAAACTGCAACTCTGAATGACGTTACAGCAATGAGAAAAGCTTTATGACCCATCTGCTTTCATAAGTTGTCCACAGATGACCACCCTGTTCTTGGACTTTGCCCTAAAGGAGCAGATTCTTGGTGTGGTTACGAAAATGCAAAAGAAGTCGTTAAATAACCTTAAGGTTTCTCTTCCTGAGCCTGTTACAAATTAAATAAAATCTAGTTTTAGAGACCTGAGTGACCCTGTTTTGCTTAGTAAAGTCTTCATGAGGCCACTCAGAATACAAATTAAAGTTTCAACCATTACATATGGGAAAGGTACCCAAGAATGTTTTTGTAGGACTAAATACATTAAACGTTGGTGTACTAGACGCAGTGATATGTTTCAATGATGGGGTGATAGGAAGGTTTGAAGTCCTGAGAAATTCAGGCATAAAATGTGGCTCTAATATGGAAAATCAATTGCTTGTGTGTGACAGACAATGGTCACTTGAACCTGAAAGATTCGCTCTTCAAGTTACCAAAGAATCAAGAAGTGCTAAAAGGAATGCAAAGAGTAAGCTTTAAGATGAAGAAATGCTTCAGGAATTTTATGAGGCACAGTTTAATTGGTCTCTTTACTTCATTAGCAATTTCCCGCAGTTGTATTTTTCAGGACTCAGGTACAAATATTTCCTAAAGTTTATAAAGCATTGCTCTAATATTTTTTCTGTAACTTGAAATAGTCTATTGTTAAGTAGTAGTCCTAAGCTTTATTGAAGAATCAAATAAATTAGGGAAAAATAACAGTTTTATTAGGAAAGAAATTATAAAAATTAAAATGTAGTGCGTAATATTTTTTTATCCTTGTAAAATATGTAATAGGTGGAATTAAATAGGTCTAGTACTTCTTCCATCATCTCACGCATATCTGGTAAGAAATTGGTTTCCTAAGAACATATAACATTGGATTAAATGATACCCAAATTAAAGGAAGCTTTTTGGGAAAAAAAGCATCAATTTTTTGTAATTTTTTTAATAATCCTAAACAGGTTCAAAAACATTCAAAATACTTCTAATTTGTTTAGAAAGTGTGCTGCATTACCTGATATCAACAATCTGTAAAACACAAACATTATAAACAGTGCCTGAAAGATATCTGTGTTGATTTTTACATAATATTGAGCCAGAAAAGTACCCTGTATGTTTAAAGACAATTTTTTTAGTCTACAGAACAATCTTTAAATTTTTCAGTAAATCTCGGTCTTATGTCTTTTATCTCAAAAAAATCGTTTTAAATGGTTTGACCTTCTTTTCTTGCTCATATACTCTGCTGCTGAATGCATAAATTTGCTCTAGTCTTACTATTTTTCTTGTCTTGGTGGTTATTAATTAAGTAAAGGTTTTTTAAATTACAACTACCAGTCACAAACTTCATTAATTATTGTATTACTGATTTATTTAGCGACATGTTTTGAGGGAATACCTCATCTTCAGGTTAAATGGCATTACAAAAACAATTTTACAATAAGGTCATCCTGATATTACATAGTCTTTTCATTATTGTTTTGGTTATCTTTGCTCTTCTGGCATGGCAAAGATAACCACAGCAATAATGAAAGGACTATGTAACATCAGTATGACCTTATTGTAAAATTGTTTTTGTAATGCCATTCAGCCTGAAGATGAGGTATTCTCTTGAAACATGTCACTAAATGCTGGCTGGAGTGTCCGTGCGGTTCTGGGCGCTACAGTCTGGAACCGAGTGACCGCTATGGTCGCAGGTTCGAATCCTGCCTCGGGCATGGATGTGTGTGATGTCCTTAGGTTAGTTAAGTTTAATTAGTTCTAAGTTCTAGACGACTGATGACCTTAAAAGTTAAGTCGCATGGTGCTCAGAGCCATTTGAACCATGTCGCTAAATAAATAAGTAATACAATAGTTAACATAGTTTGTGACTGGGAGTGGTAATTTAAAAAACCTTTACATAGTTCTTGAAACAGTCACAGTCGAAAAATAGTCAAAAGGCTTCAAATTCTAAATTAAATAAATCATATTTTTTAAATATGCTGTATATTCACTAGTTATTCCTTCAGCAATAATCACGGAGTTGAGCGACTGTAAACTTTCTCAACAAAGCTTCCATTTTATTCCCTTTTATTAAAGAATTTTTTTCTTTAGATTTCTGAAAAAGGGGACCTTTAAGTGGTGGCAAATTATGTGAAATAATTAAATTAATTACATCATCGTTTATAAATCTGGTATATGCTTGTAAATTATTCATTCTGCAACAACGATGAAGTTGAGTGACTGTAGGCTCTCTCAAACTCACAGGCATTTATTAAAGGTAAAAAGAAATAGACTTCTGAAAGAATGGGAGGTCACGATATTTTGTTTTCAGTCAGTTTTATGTCCTTGGCTGTGAGTAAATGTTTTTTTTTAGATCATTTTAATTGTTTCTTTTCCACATTTAAATACTACACTCCTGGAAATTGAAATAAGAACACCGTGAATTCATTGTCCCAGGAAGGGGAAACTTTATTGACACATTCCTGGGGTCAGATACATCACATGATCACACTGACAGAACCACAGGCACATAGACACAGGCAACAGAGCATGCACAATGTCGGCACTAGTACAGTGTATATCCACCTTTCGCAGCAATGCAGGCTGCTATTCTCCCATGGAGACGATCGTAGAGATGCTGGATGTAGTCCTGTGGAACGGCTTGCCATGCCATTTCCACCTGGCGCCTCAGTTGGACCAGCGTTCGTGCTGGACGTGCAGACCGCGTGAGACGACGCTTCATCCAGTCCCAAACATGCTCAATGCGGGACTGATCCGGAGATCTTGCTGGCCAGGGTAGTTGACTTACACCTTCTAGAGCACGTTGGGTGGCACGGGATACATGCGGACGTGCATTGTCCTGTTGGAACAGCAAGTTCCCTTGCCGGTCTAGGAATGGTAGAATGATGGGTTCGATGACGGTTTGGATGTACCGTGCACTATTCAGTGTCCCCTCGACGATCACCAGTGGTGTACGGCCAGTGTAGGAGATCGCTCCCCACACCATGATGCCGGGTGTTGGCCCTGTGTGCCTCGGTCGTATGCAGTCCTGATTGTGGCGCTCACCTGCACGGCGCCAAACACGCATACGACCATCATTGGCACCAAGGCAGAAGCGACTCTCATCGCTGAAGACGACACGTCTCCATTCGTCCCTCCATTCACGCCTGTCGCGACACCACTGGAGGCGGGCTGCACGATGTTGGGACGTGAGCGGAAGACGGCCTAACGGTGTGCGGGACCGTAGCCCAGCTTCATGGAGACGGTTGCGAATGGTCCTCGCCAATACCCCAGGAGCAACAGTGTCCCTAATTTGCTGGGAAGTGGCGGTGCGGTCCCCTACGGCACTGCATAGGATCCTACGGTCTTGGCGTGCATCCGTGCGTCGCTGCAGTCCGGTCCCAGGTCGACGGGCACGTGCACCTTCCGCCGACCACTGGCGACAACATCGATGTACTGTGGAGACCTCACGCCCCACGTGTTGAGCAATTCGGCGGTACGTCCACCCGGCCTCCCGCATGCCCACTATACGCCCTCGCTCAAAGTCCGTCAACTGCACATGCGGTTCACGTCCACGCTGTCGCGGCATGCTACCAGTGTTAAAGACTGCGATGGAGCTCCGTATGCGACGGCAAACTGGCTGACACTGACGGCGGCGGTGCACAAATGCTGCGCAGCTAGCGCCATTCGACGGCCAACACCGCGGTTCCTGGTGTGTCCGCTGTGCAGTGCGTGTGATCATTGCTTGTACAGCCCTCTCGCAGTGTCCGGAGCAAGTATGGTGGGTCTGACACACCGGTGACAATGTGTTCTTTTTTCCATTTCCAGGAGTGTATTTATCTTTTTGTTTGTCTTCTAGTTGACATATCTTGCCTCTACATGAGAGTTTGTATGTAGATCCACAGTTAAAGTAAAAACAAAGAATGCCTTTACTTTCTTGACAGCCTATACATTTTTTACAGCCTGTTTGTTGTTAATCATTCGAAGTTATATTAATTTTAGATAACTTCCACCGTTGTTTATAATAATTCTGAAGGTAAGTCTAGCATCTACTTGAGTGCTTGTCACTAGATAGTGGATTTAATTAAAAACAACTAAAATCTTTAATTTCTTGAGTGCCAATACATTTCTTTGTTGAATTATCACAGTCATTATTGTTCATGGATCAATATTTCAGAATGCTCATCCTTTGATATTTGTTTTAAATGATTCTTATAATATTTAGTTGCAATATAATTTCCCTATACACAGAGAACTCAATTATTATTGTACATATTTTTTATAGTTTTCCTCACATTCTTTACAAATATGTGAATAATTATCCCTTGTATATATGTATGGATAAAAATTATCAGTTGACTTCTCTATTTTACATTTTTTACACATCTGGTACACTTACATTGTCTGAGAGAAATTACCATTATTTCACTTAAAATTATTCATTAATAAATGAATCATGTTAGTGTAGTTGTGTGCTAGATAACCATATAGATAAAATATAGATAAAATATTTTAACTGTACTAGCAATTCTACTGTGTATTTTGTATTTCATTTATGAGTTTTCAGTACATCAAGCATTTCATGGAAAAGAAATTGTGATCTATAATGACAGACTCTTAAAGAAACATAGCTAAACATTTCCAAATGCATTAACCATAAGAATTATCAACTGAATTTAGAAAGTTGGTTTAAAGACATTTGAAGAAAATAATGTGTTGATTACAAATGATATTTTAACTTTTTTGTATGGATTTCCAGATGGGAAAAAATTTCCCACTTAAAAATTGTGCTAGAATTAATAAAATTTAAAATTGAATAATTGCAACAATCCAAAGCACATCCACTTCAGAATTGCCTATAACGAATATTTTTGAATTTATTAACCATAACAATTATCAGTTGGGTAACTGGTTTAAAGATATTTGCATTTCTTTATTTAATCAAAAGAATATTTTAATTACTAACGATATTTTATTTTTATTAAATATTTAATTTGAGGGTGCAGGATGCCATGTCCTAAAAAATTGAAAAACATTAAATATAATTAATAGATTTAAAAAAATTATAACCTAGAATATATCTAAATTAACATGACAATCCTCCAGCTTTATAATATGAATATATTCAAAACGAGATTAAAACACCTCTAATTTATTCCAAAAAACGTGAATTTAAGAACTAAGGTTGCAAATGGAATTAAAGATTATTATATAACAGTTGAGGATATATTAGTCAATTATCTAAACGATACAGCATCTGTTGAAAAAAACGATTACAACTGCAAGAAAAGGAAAAAGAATGGTTACATTTAAAAGACATAGTAACTGAAAGAGTAGAGATGAAGAAAGAACAAATTATTTACGTTACCAGATCCAAACAGTATGCCAAGAAAAATTATTTGAAAGTTGTTGTCTTATTGTCTAAAAACATTCTTTCAGAAAGATTACCTGGTTATGATAGTGGAAGACCTACATTAGGTAAAATATTTTATGTTCGAGAGTATATTAATATTTATTTTGATGTACACAGAGCAGATAAAAGTAAAGAGATATACAATATTCACTTTAACAGTGTATCTTTTATTATTGAGAAATTATGTGACCAGTCCAATGATACTGCTGATAAAACAAATAAGAAGTGAAAAAATATTTATGAGGAAATTTTGAGTGTGCCCACCATATAGCCGGCCAGAGTGGCCGTGCGGTTCTAGGCGCTACTGTAATAAAAAAGAAAAAAGAGAAGAAAAGAAAGGGTTGAAAATGTGGAAAGAAATGGTGAATAAAAGGGGTTTTTAAAATCGTTAATGACCGTGAAAAATGGAAAGAATGAAATGAAAATTGGACGTCGTATTACAGAAAAGCTATCAGACTTAGTGATTCGGGAAAGATATTGTTGGGTGGTCCTTTTGGCGTTTCTGAGCAAAAGTCAAACCAATTTCCACTACAAAAATTATTTGAAAGAGAACAGAGAATAACAAATGTGATTAACAGGGGAAAATGGCGTAGATAAGAGTTCATTCATTACCAATTTAATATGTCTTCTCTCGTGCAGTGTCCGGGTCTTGTTCTCCAACAATCTCCTGCTTCATTTCTGCATGAAAAGTCAGAGCTGCTCCTAAATCTTGCAGTAAATTTCATCGTCAAGGAATTACTAATGTCTACAAATTAAAACCATCTTGGTATTGAATGCAATGTACCTTACGGCTGCTTCCATCCTCCAAATTTCATACAAGCTTCCACAATACTATGTCTGCACATCAATAAGTTTTTACGTCTGAATCATACCAAGACTAACGAATAAGTTTTTACATCTGAATCAAACTACGACTAGCGAATAAGTGAAATTAAGCTTCTGCTCTCAAGAGACAATAGCGGGTAGAAAACAAAAAGGGTTACGATTGTTGTACCTTCATTTTCTTATGTATTTTCTCTGCCGTCAAGCGCTCATACAGCTGCGACGGTATAATTTATATCTGAGGGAATGAGTGTAGTGTGGCGAAATTTAAAATCCCACTACATTGCCCCCTTGACTGTCACGCTAAAACATTTAGCGTGCCAGGCTAGCAAACAATATAATAGATATACCTAAATGTCAATGTATGTATACATATTTTCATAGGAAGGGCCACGTGCATTCATAGGCGATAATCTTTGTCAATACTTTATTCTAAACCTATATATTAAATACAATTGTTACAGTTTTGATTCTTTTTACAAAATTAATATAAACATACTTACATAGAGTTTGAGCAAGCTGCTCGCCAGCGCAGTTAATGTTGTGTGCTTCCAGCGTTGGTTTCCCAATGCATCTCTGGCAGCACGTAGTCTTGCGCAATAGCATCACTGAATCGTCGCATACGGCAGTTTCAAAATTGCTGTGTTATAACTGTCTTGCACAGTATTCACTTTCACATAGTGTTCATTGAAAATGAAATACTCAATGTGGCTTTAGATGTATTAAATAGAAGAAACAGAGAAACAGATGCACTGTTAATAATTTAAGATCAAAGTTTTTTTTAAATGATTCAGTGATGACAGTGATTATACTTACTATGTCATTAGAACAAAAAGGAAAAATTTACAAACACAGTTGCTCGTTATTCACACTAGACATCCACATTGTGAAGAAATGTTAAGTCTTAATAATGTTCCTAAGTCAGTAATTTATACCAAAGAATGAAAGAAAATTTCCACTTCATTAGCTATCATATTTATTTTAATATTTCAAATGATTAAACACAAGAATAACTGATTAACGATGTAATATATCTTCACCAGACTGAGTTATAGTTTTAAACACATCCTTTCAACTACCTAACAAAAATTCAACTTTTAAAAAAATAGGAGGGTTCCTATTCAGTCCCTCCACAAAAATTCAAAAACAGTTTGTTCACTATTTTTTGTCTATAAATAACGGGTAGTTACTCATCACAGTCACAAAAATTCAACTTTTTCACTGTTGTAACTGTAAGGAAAGGTAGTGATTGAAAAAATTGAGCATTGAATTTTTAAACATTTTAACTATCGATAATCTGTTTTTTAAAGTATTCATAAACAATACGAATGCCTTCCCCATTTAGGTCATATAAATAACTCACATTTTCTGCAGTTAGCTGATTTATGAGTTTAGATGTATCTTGTTTAGAATAACATATGACTAAGAAGAATGACAGTCCATGTTTTTTCATTCTCAGTATAGTCATTTATATATAAAAAATTTTGTGGGATAATTTTTTCTTTATGTACCTAATTATTATGTGAATTATCAAATACCAGTCATTTAACATATACTTTATCTCCTTTCTTTCTTAATACTTTTTCAGTAAGGTATACATCTGGATATTTCGATTCCTGCAGTTCTAGTTCGTAAAAATTTCCTTCCATGACTTTCAGTTTATATAATATTTATGAAAACATAGTCAGCGATCTTAAAAGACGAGTATCGAGGGTTGACGGAACTTATCTAGCAGTGTCCATCCACAGCTCTGGAGTCTAAAGATGACTCTTTCATAGAGTTGAAACCGGTCACTCAATCCAATATAAAAATATGTTAACAAGATTGCGATCAAGACTGTTTTAAATTTTAATTTCAGTTTATATCTGATTAGATTGGAAAGAGTAACAGATTCAGTTTAAGAACTTTATGTTGACCCATTAGCTGTGCATCCTTTTTCGGAAAGTCTTTTAAGTTTACTGATTCTAACTTTTTCTTTTATTTTACATTTAGCAGCTTCATTAGACGCAAAAGTAGTGGGTTTATATTTTTTTTCATTATATTCTATTGGCTTCATTTTTACTGTTGAATGCTTTGTGTTGTTGTATTCATCAATTAGACAGAGCAGTATTCGTCCAAAAATCATGAAATGGACTACCAACACAGCAGGGTCTTGGCACAGACGTCTAAATACTGGGACAGCGTCGTTAGAGAGGCTATCGAAATACGTACCAGGGACGGACTCATCAACTGAGATTGTGACTACAACCTCAGCAGGGCATGGGAAGCAGCACTGAGTCTAATTAAGAAAGACATTCTGCAAAGGAAACGAATGGGCGGCTAAGGTGGACACCACCACAGATGCTGTTTGGACTCTGCTACTCACTCCAACTGCCATCTAGTGGCAGCTTCAAACTGGGCAGGTCAGACTGTCCAGTATAGTCTGCTCCCTGTCGGAATAACTTGTAAACCTACGTGCGGAAGTGGATCTCCCAGGTCCTTTGTGCGCGCAGGTAGGATTAGCCATTGTAACGGCCGTGCAGGTCGCTGCGAGACCCTGTAGCGGACCGGCGTGTATGTCTTCCATCTAAGCCAGGAGCCACAGTTGGCACACTGTCTGTGCAAGTTGTAAAGTTTAATGTAATAAACAATTATACCAAACTACTTGTTCCGTCTAGTTATTGTGAGTGGAAACATGGGGAGGACAGTAAGTCCTCTTGCACTATACGTTCACACTCCAATGTGCTACCACGTGAGGAAGAGGGCGCGTGCACAGATGCCAATGCCAGCGTCTCACCGATCGCAGATGTGCGGGCGCTGAGTGCAGAGAGAACGCCTCCCGAGGGGAGGGGATTTAAGATGTCCTCCCACCATCACGAGCTCAGTTCGTCAGCGCACCTGACGATGGCGACATGTCTGATCGCCGAAATATTGTGCCTGTTGGACACTATGGAGCAGCAGTACACCTGTGGACTGTTCGAGCAAGAAATATGCCTGGAGAAACGGAAGAATCACGACTTTAATATTGTTTAATTGGTGTGCTATCATTAAATTCTTCTAACTGATATTAAGAATAAGGAACCATTTGTTTTTCAACTTCTCTATTTTCTTTAATTACTTTCAATATTTTATCACTTAATCCTGGGATATTTTGTTTTACTTGTTCTGTTGGATCGACATCGGGTTGAAATCTTTCTTATATTTTTCATACTCTGTTCTAGATGTTTTTTCTACTTTTAAATTACTCTTTTAATAATTCTTTTATTGCTCTATTTCGTCTGACATTTTTAACAACCTCTGGGTAGTATTTTGCAAACATTTATTAGTCATGAAAAAACATTAACTAAAACTTGCTTTATCAATCAATGATTATGATCGATGATTGTGATAAATGATTGTGATCAACGATAATGATTAACAGCTATGATCAACAGTTATGTTCTTAATATTTTTATTCTTCCCCCATATTTTCCTTCATTTGGTGTCCTAGTCATGTCTATTCTAAAAAATCCTATCGCATCATTCCAAATTTTACTTCACATTTCTCCAAAATTATCAGTCTTCAACTCACTACCAACAAACTCACAATAAATACACTATGTGATCAAATGTTTTCGGACACCTGGCTGAAGATGACTTACAAGTTAGTGGCGCCCTCCATCAGTAATGCTGGAATTCAATATGGTGTTGTTCCACACTCACCTGTGATGACAGCTTCCACTCTCACAGGATTACGTTCAATCAGGTGCTGGAATGTTTCTTGGGGAATGGCAGCCCATTCTCACGGAGTGCTGCACTGAGCACAGATATCGGTGTCGGTCAGTGAAACCTGGCGTTGCAAAACATCCCAAAGGCGTTGTATAGGATTCAGGTCAGGACTCTGTGCAGGTCAGTCTATTACAGGGATTTTATTATCGTGTAACCACTCCACCACAGGCCATGCATTATGAACACTGCACAATCATGTTGAAAGATGCAATTGCCATCCCCAAATTGCTGTTCAACAGTGGGAAGCAACAAGGTGCTTAAAACATCAATGTAGACCTGTGATGTGATAGTACCATGATAAACAACAAGGGGTGCAAGGCCCCTTCATGAAAAACACGACCACACTGTGACACCACCGCTTCCAGATTTTCCTGTTGGCACTACACACACTGGCAGATGACGTTCACCGGGCATTTGTCGTACCCACACCCTGCTATCGGATGGCTACATTGTGTACCATGATTTGTCACTCCACACAACATTTTTCCACTGTTCAATCGTCTAATGTTTACGCTCCTTACATCAAGGGAGGTGTCGTTTGGCATTTACTAGCGTGACGTGGGGCTTATGACCAGCTGCTCGACCAAGAAATCCAAGTTTTCTCACCTCCCGCCTAACTGTCATAGTACTTGTAGTGGATCCTGATGCAGTTTGGAATTCCTGTATGATGGTCTGGATGGATGTCTGCAGATTACACATTACACATTGCACTCTTCAAGTGTTGGCAGTCTCTGTCAGTCAACAGAAGAGGTCGACGCTTTAGTGCTGTACGTCTCCCTTCAGGTTTCCACTTGACTATCACATCAGAAACGGTTGACCTAGGGATGTTTGAGAGTTTGGAAATCTCGCATACAGACGTATGACACAAGTGACACCCAATCTCCTGACTACATTTGCAGTCCATGAGTTCTTCTCTCTCATGATGCATAATAACTATTGAGGTCGCTGATGTGGAGCACCTGGCAGTAGGTGGCAGCACAATGCACCTAATATCCAAAACGTATGCTTTTGGGCGTGTCTGGATACTTTGATCACATTAATTGGTGTCATTGTGTGTGAAAATATTTAACAAATTAGGATTATCACTGACTAATTGTTTTGGTATTTTTGAATAAGTTTGAGCTAAGTAAAACAGTCTATTCCTTTTTGTCCACCTCCAGTGAAATATTCCTTAACTATATCTTGATTTTCAGGAATATATTTATCAGAAACTACAACTGAATTTTCTTGACAGTGATCTAATGGAATAATTTCATCATTATTTTCAATAAAAGTAGCCATTTTTTCATTATGCTTGTCTTCAATTGTTTACACATTTTTATAAATTTTGGGTATTTTGGTTGATCTAAGCTTTTGGAACAAATGTACAAACGATTAATTTTCTCCCATTTCAACCATTCTGGAGCTAAGATAATTTTCAATCATTAATGTATTTTTCCCACAACCACTTGGTCCTATTATTGCACATTGAGTAGAATTTGGTAAAAATTTACCAAGTTATTTTTTGTTTCTTTTCTGTAATAGTTATTTTGGTTCCTGGTCGGGTTTATTCATTTAATAACATTTTTATTAGTAAATGAGTAGATTCTTTCAGTTGAGAGGTAAATCCTCTATTCATAAAAAAGGTTAACTGTGCTAATACAAGAAACTAATAACAATGTTGCACTAATATTTTTTTATTCAACTTTTTTAACTACATACAGGGTGATTCACAAATATATATATAAATTTTTTATTATGATATTCTACAATTGAAACTAAAGATTAAAAGTTCATATAAACATAGATTCACAACACTTTAGTTAAGGTGTTATGGCTAATAAAAGATTTTGCCTGAAAATTAGCAACATCGCTAATGTGGAACCATCGCAAAACTGTACGAGGTTAAAGTAAAGCACAATTTCCATTTATTTTGTTGTTATTGGTCTGGTGAATCTAATGAAACATGTCCCAGACGTGAATCTGCAATAGTTTTCCAGAACATCCAGAGAAGCAAAGATTATTATACAAGTAAATTAGTTTACTCGCCATTAAGAATGTAGAAACATTTATATTATTGATGGCAACCGTTAGTGAGTTGTTTCAGTCGATTCCTAAACTTGCAATGAGTTAGAGTTCTCTATTATTAATTGAAAGAACATAATAACAAGCGTGAAACCACATAGTAACTGTTACAGTTTGTAAATTATCTATGAAAATAGGGATGTCTTTGAAATTTACGACGGAGGAATACGCCAATATGGTTTTATTTATGGCAAATGTGATGGTAATCCTATGGCTGCAGTTAATGAATATCGCATACATTATCCAATTCAGAGGATTCTGAATGCATGAATCATTAATGGATCATTTTGAATGTTGCAGCAGACAGGTTCTCCACCTAACGTTCATAATCAGTACAAGCCCTCGATATGTGAAGATAATGATGAGGATATTAGGGATGCTGTTCAACATAGCCCTGGTACCAGTACATGACGTACCTATTAACAATTAGGCATTTCACGATCTATGGTATGGTGTATACAGAAGTACAATAAACTCTATCCTTACCATAAACAAAAAGTACATCATTTACATCCAGGAGATTATGCCCTTCCCTTGGAGTTGTGCAACTGGTTATATACTAATCGGCAGTACACAAATACGTTTTACTTACTGAGGAGAAACATTTTAGTTGAGGTAATATAAACAATTTACAAAACGAGCTCATATGGTCTGAAGCAAACCTACATGCAACATTGCAAAGCAATTTCCAGCAGCGATTTAGCATAAATGTCTGGTGTGGTATACTCAACACACACTTTATTGGACCATTCATTTTCCCAGGATGTCTACTGGCGAGACATACTTACAATTCCTTCAAGAAGAAATGCCCCACTTGCTCGAAGATGTGTCACTTGCTACGCGATTGCAAATGTATATTCAACATGATGGCACAACTCCACATTCCACCAGCGCCATTAATACACATTTAAACGAAAATTCTCCCCATAAATGGATTGGTCATGGTGCTACAAGTCCGTGGCTTCCCAGATTGCACTATTTAACACTGTGGATTTTTGTGCAGGGGGCTGGATGAAACACATAGTTTATGAGGACGAAGTCAATACATGTGAGGCATTCCTTGCTCACATTTTGAATGCAATAGACAAAATTAAGAACAACCCTGTGAAACTGGAATTTTTTCATACACATGCAGCTAAATGCATTGAACTCAGTGGGGAAATTTTTATACATTAGTTGTGAATGTATTGTGAACTGTGTGTACACTGTACAACTTCCTTAACACTGAGCTTTGTTTTTTCTGGTTTAACATGAATTCACATGTGCTATGGTATTAATAAAAGCAGGTATTCTGACACATTCATACAGTTCCAATTAACGTTATGACCATCATTTCTCGAAAATTAAATTCTCTACAACATATGTTGAAAATTTTGTGCAATTGGCTGGAATTCACGTAACAAATTGGGCCACGCAGATAGTAAAATAAAATTTTACGAAATTACTTCCTTGCTTTTCTGTAGGTTTTGGAAAACTACAGCAGTTACCCATCTGGGAAATGTTATTAAATTCACCATGCCAATAACAATAAAATAAATGGAAATCGTACTTTACTTTAGCCTTGTAAAGTTTTGTTATCGCTTCATATTAGCAAAGTTGCTCAATTTCAGGCAAAGTCTTTTTTTTAGCTATAACTCCATAACAAAACATTTGGGGACCTAGTTTATATGAACTTTGTCTTTAGTTTTTCTTGTAGAATAACATACTAAAATATTTGCCTATCTTTGTGCATCACCTTGTATATTATATCAAAAAATAATAAATTGTATTGTGATGAAAAAGCGATAGAAATTCCTGTAGATCAGTATAGTTTAAAAAAATTTAGAAAAAATTTATTAATTCAAAAAAGTCAAATATTCTTATGAAAGTAGATGAAATTTTAAATAGAGTTGCTATTGACAGTGATGTTCAGTTGTATAGAGATATATTTTCTTTAAAGAAGATAATGTTGCAAGTGTGCTACGACTTGATAATCAAATTATTAAAGCTAATAAAAAGGCTGTTGCTAATAATGTTCCTAAGATTATTCCATTTGAATTAATTAATTTGAATTTAATCTAGCTGATGGAATATTCATAAAGCATAATAATAACTTTCACTGTGAAACTAATATAACTGTATCTTTCAAGCCTAATGCAGAATTTGGTGGACCAATAATTCATGAACCACATTATCCTGTATATATTCCAATTTTTGATGCCATTCGAGATTTAGTAGTTACTGTAACAGATGAGATTGATTATTTGAATTGAATTAACATGGTGCTCGTGTAACAGTTGTTTCAGAAATGTGTTCATAAAATTTTTCCTTATTAAATCATGAGTAAAACCGAGAGTTATCAGTTTTACTCATTCCTTGTGAATGAGAAGAGTAAAAATAATCTAAAACTCCCCAACAAGAGCATGGAGGTTAATATAAATATTGGAGATTTTTGGGTTCATCCTAATCATCCTGAAGTTTAAATAATTGTTCTTATTATTGGAGCTGATAGTACAGATTATCGAACATATCAGATTTTCACTCTGCAGTGGAATGTGTGCTGATATGAACTTCCTGACAGATTAAAACTGTGTGCTGGACCCGAGTTCGAGCCTTGGTCTGGCACACAGATTTAATCTGTCAGGAAGTTTCTTATCCTACATATGATGGAAAATCCAATGAAAAATTAATTTATAACTATGTGTCAAGGTTGTTCAAAGTCATCACTATAAAGAAAGGAAACAATATTTTGTCTAGAATGGAACATCTATTCATTTCTTGTTCTCTCTGGATGTGATTGACTTCGTCTCTAGCTTGTGAGTTAACCTTGGAAGAATATATCTTCAATAATGATAATACAAAAAGTTAGAAAGAAGAAGTATCTTTTCCAGTAGATTTCTATGGTGTTTTTTTAGAGAGTATAAAGAAGTGATGTGGGAAGGAAATTTAACAGTAATTTTTACTTGGAATTGAAGTGCTGGAAATGGTATTCTTAGAGATAGGTTGATAAAAACGATGCTGGAGTTGAAACAAAATGTACTGTTCCAAAAGAAGGTAAAACTGCAGTAGGATCTATGGAAATTCGTGTTTCAGTCATAAAACATGAACCCAAATATTCACTAGAGCTAGAAGAAGAAAGACTAAAAGGTCCAGAAATTCCAATTTCTGTCTTTGAATCACAAACAGTTGAAGTAGGCAGATTAGATGGAAAAAGAAATTTTGAACTTGATATTACTAGTAATTATTATTCTTCAGAATGTGATATGCCTTATTTTATTTTTTTTGTGTTTCAGACAAGCCAAAAAAATAATCAGCAAATTGAGTCTTCTTTATTCGATCATGTTATATTACAGAATATCTGACAGATGAAATGACGTTTTTACTCATGAAATGTGAAATCTAGATCCACCAAATAATTATCTGAAAGCATATTATGCTTTCCTAGATTTTAATCATTCAATCGAATGGTGATACCAATGTAACTCCATTCCATTTTACTGGTAAATATCCTATTTTTGTTATAAATATGTCTAGGAGAATGAATCTGTTACGCAAGCAGAAAACTACAATGAAATTAATTGAAAGTTTTAATGATAAAATTCCGAAAGATATGGTTAGCTTTATAGACATGTATGGGAAGAAAATTTTATGTTTGATGCTCAGCATAGAATTTTGAATAAAATTTTTTAATCTTATTATTCCTTGTTCTACATAAATGAATACGCTACTGAAGAAGATTAATAATGAAAGCAAATTTAATTTGTTTAAAAAGATTAGTGAGCTATAAGTAAACCACTCTTATTACACTACAGGATGTGAAGATTTAAAAACTGGATATGGGAAGAAAATTTATATGGAACTCAGAAGTAAATTTAAAATTACTTTAGCAACCAGATATAATACATTAATTACCAGTTGGGATTTTCAATTTTTTGAAGAAGATAATATTAAAAAGGAATGAATAACCTTAAAGGTAAATGAATTTTAGGATCTGGAGTTCACTGTGTGAGATTAAATTATTTTTATTTTTATAACAATTTTGTCGGAGGGTTGGTCTTTTTCAGTGAATTATTTCTTAGTGCACTGAATTTATGGACAGATGAGTTAGAAGATAATAAAAGGGTAACAAAATGAGCTTATACTAGCCCAAAAAAATATTATTATGAGAAAAATGATAATAGCACTGTGATGAAGGTAAAAGGTTTGCTGTAAACTACAAAAAAGATCAAAAGTTGAATGATGGATCTTTGATAAAGTTAGTTGGGAGTGAAGTGGAGGAAAAGATACAGTTAGAGCACAGCACATCAGTCAAGATGTTGATGCTAAAAAATCTTTTCAACAAATGGGTTAAGAAATAATCCTCCTTTCAGAATGATAAAAGAGTAGTTCTAGAAAATTATGATATGGTACCTTATAGATATTAAAATATTTTAATGAAATTTAATGAATAATAATTAAACTCATATTTTTTTCTTGTTTGTTAGTCTTCGTTTTGTGAGTAGGATAGGCTTGCTCAGTAAATTATCTCCTAGTGCACTGAGAGGACCTACTTCGTACTATTGTAAATATTTTCATCTTTTATACATACTTTAAAGTAACAAAAATTCTGTAGGCAAAGAATTGGTAGGCTCTTTACTATCACAAAATTGTTGAGTCAGAAATTATTAATGAATTACAACAATAGTATCATTAGCAGTGAGATAATATAAGTTGTAAACTTCTTGAACCAAGAAGTAAACAAAGCCAAATAGAGTTTTTAAACTTTTTTTCAACAGTCATTTCATATTGGTTTGCTACAACTAAAATAGCAAACTTTATTTCCCCGTCTTTTGTCTTACTTGCTTCTAATATGCCTATATATTCCATCTCATTTTCATTACCTTCTTTGGCATCACTCTGAATGATTGTCATGTTTGCTTTTATAATTTTGTTCAAGATCGGAGTTGTCATTGGAGCTGAACTCATTCTCTACTTCATCAAACATTGACTGAACACATTTATCAAGTTCATGGTCAAAACTCATACTTGGTATGGTAGGGTCAGTCTGGACCAGGCTCGCCATATCTAGAAGGGACCTCATCGATACGTTCTGAGATGTGGGTGTAGAAATGAAGTCAAACATTTGTTTAATATAATTATTTTTTATTTAGAACACAATTACAGGGAACTTATTGTGGCAGAAGTATTTTTTGAAAGATTTCGCCTTTTTCAGCAAGTATTTTTTTCCCTTTTACGTATTTATAAAACTTCATGCAAGTCAGCTTGTAGTTAAGCTGGCATTGTAAGATTAATTCCACAGTCCCAGGCAAGAGTTGATTTCTTTCATCAGTCCACTGTGCTGATATCAGCAAAAATACTCATTCCACAGTGGCGTTGTGTCCAGGAATAGAGAATAAATACTTGTATAATTTTAACAGTTGGAATTTAAATTCAGAACTTTCAATTTCATTAGGAAAGTAAATTCACCTTTCTTTCACAGAGAGTTTAGACGTCTATTCTTCGGAGTCATGCATAGTTTCTAAAAATCTCTTCCTGAAAAGAATTGTCACCTGAAATCTTCACAATATTTTTAGTCAAGTGCCTAATAGCATTTTCAGTCATCATCCAATCTTGGGTTCCAGATAGCATCATCCAATCAAATAGCCCATTTCTCTCAGTAACACATTGTATCTTCCTCAGATTTCGAAATCACATTAATCATTTCTTGGTTACGGTACTCATTCTTTAATTTGTTCATATTGGTCTTGGTTTGCATGCTAATAACATTGTTAGTCTTCCTTTCATTCGGACATCTTTCAGTGTCTATGTATATACCATTTATTTGAATTTTCGAGACTTTATTCCTCTCCAGCTTTTTGTATATTTTTTTCAAACAGAGACTAGTTTGACTGCAGAAACATGAAGGAAATTTCATTAATCGGACTACTGAAAAAATCTGAAATTATTTTAGTGGCTTGTCTTCAGTGCCAAAAAATTGTTTTAATGGGAAATAAAGCTTAAGAATTCTCTCAACAAGATATCTTGTTTTTGAGTGAGATGGAACATTCTGATGACTGACATCAACATATAAGCAGGACTCTTTCGGCTTCTCTGTCCTTGCTGTGTTTCTTGAAAAACAGTTAAACACTGTCATGACGATTATTTCAATGTCGACAGTTAGGACTCCCGCAAAGCTTGATATAGTATAGTGGAGAATATGGGCAGTGTATCCAATTCCTTAGACATGTTTTCCTAGATCTTCTGTAATTTAGTGAAACACATCCCACTGGCCGCGCTCACGAACCCTACGAAGTTGGTATTGGTATAGTCTCCACAAAAGGGATTAATTTATGTAACGAAACTTGCAGTTGTCTTAAAGAGTCTGGACACAACTTTGAAAATGTCTCCGATGTTTTGTGATTCAGGGAATGAAACTTCAACAGCTTCTGTTGGATTCCATCAGTTTCAGTAAAATATTGAACAACTATTGGACAAATCTTTTCAGCTTTGTTTATTCGATGCGTCGGTGCCCGTGCCGTAAAAAGAAGCTTACTGCAGTTGTTGTATGCTTTCGGACACGGAGAGTGGAATGGAAATATTTTTAAAAATCCCTGTAGACTGCTTTGTGGCGGCTTTGGAGTCACGACACTTTGCGATGTTCAGTATTACAGCACAGTCAAGGGAACTGAAGCCTGATGATGCATGACAACTTTATAAGCTCTTGATTGTTTTGCAACAGCAACGAGCAGTTATTCCTGGGTATCTTCTTTAATCACGAATGTAGAAACAGGCTTTTGTGTTGATGCTACTTCAGGTCGTTTTTTGTGATTCTTCGTAAAAAAGTGACGCCTCACATCACATCTGCCTTACCTCCGTGAGTTACTGACATAAAATAGCTAAAATCTCACACAACGCTTCCAGAACAGTACGCCCTTTTTCGACAAAAGGCAGCAGTTTTGTGTAATCATCCGAAAGGTAATACTTGCTCTTTCCATCCTTAGGCATTTTTGTAAGCTGTAATAAGATATGTTTACTAGACAGTAAACAGTCGACAGTTAACACTTTAGTCGACGTGGTACACATCACTATACACTTCAGGCTCTGTATACCTGTATACACTTAAAACATTGCTAACTTGCACTCGTTGTTCGTATTGTGTTTAGAAAGAATCGTCTTATCAGATCGTTACTCAAATGAAACTGCCCGATTCTTCGGCTTGTCGCTGAATAAAAAGTTTCACCCCCCTTGTACTGGAGAAGTCTGGTATTTTCTCGAATGATGCTGCTAGATCCAGAAGGTGTTTGCATCGGCGAAACGGGATACGCAACATTCAACGCCATCTGTGAGACAACCTTGTCAATGTAAACTTGTTGACACAAGTGAAACTGAGACTCTATTTACATGTTGCGCTAATAAATGGTGTTACTTCAGTACTTCAGCCAAGCTCATAACAGTATTTTGCAAAATCGGGACAAAACTGGGTCTTCGTGGGATGTCAGGACAAGAAGGTCCATAACTATAGTGGTCCTGATATATCTGGACGGATTGCAACTTGGTATGCTGATAATTAAAAAAAAATCAGGAGTCCGATATATAACTATTTAAAAAAATATCACTATCGCATCTCGATATACCGAAAAAATGTATCTATAAATTTATTTATTATTATTTATTATTAAAATTCTGTACATCATCGAGCTAGCAGTCTGCCTATCCCCCTTAGAGCAAGCTGAACGGAAAACGATGCACGTTCACACTTGGTGATAACCATTTTGCTAACAATGGTAATTGCTTTTAAGGGCACAGTAAAAGGTGTCCGATGGGTCTGTCGTTCGGTTTCGTCACATACCGAATTTATCTGGAACATTTCACGTGGACTTCCCTGTTTTTTTCATTCCTGCCAACGCCAGTGACCTAGCAGTTGTAGTGTCAAAATTGCGTGGTGAAACTAAATGTTGCAGTTTCTGCTGGTTCACCGAGTGCCGATTACGACAGCATTTTCCCTCAAACATCTCCGCTCACCACAAAGACCAATGTTGTTCTTTAGATTTTTGTTGATCATTTTCAGAAAATGTTTTTGAAAAAAATGCCAAAGTGGAGAAATAGCACATTAGTTGCATTATAAATTGTTTTTTAACGCAACTGGTGTGCCATTTCTTCACGTCGGATGTGTTTTTATTCTATTCACAGCGCCCCCCCCCCCTCCCCGACCACCACCACACACACACTGCAATCAGACTACTGTTTTAGATTGCTACTTGTTCATTATTTCTGTCGTGTGCGTGCAACAACTGTTTTAAATACTAAAAATTATAGAGCTTACATAAATAACATAATGCCAAGAAGATATTTTCGAACGTTTTACTGATCTTCAATGCGTATTTGCTCTAGTAATACGACATTTGGCCTTGTTAAAGTAACTTTTTTTTTTTTTTTTGCTTCATTTCGTTAATCAAAAACATATGGAAGTGGTGTGAAAAGCATTTAATGCTTGTTTGCTTACTGGTATCGGTACTTCTTAGCTTTCAACTCATACGGAAGAGAAAGAAAAATAGTACGTGAATATGGAATGGGGGTAAGGAATGGAAGAGGAAGCCACATGGTAGAATTTTGCACAGAGCATAACTTAATCATAGCTAGCACTTGGTTTAAGAATCGTGAAAGAAGATTGTACACGTGGAAGAGGCCTGGAAGGTTTTGGATAGATTATATAATGGTAAGACAGAGATTTAGGAACCAGGTTTTAAATTGTAAGGCATTTCCAGGGGCAGATGTGGACTCTTGACCAAAATCTATTCATTCTGAACTGTTGATTAAAACTGAAGAAACTGCAAAAAGGTAATAATTTAAGGAGATAGGGCCTGGATAAACTGAAAGAACCAGAGGTTGCAGAGATTTTCAGAGAGAGAGCATTAGGGAACGATTGACAAGAACGAGGGAAAGAAGTACAGTAGAAGAAGAATGGGTAGCTTTGAGAGATGAAATAGTGAGACAACAGAGGATCAAGTAGGTGAAAAGACGAGGGCTATTAGAAACGCTTGGGTAACAAAAGGGACATAAAATTTTGTTGATGAAAGGAGAAAATATAAAAATGCACTAAATTAAGCAGGCCAAAAGGAATACAAGCGTCTCAAAAATGAGATCGATAGGAGTAGCAATTTGGCTAAGCAGGGATGGCTACAGGACAAATGTAAGAATGTAGAGGCATATATCACTAGGGGTAAGATAGATACTGCCTACAGGAAAATTAAAGAGATCTTTGGAGAAAAGAGAACCACTTGTATGAATATCTAGAGCTTAGATGGAAGACGATTTCTAAGCAAAGAAAGTTTGGTTGGTTTGAAGTCGGGAGAAGGGACCAGACTACGAGGTCATCGGTCCCTTGTTCCTAATAAAACAATGCCATAAGTGTGAGAATAAAACGGATGAAACATATGACACAAAACGGCAAGAAAGCAAAAGCTGCAAGAACGAAGGGAAGGCAACGAACACTAAAAGGAACAAAAGAGGACAAGAAAACAACAGAGACGCTAGAAACAGAAGAGAGTAAAACATGAAAGCAGATTACAGTGGCTGGCCAACCACGAGAATAAAAAGGGAAAGCCAGCCACTTCACAAGACACTAGGGTGGAGGACACAGAGGGACAAAGGACATGCGCTAAAACCTACATAGAAGTATAAAACCCACTCTCACCGATAAAACGTAAAACTAAACTGTTCTGGAGGCATTGTCGCCCAACACCGAAGGCAGGGTGCTGGGAAAGTTAGAAGTATGCCGCAGAGTGGCTAAAAGTGGGCAGCCCAGGAAGAGATGGACGACTGTCATTTGGGAACCACAGCGATACTGAGGTGGGTCCTCGCGACGGAGTAGGTAACCATGCATTAGCCACGTAAGGCCAATGCAGAGCCGGCAGAGGACAATGATTCCCTGCAAGAGGCCTGCTTGGAAGGCTTCCACACATTCATAGTCTCCTTTATGACATGCAGTTTGTTGTGTGTGCTGTTATGCTATTCCATCTTCCAAAGCCGGAAAACCCTGCAGTGTAAGACAGAATGCAGGTCAGCTTCGGAGATGCCTATTTCCAGAAGTGGTTTCCGCGACGCCTGTTTCGCCATCCTGTTGGCAAGTTCATTGCTGGGGATTCCGACGTGTCCTGGGGTCCACACAAGCACCATGGAACGGCGGGGCTGTTCCAGGGCATAGATGGACTCCTCAATGGACGCTACCAGAGGGTGGCGAGGGTAGCACTGGTCGATAGCTTGTAGGCTGCTCAGTGAGTCAGTACCTAGGAGAAATGACTCGCCAGGACATGAGCGGATGTACTCAAGAGCACGAGATATGGCCGCCAGCTCTGCAGTGAAAACACTACAACCAACTGGCAAGGAGTGCTGTTCAATATGTCCTCCATGAACATATGCGAAGCCTACGTGACCATCAGTCATTGAGCCGTCGATGTAAACCGCTTCAGAGCCCTGGAACACGTCAAGAATCGGGAGGAAGTGACAGTGGAGAGTGGCGGGGTTAGTGGAGTCCTTAGGGCCATCCAAAGGTCCAGACAAAGATGAGGCCGAGGCGTACACCATGGAGGTGCACGTGAACGGACCGCAAGTAGAGGTGGTAAGGGGAAGGACTCCAGTTCGGAGAGAAGGGATCGCACGCGAACCACAATCGTTAGCCCCGATCTGGGCCGCCGATGCGGGAGACGGACTGCCGCGGGTGGGAAAAGGAGACGGTAATTCGGATGCTCAGGGGAGCTATGAATGTGTGCTGCGTAACTGGCGAGCAGTTGCACACGTCTGATCTGCAGTGGAGGGGACACCAGCCTCCACCAGGACGCTGGTCACCGGATTCGTCGTAAAAGCTGTCGCTAATCGAACCCCACAGTGGTGCACAGGGTCGAGTAAATGCAATGCTAAAGGTGCTGACGAACCATAAACCACACTCCCATAGTCAATTCGGGATTGGACAAGGACTCTGTAGAGCTGCAGCAGCGTAGAGCGATCTGCACCCCAATTGGTGTTGCTCAGGCAACAGAGGGCATTGAGGTGCTGCCAGCACTTCTGCTTAAGCTGACGACGATGAGGGAGTCAAGTCAATCGAGCGTCGAAAACTAGTCCTAGGATTTGATATGTCTCCACTACAGTGAGTGGATTGTCATTAAGGTAAAGTGCAGGTTCCAGATGAATGGTACGACGCCGGCAGAAGTGCATGACACACGACTTTGTAGCTGAAAACTGGAAGCAGCGGGCTAGAGTTCATGACTGCACCTTGTGGATGGCTCCCTGGGGGCACCGCTCAGCAACAACAGTACTGGAACAACAGTACTAAACGCAGAAGTCGTCTGCATACAGAGAAGGTGAGATGGAGAACCCGACAGTTGCTGCTAGACCGTTAATGGCCACTAAAAATAGAGAGACACTCAATACAGAGCCCTGCAGGACTCTATTCTCCTGGATATGGATGGAACTATGGGAGTCACCAACTTGGACATGGAAAGTACGGAGCGGCAGGAAGTTTTGGATAAAAACTGGGAGCAGTCCCCGGAGAGCCCACTCATACAATGTGGTAAGGATACGATGTCACCAATTCGTCTCGTATGCTTTACGTAAGTCAACAAAGACGGCAATCAGGTGTTGTCGTCTGGAAAAGGCTGTTCGGATGGCAGACTCGATGGACGCAAGATTATCAGTGGTAGAGCGACCCTGGCGGAAACCGCCCTGACATGGAGCAGGCAAAGCCACGTGATTCCAGGACCCAACCCAACCGCTGACATGCCATACGTTCCAGCAGCTTACAAAGAACGTTGGTGAGGCTGACGGGCCGATAGCTATCCACATCAAGCGGGATTTTACAGGGTTTGAACACCGCCATTGCGATGGAAAGATGCCATCGCACCAGAGCCGGTTGAAGCTGACGATAAGATGTCGCTTGTAGTCAGATGAGAGTTGTTTAAACATCTGGCGTGGATGAGATCAGGCCCAGAAGCTGTGTTGGGGCAATGTGCAAGGACGCTGAGGAGCTCCCACTCTGTAAACGGAGCGTTATAGGATTCACTGCAGCGTGTAGTGGATGAGAGGACGTTCCCCTCCAGCCGCCGTTTGAGTGTGCGAAAGGCTGGGGGAGTAATTCTCCGACACAGAGGTTTGAGCAAATTGCTCAGCAATCACGTTTGCGTCGGTACATAACTCGCCATTTATGGTAACACCGGGGACAGCTGTTGGGGCCTGGTACCCAAAAGAGATCTTTGCCCAGGCTTGAGAAGGTGACGTGTGGCACACAATGGTGGAGACGTATATCTCCCAACACTGCTGTTTCTGTTGTTTGATAAGGTATCGAACACGGGCACGGAGCCATTGAAAAGCTATGAGGTGCTTCAGAGAAGGGTGCCGCGTATGCCACTGTACAGCTCGCTGACGCTACTTAATTGCTTCAGCGACTTCTGGCGACCACCAAAGGACTGCCTTACGCCTCGGGCAGCCTAAAGAGCGAGGGATCGCGTTTTCTGCCGCAGAAACAATTGTGCTTGTCACTGCTCAACCATCACATCGATGTTACCGTGTGACGGAGATTCAGCGGTGAAAGTAGAGGTGAAAGTTCCCCAGTCCGCCATATTCAGAGCCCATCTGGGCAGGCGTCCGTGTGCCTGGCGCTGGGGCAGTGACAAGAAGATGAGGAAGTGGTCACTACCACACAGGTCATCATGTGCTTTCCAGTGGATAGATGGGAGAAGTTCTGGGCTGCAAATTGATAAATCAATGGCCGAGTAACTACCATGAGCCACACTGAAATGTGTGGCGACCCCAGTATTTAAGAGGCAGAGGTCGAATTGCGACAGTAAAGTTTCGACATCTCTGTCTCGGCCAGTAAGCATGGTACCACCTCACAAGGGGTTATGGGCATTAAAATCTCCCAGAAGTAGGAAAGGTTTATGGAGTTGATCAATTGGTGCAGCTAATACATTTAGGGGTACTGCACTGTCTGGAGGAAGATCCACATTGCCGACAGTTATTTCCTGTGTCGTTCTTATTCTGACAGCCACAGCTTCAAGAGGGGTTTGAAGGGGCACATGTTCACTACAGACCGAGTTTAGGACATAAACGCAAACTCCAGCTGACAATCGATTATAGTCGCTATGGTTCCTGTAATATCCCTTATGGCTGCGGAGGGCAGGGTTGGGCATTGCTGGGAACCATGTTTCCAAGGGGGCAATGCTGATAGCAGGTGTAAAACTTAACAGTTGCCCTAGCTCAACCAGGCGGTGGAAAAAACCTCCGCAATTCCACTGGAGGACGACATCGTGAGACTGGAAAGGCATGGAATATTCAGTGAGGCAGTTTACGCATCCGAGTCACCTGCTGCCACCGATTTATTGCCTGAGCCGTCTATGACCATTGTGTCTGAGGTTCTGGCGAGATCTAGGTTCTCAGCAGAAGCCAAAATCTCCACCCCCATCCTCAGCAGCAGAGCTTGTAGGTAGGGGTGGTGTGGGTGCCACCGCAATTTCCTTGGTCTTAGGGGTTTTATTTTTGGATTTCTCTCGCTGCTCCTTGGGTTTCCCCAGCTGGGAGGACTTCACTGGCTCAGTCTCCTGGACTGAGGATGAGCGTGAAGTCCTACAACCAGTAGCTTTTGGGCTCTTCAGCCACTGGCGGGTGTCATCTTTCCCACTAGAAGAAACCTGGGAAGGGAGTGGCCCAAAGGACCCCTTTCTAGCGAGAGAAACTGGAGAAGACGTACGCTTCTCCTACTTAGAAGTGGGGACGAACATCCCCAATGGTTGGGGTGGGGGTGTTGCTCCTGAAGTAGGTGGTGCAGAGCAACAGGGAGGGAAAAGCCCCCCCACCATCAAGGATGCATGTGTAGTCTTCTGGCTCTGAGATGTGATCTGGGTTGGTGGAGCTGATGGAGCCAGAACTGTTGTAGCGGCGGCGTAAGACGATGTCATACGCACAGGATGCAGGCGTTCAAATGTTCTCTTAGCCTCAGTTTAGGTCAGTCAGTCCAGGGTCTTCATGATTTTCCTTTCTTTCTGGAGAATCCTGCAGTCAGGCGAGCAAGGTGAATGGTGCTCTCCGCAGTTGACACAGATGGGAGGCAGAACACATGGAGTATAGGCATATGATTGGCTTCCGCAATCTCGGCATGTGACGCTGGAAGTACGGCGGGAAGACATATGAATGAACTTCCAGCACTTAAAGCACCGCATTGGAGGAGTGATATAGGGCTTTACATCACACCGATAGACCATCACCTTGACCTTCTCGGGCAATGTATCACCCTCAAAGGCCAAGATGAAGGCACCGGTGGCAACCTGATTATCCTTCGGACCCTGTTGGACACGCTGGACGAAATGTACACCTCGCCACTCTAAATTGGCGTGCAGCTCATCGTCGGACTTTAAAAGAAGGTCTCTGTGAAATATGATACCCTGGACCATATTTGAGCTCTTATGGGGCATGATGGTTACAGAAACATCCGCCAGATTGTTACAAGCAAGTAACTCCCGTGACTGGGCAGAGGATGCTGTTTTGATCAAGACTGACTCAGATCTCATTTTGGACAATCCCTCCACCTCCCCCAACTTGTCCTCTATATGCTCAACAAAAAACTGAGGCTTCATCATCATGAAAGATTCCCCATCAGCTCTCGAACGTACAAGGTACCGGGGTGAATAAGATCCACTGCTATCCTTAGCCTGACGTTCCTCCCATCGTGTGGCCAGGGAGGGGAACGATTTGTGGTCGTACTTTTGTGTGTTGAATTGAGCTCGTAATCGCTTAGAGACTGCTGGTGTTTCACCACCAGCATGAGATGATGGACTACACTTCATTACGTATCATCCATCCTGATGCTACCCACTCCAACCAGGGGCCCTCCCCACGGGCGCCACCCAGCCACAGCAAAAGCCACCTGGCAGGATGACCATTGCCAGGAGTCCCGATGCCCCAGGGGGATGGGCATCTGCCCCGTGGCATACTTGGGGCGTTAACAGTGCAGGCATCAGCAGACCGATCCCTGCGTGGTCAGGGGGCTACAACCAAGAGGGTACATGGCGGCCCCACCACAACCGACTGGGTACCGTGCTGGGTATCAAGTGCAAAGAAGTCCATGGTCATCGTCAACGCAGAAATTGACACTTCATAGTGCATGGTGTAAAACGCACCCAGGAAGGTGCCCTCGCCCAAGAGATGGAGAATAGGCAGGACCGCAATGCGACGACGAGAAAGTGGACTGAAGATCTCAATACATGATGGACACGATGCACCTTGTAATGCGCCCTTCCCCAATTGGCACGCTCTTCGGGAAAATTTTGAAGAATGGAGGTCAAATCCCACAGGGGAATATCACATGAAGGCCGAAACGTGTGAAACTCCTTTTAGTCGCCTCGTACGACAGGCAGGAATACCTTGGGCCTATTCTAACCCCTAGACCGACACAGGGGTGGGGGGTGGGGGGGGGGGGCAAAGAAAGGAAGGCAGAAAGGTGGAAGGAGTATACAAAGGATCTATACAAAGGTAATGTACTTGAGGGCAATATTATGGAAATGAAGAGAATGTAGATGAAAATGAGATGGGAGACATGATACTACTTGAAGAGTGTGACAGAGCACTGAAAGACCTAAGTCGTAACAAGAGCCTGGGAGTAGACAACATTCCATTAGAACTATTGATAGCCTTTGGAGAGCCAGCCATGACAAAACTCTACCATCTGGTGAGCAAGATGTATGAAATAGGCGAAATACCCTCAGACTTCAAGAAGAACATAATAATTCCAATCCCAAAGAATGCAAATGTTGACAGGTGTGAAAATTACCTATCAGTCAATTTAACAAGTCTCGGCTGCAAAATACTAACACCTATATAGACGAATGGAAAAACGGGGAGAAGGCGAACTCGGAGTAGATCAGTTTGCATTCCGTAGAAATGTTGGAAAACGTGAGGCAATACTGCTCCTGCGAATTATCTTAAAACATAGATTAAGGAAAGGCAAACCTACCTTTCTATCATCTGTAGGCTTACAGAAAGCTTTTTACGATGTGGACTGGAATACTCTCTTCCAAATTCTGAAGGTGCCAGGGGTCAAATACACGGAGCGAAAGCTAATTTCAATTTGTACAGAAACTAGATGGCAGTTATGAGTTGAGGGGCACGAAAGGGAAGCAGTGATTGAAAAGGGAGTGAGACAGGATTGTAGCCTATCCCCGATGTTTCCAATCTGTATATTGAGCAAACAGTAAAGCAAACAAAAGAAAAATTTGCAGTAGGAATTAAAATCCATGAAGAAGAAATAAAAATTTTTGAGGTTTGCCAACGACATTGTAATTCTGTCAGAGACAGCAAAGCACCTGGAAGAGCTATTGAATGGAATGGACAGTGTCTTGAAAGGAGGATGTAAGATGAATATCAACAGAAGCAAAACGAGGATAACAGAATGTAGTCGAATTAAATCAGATGATGCTGAGGGAATTAGATTAGGAAATGAGACACTTAAAGCAGTAGATGAGTTTTGCTATTTGGGAAGCAACTGATGATGGTCGAAGTAGAGAGGATATAAAATGTAAACTGACAATGACAAGGAAAGCATTTCTGAAGAAGGGAAGTCTGTTATCATCGAGTGTAGATTTAAGTGTCAGGAGGGCTTTTCTGAAAGTATTTGTATGGAGGGTAGCCATGTATGGAAGTGAAACATGGACGATAAATTGTTTAGACAAGAAGACATAGAAGCTTTCGAAATGTGGTACTAAAGAGCAATGCTACAGATTAGATGGGTAGATCATATAGCTAGTAAGAAGGTGCTGAATAGAATTGGGGAGAAGAGGAATTTGTGGCACAACTTGACTAGAAAAAGGGATCGGTTGGTAGGACATGTTCTGAGGCATCAAGGGATCATCAATTTAGTATTGAGGGAAGCGTGGAGGGTAAAACTGGTAGAGGGAGACCAAGGCATGAATACACTACACAGATTCAGAAGAAGGTAGGTTGCAGTAGTTACTCGGAGATGAAGAAGCTTGCACAGGGTAGAGTAGCCTGGAGAGCTGCATCAAACCAGTCTCTGGACTGAAGACCACAACAACAACAACAACAACAACTGTCAGTTTTTCAGGAATAACCAAACATAGCCGAATTGAAATGTACGTCTACATTGATCATCTGCTTGATTTTACTTTTGAATTTCATTTCGAGGTTTTCAGAGTATACAGGGTGGTCTATTGATCGTGACCGGGTCAAATATCTCACGAAATAAGCGTCAAACGAGAAAACTACAAAGAACGAAACTTGTCTAGCTTGAAGAGGGAAACTAGATGGCGCTATTGTTGGCCCGCTAGATGGCGCTGCCGTAGGTCAAACGGATATCAAAAGCGTTTTTTTTAAATAGGAACCCCCATTTTTTATTACATATTCGTGTAGTACGTAAAGAAATATGAATGTTTTAGTAGGACCACTTTTTTCGCTTTGTGATAGATGGCGCTGTAATAGTCACAAACATATGGCTCACAATTTTAGACGAACAGTTGGTAACAGGTAGGTTTTTTAAATTAAAATACAGAACGTAGGTACGTTTGAACATTTTATTTTGGTTGTTCCAATGTGATACATGTATCTTCCTGAACTTATCATTTCTGAGAACGCATGCTGTTACAGAGTGATTACCTGTAAATACCACATTAATGCAGTAAATGCTCAAAATGATGTCCGTCAAACTCAATGCATTTGGCAATAGGTGTAACGACACTCCTCTCAACAGCGAGTAGTTCGCCTTCCGTAATGTTCGCACATGCATTGACAATGCACTGACGCATGTTGTCAGGCGTTGTCGGTGGATCATGATAGCAAATATCCTTCAACTTTTCCCACAGAAAGAAATCCGGGGACGTCAGATCTGGTGACCGTGCGGGCCATGGTACTGTGCTTCGACGACCATTTCACCTGTCATGAAATACCGCTTCGTTCGCACGCGAGCTATGTACCGGACATCCATCATGTTGGAAGTACATCGCCATTCTGTCATGCAGTGGAACATCTTGTAGTAACATCGGTAGATCATTAGGTAGGAAATCAGCATACATTGCACCATTACATTGCCATCGATATAATGGGGGCCAATTATCCTTCCTCCCATAATGCCGCACCATACATTAACCCTCTGATGTTCCGCTTGTCGCAGCCATCGTGGATTTTCCGTTGCCCAATAGTGCATGCGTATTATGCCGGTTTACGTTACCGCTGATGGTGAATGACGCTTCGTCGCTAAATAGAACCCGTGCAAAAAATCTGTCATCGTCCCGTAATTTCTCTTGTGCCCAGTGGTCCTGTTGATATCCGTTTGACCTATGGCAGCGCCATCTAGCGGGCCAACCATAGCGCCATCTGGTTTGCCCCTTCAAGCTAGACGAGTTTCGTTCTTTGTAGTTTCTTCGTTTGACGCTTATTTCGTGAGATATTTGGCCGGTCACTGTCAATGGACCACCCTGTATAAGTCTATACCACGCATTGTGATATACCAATAGTTAGTTAGTTCCATGTTCCATGTATCATTTGCACGATAAATCGTAATGATATGGAACGAATCATTGTGTATTGATATAATTTTTTTTTTTTTGTAAATATGTCTCCATGCTGATCTTTTATTAGTCTTTGCGTTTTTAAAATCAAAGACCGACAGACGTTAGTCAGTAATTCCTACCCATCACCACCTACACGTTACGGTAATATATAACCTTCTGCGGACTAGGAGGAGTTATCGAAGAGATTTTCAGTTTAGTTTCAAATTTTACTTTGCTGTGTGTGTCAGTTATTTATATCAATGGGTATGTAATAAAAACTTTTGGTTGCAGTTATATGCACCCCTATTTGTGCTACAGGCAACCTTACATTCATTACGCCACGAAAAAACGCCACGTGAAACGGATAGATTGCTTCTCACATGCCGAGCACAAGCCACGTGAAAGGAAAAGTGTGTTCACATGAATTTTCAGCCAAAGCACAGCACACACTAATCCATACAATTATCGACGTAAGACTCACGCACCCATGACCGCTGTCTCCGGTTGTTCTATCCAGAATCTTTTTAAAGGGGGAAGAAATGTGGACAGTGAATAACAATTATCGGCGAGAGGAATTTAGGGCAGCAGATGCTGCCCCAACAATCAGTGCGGTTACGTAGACGTGTGTTGTGCGGGGACGAGGCCGTTGATACAGTGTGACTCGGATGTCGGAGCATCTACGCCTTGGAAGGCAACGAAAAACACAGGATAGAAGAGAAGGAACGAACACTAAGTTCAGTAAGGCAAATCTAAAGTGAAATGTCAGAAATAAATCATTACAATGAAAGTAAACAGTGCAACAATAATTCATGTATACAAAAGAAAATACTGCTTGAACTACTCCACTCACGAGTGAAACGCGATTCCTTTAAACTTTACATTACGATCGGATCGATTAGTAACCCGTAAGCAACGCAAGCTACGTTTTTGGTGAAACAACTGCGTCTACACACAATCAAAGCACCCAACGCTGCCTAAACTGGGCACGGGCACATCTGAGTGACGCCATGGGGAATGATCATAGCGGTGAACCTGACGTTTTGTGCTAATTAAGATTCCGGACATCGGCTTCAAGTTTGAGACGTAATGACACTTCCTTATTTCTTTCACCTCCATGTGTTACATTATACTCAAGTGATCAACGGGTTTCTTAATGTGGCTCACATGCACATTGTTATTTCACGCTTACAGCACTGAGGTGCGTCGATGATATTCTACACCCGTTTTGTTGCCCTTCACGGCAAGCCATCCTGGACTTACACTTCAGCAAGATGATGCCCGCTCACACACGACGAGAGTTTCTTCTGCTTGTCTTCATAGTTGCCACAAAGGTATTATCCGAATGGAACGAATATCGGTACATGCAATGTACTTGTACAAACAAACAAATGATTACAGTTTTAAAACAAACAAATGGTTCAAATGGCTCTGAGCACTGTGAGACTCAACATCTGAGGTCATCGGGGCAGGATTCGAACCTGCGACTGTAGCGGTCTCGCGGTTCCCGACTGTAGCGCCTAGAACCGCTCGGCCACTCCGGCCGGCAGTTTTAAAACAAATGGATGCTTTATTCAAGAGAAAGAGCTTCATAAATTGAGCAAGCCAGTAACCAGTTGATCCATCACTGGCCCTCATGTAAGTAGTTATTCAGTTTGGCATTGATTGACGAGTTGTTGAATGTCCTCTTGAGGGTTATCGTTCCAAATTCTATCCAATTAGCGCGTTCGATCGTCAAATCCCGAGATGTATCGAGAGCACTGCCCAGACGCTATCATCTAGGGAGAGATCCAGAGACCTCACTGGTCAAGGCAGTGTTAAGTAAGCATGAAGACAAGCAGTAGAAACTCTCGCCGTGTGCTAGCGGACATTATTTTACTGAAATGTAAGCTGGGGATGGCTTGCCATGAAGGACAACAAAATGGAGAGTATAATGTCGCCGACGTATCACTGCGCTGTAAGAGTGCCAAGGATGACAACCAAAGTGGTCCTGATATGAAGCCGGCCGGATTGGCAGAGCGGTTCTAGGCGCTAAGTCCGGAACCGCGCGACCGCTACGGTCGCAGGTTCGAATCCTGCCTTGGGCATGGATGTGTGGTGATGTCCTTAGGTTAGTTAGGTTTAAGTAGTTCTAAGTTCTAGGGGACTGATGACCACAGCAGTTAAGTCCCATAGTGCTCAGAGCCATTTGAACCATTTGAACCTGATATGAAATGCAATGGCACCTCAGATCATCAATCCCGTTTGTCAGGCCGAATGTTGGGTGACAGTCTGGTTGGTATCCCACCACTGTTCAGTGCATCTCCGGACACGTCTCTGGTCCGGAATCTCATTGACTGGAGTAGGATTGTCTTCAGTGATGAGTCCTGAATTTAGCCCTGATAACCACTGCTTGTCTTTGTGCTTCTCAAACCCTACTGTGGATAGCAAGGTCTCCGGATCTCTCCCCAACTGAGAACATTTGGAGCATTATGGGCACAGTCCACCAACCAGCTCGGGATTTTGACGATCTAACGAGCCAATTGGACAGAGTTTGGCTCGATATCCCCCAAGAGGACATCCAACAACTTTGTCAGTCAATGCCAAGCTGAACAGTTGCTTGTATAAGGGTCAGAGATAGACCAACACGTTATTGGCTTGCTCAATTTGAGAAGCTTTTTCTCTTGAATAAATCGTCTAATTATTCTGAATTTGTAGACATTTGCTCGTCTGCACATGCACATCATATCTAGCGACTTTCACCCCATTCGAATAATTCCTTCACTGTGCGTGGTGCTTTTGTCTTTGTGCAAGTGTTGACACATCAAAAGAAATATTAACACAAAGAACAACTATATGAAAACATCAACAACACCTCAACGACAAAAAACTGAAAAAAGATGAATTGGTATCGGAAATTTCACTTAATAGCTCTAACAAAGTCAACAATACCAAGAACTCGCATATAACATGAAAATCCGATGTCGGAAATTTCACTTTACTTTTTATAGCTTAAAGAACACAGCACCACAAACAAACAAAAATCTACAAAAAATGGGTGTCTGTAATTTCACTTGACCTATATAGCCCAAATAAAGTCCATGACACCAAGAACCGGTACACAACTCCAAAACCGAATGGTGGAAATTTCACTTGATCTACACAACACAAACGAAGCCCATAGTAACAACAAACCAGAACTAACATTATCGAAATCCAACAGTCTTTTGAAAAGGATAGTCGCTACTCACCTTACAGTGGAGATGCTGAGTCGCAGATAGGCACAACAAAACGACTGTCGCAAATAAGCTTTCAGCCAACATCGCCTTTGGCAAAACTAAAAACACACACACACAAACCCACCCACCCACCCACCCACCCACCCACCCACACACATTCACGCAAGTGCAACTCACACACAAACGACTGCAGTCTCTGGCAGCTGAAGCACACTGCGAGTGGCAGCAGTAGTGTATGATGGGAGTGGCAACTGTGTGGGGGTAAGGAGGTGGCTGTGGCAGGGAGGGGGGAATCGATAGTAGGGTAGGGGTTGGGAACAGTGAAGTGCATCTGGGGAGTGCACAGGGATGAGGTGAGGAGAGGGTAGGGCAGTTAGGTGCAGTCAAGAGGTTAGATGATGGGCAGCGGAGAGGTGGGGTGTAGGGGAGAAGTAAAAAGACTGGGTGCGTTGGGGAAATGAGAGCTATGAATTGCTGGCAAGGGAACAGGGAAGGGGCTGCATGGGTGAGGACAATGACTAACGAAGATTCACACCAGGAGGATTACGGGAATGTAGAATATATTGTAGGGAGAGTTCCCACCTGCACAGTTCGGAAGAGCTGGTGTTGGTGGGAAGGATCCACATGGCACAGGTTGTGAAGCACTCATTGAAATGAAGAAGTCATGTTGGGCAGCGTGCTCAGCAACGAGGTGATCCACTTGTTTTTTGGCCACAGTTTGTCAGTGACCATTCATGTGGTCAGACAGCTTGTTGGTTGTCATGTCAACTTAGAATGCAGCACAGTAGTTGCAGCTTAACTTGTAGTTCACATGGCTGGTTTCACAGGTAGCCCTGCCTTTGATGGGATAGGTGATGTTTGTGACCAGACTGGAGTAGGTGGTGGTAGGATGTATGGGACAAGTCCTGCATCTAGGTCTATTACAGGGATATGAACCATGTGGTAAGGAGTTGGGAGCAGGGTTCGTGTAGGGATGGACGAGTATATTGAGTATGGTAGGTTCGGTGGATGGTGGAATACCACTGTGGGAGAGGTAGGAAGGATAGTGGACTTCTCATATCAGGGCACAATGAGAGGTAGTCTAAACCCTGGCACAGAATGTAATTCAGTTGCTTCAGTCCTGGATGGTACTGAGTTATGAGGAGCATGCTCCTCTATGGCTGGATGGTGAGACTTGGACAGGTGGTGGGAGACTAAAAAGATAAGGCATGGGAGATTTTTTTGGTACAATGTTGGGATGATAATTACAGTATGTGAAGGCTTCAGTGAGACCGTCGGTATATTTCGAGAGGGACCACTCGTCACTGCAGACGCGATAACCACGCGTTGATAGGCTGCATGGAAGGGACTTCTTAGTATGGAACAGGTAGCAGCTGTCGAAGTGGAGATATTGCTGCTAGTTTGTAGTGTTGATATGCATAGAGGTACTGATGTAGTCATCTTTGAGGTGGAGGTCAACGTCTAGGAAGGTGGCTTGTTGGACTTCGGAGGACTAGGTGAAGCAAACTAGGAAAGGAATGTGGAAAGTGTGTCTTCATCCTGTATCCAGATCGCAAAGATGTCATCAATGAATCTGAACCAGGTGAGGGGTTTACGATTCTGGGTGTTTAGGAAGGATTCCACTAGATGGCCCATGATTAGGATGGCACAGGATGGTGCCATGTGGGTGACCATAACTGTGGGTGATGATATAGTCGGTCATGGTTGGTTTGGAATGCGTTGGGCGTTGGGAAGGGCAGTGTTCAATAGCAGTAAGGCCATGGGCATTAGGGAAATTAGTGAAATGCCTGGGCTAGCAGGACAGAGCGGATTCGGTTGTGGAAAGGGGGCAAAATAAGTTGCTGCCAGTTGCACTCAACATATAAACTTTATTTATCAACATACAATATTACAACAAGGACGTAAAACACTCAAAACTTTAATCGATCTCCTTTGATTAACTCTAGATTGGCTGAAGGCCACGCTCAAAATTCAAGACACAAGGCCTAAGCAAGAAATTGAAATACAAGGTTCTTCTGGAGGTTTCACCCAAACATATTTTCTAAATCTTCAGTCTAAACAGGCTAAAGGCCTCAGCAATTTAAATTTAATGGAACTTGGCTGGAGGCCTCATATTAAGCTATAAGAAGAGTTTCAATCTAAAGGCAGAAGGCCGTATCTCAAAACATTTCATATAAAATTCGGTTCAAGGCCCCTATAAAGAATAACAATCTCGTGTCTTAAGGGCAAGACAAAAACATTAATTTAAGAGATATCAATACTCGGCTGAAGGTCACATATCTAGGCTTAAGGCCTAGAAAAGGAGTTTCAATTTAAAAGACAGAAGGCCTTATCTTGAAAACATCTCATGTGAAATTCGGCTGAAGGCCTCATATAAAGGAATAACAATCTCATGGCTTAAGGGCAAGACAAGGACATTAATTTAAGAGATACTGATACTCGGCTGAAGGCCACACATCAACCAAATAACTAAAACCCAAACAGGAAAATTACTATGTAACACACAAAGAACGGCGCTCAGAAGTTTCCAAGGGTCGGCCTGATATTGTAACACGCCCGTATAGGTGAGACAGGCAGCCTGTCCAACGACTTCTTAAACTGAAGGCAACCCAACCGACAGACAGCCAATCAACCGACCAATCAACAAGATCAGTTCCGCTCCACCCAACCAGCAAAACGACCACAAGATTTCAATACAATGACACACAGAATATTGGCGCCCACAACTACCAACACCACCTCAGCTGTCGAACTACACGCCACGCTGAGGAAAATACACTGCCGAAAATTACGTCAACGACCAGGGCAGGTAACCGGAACGTCAATGGCCACAAGGCAGAAAATATCGCTGGTCAACTTCAATAACAGGGAATGAATTAAGTTAAACTCCACAGGAAGACGGCTGTAATCTTAGCCAACTTGAATAAACATACGTTGCTGCTCGCTAGAATGACCCAAAAGCGACAAGCAGGATCAAACTAAGGAATGTAAACAGTTGAGGCTCGATAGTAGGTTAAGTGACGACTCAACTTTCATGTCCAAGATCGCTGGGCGACGAACTTCGTAGCACTCGCAAGCAGCACCTCACACTCCAACCGCACGTGCTCACCGCCAGCGCCCCGGCCAGTGTTCGTGCGACGGAGACTTCCTTGCTGCTCCACGCCAACCGACCGAGTGGTCACACACCGTCCAGCTGGAAACTATATCCACCACACCAAAGATAGTACAGCAGCACTAGTATCGATACACGCTGCTGCTGCCACTCATGGAGAGGACAGCAACATTATCACGATAGCCGCAGGAGAAATAAAACCACAGGACTGCAACCAAGATTTAACCCAAGGTCTACCTTACGCTATTCATGTTACCACTCTATACCTCAGGTCTACCTTATGCAAGTCATGTTACCACTCTATGCCTCAGGGATATTTCCTAACGTTAAATATGCCGTAATAAAGCCAGCTAAGAAACTTGGGATCAGCTGGTATTTCTCCACAACTGTTGACTAAAAATCAAAACTACTATGGGACAATCTCCATTCTATCTGTTTACTTCCGAATATGCAACATGGGAAAAGCATAGGCAGTCTTCATACTTCCGTTTTCTTCCCACTACTCTGCCAAAGTTTCCATTCTTTTCAAGTGTGGTGATAATTTTTCTGTGCAGACAGATTATGTACGGACAGGTGCTCAATAAAAATTTTGGTTCTACGACTATTTTCTGTTTTCTGGTGTTTTTTTTTTTTTTTTTTTTTTTTTTTTTTTTTTTTTTTTTTTTTTGCTGTAAGTGCCTAACTTTATACTTCATTTTATCAACAGGTGCTGGTATGTGATATAGAAATATTATTGAGCTAACAATATGTTACTAAATACTTTCCAACAAAAGAAGATGTTTCCTCTATGAAACTGTAGCAGAGCCTAAGATTAGTTGAAGTTGCGTTCACTATACAAGTACATAGAAGACAATATATATAAGAATACAATTAGTTATTTTCATTCTCTAATTAATGAGAATCTTGTAGTTGGTATGCATAAAACACGTCTTTGCGAAATTTGACTATTTTTTTTTACACTACTGAAGACTTGTCCTTGGAACAATGTCTTTTATCACCGTTTGATAATTACCACAAACATGTGCATGATAACACCCGAACAGCTGCAGAGGCACTAAATTTTAACTTACAATCAACTATTACTTCACTATATGGCTGTCAGATCTGTTGCTGGGTCAAAATGTGTAATTTCAACAGTATTTCTTCAAGGCAACCACTAGATGTCAGCAAGTGATTGCTACTCATCACTACTGGAAATAAGCAACTGCTGGAGCAGTTGCTGCTTGCCTATAGCTAATAGCAGCCACCACCTGATGATATTGAGCAGATGCCTCGAAGAAATGTTGTGGGATTTACAAAGCGTATCTCCTGATGTGACAGCAACAAGATAGCAAATTTATGTGAGAGAATACTGAATAGCAAATGTTATCATCCAGTCTGGTTAAAGTTTGTGTATTTAAATGTATTGTTCCACTATTTGTTAAATGTTGCAAACATCTTTTTGTAAGATAAGGTGAAACTATTTTGTCAAATTAAAATAAAAGATAAAAAGAATTGCTCTCAGAAACTTTTATTAAATTAAATAATTATGTCTCTTGACATTTTTCAGAGACTTCAGATTTTAATTTATCTATTCAAAATTTATTTAAAACTGTTAATAATAATTGTCATAAATTTCAGAAATACATCTCATATATATTCTGTTACATACTTTTTCATTTTAACATTTCGCAGGGAAATGATTTTTGACAATTTATTATGAGAAGATTGAGGGGAATAACTGAAAAGGATAATCAGCATCTCATAAGTAAACTCATTACACATTAATATTAAAGCTTTAGATGTTATACCTATCATTATGCACTGGACATTGCCATATGAAACAAAGGCTCTGTATGAAGAGAAAAAGTACTTGTTATTGTAATACTGCTGATAATGACTCACATTCACTCTGACTACACATCTTATAAAAAACCTGTTGTACAAATAACTATGCTACTTCTTATAATTTTATATACCTAATGTTTGGCAGTCTTGAGCATTCCTAAACCTATGTCAGATTAAAATTTACCTGGCAACAACTTTTATGGAAAAAATGCCATGTTAGTGAGCCAGTGATATTATGTTATATGTGTGGCAAACAATGCATGAGATGATGTACTCCATACCTATATTGTAAGTACAAATAAAAATATAGACTTGGGTAGTTCATTTGTCTTCAGGAAATCATCCATTGAATTACAAAATAATTATATATGAGTGTTTAAAAGTGCAGTATTTAACTTTTAACATTTAATACATTACACTGAGGCAGAAACGGAATTTTCATTGAAAATACTACATTTACACAACGAAAAAATACATTTATCAGCAATACAAAGGGTGAAGCTAGAACCAGAATCATTTAAACAATTTGCTTCTATTTAAATACTTTGAAACTGATACAGTTTTAAAATTAGCAGTATTAGGAAAGACTAAGAAACTTCTGGAACTTCCTTTTGTTTTCCTGGCTTGCAAAACTGTCAGTCTGGAAATTCTACTTGCAATTACACACGCATTTCAGTTCACTTGTATAACAGAGTCATCTCGCCCTATTTCTTTTTTTTTGTGATTGATACACAGAAGCCAGATTGTTAGTATCCCCTGTGTAAGTCTACATTTTCTGTCTTCATCATGTTTATTACACAAAAGGTAGATTAGGGGAAGTAAGATGTATCTGCTAAGAACAGGATGTCAGTATTGTTTATTAGACTGGTTGTGAAGAGAAAGCAGGTAAACAATTTCAGCCATTCAATTAGACATTATATCTTTTTTTTAAGTGAGATATAATGAAGCAAGAAAGGGAGCATTTTCTTAAAAGTATATAGTTAATGATTTTGGTAGAGTTTTCTAACTATTTCTTTAAATTGTTGAGTCACAAGAAATGAAATTAAAGTATAAAGCTTTTTCTATAGGTAATTTTACACCAATGTACCCTGGTGATACAACAGCTAACATACAGGTAATTAGGGGATAATATGTATCACGTGAGATTTTATCTTTATCATGGCAACAGCCAATATACAGGTTGTATAGTAGTCTTACATGATTCTGCATCACATATAACAAAGGCCTAGTGAGAAAGATTAATAGTAATATTCATAATACGAATATGTATACATACAGTGCTCTAAGAATTACTGAAAAAATCAACAGTTTATGAGAAGTGAAGTTCAAGGTAAAAGAAAGAAAAACAAATAAAAGTACAGTGTCTTAATGAAGAATTAAAATTGAATATGTTAATTATGGGGGTAAATATATTGGTACATTTCCACTGTGTAAAAACCAGTACCCCCATACAGTTTACAAAATTCATTTTAGGTTACAGTTTAACACTAGTTATTCCCTAAACATGAGAAATACAGAACATACAAATGTTCAGAAACCATTTCTTGAAAATTCAGGCTAAGCTACTGGTACTGTTTGATTACTTTATGATATGGCACTAAAATGATCTACAATTATACAACATCTTGTAGACACCATTTACAGTGAAGTCTCTATAATAATGCTGTTTGCACATTTGTTCTATCAAGAGTTTTTGTGGAGCTATAATGACCTATGAAAGATATTCCACAAACCTATGAAAGATGTGTACTCAGTTTACTATGTTGTTGCTGAAGAGTCAGTTAATTAAATGTCAAAATACAACTGAGCATTTTATGATAAACCACAGATTATGGTAATGGACTTACCAAATTTATTACATTGTTCTTTCAAGTGCTTATTCTTGAGCATGTTGGTTTGCTGATGTGCGATTTCTACTTATAAACAATGAGGGCATATTAAATATTTGTTTCTTATTCAATTTCTTCTACAAGAAAACAACATGTGTCGTAAATTAAAGACACAAATGTTCATGAGCAAGCAATACTTCATGCATATAAATACCACATATTTTCTGCCATCCTCAACACAGATTATAATTAGTATAAATGTCAAAAATATTTGTGCAACATGCAACTAAGTTTAGAATTTAAATCCATAATACTCTTACTATTCTGCCAACAAGAAACGGAATGCAGCTGCCATTGGAAAACTATTAATAAAAGCAATGGTAAATGCAACAGCACATTTGCTTTAGCAGAGATCTGTCCTTCGCTTTCTTCATTTTCAGCCCTGCAAATCACTTACTGTAGCTCTAAAAATTCTTTTTTAATGTGTTTAGCAATAATGCTCAATGAAAATTTTGTTAACCTTACTGAAAGTCTCTTATTTTCTTGCACGTGCAAACAAGAAAAATCTCTGTCCTTTCGAACAGTTATACTTCTCAATATCCCTTTCACAAAAGTGTCGGAAAATAATCATTTATATTCATAAGGGCAATATGCGACTTGAGCAAGTGAGAGAATTCCAAGTTTCACTTTTTAATTTATACACCATAAGGTGAAATCATGCCTCTCTTGTAGATTTCCAGTCTTATTCGTTGGTTGTCGCATGCCATTGGTCATACCAGATCGACGGATCCACTGGGTGAGATACAATTTATAATTAGAGATGATTGTACTTGAGCAATTGAATATTATGGGACGGCTGTAATTGTCATCAGGACTTGTTAAAATGAACTAAGCAAAATGATATAGAACAAATATCACTAAACTTCATCCTCTACTATCAATGAACAAAGACTATATCTTATACAGCATTAGACGCCTAGATATCACCAGTAGTGCAGCTATTACAGTAGAGGGGCTTGCTGTCGAAACCTAAGCATTGGAGTAGCTGAGTGGATGTTTTAAGACTTGTTCATAGTTTTGAAATGCTTAACCGAAACACATAAAAGGACATTGATGTGAATAAAGTTATTTTCATTTGGTATTTCAGCATTTTGTACATATGTTGTCTGAAAAGACCTGCCATCAAAAACATTTTGGCACTGCGTTCTTCATCGTAACTGTATTAGAGCTACACAAACAGCTTTATGAATATTTACTAGGAAACATATCATAACAGTGACTCAGATTCAATTAATGTTTCTGTACTACTAGGGAAGTACACAAAAAGGAAGAAGGACTCTACATTTCTTTAAAACGTCATGAACGAATCCTCACGCTGGTGCAGAAACAGGAGGAAGCAAGCTGCACCCACAGTCTACCAGAACATCGGTTTCTGCGTGGAAGAAGCGTTGCGAGGGGAACAAGCTGCACTTTCATCCCACAGTACTAGCACTACAAACGTACTTGCTTGTTTTGGCACGGCACCACACAGCAATCACTTCCTAACGGCTACGACACACATAGGCGCACCGTTGTTTAGATAGCCACTGTTGACAGCAACCAGACACTAAGCAGTCGTGGCCCGAAATCGACCGACTTACACGAGCTTAAGCGGCCCAGAACCCGAGACTCATCTTTCAGGCCTTGGTGAATAAACAGTAGTCTCCATCATTTAGTAGTTTCTGATAACAAACTAAATATCTGTTTGTAAATGAAATCCCTATATTTTGTTTCTGGAAATCGTAACACAGAAAACAGCTGTTTTGGTAGACTGCTGAAATGTCATTCCTAATTTGTCTAGAAAATATATCTTTAGAAGACGTTCTAGTTTATGTCGCTCACTTATATTGATTTTCAGAAGCGAAGTTCCCACAGGAACACATGCCCATTGTGATGGTTAATGATCGTGTGTGCGTACGCGGGCGCGCTTGTGTGTGTGTGTGTGTGTGTGTGTGTGTTTTAACGGCGAAGTGCTTAGTGCTGTGTATTTGTCAAAAGACTGAAACAGTGTTGCAGCTTGTGAACTATAAACGTTTCGTGTATATGAATGGTGTGGAACATGTGCAGTGGTAGTAATCACTTGTAGAAAGGGTTTGGTTATGCATAGACGTCGCACTATGCTGGGAACAAACATAAAGTTTAACGTTGACAATTGTAATTTTTGGTGAGATGATACAATTCTTGAGGAATATAGAACCCGATTTCCATGTAGTGGAAAGGCACCGAGGCAAGCAGTTATGCTATGTGTTTCATGCTTCACATAGTAAGATGCTCAACGATACACGGACATTGACGAACACCGGGAAAAAGTGGAAGACAAATTCAGCTGCGTCACAGTTTTCTAGAGTTGTTTCGATGCAGAAGTGCATGACTGGCTGTATTAGAGCTACATAAGCAGCTTTCTGCATCTTCACTAGGAAAAATACCATCCCAGTGACTCATTTGAGTTGCTGTTTGGAGTACCTCTAGGGCGGCATGCGCTGATGATTAATACCATAATACGGATGTTCCGTGGTTAGGAAAACATAAAAGATCTGAAGAATAACGCTCCACCAGTATACAAAAACATTATTTCAGTATCTCGGAAACCTGCGAGGGTACACATCACAGGTCAGTGTTACGTTAGATTTATGGCTTCCTTATTACAGTTACCAGTAAGTACACAGAACGATGTTTGTTCAAAGCAGCAAAACCTGCAGGACGGATGAACTGTTTGCGAATTTAAATTCAGTACGTGGGCTACGTTATGTGAGGAATCATGTGATTGTCTCTGCTTCCCTTATGCTGTGTAGTGGCGGCAGCGTGACCATACTGTCAAAATTTCTGTAGCCTTCTATCCTAGTTTCCCATGCAGCGCTAACGCAACACAAACGCGGAGAAAAATGTAATGGCAAATTGCTGCGAACAGCACGGAAGAAAAGAAGACTATATCGGCAGATAACTGCTCGTGTCCTTCAGACTATTTGTACTGGGTCATGGCGCAGACCCTTGCAAGCAGAAATTAAGGATCCTTTTGCACGAACGACTTTCTGGTCAAATACGACTACTCATACTGGGTGCGTGTCAAGTACCTGCGTGTAAAACAGTCGCCACCCACGCTGCGAGTGAGTCACTGACGTCAGTGATCAACTGATTATGGCGAGTGTAGAATTCTGAAGTCCTGAGCATGCTGAATACTCCGCACGCGCAAAACAGGAGGCGGCCTGCCAACGTCGGTAGCTACCCACCTCTGGCCACGCTCACCCATGCTATAGAAACAGATATAGTCGTTTGGTGTTTTCTCAATCTTTATGTGATTGTTTGCTTCGTTTTCGCGATACAAAGCGCAGGTCACATGACGATTTGATATTTTATATTACGAATATCCTCATAAAAGACAGACTAAGATCTGATACGAGAAAAAGACAGATTGTAACATAAACGTAATGGCTGAGTGGAAATTGTTTCACGAGTGAATAAGTCAGCCGTATTGAAGCAGAAAAGAACGTTGGATACTGTTTGTCACTCAAAGGAAAATATGGCATAAAGAATAAACTAAAAATGCTCTATTTACTGCCTTTTAAATATTGTTTAATGCGTTTGATTGTATTTTTCTTCGAGAAAATAAGTGCTAATGTTTTGTTCACACTTTTCCTAACAGTGTTCCTTCAATTTTCAGCAGGGTCAAGGACTTAGCGTACATCTTTGACAAGAATGTTCACTACGGTGATTGGTTATTAACAAACTCTACTGTTATTCCTTATTCCTTAATGGTGTTGGTATATACCAATTTTTTAAAGGACAGTCCCTCATAACCATACTTTCACAACAGGAGATGGCACTCGGAACACACGCTATTTTGGCGCCCGACGTCTAAGCAGGTGGGACCAGTCGTGACAGTGGAGTCTTAGTTCAGGAGTACGGCGCCCGTTGCCACGAATAGTCGGTAGGGACTAGGAAGCCGCTCGCACAGTTGAGACTCGACCACAAGGCTGAGTGAGCGGTCCCCTCAGGAAGGCCGGGGGCAGGCAGTGACGAGGCGCAGGTTGTCCGGGCGCAGCACGTTGCAAGCGAGCGCGGCGCAGAAGGCGGCGCCGAGCAGCGCCAGCGCCGCCACGCGGACTGCGAGCCGCGGCCAGCCGGCGCCGAAGGCGGGCGGCTCGAGCGCGCCCGGCTTGGGCTGCGCGCGGAACGCCACGAGCCCCAGCAGCAGGCCGGCGAGCGCGCCCGCCGCGTGCGCCGCCCAGCAGATGCGCGGGCCCTTGTTGCCCGTTGCGTAGTGGTGGTGCAGCGAGAAGCCCACGTCCGCCAGCAGCAGCACCGCCACCGACACGCCGCGGTACACCTTGTAGCGCAGCGCCCGGTAGTTCTGCAACACGTTGGCACGACAGTTTGTAATGCAGCAGAGCAGGGCACATGGAACCACTCCTCACATATCGAACATTACAGTACTGTCACGTGATGTTTACGCGAAGTTATACAGGGTGAAAAGTATTTAAACCGAAAAACTCAGGGAGGTTGTTTCCCTAATGTCATTTTTTTCCTATGAGGATTATTTAAACCAGCGGAGGCCGTATTACGATCTTCAGTTGTAGGCAACTGCTGTCCACCAGTGTAGTAGCGCATTGTCTCTCCCTACTAATGGAGCGATACACCTGGAGTGAGTACACTGATATGGCTGGTGCGTACTACGTAGCGCACCACAACGGACGAGCTGCACAGCGGGTTTATCAACAACAATATCCTAATCGCCCATAAGATGGCCTTTTTTCATTCTAATATTCACAGAGTTACAGCTATCCTTCTTGCAGCAGATGCGGTACAAACGGAACTGGTCACACTTGAGAATATTGCTATAAATAATGGCTATAGACCTCAGTTGGTAAGACATATGTATAACAAGAAAATAAATAAAAATAATATTACATCTTCCACCCTAGGGGATACGTTAGATGACAAACAAGTGGCAACGATATCTATCCCTTACATAGGCAATATAAGTTATAAATTGGGGCGTTTACTCAGAGCCCATAATTTCAGAGTCGCCTATTCTACTAATAATAATTTACATAGGAATTTAATCCACTCCTTGCACAATAAGAGCGATAAACTTTCCCAATCAGGAGTATATAAAATTACATGCGGGGATTGTCCAAAATTTTACATCGGGCAAACGGGACGAGCTCTGTGTCTCAGGTATAAAGAGAATATTCCTACTAGAAGCGGTGACGGTACTGAGGGCTCTACTTCTGTGGAACACCTTGTGCAAACGGCTCATGCGCCGAGCCCTCCAGTTAATATCGAGTTACTTCATGCCGAGGTTAAGGGCTTAAAACTGGATGTTTTGGAAGAAATGCAGCTCTTTAAGCATCTGCAACATGATAAAGACAATATCCTTAACGACCAATTCCTACTAAGAAACAGAATTTTTTTTTAAGGTTTCGCACCTTTAATTTCTTCATCATACTTGTAAATCTGATGATCTGGTGATTTTCACATGTGTGCGCTGATTGGAGAGCGCGGTTGGTCAAGCTGTTCATCTTTTTTCTTTTTTTCATTTTCCTTTTACGATGAAGGTGATTTTAGCCCGTTGAACACCTCACGTTTTATCCCTATATCTTTATTACCACGACGTCTTTAGATTACGTCCCATCAGCCCCCCCCCCCTCCCCTAGACTAACTACTGGCTTTAGGAATAGTTTTTAAGAGTTCCTCCTGTTGTCATAGGTAGCTTCATATATGTTTCTTTCATAGCATAAGCAACCGTGTGCGATTATTTTTAGGTTTCATCTCCTATTTAGCTCGTCACTTATTCTATCCATTCCATTTTTTGATATACGTTGATCCACGGTTGGGAACATATGGGCTATTTAGCCCCGACCCATGTATAAACTTTCTCGTATTCGCATGTGCATGCGCATTCAAGTAACTTCCCTTGTCTTGCGCATGTGCATAGGTAGCGGGTCGGGCTTGTAAGTGAGCGACCATTTGTAGCTGCAGTTTATGGTGGGTCATGGCCCTTCGAACATAGGCCGGTGTGAAGAGGAGCGTACACCATTAAGTTAAGTAGTGGTTTTGACTTTGTACATATGTACTGTTTGTGTTTTCCTTTTTTCCGTTTATAAATGTATAGCTATGGTGTTCTATTAATCATTGACAAAGGTCTTCTTAGGCACTTGTGGGTTTTATTGTTCTGAAGAAGGTGTGGTTATGTACGCCGAAACCTAGGTTAACACTAGGTGCTTTTTTCGCAATCGAGGCTGGTTTCTAGTTTTTTAATATAGTTTTTTTAATAATGTAAGAACAGTCCTTCGAGAGCAACTGTTCCGTCCATTTCACTTACAGCGTGTCCACAACCTGGAACCAGTTGATTATCCACCCAGAGCACAGTTTTCGCAGTGGTACCTGTAACAGTGTGAAATGCATCCTACATTTCCATCCTCTGTGTTGTTTACCGATGATGCAACGTTCGGGCGTGATGGAGTCTTTAACACGCACAATTCGCATGTTTATAGTGAGGATAACCTTCATGCCACAGTTACTAGCGCTCATCAAGTGCCGTTCTTCGTTAATGTGTGGGTCGGTGTTGTTGGGGACTGTTTAACTGAGTCGTATCTGCTACCTAGGCCATTAAATGGCAGGCACTATTACAATTTCCTCGCCAGAGCATTGCCAGAATTGCTGGAAGACGTCCCGATCCCTACAAGACAGCGCATGTGGTTCCAGCATGACGGGGCGCCGGCACATTTCAGTCGTCGTGTGATTCCTGGACCGACAGTTCGCAGAAACGTGCATTGGCAGAGGTGGTCCTGTACCATGGCCTGCTCGATCCCCAGATATGTCCCCTCTGGACTTTTTGTGTTGGGAGAGACGCGCAACCTTCTTTACGCAACTCCTGTTGCGTCAGAAGAGGATCTGGTTGCCCGGGTAGTAGCAGCAGCAGGAACAATTCAGGATACTCCTGGGGTTTTTGCCCGTGTCAGCCAGAACATGATCCGACGGTGCAACCTTTGTTTACGTGTCAATGGAGGCGTTTTTGAAAATCTACTGTAATTGAAATTGGGTTGTGTTAATGTGTTGTCTCTTGGTCATAAAAAAATGGAAGAGTGTTTGTTGGTTTCATTAATTTGCCGCCAGAGAAATCTTCCTCTACCGGTTTAAATACTCCTCAAAGGAAAAAAATGACATTAGGGAAAAGTATTTCTTTTGATGTCCCCTACAACCTTCCAGAGGTCGTCGTCTTAAATACTTTTCACCCCGCATAAGCGCAGCGATTTAAATTCTACCTTTGCTAGCTTATTGTATCTATGAAAAGTACACTACTGGCCATTAAAATTGCTGCACCAAGAAGAAATGCAGATGTTAAATGGGTATTCATTGAACAAGGATATTATAGTAGAACTGACATGTGATTACATTTTCACGCAATTTGGGTGCATAGATCCTGAGAAATCAGTACCCAGAACAACCACCTCTGGCCGTAAAACGGCCTTGATACGCCTGGGCATTGAGTCAAACAGAGGTTGCATGGCGTCTACAGGTACAGCTGCCGATGCAGCTTCAACACGATACCACAGTTCATCGAGCGTAGTGATTGGCGTATTGCGACGAGCCAGTTGCTCGGCCACCATTGACCACACGTTTTCAGTTGGCGAGAGATCTGGAGAAAGTGCTGACCAGGGCAGCAGTCGTACATTTTCTGTATCCAGAAAGGCACGTACGGGACCTGCAACATGCGGTCGTGCTATCCTGCTGAAATGTAGGGTTTCGCAGGGATCGAATGAAGGGTAGAGCCACGGGTCGTAACACATCTGAAATGTAACGTCCACTGCTCAAAGTGCCTTCACTGCGAGCAAGAGGTGACCGAGACGTGTAACCAATGGCACCCCATACCATCACGCCGGGTGATACGCCAGTATGGCGATGACGAATACACGCTTCCAATGTGTGTTCACCGCGATGTCACCAAACACGGATGCGACCATCATGATGCCGTAAACAGAACCGGGATTCATCCGAAAAAATGAGGTTTTGCCATACGTGCACCCAGGTTCGTCATTGAGTACACCGTCGCAGGCGCTCGTGTCTGTGATTCAGCGTCATGGGTAACCGCAGCCATGGTCTCCGAGCTGATAGTCATGCTGCTGCAAACGTTGTCGAGCTGTTCGTGCAGATGGTTGTTGTCTTGCAAACGTCCACATCTGTTGACTCAGGGATCGAGACGTGGTTGCACGATCCGTTACAGCCATGCGGATAAGATGCCTGTCATCTCGACTGCTAGTGATACGAGACCGTTGGGATCCAGCACGGCGTCCCGTATTACCCTCCTGAACCCACCGATTCCATATTCTGCTAACAGTCATTGGATCTCGACCAACGCGAGCAGCAATGTCGCGATGCGATAAACCGCAATTGTGATAGGCTACAATCCGACCTTTATCAATGTCGGAAACGTGATGGTAAGCATTTCTTCTCCTTACTCGAGGCATCTCAAACCGTTTCACCAGGCAACGCCGGTCAACTGCTGTTTGTGTATGAGAAATCGGTTGGAAGCTTTCCTCACGTCAGCACGTTGTAGGCATCGCCACCGGCGCCAACCTTGTGTGAATGCTCTGCAAAGCTAATCATTTGTATATCACAGCATCTTCTTCCTGTCGGTTAAATTTCGCTTCTGTAGCACTTCATCTTCGTGGTGTAGCAATTTCAATGGCCAGTAGTATATTTGGCTTGTAAGGAAATTAAATCAAATCAAGCGTATTCTTTATAAAAAGAATGTACCACAAACCAAAAAATACACTGATGGAAAAAAAGTCACAATACCAAATATAATTAATGTAGAGTAATGAAATTTTGGGGAATACATTTGTCTAGGTAACATATTTAAGCGAATAACATTGCAAAATCACAGGTTAATGTAAGCGCGAGACACGCCACTGAAAATGTGAAATGCTGGTAATTTAATAAGCACTGTAACCGCCAGAATGTTAAATGCATGCGTGAAAACATGCATGCATTGTCATCACTTAACATTTTCGGGTTGAGATGCCGTGGTCCATACGTAAGACTCTTCCCTGACGTTTCGCCTTCGACTGCGGAAGGCATCCTCCGAGGACAATCGGTGAACTGCAACGAGAGCGCGAGTGAGCGCCGTATATTTAAGCCATCCAGAGGGCGCCGCTGTCGATCACGTGACGTCGGCTGTACTATGATCTCTGGTATTGCCAACTTTCTCCATTGAAATTAATCGATTGTCACGCTGTTGCTGCAATGTTGACATCCATATCTTATCCAGCTTAATGCCTTCATCTTTTCTATTAAAATTATTGCAGTGTTTGGCAATGTCAATGGCCTCTCTGTACATTCGCGCATAATAATGCGACGTTTTTGCTATGACAGTCTTCTCACTAAAGTTTATTTCACGATCACCTTTCTGAAACACACGTTCCGCTACAGCCGATTTATCAATATGTCCGAGGCGGCAGTTCATTTTATGTTCACCCAGACGGGTGTTGACGCTTCTTTTTGTTGTGCCTATATAGACCTTTCCACAACTGCACGGAACTTTATAGACACCTGGTGTAGCTAGAGGATGCCGTTTATCTTTTACTGATCTTAAAACATTGACAGCGGCGCCCTCTGGATGGCTTATATATACGGCGCTCACTCGCGCTCTCATTGCAGTTCGCCGATTGTCCTCGGAGGATGCCTTCCGCAGTCGAAGGCGAAACGTCAGGGGAGAGTCTTATGTATGGACCACGGCATCTCAGGTCGGAAGTGTTAAGTAATGACAACACCTGCAGTGAAAGCCTTCATTCTGTGTTGCATGCATTGGGTTGTACAGGTGCCGGGTGTCAGTTTGCAGGACGGAGTTCCATGCCTGTTGCACTGGTCGGTCAATATACGGACGCGGTTTGTGGACGACGTTGCAGTAGTCGCCTGACGATGTCTCAAAATATGTGCTCGACCGAAGACAGATCTTGTGATCTAGCAGGCCAAGGCAACATGTCGACACTCTGTAGAGCATGTTGGGGTACACTGGCGGCATATGGGCGATAATTACCGTGTTGGAAAACATCCCTTGAATGCAGTGCCTGATTGTCAGCAATACAGGTAGAATCATCAGATTGTCGTAAAAATCAGCAGTCAGGGGGCAAGTGATAACCACGAGAGTGCTCCTACTGCCATTCGAATCGCACCACAGACCATAATTCCAAGTGTAGGTCAAGCGTGTCTACTGCGCAGATAGGATGGTTGCTGCCCCTCAACTGGTTTGATAACCAACACGCGTCCATCACTGGCACCGAGGCAGAACCAGCTTTCATAAAAAAAAACTACGTTCCTTCACCCTGCCCTTCGATGAGCTCTTGCTTGACTCCATTCATGTACAGCACGTGGCTCGGAGATGTCCTTGAAGTAACTGATTTGTAACATTTCGTTCAGGTAGTAACAGTGAATATTCCGTTCAAGAATCACAACAGAAGGAGGTATACCTGGAAAAGGACGGCTGATACGCAAAGATTTCAGTTAGATTACACCGTGGTCAGACATATTCCGAAATCAGATACTGGATTATAAGGCGTACGCAGGAGTAGATATAGACTTAATCAAAATGAAGAAGATGGGTAGTAGGTTGAAGCTTAAGAGATTTCTCAGGAAGAATCAATACGCAAAGAAGTAGGATACAGAAGTACTAAGGAGTGATGAGATACGATTGAAGTTCTCTAAAGCTATAGATACAGCAGTAAGGAAAGGTCAGTAGGCAGTACAACTAAAGAGGAATGGCATCTCTAAAAACTAAAAAGGGCAATCACAGAAGCTGGAAAGAAAAACGTAGGTACAAAGAAGGTAACTTCTAAGATACCAGAAGAAATACTTCAGCTGATGGATAAAGGACTAAAAGTACAATAGGCGTAAATACAAACTTGAATTTACTATATGCCAATTCTAGCAAATAATGCTCCATTTTTCCTATATTGATAATGGTCTCCTGGTTATAGAGGTTCTATCCTCTAAATGCTATACGTAACGTAACGTTTATGTCACATATTTGTGTCAACTATCTCTGCTTACGGGATTATTTCCCTTGCTGTAAACGAATATTGCCACCATTCTATCTAATAGCATCATGATTCTACTTTTTAACTTTTTCGTAGTCAATACTAGATGGAATAGAACCTGCATATTGTAACTTTATGCTACTCTATAATATCTATGTCGTTCACTATGCACTAATGTGAAGACTGGCTCCTCACGCACTCATTGTAATGACCGTTAAAACCACCATCACATAAAGTTGTTTCCAACATGTTATATCGACAGAGGATGTTGGTCTTCATCTATAGCGATCTTTGACAGCTCTGTAGACTGCCGCATCGGAATAGGAAGCTGTTTCCTCGACAACTCTCGAAGTACCTCGGCTAGCACCGTCTCACTATCGATATAGCAACCTTTGGTGCATCATTTACAGAATTGACATTAGACGACAGCGTACTTTTAGCTGATCTTAAATTTTTAACCTTAACAGTTTATACTTCATGACGAATAATGGGACTTACGTGATGTTACGATATAATATAATTCACTTTTTAGTTATCTCCAACATGTTATATCGACGGAGGCCGTTGGTCATCGCCTATTGTAATCTCTGACAGCACTGTAAACTGCTACCTCGGAATAGGACGCCTTTTCCTCGGCAACCTTCGATGTATCTTTGCGAGTAGCGTCTCCCTGTCTATTTAACAACCTTTGGTGCATCCTTGCAGAATAGACGTCAGAGGGCAGCATACTTTTAGCTGACCTTAAACCAAGTAACCTTTGTAGTTTATATTTTATGACGAATAATCATTTATAATGATGTTACGATGTAATTTAACTATAACGTAATTTTTAATCTACTTCTTGTGCTTACCCAATCATAGACGTCTTTCTGATTGGTTAACAGCGATGTCACACTCAGGACGGTGGGCGTGACCAAGTCTATTTGATAACCGTTCTCTCCTTGTCCGTTTAGCAGTTATTCCAGCGTCAGGGTCGGCGCAACTTGCACCACGGAGTCCACCCACCGTTCTGGGTATATTTATTTATTAGTTCTACATTTTGTTATTTATTCTTACTATCATGACGATCCCTCTATCTGGTAATATGTTTTTTAAGAGTCTGAAGATCGTTCTTAAATAGAATCGAAACCGGTCACTCCAATAAATATAAAAAGTTGCGATCAAGACTGTTTTTAATCTTTAAATTTGAATTCTAAAGATCGCTGATAATGTTTTCAAAATTTTAGGTTATGAAGTAGTTGAAGTTAAGGAATATTGCTGCTGGGCAGCAAAATAATCAATGACGGATGGAGCAAGGAGGACATCAAAAGCAGACTAACACTGGCAAAAAGGGCATCCCCGGCCAAGAGAAGTCCACTAGTATGAACCATAGGCCTTAGTTTGAGGAAGGAATTTCTGAGAATATACATTTTGGTCACAGAATTATATGGTAGTTGAACAGAAAAGAATCGAAGCATTTGAGATGTGATACTACAAACGAATGTTGAAAATTAGGCGGACTGATAAGGTAAGGAACGAGGAGGTTCTACGCAGAATCGGAGAGGAAAGGGATATGTGGAAAACACAGACAAGGAGACGGGACAGGATGATAGGACAACTGTTAGGACATCAGGGAGTGACTTCGATGGTACTAGAGGGAGTTGTAGAGGGCAAAAACTGGAGAGGAAGACAGAGATTGGAATACATCCAGCAAGTAATTGAGGACGTAGGTTGCAAAGGCTACTCTGAGATGAAGTTGGGCAGGAAAGTAATGCGTGGCGGGTCGCGTAAAACCAGCCAAAAGACTGAATAAAGAAAACAGTTTGTTGTGTCGCTGTGGTTTCAACTGCTGCTCAAATTGCTGCTGCAGATGGCAGATTCAGTGCAATGTGCCAGAACAACACACGAAACGCTATGGTCTTCCCTCTAGTAGTGTCACGTAGTCGACCGGAGCCCGGTTTTCTTGCGACCGTACATTCTCATGATCACCACAGCCGGTAATCATGTACAGTGCCTACTTCCTACCAAGTCTTTCTACAATATCACAGTAGGAACATACAGCTTCTCGTAGCCCTATTACACGACCTCATTCACACTCAGTGCGGTGTTGAGAATAGAATCTTTGGCATCGTTAAATGCATGATTAATGTTAGTTAAGTCACCGTGTCCAATCTCAAAGGTAGCTAACCCTCACGACTGTTACAGTGTGTACTTAAAGCAAACGTGATTCGCAAGTGCATAGTGGCGCAACTAGTGCCAGTCTCAGGCGAATAGTGTAAAATTTGAACAGACGTCATCTTTGAGATGTAGAAACACGCCTACCATCTTTCTTCTATCTCACGAAACTCCTTGAGGTTGCGATTTATTTTGATCAATGTATTTCAACATACTAAGTTTCGGAAACTCGACATCAAGTAAGCAGCAGTAAAATTCGACAAGTTTTCGTGCACTGTGCTTCTCTTTCAACAATTCACCGGATTACAAATCATTGAGTTCCAGCTGCACTTCAACTGGCCCACCATCGAGATTCCAATGAAACATATTCTGCAATAGAAGAATGTCGCTTTTATTTCTGTCAATATCTGAAAATCTCTCCAAAAAGTGCTTCTTCAAGCCACAAAAATGTTTTTTGGAGAATAGAGGTTGACATCTTCTGTGACTGTAGCACAAAACAATTTGAAACAGTGAAAATGAGTAAAGTTTTCTCTTTCTAGCGGTGCTACAACAATGACAGCTTTCTGTGAAATTCCTTGATGATTTTATAGGTTATGCATTCCCTGAAGTTTCAAGTTCAGTTACATGGTATGGTTTGTGATGCCGACCAAACAACGACCACTTTGACAGCGAGGTAGGATCTGAGAGCCAGGTGTCAACGCTATTATTTTCGTTGTGAAAAATGTCTACTTCGTTCGGTGCTTGTAAAAACGAAATGGGACTTTATCGGCTGAGGGATCTCGATGCTGTGTGATGAGGCAAGTCACAAAATTCGGAATCAGTTTCTTCAAGAAAAGCGTTTAATTGACGATGATTGTGTGTATGTCCCCCGAAAGAAGTCCACAGCAGGAAAGATTGGTTTCAGTAAAGAAGAAATAGAGAAGTCTTTCCCACAGAGTGGTTGCTAACACATGATGAAACGTATGAAGAGAACGATCGGAATTTGCTTATCTTCCTATAGAGTCCTGATAATTGAACGTAGCAGCCAGGAGGTTTCTGTTCGTGTGAAGATCTTCTAGTATTCAAAACAAAGTATTTAAATTGTATGACAAGGTCTCGTGGTACATACATTTTATTGCGCAAATTCAGGCACCGGTACCGATCCATGTCGCTTAGCTTTGTGACCCCTGCTCTGGTGTGGCCGAGCGATTCTAGGCGCTTCAGTCGGGAACCGCGCGACCGCTACGGTCGCACGTTCGAATCCTGCCTCGGGCATGGATGTGTGTGATGTCCTTAGGTTGGTTAGGTTTAAGAAGTTCTAAGTTCTAGCCAACTGATGACCTCAGATGTTAAGTCCCATAGTGCTCAGAGCCATTTGAACCATTTTGAACCCCTGCTCTAGGAGAACAACTTGTTGTGACCTCATAACAAGTTTTGTACTGCAATTTGCTGTACCTAAAGGCAGTTTGCAAAAATGATAGTATATTACTTTTGTGCTGTAGGCATTTATTTAGAACTGCACTTGTCTGGCGGTTACTCTTCAGTATTTTTTTTTCTTTTTTTGAAAATCGTGTATTTTAACAACTCTTCAAGCGTTTTGTTGAAAAAATCATTTAAAGCAGTATAAGAAGCGTATTGAATCACTGCCAATGCTCGGCTTAAGAATCACGAAACATTACGTAAGTGGAATCGACCTGGCAACACTAGAAAGTTCCAGGCTCATTACACGGTGAGGCACTTTCCTGGTATCTCGGGGCAAATATTGAAGACTAGTTAGTGTGAAGAAGTTCGGCAGGAAGAGTCTTCATACAACACCGTGAATATTCCTGCTGCATTTCCTCTCGTCGTGTCATGGTACATCTAGCACTGTCGAACGCGATCGGTCCAAATGTTATGATGTGTGGAGGCATAACGTTGCGTGGGCGTAATGACCTCCAAATATTTGAACACGGTACACTCGTCCGTCAGCGTTATTGAGACACTGTACTCCTTTCCCAAGTGTGTTTTTCAAGGGTGTATTTGGCCCTGACTTCATTTTTACGGATGACAAGGCGCAACTAAATGGAATAGCACAGGTGGAGGAACGCTTGGAACAGGCAGACATTCGGCGAATGGACAGTTCTGCTCATTCCCCTGGCTTGAACACCTCGAACACTTGGGGGATGCCCTGGGCCACGTCCACATGCACCGACGACCATTCAGCTGTTGTCAATCGCACTGGTGGAAGAATGGAACTCCGTAACACAAGAGCCTCTTACCTACTTTGTGACCAGCAAGGGAGTACGTTGCAGAGCATGCATTTCTGTCCATGGTGATCACACGCGCTTTTAAGAACCATGCCCCGCTCTTGGAATTTCCACGGGACTACGATACACTACCGGCCATTAAAATTGCTACACCACGAAGATGACATGCTACAGACGCGTAATTTAACCGACAGGAAGATGATGCTGTGATATGCAAATGATTAGCTTTTCAGAGCATTCACACAAGGTTGGCGCCGGTGGCGACACCTACAACGTGCTGACATGAGGAAAGTTTCCAACCGATTTCTCATACACAAACAGCAGCTGACCGGATTTGCCTGATGAAACGTTGTTGTGATGCCTCGTGTAACGAGGAGAAATGCGTACCGTCAAGTTTCCGCCTTTGATAAAGGTCGGATTGTATACTATCGCGATTGCGGTTTATCGTATCGCGACATAGCTGCTCGCGTTGGTCAAGATCCAATGACTGTTAGCAGAATATGGAACCGGTGGGTTCAGGAGGGTAATACGGAACGCCGTGCTGGAACCCAATGGCCTCGTATCACTAGCAGTCAAGATGACAGGCATCTTATCGGCATGGCTGTAACGGATCGTGCAGCCACGTCTCGATCCCTGAGGCAACAGATGTGGTCGTTTGCAAGACAACAACCATCTGCACGAACAGTTCGCCGACGTTTGCAGCAGCATGGACTATCAGCTCGGAGACCATGGCTGCGGTTACCCTTGACGCTGCATCACAGACACGAGCTCCTGCGACGGTGTACTCAATGACGAACCTGGGTGCACGTATGGTCACCTCTTGTTCGCACTGACGGCACTTTGAACAGTGGACGTTACATTTCAGATGTGTTACGACCCGTGGCTCTACCCTTCGTTCGATCCCTGGGAAACCCTACATTTCAGCAGGATAATGCCCGACCGCATGTTGCAGGTCCTGTACGGGCCTTTCTGGATACAGAAAATGTTCGACTGCTGCCGTGGCCAGCACATTCTCCAGATCTCTCACCAATTGAAAACGTGTGGTCAATGGTGGCCGAGCAACTGGCTCGTCACAATACGCCAGTCACTACTCTTGATGAACGGTGGTATCGTGTTGAAGCTGCGTGGGCAGCTGTACCTGTACACGACATTCAAGCTCTGTTTGACTCAATGCCCAGGCGTATGAAGGCCGTTATTACGGCCAGAGGTGGTTTTTCTGGGTACTGATTTCTCAGGATCTATGCACCCAAATTGCGTGAAAATGTAATCACATGTCAGTTCTAGTATAATATATTTATCCGATGAATACCCGTTTATCATCTGCATTTCTTCTTGGTGTAGCAATTTTAAAGGCCAGTGGTGTACTTTAAGTCGTGATGACTTCAGTGTAATTATTGTCTTTGAATTAAAGTGTCACTTCTGCTCGTCCCATTGCGTGTTTCTTAAAATTACCTTTTGTACTGTAGTGTAGCAGTTCTTTCCGTGTATTCTCCAAGTATCGAGATATGGTACTTGGCAGTAACACGTCACGCGAAAGTTACGAGTACTTTCGTACTTTAAATTTTGCACACCAGTGTAAAATAAGCGGATTGTTTAAGCCTTAAAATAAAGGGTATTGAGATAACTGATATCATTCGAGAGTGTTAAGTTTGCAATGACATTAAAAATTCGAAACAGAAAAATTCTGAATGGTTGAGAAACTCCTGTTTCAAAGCAAAAGCCAGCCAGTGTGGCCGTGCGGTTCTAAGCGCTTCAGTTTGGAACCGCGCGACTACTACGGTCGCAGGTTCGAATCCTGCCTCGGGCATGGATGTGTGTGCTGTCCTTAGGTTATTTAGGTTTAAGTAGTTCTAAGTTCTAGGGGACTGATGACCTCAGATGTTAAGTCCCATAGTGCTCAGAGCCATTTGAACCATTTTTTCAAAGCAAAAATAATGCAGTAATACCATACCAAATCTCTTGTAAATGGACAAATGGGAAATAAAGTTTTAAAAATGCCTATCAGCTATAATGCCATTCATAACAATGAATTTGCTTACATCACGTCACATCTGAGCATTTAAATGGACTAACTGAACTATTTTCGTCCTTGCTACATTGATGGAAAAAAATCACAACATCAAGGACGAGTTCTGCGACATAAACGAAAGTTGACAGGCGTGTTTCTACATTTGAAAGAAAGCGACTTTTAAAATTTCGCGCCGGTCGCGTAAATGTGGCGCTAGTAACGCCACTACGAGGATGCAAATAGGTTTGCTTCAAGGACAGGCTGTACCGGTCGTGAGCGTTAATTACCTTTGAGACTGGACATGGAGACTTGAAGTTAGTCAAGAATACCTTTAAGGGAACAAGGACGGCATTATCAACACCACACTGAGTTTGAACGAGGTCCTGTAATAGGGATACGAGAAACTGGATGTTCCATTGCGATATTGCAGAAAGACTTGGTAGGAATGCAGCCACCGTACATGACTGCTGCCAGCGGTGGCAACGAGAATGTACGGTCGCAAGAATATCAGTTGAAATGTTTGGACGAGAATTTTCCTATTCTTTCAGTTCTCGTTAGTATGGAGAATTTGTCGTACGACCTTTGTCAAGATCATTCATTATGACATTGGTTTTGTCTTTAAATTCTAGTACCATTGCTGTTTCTTTAATTCTGTGACTAAGGTGTACCTTTTGCAACAAATGATTGCTCATATCCTCACATTTACTGTTCAGGTGTCGAAGTGCACAGCAGATAGCACTCAGCCAACATACACAATTTTGACGCCAGAGTGCAAGCAAAAACGACAACTCCTTAAAGATGAGTCTTGGTACGGGAATAACACTGCAGTGACGCTATTGTAGACTCACTTTCCACAAGTAAGCGACTGAGACAAGAGAGACACTCATTTTTAAAAGAGGCATGAGATCGATCCACATTGGATGTCACGAAAGTGGAAGTCAAAGCATTTCACAATGCTTTTCAAATGGCGGGACTCACACACTTCATCACCCAGGTTCCTTAAGTCATCTGCCGTCATGGGAAGTTATCCTATTCTCGCGGCGCTCACTCATGTTATTTCTTAATCTTTGTTGGTTTGCTATTTTTGAGTGTCTCACTGCGAAGATTTCAGGAGACCTTGAAATTACAGGGCTATTCAAAAACAAGGCAAAGATTTCAAACACTTATTGTTTCCAAACTACAAAAGATAGAAACCTAATTCCAACGTTCCAGGAAAAAGTTCACATTTTTGTGCATTCAATGTGAGCACCATGTGTTACACGACACATATCAAAACGGTGGGTCATTTCCTGCCACACACGAAGAAGATAGTCTATTGTTATCGAATTCATAGGTTCAACGATGCGATGTCGCAAACTTTCAAGAGTGTCAAATTTGGGAAGGATAAAAATGCTGTCTTTTACGTAACTCCGTTGGCAAAATTCACAAGACGTGAAGTATGGAGATCTGGGAGGCCATCGGTGATGAAGGTCATCTTTTGCTCCTCTTCTTCCAATCCAACGACCTGTAATGGTATCATTCAGGTAACGTCGGACCTCATTAGAGAGTACCATCCAGGAACGTTGGAATTGCAGTGTAGAAACAATAAATGTTTGAAATCTGTTCCTTCTTTTTGAACAGCACTGTATTTTCATAAGTTTTCTCCCGCAAAAGAGGTCAAATACTTCAAAACAAAACAAAAATTTGTTTTACAGTATTTGCGCATAAACAAGAAAAGAAATAGATAAAAAGGAATTTAATGCCACTGAAGACCCAAAGAAATTGGTACACCTGCCTAATATCGTGCCGCAAGCACTCAGACGTGCTGCAACAAGACGGGTATAGACTCGACTAATGTCTGAAGTAGTGGTGGAGGGAATTGACACCATGAATCCTGCAGGGCTGTCCATAAATCCGTTAGAGTACGATGGAGGGAGAGCTCTTCTGAGCAGCACCTTGCAGAGCATCCCAGATGTGCTCAATAATGTTCATGTATGGGGAGTTTGGTGGCCAGCGGAACCGTTTAAACCCAGAAGAGTGTTCCTGGAGCCACTCTGTAGCAATTCTGGACGTGTGGGGTGCCGCATTGTTCTGCTGGAATTGCCCAATGCACAATGGACATGAATGGATGCAGGTGATCAGACGGGATGCTCACGTACGTGTCACCTGTCAAAGTTGTATCTAGACCTATCAGGGGTCACATATCACTCAAACTGCGCATACCCCACACCATTACAGAGCCTCCACCAACTTGAATAGTGCCCTGCTGACAAGCAGGATTCATGGATTCATGAGGTAGTCTCCATACCTGTACAGGTCCATCCGCTCGATACAATTTGAAGCGCGACTCGTCCGACGAGGCAACCTGTTTCCAGTCATCAACAGTTCAGTGTCGGTGCTGACGGACCTAGGAGAGGCGAAAAGCTTTGTGCCGTGCAGTCTACGGCTCTGAAAGCCCATATCGATGATGTTTCGTTGAATGGTTCGCACACTGACACTTGACGAGCGGACATTGAAATCTGCAGCAATATGCAGAAGGGTTGCACTTCTGTCACGTTGAACGAGTCTCTTCAGTCGTCATTGGTCCCGTTCTTGCAGGATCTTTTTCCGGCAGCAGCGATGTCGGAGATTTGATGTTTTACCGGATTCTCGCTATTCACGGGACACTCGTGAACTGGTTGTACGGGAAAATCCCCGCTTCATCGCTACCTCGAAGATGCTGTGTCCCATCGCTCCTGCGCAGATTATAACACCACGTTCAGACTCACTTAAATCTTGATAACCTGGCATTGTAGCAGCAGTAACCGGTCTAACAACTGCGCCTGACACTTTTTGTCGGATATAGGCGTTGCCAACCACAAGGCCGTATTCTGCCTGTTTACATATCTCTGTATTTGAATATGTATGCCTATACCAGTTTCTTTTTCGCTTCAGTGTAAATTATGTCAACAGTGAAAAGTAAATGATGTTGCGGAAAAAAGTATAATTTTTTGACGTTATTTGACAATTTGAAAGAAAACATGAAATAGGGGATCCGTGAAAAATGTTCTATGTACCGCATTCTCAATATTGTTTCATTTTCTTGCATGTACGTATTTTCTCGAGAAAACAAAAGTTAATGTTTTGAAATTCTTTAAGGCGGTCATTTGCGCGGTATCACACTGCCGGTTCAATATCTGCTTGACGCTCCGTGTGTTCGTCATATGGCCTCTGGTCCCACAGCACCAGGAGATGCTAGATAAAAGCATTACAAAGTTGGCTGAAAATGACGAGAGAAGTAGCGGAGAAAAGTATCGATTTATTTGTAAATAGGTTAACATAACCCAATGTAGCGTATGATACTGCAGTACTGCGTTAAGACTAAATGTTCGCAATTTGAGATTATGCAAACAGTAACATGTCGAAACGAGAACGGGGAATAACTTTTCAGTATCAACGGGGGCCACCACTCGTGGGGAAGTTGTATTAGCCTTTGCTCTTACGGTAGCGCTTAAGAATGCCGCCTCTCTGGGAACAAGGGGAAAAGGATAAACGAGACCCAGTTAACCTCTAACGCACCCGCGGTCCGAGTACTGTCACCGTGTAGACGCGCGAACTTCTGTCCTGAGGTATCCACCCACTTAACATGAAACGGCAGAACATTACACAGCGTAACAGCACCAAGTTACTCTCAGAGCTCGCCGTCAGTAACGTTCCACTTTTACTACATGAGTTCGCAAGGCTCGAGATCCATTACTGTTCGATTACACAGTTGGCGATAAATCGCTGGAAACTGTAGCAATTGTAAAGTACATAGAAGGAATCATCCGGAGGGACCTAAAGTTGAACACATAAAACTAACTGTAGGAAAAGCAAACACCAGGTTTAGATTTATTGTAAGAATTTTAATGAATGCTCTGTGTAAAAAGATAAAAAACGCCGCATCACGAAGGATTTCCGAACGGGACGGAAATCGGTAGACGTGATGTACTTTACAGACAAACAAATTATTACAGTTTCAGAAAAACTGCAAAATTTATTCATGAGAAAAAGTTTCACAAATTGAATAAGTCAATAACGCGTTGCTCCACCTCCAGTCCTTATGCAAGCAGTTATATGGCTTGGCATTGATTAACTGAGTTGTTGGATGTCCTCTTGAGGGATATTGTGCCAAATTCTGTCTAATTTGAGCGTTAGATCGTGAAAATCTCGTGATGGTTGGAGGTCCCTGCCCATAAAGCTCCAAACTTTCTCAATTTGAGAGAGAACTGATGACACTGATGGGCAAGGGAGGCTTGGACAAGTGCCAAGACAAGTAATAGAAACTCTCGCCATGTGCGAGCGGGCATTATCTTGCTGTAATGTAAACCCAGGATGGCTTGCCATGACGGACAACAAAACTGGGCGTAGAATATCATCGACGTACCGGTGTGCTTTATGGGTACTGTGGATGACAACCAGTGGTGTCCTGTTATGAAATGAAATGGCACCCAGACAGTCAGAATTGGTTGTTGGGTCACATGGTGGGCAACAGTCAGATTAGTATCCCACTGCTGTCCGAGGTGTCTCCAGACACGTCCTGGCCAGCCATCTGGGCTCAGTTCGAAGTAGGACTGATCACTGAATACAGTTCTGTTCCAGTCAATGAAATTCCAGGCCAAAGACGTGTCTGGAGACGCTCCGAACTGTGTTGCGTTACCAACTTGATTGTCGCCCGCCATACTGCCCGACAACCAGGCGTGATTGAGCCGTGGCACCATTGAATTAGTAGACTGTTCTGCCTGGCCCCACTGCCTCAATTGAAGTATCGACAGTCCTACTTGCGGTCCCATTATCAATATCTATGAGGAAGAGTTGGTATCTGTGGGTTGTGCCCTTAGAAGGTCTTTGCTTGCCGATGTATATACGGGGTTCGCTGTCCTGAGGAAGAGGCACGAAGTTCGGGAATTGACTGTAGCGTCGTGACAAGAGGTGGTCACGAGGTCCGAGCGGCCGAAGCCAGGAGCTGTGCAAGGAGGGCCTGCGCAGAGCGAAGATACCGGAGTACTTCACCAGGGTCAGCGTCGACTACAAGCAGCAGGCCGACATCCCATCAGCTGGTTGGCAGCATTCGTGTCGGACGAACGCTCACGGCCTCCTGCCCTCTTCTACCTGGTTTCATCGACACGATTCAGTAACCGCTGCGAAGCACCGTGGATCCATGGAACTACTTGCTGATAAACGGCAGTAACATTCTGTAATCCTCATGGCTATTTGTTTCATTGTCTACCTGCCCCCCTTATTATTTTCTGGTTTGTACCCGACATTCAGAGTGTTACTCGGTCGGCTCTTTGGTCATAAATATAGGCAGTAGTATTGTACTAAGACATAGTTGCCGTTTGAAACTCTGTCCCGCTATAATATTGCCTTTTCTTTCTGGTTTGTACCCGATCATTAATGTGCTAATTAATCAGCTCTTGGTCGTAAATACAGCCGGAACAATTGTACTAATGCACAGGTTGCCGTTAAACGAAGGACCTTGTGGTTAGATTTAGCTGTTGACCGATTCAATTCTTTGATTGTACTTGCATTTCTCAGTCATTAGCTATAATCTGAAAAATCTGTTGTAGTAAGCTGTTAGTTTCTGTGTTTGAAAAAACGGGTCATTATTGGTGTATTTTAGCTGTATCCTGTGGTTCCGACGAGTAGGTTCTCTTGTAATAAGTGTTAACAAGTAATGCTTTAAGACGTTCCTTCAGAGTGGTCTGAATAACTGACAATCAGTATAACTTTGAAAATATTAACAGCCAGCTAGCACCAGGGCTTTAGTCAAAATAAAAGGGACCTTGGTTGCCGATTGAAGTTAAGAGGTTGGTTGCTCTGAAGTAACCCTTATCATTGTCATATTGTTTGCTAATCTGTTTAACCTTTATGCACAGGTGCGCATCTTAACCTTTTGACATACAGCTCTCAAATTAAAAGTTAAGTTTTGAGCAAATGGATCACTCTTGTCATCAATGGTGCTTATATATTGTGTACTGCAGAAGGGCATTTAATAAGAAAGACTATGTCCAGCGCGGTAGTAAACACCACTGTTTCACCAGATAACGGGCGGGCTGCAGGTCATATTGTCATATTTGTTGTTTGCTGTTTAGCAATACAGCACTTCAGATTTCTTTTGCAAAGATTAAAAGCTTATTCAACTTAAGGTTTAAGGTCAAAAGAATTTTTCAAACTTATTCATTTTGTTAAAGAAAATTTTATGGTTAAATGCTCTGATTATATGTAAAACACAGTTTATATATTACTAAATAAACAGGTTGTGTGAAGAGAAAGTTATATTGGTGGTCCCTCCCTTCCACGTTTTCCTTAATTCCAGTAAGTACCAAGTATAAGTGATGGTGTGGAGTGCCATTTCTTTCCACTGCAGGACCCCTTTGGTTGTCATCCGCGGCACCTTTAAGCACAGCGGTACATTGGCAATATTCTACGCTCCATTTTGTTGCCCTTTCACGGGAAGCCATCCTGGAGTTACATTTGTGCAAGACAGTGCCCACTCGTACACGGCGATATTTTCCCCTGCTTTCCTCCGTGCTTTGGCAGCAAGGTCGCCGCTTATCTCCCTAACTGAGAATGTCTGGGGTATTATGGGCAGTGCCGTAAAACCAGCCCAGGATTTTGACGATCTAATGCACCGACTGGACAGAATACCCATCGGAAGGATATCCAGCATCTCTAACAATCGAAGACAAGCCTAATAACTGATTTCATGAGAGTCAGAAGTGATCTAACGCGTTGCTGACTTGCTCAATTTGTGGAGTTCTTTCTCCTGAATTAACCATCCAATTTTTCTAACACTGTAATCGTTTGCTTGTCTCTACATGTATGTCACATCTACCGGTTTTTCTTCCCATTCGGATAAGTCCTTCGTAGAGCGTCTTGTTTAATTCCTCTAGGAAGCAGGGGCTTGCAGAATCCTTGTCCAGCCAGTTTTTCGATATTGTTCATCAGTCTCTAACCCTTTCCAGGTTGGATGGATGGAGGAGATAGAGGAGATCCAACGGCGAGCGGTAAGTTTCGTCATGAGATCGTTTAGTAAGCGCGAGACCGTTACAGAGATACTCAATAGAGTCCTGTGCGGACGCTTCAAGAGAGGTGTTGCTTATCACGGAGAGGTTTGCTGTACATTCGAAAAAGTGTCGGGCGATATATTATCTCCTCCCTCGTACATTTCGCAAAATGTCCACTACGAGTAACTCAGAGAAATTATAGTTTACCAATATTATTCCCTTGTATCATTCGCGAATGGAACAGGGAACGGGATGAGGCGGGGAAGTTGTGGTGCCTGAATTATCCTTCGCCGCACACCAGAGTGTAGATGTAGATGATCCAACTTCGAGTTACTGTCCCTCTTAGTGCCTGGAGCAAGAAAGATGCTCTTTTGCACAAGGTATCGTACCGTCTGGAAGAAACAAATGGTGTAAGGAGGCACTAGTAGTTGATACGGGAGCCTAGAGATGTGATTTTTGTGATGTTCCAAGGACAAAAATAGAAGAACAACGAACACTCTGTAGCTAACCACAATTTACATGGCTTAAACAAGTTACGCGATATTCTTCACGGCCTGACATTACAGAAACTGGACTGATACTGGAAAATAGGAAGAACAAAGTTTAACGTCTTGTTGAACCAAGATCTTTAAGGACGGACCACAGTTTCTTTAGTGTCCCTTACTTCAGCATTCGCCTTGAGCGATTTTGGTAAACTATTGATGAGCTAAACCAAGTAGCAGGACAGAGATTTGAAAACAGCTTCTCCAGAGAGTCAGTCTACGCATCACCTCATTCGGTAGAGTGGATCGAATGAGAAGGAAGGAAGGAAGAAAAGAATGAGGACTAGAGTCTGAAGTCCCGTGGACAACGAGGTAATTAGAGGCAGGTCACAAGCTTGGAACAATGAAAGATGGGGAAGGAAATCTTTCGTGTCCTTTTCAGATGAACAGTCCCAAAATTAGCCGTAAGCTATTTAGGGAAACGACGGAAATTATGGTTGGCCAGAAGGAGATTCCAACCGTCATCTTCCCGAATGCGAGTTCAGTGTGCTAACCACTGCGCCACTTCGCTTGATCGAATCCTTGGTCGAATCAAAAGAAAATAAATTATACTGTGCCAAAATGACCGATGAATTGTGTTGATTATTTACCACCTGCCTAGAACACCGACTCGTTTAGGCTATTCTTATTTTATTGTGTGGTAAAGAGACTGTTCATCAAAGAGACAACTTCACGAACAGGCTCCTGCTGTCCGTAGTTAAAATGTAATTAAAGAAAGAGGAAACTTTGAGTTTATCTCCCGTCATCGACTAGTTCATTAGAGAGGAAGCTAAGATGGGCGAAGGATATGAAGGAAAATTGATAGCGTTATTTTCAGAGCAATCACCCCGGCAGTTGTCTTAAGCGAGCTATGGAAAGAACGGAAAATTTGCACCAATATCGCTGGAAGAGTATTTTAATCACTATCCTCCCAAATGCGAGTAACCTGTAATTAGGACTGTAAGAGGCTCTGCGGCGTGTTGCTTACGTGACGAACGCGCAGAGCTAATGTTAATATGGAAGGACTGCTCTTGAGGGTAACTGAGTGAGGGGAGCCGTAACTTCAGTGGAAGACGATACGGTTTCCCATGCAACAGATATACGTTATTTAAAACCATACTTGTATTTCATCATTCATAAGTCTTGATACGGCCAATAGTTAAACAAAACTCAAATATTCATTGAAGGGTGGCTTGATGGAAAAGTGGGTTAGCCGCTAACTATCAATCCAGATACCCGCTGTTCAATCCTTACTATACCCTATTATTTTTACTGCATTCTATTTATTTTTTCACCTTTAGCAGCGATTTATTAATAAAAAATAAGTTAGGCTGCTCCATTGTTCAGAACCGAATTTAAACATTGTGATCTTCCAATACCCTTCGGTCTTATGAGGGCTTTCCCTTTTTTTACCTTGCGCTTCAGAAAGCGATAGAAATTTCTCTACAAGAAAATTGTCTGTTTCTTTTTCACGTTTCTCTCCCTTGGCCATCAACTACCTGTACGCAGAAAGCTTTACTGCAGACAGTTTATATTGGCCATTCTGGGTTGCATATCTCTAAAAATTTACAGACTGAATCAATGTGTGAACGACTTTGCTTATAAATCTGTGTTCCTCCGATGGCATGAGATTCTACTGTTGAGAAATTGCCGTTCAAGTGGCGAAACTTGCCTCATAGTAACCAACAGTACTTCGCGATAGGTTGAAAAATAACCACAGATGTGAACATTTGGTAGTCATAAGAGAGATCGGCGTTCCAAAGCGTTGCAAAAATGACGAGCCGAGTAAAAATCAGGAGTTGGAGCTATTCAGTCCTCGCACGTATGTTATCATCTAGAAATTAACAACTCCAAGATCTTGAAGTATAAACTGCTGCTCTATCATGTTGATAAACGCGGCGTTCATTCCCGAACTGGGCTTCTTAGTTGGGGAACGAGGAAAGTATACAAATGTGGTTGCCATGTGAAGTTATACGTTTTCCGCGTAAGAACTATCATAGAACTTCCATGGTTCAAATGGCTCTGAGCACTAAGAGACTTAACAGCTATGGTCATCAGTCCCCTAGAACTTAGAACTACTTAAAGCTAACTAACCTAAGGACATCACACAGCACGCAGTCATCACGAGGCAGAGAAAATCCCTGACCCCGCCGGGAACGAACCCGGGAACCCGAGCGCGGGAAGCGAGAACGCTGCCGCACGACCACGAGCTGCGGACTATAGTACTTCGAATGAGGAATTATGGTCTATCAATTGCACAGACCACATCTTCTGCACGCTTTTTAGTTGCTTTTTGTTTCGAAAACTGAAGCAAAATTTGGGGATAACGTAGTTGGAAAACTGCGATGAGGTACAAGAGAGAGTGACAACGTATTCAAAAGAGTAGCCTGAATACTTCCACGACGCTTGAGTAAGAAATCGCTCAGAAAATGAGTGTGTATGGTTGGTTGTAGTACAAGAAATAACCTGCAGATGTTGTTGTTGTGGTCTTCAGTCCAGAGATTGGTTTGATGCAGCTCCCCATGCTACTCTATCCTGTTCAAGCTTCTTCATCTCCCAGTACCTACTGAAACCTAAATCCTTCTGAATCTGTTTAGTGTATTCATCTCTTGGTCTCCCTCTACGATTTTTACCCTCCACGCTGCCCTCCAATACTAAATTGGTGATCCCTTGATGCCTCAGAATATGCCCTGCCAACCGATCCCTTCTTCTAGTCAAGTTGTGCCACAAATTTCTCTTCTCTCCAGTTCTATTCAATACCTCCTCATTAGTCTACCCATCTAATCTTCAGCATTATTCTGTAGCATCACATTTTGAAAGCTTCTATTCTCTTCTTGTCTAAACTATTTATCGTCCACGTTTCACTTCCATAGATGGCTTCACTCCACACAAATACTTTCAGAAATGACTTCCTGACATTTAAATCTATACTAGATGTTAACAAATTTCTCGTCTTCAGAGACGCTTTCCTTGCCATTACCAGTCTACATTTTATATCCTCTCTACCTCGACCATCGTCAGTTATTTTCCTCCCCAAATAGCAAAACTCATTTACTACTTTAAGCGTCTCAAAATGGTTCAAATGGCTCTGAACACTATGGGACTTAACTGCTGAGGCCATCAGTTGCCTAACTAATCTAAGGACGTCACATACATCCATGCCCGAGGCAGGATTTGAAACTGCCACCGTAGTGGTCGCGCTTAAGCGTCTCCTTTCCTAATCTAATGCCCGCAGCATCACCCGATTTAATTCGACTGCATTCCATTATCCTCGTTTTGCTTTTGTTGATGTTCATCTGATATCCTCCTTTCAATACACTGTCCATTCTGTTCAGCTGCTCTTCCAGGTCCTTTGCTGCGTCTGACAGAATTACAATGTCATCGGCGGTCCTCAAGTTTTTATTTCTTCTCCATGGATTTTAATTCCTACTCCGAATTTTCCTTTTGTTTCCTTTACTGCTTGCTCAATATCCAGATTGAATAACATCGGGGATAGGCTACAACCCTGTCTCATTGCCTTCCCAACCACTGCTTCCCTTTCATGCCCCTCGACTCTTATAACTGCCATCTGGTTTTTGTACAAATTGTTAATAGCCTTTCGCTCCCTGTGTTTTACCCCTACCACCTTCAGAATTTGAAATATAGTATTCCCGTCAACAATGTCAAAAGATTTATCTAAGCCTACAAATGCTAGAAACATGTTTGCCTTTCCTTAATCTACTTTCTAAGATAAGTCGTAGGGTCAGTATTGCCTCACGTGTTCCAACATTTCTACGGAATCCAAACTGATCTTCCCCGAGAACGGCTTCTACCAGTTTTTCCATTAGTCTGTAAAGAATTTGTGTTAGTATTTTGCAGCCGTGGCTTATTAAAATGATAGTTCATTAATTTTCACATCTATCAACACCTGCTTTCTTTGGGATTGGAATTATTACATTCTTCTTGAAGTCTGGGGGTATTTCGCCTGTCTCATACATCTTGCTCACTAGATGGTAGAGTTTTGTTAGGTCTCGCTCTCCCAAGGCTGTCAGTAGTTCTAATGGAATGTTGTCTACTCCCGGGGCCTTGTTTCGACTTAGGTCTTTTAGTGCTCTGTCAAACTCTTCACGCAGTATTATATCTCCCATTCCATCTTCGTCTACATCCTCTTCCATTTCCATAATATTGTCCTCAAGAATATCGTCCTTGTATAGACCCTCTATATACTCCTTCCACCTTTCTGCTTTCCCTTCTTTGCTTAGAACTGGGTTGCCATCAGAGCTCTTGATATTCATGCAAGTGGTTCTCTTTTCTCCAAAGGTCTCTTTGGTTTTCCTGTAGGCAGTATCTGTCTTACCCCTAGTGATATGCACCTCTACATCCTTACATTTGTCCTCTAGCCATCCCTGCTTAGCCATTTTGCCCTTCCTGTCGATCTCATTTTTGAGACGTTTGTATTCCTTTTTGCCTGCTTCATTTACTGCATTCTACAGATACGTTCACAAAAAAATATAAAGCTTCAAAAGTACTTTCTATTCTTGGAATTTCTACCGCTCGTGTAACCCTCGTACTTACATAATATGTGTTTAATTTATTACGAGCTACATGGTACCTACAGAGTTTTTTTTAACACCTTAACTTACTGCAGAAAGGTCGTAGTGATCGTCGTGAGAAGAAACTGTAATAGTGAACAGATAGGATCTGCTTTGTACTTTCTGATAACGATGATCATGCTGTAGGCGCTATTGGCCATTAAAATTGTTACACTATGAATATGACAAGCAACAAATGTCAAATTGGCGTGAAGAGTACCACATGCTTGGATATGCACGTGATCAGCGTTTCAGTTCAATAAAACATATAGTAACGCCATGTACAGTCTGTATACAGGGTGATTTTTTTCCACCGTGTACAAACTCTAGGGACTGATCGATGAGAGAACACTCACCAGAAAAGATCTAATGAACTTGTGTCCGGAAATGCATGGTTTCCATGCTAGAGACCATTTATTCAGTAATACTTTGTTCCAGAGACTACGGTCTAATACGCGCTGTACCACGCAGCCACAGTTTCCTCATGCATTGTTTCCTTCTGGAGAGTGATCCTGCTCCTCATACGTCGTGCCCAGCGCCGTCGCCTGCTATAGTAAAAGGCAATGTTGTGTCTGATTCACTTTTCTTGCTAACTCACCTTATATTGGATATGATACAGCGTTGCACACACACTGGTTCCCTATTCGAATCGAGAACTTGCTGACATCGTGTTTACTTTCGGAAAGGCAAATAGCAACGGGCGGTGGGCAGCAAGATTGTATCAGGAGACATATCCCCGCCGACAACAATCACAGCATTCAATGTTTGCAACAATGTTTTGCCGTGTGTTTGCACCAGACTTGGAGGAAAATGTGATAAACATTGTACCAGCCAGTTGGCCCGCCAGTAAAGGGTAAGCCAGACTACCGTGTAGAACATTCTCCACGACACTTGTTACTTCCCTTATAGCTTATAGCGTTTGCAGGGCTTACTAGCGACAGATTTTTCACATCGGGAGCAGTTTCTTCACTGGTTTCTTCACTAGACAGATACTATTCCGGAATTTGTGTCATCCATCCCAATCACAGATGAGACCTTCTTTACGCGAAGTGATATCTTCTATTTTCTTAACAGTCATCTGTAGGATAGTATATAGAATCCCAATGGTATGGTTACAGCGAATCATCAGCATCGATACAGCCGGAATGAGTGGGCCGGGATAATTTGTGACCATATTTTGGGACCAGTCTTGTCGCCTAACAGGACGGAACAATCGGTATTTCTTGCGGGTGACTTTGCCTCCCCTGCTGGAAGAAGGGTTATGTGGTTGCTAAATGATGGTGCTCCAGCCCACTCTGCCGTTATCGTCAGGACGCATCTCAATTGTACCCTCCCTGATCGATGGATCGGACGAGGGAGTTCAGTTGCACGGCCTGCTCGTACAGCGGATCTAAACCGTGCGATTTCTGGTTATGGGGACATCTCGAAAGTATAGTGTATGCAGAGCCCATTCCAGATGTGGAGACACTGGGGCAGTGTATTCGTGCTGCCTTTGACACTGTTGGGGTGCAGCATGGCCGATGTGAACCTGTGAGACAAAGCATGCTAAGGCGCGAACACGCATGCATTGAGGCATATGGAAACCACTTTCAACACATGCTGGGGCTGCATGGTACAGCGCGTATTAGACCGCAATCTCTGTAACAGTGTATGATTGAATAAGTGGTCTCTAGCATGATACCATGCATTTACGGACATAAGTTTATTAGAGCTTCTTTCCGTATCCTCTCCTCGAACAATCCTTAAGAGTTTTTAAGCGGCGGAAGAAATCACCCTATGTAAGGAAAGGATACGCAGAGAGTTTTTAATTCAGAAATCATATTGCAATGTCAGTTATTTGTGAGAAGATCACGTTATGTCTCGTGTAGGTAGGTGAAACGTGTACAAGCGCATGCTGGAATACGACAGCGGTAGGATCGAGACTAATCGAGATGCGATCTACCGTCCCAGGATGTTACTGCTTGTGATTAGCGCCCGAAACGACATCGTGGAGAATCGTACAGCGGCGTCACATACCTCGAGAGGGAAAATGGGTTTGTTTGCAGCAATATAATTATCCAGACAGTGAGACGACGTGTGGGGCGCAGCACAGAGACCGCTGCTCAGACTTGTGGCAGTACAGAGAGCCGTCACGACAGTTGTGCGCCAGACGGTAACTCTGGACACACGAGTGGCAGCACGTCGTATTTCCAGACGAGTCCCGATTCGACGTACAGCGATCACCATGGACGTGTCCGCGAGCGGAGTCTCCGAGGAGAACGAAGTGTTACCAGATGCATGTGGTATTCGTCGTCATACTGCCCCATCATCTGGCGCCACATTATGGGGTGCAAAACATGACCACCTTTGGTTCGCAAGGCGGCCCATTTGGACGGCATCCGTTACATATCCGACGTGGTAAGGATGGGGTTGTACACCGTTTTAGAGGTCTCCGTGACGTTTTAGTTGTACAAGGTAACTCAAGGCCGCATGGGGTCCGTGTTGTTCTGATCTACGTAAATACAGAGCGTGTTCGATCGTTCACCACACAAGCACGTTCGACAGGTCTCACTCATTGGAAACATCTGGCAGTGGGTTGCCGAGATTGGGACGCCACTACTTGCCAACTGCTATGTTTGAGGAGTGTGGCCCACTGCTATGTTTGATGAGTGTAGCGTAGAGGTGAAGCAGCGCAGAATGACGTATCCATGTGTGGCGAGCTTGCTGCTCAGTTCGACTCGACGCGCAGCCAGGTTTGAACCACTGTTAGTGCTAGAGGTGGCAACTCTGTGTGGGGGTGAGTGTTGTACCTGGAGCATAGTGTACCTAGGAATACGTGATGTTTGCCAACTTTTTCATCTCACAGTAGCACTTACAACCTACGTCCACAATTATTTTCTCGATGTATTCCAATCTCTGTCTTCCCCTGCAGTTTACTCTTGGGAGCTCCGAAGAATACCATGGAAGTTATTCCCTGAAGTCGTAACAGATGTCCTATCATCCTGTCCCTTCTTCTTGTCAGTGTTTTCCACACATTCCGTTCCTCACCGATTCTGCGGAGAACCTCCTCATTCCTAATCAGTACACCTAATATTCAACATTCTTTTGTATCACCATTTCTCAAATGCTTCGTTCTTCTGTTCCCGTTTTTCCACAGTCCATGTTTCACTACCATACAATGCTGTGCTCCAGACGTACATTCTCAGAAATGTCTTCTTCTAATTAAGACCTATTTTGATACTAGTAGACCAGGGCTTCCCAAGCTTTTCAGCTGGCGGACCCCTTCTTCAGTCGAAAATCCATGGCGGACCCCTAGTCAGTCAAGAGCACAGTAACTTTAAATTTCAGAGCGAAACCCATGGGAACTGAAAGATTCTTAACGCAAGTGCCATGTTCCCAATTACCCGTCCCCCCCCCCCCCCCCCCCCCGAAGTATCAATAGTCTTTCGTTTAGAGATGAATGAACACAACTTGAAATTAACGATCCAATGTGAATTCCCACTGTATCTAGACACTTACTAGTGGATTTACTCCCTTTGTTCATCACATTATAGCCTGATTAAAATTACTTGGTAATTGACATTTCACACGTTGGAGCTGCCTTCCTACAAGAGCAATCAACGTCATGTCGAAACTCTTCGCTGTTGACAAGCTGCCGCTTGTGGTCTGTTCACTTCCACTGTTTGGCTACTGTTGTGTAAGGAGCATGCATATTTCGTAACAGTCGTGTGTGTGGAAAAATGTTCAAATGTATGTAAAGTCTATGGGACTTAACTGCTGAGGTCATCAGTCCCTAGTCTTACACACTATTAACTAAGTTTAACTTCCACTAAGGACAAAACACACACACACACACACACACACACACACACACACACACACACACACAAGGGAGGACTTTAACTTCCGGCGGGAGCGGCTGCGCAAGCCACGACGACATGGCTCCTTAGACTGTGCGGCCATTCCGCGCAGCTGTGAAGAAAAGAGTCAGACCCATGATTCGGGCCAAGGAATTGCCTTTAAAGGACTATTGTGACATCTGTTGTGCAATGTGTGAGAATACATTCACCGAGTTTACATGCGTTTCCAAAACCGGATTTCGTAAGCCGATGTCCCAGTTCCGCTTTTGGTTGGTCAGGTAACACTTCAAAATCGATTCTGGAAATTTCCTTTTATAAAGCCGTTTTCCAGTTCCACAATCGATTTTCATGCCCATGTAAACATCTCGGAAAGTCTAGTTATTTTTACGTCTTCGCGTATCTACTGAATGGCAGCTGTCAGTCCATAGCCGGCAGTTAGCAGGAACCGCAAAGGCTGGTTGGGAATACGACCTGAAGTAAAAGTACACATTTTTTTCACACGAAAAAAAGTGATGAATTTGTTTTTCACATTTTTATTCAATAATTTTACTCATTATTTTACACGATTTGGTGAAAGGTGGCCGCGGACCCCCTAGAAAGAGCCGGCGGACCCCTAAGCGGTCCGCGGACCACACGTTGGGAAGCCCTGTAGTAGACTTCTCTTGGCCAGGAATGCCGCTTTTGCCAGTGCTAGTCTGTTTTTTTATGTCCTCCTTGCTCCGCCCATCATTGGTTGTTTTGCAGCCTAGGTAGCAGAATTCTCTGACTTGATCTACTTCACGACAATCAGTCTTACTATTAAGTTTCTCACTGTTCTCAATCCTGTCACTTCTCATTACCTTCGTATTTCTTCGATTTACTCTCAGTCCAAATCCTGTACTCATTACACTGTCCATTTCATTCAACACATCCTGTAATTCTTTAGTTGCACTGAGGACAACAATGTCATCGGCTGATATACTTTCACATTGAATTTTAATCCCTCTCTTCAACTATTCTTTTATTTCTATGATTGCTTCTTCGACGTATAGCCTGAACAACAGGGGTGAAAAACTACATACCGTCTTATACCAGCCGGCCTGTGTGGCCGAGCGGTTCTAGGCGCTTCAGTCTGGAACCGCGCGACCGCTACCATTTTTAACTTGTAACTGATTTTTGATGATACTATTTCTTAATTTGACCTCACTTGCAGATTATTGGTATGTGGTAGTTAATGAAATGACATACATCTATTAAAAATAGCATCGACAAAATTTTCTCAATTGAAACATTTTAAAATTTGAATAGAATATTTGTTCCTTGGTAGATGGTCTCGGAATAGTGTTTCATCTATGAAAAAAAACTTGTTTGTTTTGGTGTAATACACTATAATATAAACAAAAAAACGACGCATAACGAAGGAGATTTGTAAACTGGTCACAAATTGACATTCATACAGGTATCGACGGAAAATGCAATGCTATAATCTCTGGAAGCCGATAGATGAATGTGTGACGCACCAGCGTAATTTCGCTGTACAGTTGACAATGATAGTAAACACGGGACATGTCGATACCAGGCAATAAAGTCTTTGCGAATTTCATTCCGTGTGGTCCTTTGGACAGTTACTATGGTTCGCAATCAGGCACGTGAACAATAAACGGAAATGTCAGAATTTGAAAGAGAACATGAAGTTAAACTCAAAGAGGCCGGATAGACTAATCGGCGAATCGCTCGACATTTGAACAGAGCGATGCCAATATTCGACGATATTGGTGGAAAAGGCGGAGCACAGCGTCAAGAAGGAAGCCGTCGACTTAGAAAGACGACAGAACAAGAAAAAAATGGTTCAAATGGCTCTGAGCACTATGAGACTTAACCAGCTATGGTCATCAGCCCCCTAGAACTCAGAACTACTTAAACCCAGACCGAACAAGAGGACCGAACAATCGTGACAGAAGCACTCATCATTGTCATCGACCCGATGTGCTTAAGTGGCCACAAGGATCAATAGTAGCCGGCACATAGAAAGGGGATCAAGCTCATGGCGTCCCTCGCGCCGGTTACATTGACTTTTGTACTTCAAGAAGCCCGGTCGCAGTAGAGTAGGGCACATTCGGCATGTAATATCACTGGAGTAGAATTGTCTTCAGTGAGGAGTCCCGCTTCGAAATAAACCCAGATGACCAGTGAAGACGTGTCTGGAGAAGCCCCGTACAGCGCTGGGATACAAACCTGACTGTCATTCGGCATACGGCCTGACAATTAGGCAACTAGGATGGGATCTACATCTAGATCTACATTTATACTCCGCAAGCCACCCAACGGTGTGTGGCGGAGGGCACTTTACGTGCCACTGTCATTACCCCGCTTTCCTGTTCCACTCGCGTATGGTTCGCGGGAAGAATGACTGCCGGAAGGCCTCCGTGCGCGCTCGAATCTCTCTACTTTTACATTCGCGATCTCCTCGGGAGGTATAAGTAGGGGGAAGCAATATATTCGATACCTCATCCAGAAACGCACCCTCTCGAAACCTGGACAGCAAGCTACATCGCGATGCAGAGCGCCTCTCTTGAAGAGTCTGCCACTTGAGTTTGCTAAACATCTCCGTAACGCTATCACGCTTACCAAATAACCCTGTGACGAAACGCGCCGCTCTTCTTTGGATCTTCTCTATCTCCTCTGTCAACCCGACCTGGTACCGATGCCACACTTATGAGCAATACCTAAGTATAGGCCGAACGAGTGTACTCCTTTGTTGATGGACTACATTTTCTAAGGACTCTCCCAATGAATCTAAACCTGGCACCGGCCTTCCCAACAATTAATTTTATATGATCATTCCACTTCAAATCGATCCGTACGCATACTCCCAGATATTTTACAAAAGTAACTGCTACCAGTGTTTATTCCGCTATCATATAATCATACAATAAAGGATCCTTCTTTCTATGTATTCGCAATACAGTACATTTGTCTATGTTAAGGGTCAGTTGCCAGTCCCTGCACCAAGTGCCTATCCGCTGCAGATCTTCCTGCATTTCGCTGCAATTTTCTAATGCTGCTACTTCTCTGTATACTACAGCATCATCCACGAAAAGTGGCATGGAACTTCCGACATTATCTACTAGGTCATTTATATATATTGTGAAAAGCAATGGTCCCATAACACTCCCCTGTGGTACGCCAGAGTTTATTTTGATGTCTGTAGACGTCTCTCTGGGGTGTCATTTCATTTCAAAGCAAGATCCCTTTCGTCGTTCAAATGGCTCTGAGCACTATGGGACTTAACATCTGAGGTCAGCAGTCCCTAAGAACTTAGAACTACTTAAACCTAACTAACCTAAGGACATCAAACACATCCATGCCCGAGGCAGGATTCGAACCTGCGACCGTAGCGGTCACGCTGTTCCAGACTGAAGCGCCTAGAACCGCACGGCCACACCGCCGGCCCTTTGGTCGTCATCTGCGGCACCCTTACAGGGCAGTGGTACGTCGACAATATTCTACGTCCAGATTTGTTGCTCTGCACGTCTTGCCTACAGCAAGATAATGTCCGCTCGCACACGCTACTGCTTTTCTTCGTGCTTTTTTTTTTTTGGTCATCAGGTCATCAGTCTACTGACTGGTTTGATGCGGCCCGCCACGAATGCCTTTCCTGTGTTAACCTCTTCATCTCAGAGTAGCACTTGCAACCTACGTCCTCTATTATTTGCTTGACGTATTCCAATCTCTGTCTTCCTCTACAGTTTTTGCGCTCTACAGCTCCCTCTAGTACCATGGAAGTCATTCCCTCATGTCTTAGCAGATGTCCTATCATCCTGTCCCTTCTCCTTATCAGTGTTTTCCACATATTCCTTTCCTCTCCGATTCTGCGTAGAACCTCCTCATTCCTTACCTTATCAGTCCACCTAATTTTCAACATTCGTCTATAGCACCACATCTCAAATGCTTCGATTCTCTTCTGTTCCGGTTTTCCCACAGTCAATGTTTCACTACCGTACAATGATGTACAAGGCTACAGCCTTGTCTTACACCCTTCTTAATACGAGCACTTCGTTCTTGATCGTCCACTCTTATTATTCCCTGTTGGTTGTTGTAGATATTGTATATGACCCGTCTCTCCCTATAGCTTACCCCTACTTTTTTCAGAATCTCGAACAGCTTGCACCATTTTATATTGTCGAACGCTTCTTCCAGGTCGACAAATCCTATGAAAGTGTCTTGATTTTTCTTTAGCCTTGCTTCCATTATTAGCCGTAACGTCAGAATTGCCTCTCTCGTCTCTTTACCTTTGCTAAAGCCAAACTGATCGTCACCTAGCGCATTCTCAATTTTCTTTTCCATTCTTCTGTATATTATTCTTGTAAGCAGCTTCGATGCATGAGCTGTTAAGCTGATTGTGCGATAATTCTCGCACTTGTCAGCTCTTGCCGTCTTGGGAATTGTGTGGATGATGCTTTTCCGAAAGTCAGATGGTATATCGCCAGACTCATATATTCTACACACCAACGTGAATAGTTGTTTTGTTGCCACTTCAGCCAATGATTTTAGAAATTCTGATGGAATGTTATCTATCCCTTCTGCCTCATTCGACCGTAAGTCCTCCAAAGCTCTTTTAAATTCCTATTCTAATACTGGATCCCCTATCTCTTCTAAATCGACTCCTGTTTCTTCTTCTATCACATCAGACAAATCTTCACCCTCATAGAGGCTTTCAATGTATTCTTTCCACCTATCTGCTTTCTCCTCTGCATTTAACAGTGGAATTCCCGTTGCACTCTTAGTGTTACCACCGTTGCTTTTAATGTCACCAAAGGTTGTTTTGACTTTCCTGTATGTTGAGTCTGTCCTTCCGACAATCATATCTTTTTCGATGTCTTCACATTTTTCCTGCAGCCATTTCGTCTTAGCTTCCCTGCACTTCCTATTTATTTCATTCCTCAGCGACTTGTATTTCTGTATTCCTGATTTTCCCGGAACATGTTTGTACTTCCTCCTTTCATCAATCAACTGAAGTATTTCTTCTGTTACCCATGGTTTTTTCGCATCTACCTTCTTTGTACCTATGTTTTCCTTCCCAACATCTGTGATGGCCCTTTTTAGAGATGTCCATTCCTCTTCAACTGTACTGCCTACTGCTCTATTCCTTATTGCTGTATCTATAGCGTTAGAGAACTTCAAACGTATCTCGTCATTCCTTAGTACTTCCGTATCCCACTTCTTTGCGTATTGATTCTTCCTGACTAATGTCTTGAACTTCAGCCTACTCGTCATCACTGCTATATTGTGATCTGAGTCTATATCTGCTCCTGGGTACGCCTTACAATCCAGTATCTGATTTCGGAATCTCTGTCTGACCATGAAGTAATATAATTGAAATCTTCCCGTATCTCCTGGCCTTTTCCAAGTATACCTCCTCCTCTTGTGATTCTTGAACAGGGTATTCGCTATTACTAGCTGAAACTTGTTGCAGAACTCAATTAGTCTTTCTCCTCTTTCATTCCTTGTCCCAAGCCCATATTCTCCCGTAACCTTTTCTTCTACTCCTTCCCCTACAACTGCATTCCAGACGCCCATGACTATTAGATTTTCGTCCCCCTTTACATACTGCATTACCCTTCAATATCCTCATACACTTTCTCTATCTGTTCATCTTCAGCTTGCGACGTCGGCATGTATACCTGAACTATCGTTGTCGGTGTTGGTCTGCTGTCGATTCTGATTAAAACATACCGGTCACTGAACTGTTCACAGTAACACACCCTCTGCCCTGCCTTCCTATTCATAACGAATCCTACACCTGTTATACCATTTTCTGCTGCTGTTGATATTACCCGATACTCATCTGTCCAGAAATCCTTGTCTTCCTTCCACTTCACTTCACTGACCCCTACAATATCTAGATTGAGCCTTTGCATTTCCCTCTTCAGATTTTCCAGTTTCCCTACCACGTTCAAGCTTCTGACATTCCACGCCCCGACTCGTAGAACGTTACCCTTTCGTTGATTATTCAATCTTTTTCTCATGGTAACCTCCCCCTTGGCAGTCCCCTCCCGGAGATCCGAATGGGGGACTATTCCGGAATCTTTTGCCAATGGAGAGATCATCATAACACTTCTTCAATTACAGGCCACGTGTCCTGTGGATACACGTTACGTGTCTTTAATGCAGTGGTTTCCATTGCCTTCTGCATCCTTATGTCGTTGATCATTGCTGATTCTTCCGCCTTTTAGGGGCAATTTCCCACCCCTAGGACAAGAGAGTGCCCTAAACCTCTATCCACTCCTCCGCCCTCTTTGACAAGGCCGTTGGCAGAATGAGGCTGACTTCTTATGCCGGAAGTCTTCGGCCGCCAATGCTGATTATTTATCAAAATTTAAGCAGTGGCGGGGATCGAACCCGGGACCGAAGACGTTTTGATTATGAATCAAAGACGCTACCCCTAAACCACGGCCAGCTATTTACCCTGATTTCTTCCCACTTGAGAAGATTTGGAGCATTACGAGAAGAGTCCTCCAACCAGCTATTAAATCCAAATTTCGACAATCTAATGCGCGAACTGGACAGAATTTTGCACAGTATTCCTCAGGAGGACATCTAACAACTCAATTACTTAATCCCAAGCCAAATAACTGCTTGCAGAAGGGTCAGAGGTGGACCAACGAGTTATTGACTTGCTCAATTTGTGCAGCTCTTTCTCTTCAATAAATCGTCCAGATTTCTGAAACTGTAATCATTTGTTCGTCTATACCTGTACATCACATCTACCGATTTCCGATCCATTCGGGTAATTCCTTTGTTCTTTTTTTTTGTCTTACAGTCTCTTTGTAGTTTCAAGAAAATACTGGAACACAGTTAACATGAATGTATCATTTCGAAATGGATTAAGAAAGCAAATTAAACTTCTATCACAGAGCTAACTAGAGATGGAAATCTGTAAAGTGTTCCACGGTACACACTCTCACCTGTTAAATTTAGCACTTAATCACAGTTTTAATCGTGTATTGTTCCTACTGTAAGGATTCGTACAATAAGTAAAATTTCGTTGTTTATTATTCTTCTTGAAGTTGCAGTTTTAATGGTCAGCAACATACTTCAGTTTTTGTAGATGCAAGTCGGTACTGGATATTACGATTGATGTGTTTCGACCGACGTGCATATGTGAGTGATTAATTTGAAAGCAAAGATATCTTGAGCATGAAACCATCTGACAGATCGAAATAGTAAGCCAGTTATACAGTCGAACAACTTCCTTTCTCAGTAGGTTTGATAACGTGCACACTATTTCCGAAAGGGAAGTAATCGTCGTTGTCATTCTACGTAGGCTTAGAGAAGCGAGTTGTGAGCACAGAGTTTGGCAGCATTCAGTACCACGGCGCTGACGACACGAGTAAGGTGGAGTACTCACCAGCCAGATGTTGGCGAGCTGCGAGATGAGCAGCGCGTACACGCCGGCAGAGGCGCCCTCGATGCAGAGGTCGGGCTCCAGCAGCGACGTCCCCAGAGAGCCTGCAACACGGCGCTAGGTCAGCAGCGGCAGTGCACTTGTCTAGAAACACTTACAGCTCCTCACCTAGATCTACACTACTGGCCATTAAAATTGCTACACCACGAAGATGACGTGCTATAGACGCGTAATTTAACCGACAGGAAGAAGATGCTGTGATATACAAATGATTAGCTTTTCAGGGCATTCACACAAGGTTGGCGCCGGTGGCGAAACCTACAAAGTGCTGACATGAGGAAAGTTTCCAACCGATTTCTCATACACAAACAGCAGTTGATCGGCGTTGCCTGGATAAACGTTGTTGTGATGCCTCGTGTAAGGAGGAGAACTGAGTACCATCACGTTTCCGACTTTGATAATAGTCGGATTGTATCCTATCGCGATTGCGGTTTATCGTATCGCGACATTGCTGCTCGCGTTGGTCAAGATCCAATGACTGTTAGCAGAACATGGAATCGGTGCTTTCAGGAGGGTAATACGGAACGCCGTGCTGGATCCCAACGGCCTCGTATCACTAGCAGTTGAGATGACAGGCATCTTATCCACATGGCTGTAATGGATCGTGCAGCCACGTCTCGATCCCTGAGTCAACAGATGTGGACGTTTGCAAGACAACAACCATCTGCACGAACAGTTCGTCGACGTTTGTAGCAGCATGGGCTATCAGCTCGGAGACCATGGCTGTGGTTACACTTGCCGCTCCATCACAGACAGGAGCTCCTGCGAAGGTGCACTCAACGACGAACCTGGGTGCACGAATTGCAAAACGTCATTTTTTCGGATGAATCCAGGTTCTGTTTACAGCATCGTGATGGTCGCATCCGTGTTTGGCGACATCGAGGTGAACGCACATTGGAAGCGTGTATTCGTCATCGCCATACTGGCGTATTATCCGGCGTGATGGTAAAGGGTGCCATTGGTTACACATCTCGGTCACGTCTTGTTCGCATTGATTGCACTTTGAACAGTGGACGTTACATTTCAGATGTGTTACGACCCGTGGCTCTACACTTCATTCGATCCCTCCGAAACCCTACATTTCAGCATGATAGTGCACGACCGCATGTTGCAGGTCCTGTACGGGCCTTTCTGGATACAGAAAATGTTCGACTGCTGCCCTGGCCAGCACATTCTCCAGATCTCTCACCAATTGAAAACGTGTGGTCAATGATGGCCGAGCAACTGGCACGTCACAATACGCCAGTCGCTACTCATGATGAACTGTGGTATCGTGTTGAAGCTGCATGGGCAGCTGTACCTGTACACACTATCCAAGCTCTGTTTAACTCAATGCCCAGGCGTATCAAGGCCGTTATTATGACCACAGGTGGTTTTTCTGGGTACTGACTTCTCAGGATCTATGCACCCAAATTGCGTGAAAATGTAATCACATGTCAGTTCTAGGATAATATTTTTGTCCAATGAATACCCGTTTATCATCTGCATTTGTTCTTGGTGTAGCAATTTTAATGGCCAGTAGTGTTGATCTACATCTACATCTACATCTACACCCTGCAAACGAGCGTGAAGTAAATGGCAGGGGGTACCAGTAATTTGGCTTTCTTCCCATTGCATTCAAGTATGGAGCGCAGGTAGAATGATTGTTTGCATGCTTCTGTGCGTGCAGTAATTATTGTGATCTCTTCTTCACGACCCCTATGTGAGCGATACGTAGGGGGCTGTACTATACTCCTAAACCCATAAATTAAGGCTGGTTCTTGAAACTCTGTAACAAGACTTTCTCGGGACAATTTAGGTCTACCTTCAAGAGTCTTCCAGTTCATGTCTACATCTACATCTACATTGATACTCCGCAAGCCACCCAACGGTGTGTGGCGGAGGGCACTTTACGTGCCACTGTCATTACCTCCCTTTCCTGTTCCAGTCGCGTATGGTTCGCGGGAAGAACGACTGTCTGAAAGCCTCCGTGCGCGCTCTAATCTCTCTAATTTTACATTCGTGATCTCCTCGGGAAGTATAAGTAGGGGGAAGCAATATATTCGATACCTCATCCAGAAACGCACCCTCTCGAAACCTGGCGAGCAAGCTACACCGCGATGCAGAGCGCCTCTCTTGCAGAGTCTGCCACTTGAGTTTATTAAACATCTCCGTAACGCTATCACGGTTACCAAATAACCCAGTGACGAAACGCGCCGCTCTTCTTTGGATCTTCTCTATCTCCTCCGTCAACCCGACCTGGTACGGATCCCACACTGATGAGCAACACTCAAGTATAGGTCGAACGAGTGTTTTGTAAGCCACCTCCTTTGTTGATGGACTACATTTTCTAAGCACTCTCCCAATGAATCTCAACCTGGTACCCGCCTTACCAACAATTAGTTTTATATGATCATTCCACTTCAAATCGTTCCGTACGCATACTCCCAGATATTTTACAGAAGTAACTGCTACCAGTGTTTGTTCCGCTATCATATAATCATACAATAAAGGATCCTTCTTTCTATGTATTCGCAATATATTACATTTGTCTATGTTAAGGGTCAGTTGCCACTCCCTGCACCAAGTGCCTATCCGCTGCAGATCTTCCTGTATTTCGCTACAATTTTCTAATGCAGCAACTTCTCTGTATACTACAGCATCATCCGCGAAAAGCCGCATGGAACTTCCGACACTATCTACTAAGTCATTTATATATATTGTGAAAAGCAATGGTCCCATAACACTCCCCTGTGGCACGCCAGAGGTTACTTTAACGTCTGTAGACGTCTCTCCATTGATAACAACATGCTGTGTTCTGTTTGCTAAAAACTCTTCAATCCAGCCACACAGCTGGTCTGATATTCCGTAGGCTCTTACTTTGTTTATCAGGCGACAGTGCGGAACTGTATCGAACGCCTTCCGGAAGTCAAGAAAAATAGCATCTACCTGGGAGCCTGTATCTAATATTTTCTGGGTCTCATGAACAAATAAGGCGAGTTGGGTCTCACACGATCGCTGTTTCCGGAATCCATGTTGATTCCTACATAGTAGATTCTGGGTTTCCAGAAATGACATGATACGCGAGCAAAAAACATGTTCTAAAATTCTACAAGAGATCGACGTAAGAGATATAGGTCTATAGTTTTGCGCATCTGCTCGACGACCCTTCTTGAAGACTGGGACTATCTGTGCTCTTTTCCAATCATTTGGAACCCTCCGTTCCTCTAGAGACTTGCGGTACACGGCTGTTAGAAGGGGGGCAAGTTCTTTCGCGTACTCTGTGTAGAATCGAATTGGTATCCCGTCAGGTCCAGTGGACTTTCCTCTATTGAGTGATTCCAGTTGCTTTTCTATTCCTTGGACACTTATTTCGATGTCAGCCATTTTTTCGTTTGTGCGAGGATTTAGAGAAGGAACTGCAGTGCGGTCTTCCTCTGTGAAACAGCTTTGGAAAAAGGTGTTTAGTATTTCAGCTTTACGCGTGTCATCCTCTGTTTCAATGCCATCATCATCCCGTAGTGTCTGGATATGCTGTTTCGAGCCACTTACTGATTTAACGTAAGACCAGAACTTCCTAGGATTTTCTGTCAAGTCGGTACATAGAATTTTACTTTCGAATTCAATGAACGCTTCACGCATAGCCCTCCTTACGCTAACTTTGACATCGTTTAGCTTCAGTTTGTCTGAGAGGTTTTGGCTGCGTTTAAACTTGGAGTGGAGCTCTCTTTGCTTTCGCAGTAGTTTCCTAACTTTGTTGTTGTACCACGGTGGGTTTTTCCCGTCCCTCACAGTTTTACTCGGCACGTACCTGTCTAAAATGCATTTTACGATTGCCTTGAACTTTTTCCATAAACACTCAACATTGTCAGTGTCGGAACAGAAATTTTCGTTTTGATCTGTTAGGTAGTCTGAAATCTGCCTTCTATTACTCTTGCTAAACAGATAAACCTTCCTCCCTTTTTTTATATTCCTATTAACTTCCATATTCAGGGATGCTGCAACGGCCTTATGATCACTGATTCCCTGTTCTGTACATACAGATTCGAAAAGTTCGGGTCTGTTTGTTATCAGTAGGTCCAAGATGTTATCTCCACGAGTCGGTTCTCTGTTTAATTGCTCGAGGTAATTTTCGGATAGTGCACTCAGTATAATGTCACTCGATGCTCTGTCCCTACCACCCGTCCTAAACATCTGAGTGTCCCAGTCTATATCTGGTAAATTGAAATCTCCACCTAAGACTATAACATGCTGAGAAAATTTATGTGAAATGTATTCCAAATTTTCTCTCAGTTGTTCTGCCACTAATGCTGCTGAGTCGGGAGGTCGGTAAAAGGAGCCAATTATTAACCTAGTTCGGTTGTTTAGTGTAACCTCCACCCATAATAATTCACAGGAACTATCCACTTCTACTTCACTACAGGATAAACTACTACTAACTGCGATGAACACTCCACCACCGGTTGCATGCAATCTATCCTTTCTAAACACCGTGTGTACCTTTGTAAAAATTTCGGCAGAATTTATCTCTGGCTTAAGCCAGCTTTCTGTACCTATAACGATTTCAGCTTCGGTGCTTTCTATCAGCGCTTGAAGTTCCGGTACTTTACCAACGCAGCTTCGACAGTTGACAATTACAATACCGATTGCTGCTTGGTCCCCGCATGTCCTGACTTTGCCCCGCACCCGTTGAGGCTGTTGCCCTTTCTGTACTTGCCCAAGGCCATCTAACCTAAAAAAACCGCCCAGCCCACGCCACACAACCCCTGCTACCCGTGTAGCCGCTTGTTGTGTGTAGTGGACTCCTGACCTATCCAGCGGAACCCGAAACCCCACCACCCTATGGCGCAAGTCGAGGAATCTGCAGCCCACACGGTCACAGAACCGTCTCAGCCTCTGATTCAGACCCTCCACTCGGCTCTGTACCAAAGGTCCTTCAGTACCTCTGTGACACTCTACCACGGATCAAACAAACCTGTGACCATTCGTGCTGCCCTTCTCTGTACACATTTAGTATCTCCTTTTAGTTCTACTTGGTATGGGTCCCGCACTTTTGGGCAATATTCTATAACTGGTCGCACGAGTGATTTGTAAGGAATCTCCTTCGTAGACTGATTGCAGTTCCCCAGTATTGTACCAACAAACCTAAGTCTACCACCTGCTTTATCCACGATTGAGCCTTGTGATCATTCCATTTCACACCCCTATAAACTGCTGTACCCATGTACTTGTATGAGTTGGTCTATTAAAATAGAGACTCATTTATTTTATAGTTATAGGATACTACATTATTTTTCGTTTTGGGAAGTGCACAGTGTTACATTTCTGTACATTTAATGCAAGTTCCCAATCGTTGAATTACTTTGAAATGCTATCAAGATCTGACTGAACATTTATGCAGCTTCTTTCATAAGTACTTCATTATAGATAACTGCATCATCTACAAAAAGTCAGAGGTTACTATTAATATTGTTTACAAGGTCATTGGCTCTAATGGCTCTGAGCACTATGGGACTTAACATCTATGGTCATCAGTCCCCTAAAACTTAGAACTACTTAAACCTAACCAATCTAAGGACATCACACACATCCATGCCCGAGGCAGGATTCGAACCTGCGACCGTAGCAGTCGCGTGGTTCCGGACTGAGCGCCTAGAACCGCTAGACCACCGCGGCCGGCTACAAGGTCATTAATATACAGCAGGAATAGCGAGGATCCCAACACGCTTTCCTGAGACACACCTGAAGTTATTTCTACATCTGACCATGAGTCTCCATCCAAGATAACATGCTGCGTCCTCCCTATCCAAAAGTCCTAACTCCAGTCGCAAATTTCATAAGATGTCCCATATGATCGTACTTCGGACAATAAGATCTACAAACGTATACATACATACATACAGTATATCAGAACACGTTCATAGAAAAACAGTGTAAAACGGTGCTACATGTTCGAAATTCTGAGATAAATAGGAGTAAGCTACGGCGACAGAGGGGTAATATACAATAACCCAACTGACGAAGACCAAAGAAGGAAGATTAAGGGGAAAAATCATGTAGTCGCAAATTTTTGTACAGAGATAGGAGGGAGTGTCCCGATCAACACACTAACAGTTCTGACCGGTGGGTCGTGAGCATTGTTGGTGCGAGTTGATTTAAAGGTAACTTCTTTATATTAGCCATTGTTTACAGGAACGAATTTTACATAAAACCTCACCTAACAATTACAAATAAGTGCTCAATAAACTGAATATACCTCCACCATACAGGCTGAACATTAATAAAAACTACAAACTGTAGGGACGGTTTCTTGATCAGCAGTGTGGGGAAAACGTCCTACGAACATGTATCCGGAAATGCATCGTTACCACTGTAGATGCCGCTGACAAAAGAAAGTTTGTCTGGCTACGTGCCGTGTGTTCCTTGTGTGTTGTAGGCTGTGAGATCGACGCAGCGTACTGTAAACAGCAGAATGATACGGTATTCAAGTCAGGAACGAGCCGAGATGGTGTTTGCGTACGGCCTAGCAGACAGAAACGGTCGAGAGACAGCACGGCAGAACCAACACAAGTACCCTCATAGACACCGACCATATCAGACAACATTTCAAGCCCTTTTTGCGCGTTTGTGTGCGCGTGGGTCCTTTCAGACAGATGAAAGTACATGGCAGTGGCAGACTGTACGTATACCAGATTTGGAGAATCGGGTTCTACATATTATTGAGACCCTAGTAGAAGCTCCAGGAAAGTTGCACGCCAACATGTTGTAAACCTTAGTACGATTATGACTATCGTGTGTATTAGTGTATTTCTATTATATGTGTTACTCTACAATTATCGTAACATTCACGGGATGTCCATTATCATTGTGATATGTATGCCAGGTGAAAGAGCAACACAAGTTTGGATTTTTTTTTCAGTTCTGCCTCTGTTCTGTATTTTTTATTACACTCACCGTCATTTGCTACACCGCTACAACACGACTGGAATGCAAAATATAAATCTTTCAAGAAGCCTTTAGCTTCTAGCTGACTTCTCAAAAATAAATGCGGCGGCTTTTTATACTGTAGCAAGAAATGACGTACGGTATCATCCAGCATTTAATATCGATAAAACTACATCTTATACTTAATTTTAGGTTGTGTGTAGTTTTTCTTCCGTATTTCTCTGTATTGTTTGTTTTATGGCTCTGAGCACTATGGGACTTAACATCTGTGGTCATCAGTCCCCTATAACTTAGAACTACTTAAACCTAACTAACCTAAGGACATCACACACATCCATGCCCGAGGCAGGATTCGAACCTGCGACCGTAGTAGTCGCGCGGTTCCGGACTGAGCGCCTGAACCGCTAGACCACCACGGCCGGCTATTGTTTGTTTTATTCGTCTTTATTATTTAAGCTCCATACGCGGAGGAAAATGAAACAAATATCATGGCAAAGCATGTGAATTCAGTTTCTTTCCAATGCCAAAAGCTTGGCTCTGAGCACTATGGGACTTAACTTCTGTGGTCATCAGTCCCCTGGAACTTAGAACTACTTAAACCTAACTAACCTAAGGACAGCACACACATCCATGCCCGAGGCAGGATTCGAACCTGCGACCATAGCAGTCCCGCGGTTCCGGACTGCGCGCCTAGACCAAAAGCTTCACGTGACAAAATTTTCAGGCGAGAAATACTTGATGCATGGCTTTGTGTGGTCGTTTGCCTTAAAATTATTCCTTTACAATTAAAATAGCTCAAAAGAGGAAAGGCAGCTGGACCTGATGGAATACCAATTCGACTTTACACAGAGTACGCGAAGGAACTTGCCCCCCTTCTTGCAGCGGTGTACCGCAGGTCTCTAGAAGATCGTAGCGTTCCAAAAGATTGGAAAATGGCACAGGTCATCCCCGTTTTCAAGAAGGGACGTCGAACAGATGTGCAGAACTATAGACCCATATCTCTAACGTCGATCATTTGTAGAATTTTGGAACACGTATTATGTTCGAGTATAATGATTTTTCTGGAGACTAGAAATCTACTCTGTAGGAATCACCATGGGTTTCGAAAAAGAAGATGGTGTGAAACCCAGCTCGCGCTATTCGTCCACGAGATTCAGAGAGCCATAGACACGGGTTCCCAGGTAGATGCCGTGTTTCTTGACTTCCTCAAGGCGTTTGATACAGTTCCCCACAGTCGTTTAACGAACAAAGTAAGAGCATATGGACTATCACACCAATTGTGTGATTGGATTGAGAAGTTCCTAGATAACAGAACGAAGCATGTCATTCTCAATGGAGAGAAGTCTCCCGAGGTAAGAGTGATTTCAGGTGTGCCGCAGTGGAGTGTCGTAGGACCGTTGCCATTCACATTATATGTTAATGACCTTGTGGATAACATCGGAAGTTCACTGAGGCTTTTTGCGGATGATGCTGTAGTATATCGAGAGGTTGTAACAATGGAAAATTGTACTGAAATGCAGGAGGATCTGCAACGAATTGACGCATGGTGCAGGGAATGGCAGTTGAATCTCAATGTAGACAAGTGTAATGTGCTGCGAATACATAGAAAGAAAGATCCTTTATTATTTAGCTACAATATAGCAGGTTAGCAACTGGAAGCAGTTAATTCCATAAATTATCTGGGAGTAGGCATTAGGAGTGATTTAAAATGGAATGACCATATAAAATTAATCGTCGGTAAAGCAGATGCCAGACTGAGATTCATTGGAAGAATCCTAAGGAAAAGCAGTCCGAAAACAAAGGAAGTAGGTTACAGTACACTTGTTCGCCCACTGCTTGAATACTGCTTACCGGTGTGGGATCCGTACCAGATAGGGTTGATAGAAGAGATAGAGAAGATCCAACGGAGAGCAGCGCGCTTCGTTATAGGATCATCTAGTAATCGCAAAAGCGTTACGGAGATGATAGATAGACTCCAGTGGAAGACTCTTCAAGAGAGACGCTCAGTAGCTCGGTACGGGCTTTTGTTGATGTTTCGAGAACATACTTTCGCCGAGGAGTCAAGCAGTACATTGCTCCCTCCTACGTATATCTCGCGAAGAGACCATGAGGGTAAAATCAGAGAGATTAGAACCCACACAGAGGCGTACCGACAACCTTTCTTTCCACGAAAAATACAAGACTGGAATAGAAGGGAGAACAGATAGAGGTATTCAAGGTACCCTCCGCCACACACCGTCAGGTGGCTTCCGGAGTATGAATGTAGATGTAGATGTAGTCTGCCAGAAAGAAGCTTCTCAGAACTTTCCTGCAGGTAATTAAGGGAACCTGGACTTGTAAACCACCAAAAATTAAAATTTCCTTTTTTTCCTGTAAGAATAAGAAATTAAACTTAAAAAAAGACGCACCACAAAGGAATTACCCGAATGGGACAGCAGTCGGTAGTTTTGATGTACATGTACAGATAAAAAACGATTACAGTTGCAAAAAATTGGACGATTTATTCAATAGAAAGATCTTCACAAATTGATAAAGTCAATAACGCGTTGGCCCGCTTCTGGCCCTTATGTAAGCAGTTACTCAGCCTGGCATTGATAGAGTTATTGGTTGTCCTCCTGAGGGATACTGTGCCAAATTCTGTCCAACTGGTGTGTTAATCGTCAAAATCCCAACCTAGTTGGAGGGCCCCTTCCCATATTGCACCAAACGTTTTCAATTGCCAAGAGATACGGCGACCTTACTGGCCAAGGTAGGGTTAGACAAACACGAAGACAAGCAAAAGAAACTCTCACCGAGTGCCGGCACACATTATCTCGCTGAAATGTGAGCGGAGGATGGCTTGCAGTGAAGGGCAACAAAACGAGGCATAGAATAACACCGACTTATCGCTAAGCTGTAAGGGAGCCGCGGATGACAACGTTCTATGAAAAGAAATGGCATAGCAGACCACGGCTCCTGGTTGTCGGCTCATATGACGGGCTACCGCTGTCCGGGACGCCTCCAGAGAAGTCTTTGGCTAGGAATCTCATTCAGTGGAGTAGAATTGTCTTGATGAGTCCCGCTTCGAATTGAGCCCGATGACCAGCGGTGCCCAATAATCATTTTAATCATTATTGTCCTGAGTTAAGATTTATTATGCACATCTGCCGAGTATAACTTCGCTTTCGCAGTTTTTTTTCTCGTTTTGTTATGGTGGAACTAGCAAAAGTGAATGTGTTTAGTATCAAACCTGACTCGTATAGCTATCAATCTAATATTGCAGCAGTAACAATGGACGGCATTGAAGACTGATCTGTGTAACAAGTGTCACACTTCTCGTGATTTCTAATGCAACTTTTTTATACAGGGAGATTGTAAAGGCTTTGTAAGTGTAGTTAATGAGAAACATTACGGCACTGTTAAAGCACAAGCCGTGGATAAATATATGACCCCTGGAATACCGCAATATAACTTCCCAAATCGTCACCGAACTGCCGGCCGGGGTGCCGAGCGGTTCTAGGCTCTACAGTCTGGAACCGCGCGACCGCTACGGTCGCAAGTTCGAATCCTGGCTCGGGCATGGATGTGTGTGATGTCCTTAGGTTAGTTAGGTTTAAGTAGTTCTAAGTTCTAGGGGACTGATGACCTTAGAAGTTAAGTCCCGTAGTGCTCAGAGCCAACCGTCACCGAACTTCCGGCATCTTTCACTGTTGGGGCGTCACTCGACGCGTCACTGGACACAGTGTGAAACGAAACAAGACTCGAATGGCTTTCTTCCATTGTTCCATAGACCAGATTTTATGGCTTCGGCATCACGTTTTCCTGTTACGGTCATTTGGATCACTGACGAGTGGTTTTGGAATTTCAGCTCGCCCTGCAATTCCCGAACTATGCACTTCCTTCGCTTTGGTTTGGTGCTGACAGGTTCGCGAGTGGGACAGTCAGTTCTGCAGTGACTTTCGCAGCTGTCGTGCTCCTATTTTTCTTCGCAGTCCTCCTCAGTCCCGTGTTGTGACTTAGTGGATGATGTTTCTCAGCTTTCCCCCTATTCGGTATAAATCTTCGATACTGTGACTCTTGAAACACCAAACACGTCGTCTACCTTGGTTACGAAAACACCCACAACACGAACACCAATAATTTATCCACGTCTGAATTAACTTAGCTCTGACGCAGCACACTCATAACTACAAAGAACACTGTTCTGACCACGATTGACACTTCCAACGTACACTATGTGATCAAAAGTATCCGGACACCTGGCTGAAAATGACTTACAAGTCGTGGCGCCCTCCATTGATAATGCTGGAATTCAGTATGGTGTTGGCCCACCCTTAGCCTTTATGACAGCTTCCACTCGCGCAGAAATACGTTCAATCAGGTGCTGGAAGGTTTCTTGGGGAATGGCATCCCGTTCTTCACGGTGTGCTGCACTGAGCACACGTATCGATGTCGGTCGGCGAGGCCTGCACGAAGTCGGCGTTACAAAACATCCCAAAGGTGTTCTATAGGATTCAGGTCAGGACTCTGTGCAGGCCAGTCCTTTACAGGGATGTTATTGTCGTGTAACCACTCCGCCACAGGCCGTGCATTATGAACAGGTGCTTGATCGTGTTGAAAGACGCATTCGCCATCTCCGAATTACCCTTCAGCAGTGGGAAGCAAGAAGGTGCTTGAAACGTCAATATAGGCCTGTGCTGTGTTAGTGCCACGCAAAACAACGAGGGGTGCAAGCCCCCTCCGTAAGAAACACTATCACACCGTAACACCACCGCCTCCGAATTTTACTGTTGGCACTAAACACGCTGGCAGACGACGGTCACCGGACATTCGCCATACCCACACCCTGCCATCGGATCGCCACATTGTGTACCGTGATTTGTCACTCCACAAAACGTTTTTGCACGGTTCAATCGTCTAATGTTTACGCTCCTTACACCAAGCGAGTCCTTGTTCGGCATTTCCCGACGCGATGTGTAGATTATGAGCAGCCACTCGACCATGAAATCCAAGTATTCTCACCTCCCGCATAGCTGTCATAGTACTTGCAGTGGATCCTGATGCAGTTTGGAATTCCTGTGTGATGGGCTGGATAGATATCTTCGTATTACACATTATGACCCTCTTCAACTGTCGGCGGTCTCTGTCAGTCAACGGACGAAGTCGGCCTGTGCGGTTTTGTGCTATACGTGTCCCTTCACGTTTCCACTTCACTATCAAATCAGAAACAGTGGACCTAGGGATGTTTAGAAGTGTGGAAATTTTGCGTACAGACGTAAGCCACCAGTATCACCCAATCACCTGAACACTTTTGAAGTCCGTGAGTTCCGCGGAGCGCCCCATTCTGCGCTCTCACGATGTCCAATGACTAGCGAGGTCGCTGATGTGGAGTATCTGGCAGAAGGTGGCAGCACAATACACCTAATATGGAAAACGTATGTTTTTAGGGGTGTTCGGATACTTTTGATCACATAATGTGTTAAGGACAAAGCAAAGATGCCGTTCGGGGTCAAATGCAACAGCGCAACCTGCAAGCTTGGCTAGTATCAGCGTTTTTGATGAAGCAGGAGAGTTATGTGCCTAGTAAGTGGATGAAGGACGGAAAAGACCCACCATGGCTTAATAACGAAATTCGGAGCATGTTGAGGAAGCAGAGGGTGTTGCACTCTCGGTTCAAAAGGGAACGAACAAATGACTTCAAGCGGAGGTTAGAAAAAAATTCGGGAGTCCGTGAAAAGATCTATGCGCAAGCATACAGCAACTACCACCGTCATACCTTAGCAAAATATCTGGCAAAGAACGCGAGAAATCTGGTCTTATGTAAAATCGCTAAGAGGGTCTAAGGCTTGTTGACCAGTCTGGTCTGGCAGTTGAAGATAGCAAAACGAAAGTGAAGTCTGAAATTTTACGTTCAACAAAATGTTCACACAAGAGAACCATACAGACATACCGTCATTTGACCATAGCACAGACTCCTGCATGGACGACACAGTAATAAGCATCCCTGGCGTAGAGAAACAACTGAAAGATTTGAAAATAAATAAATCACCAGGTCCGGATGGAATCCCAGTTATATTTTACAAACAGTACTCTACAGCATTGGTCCCTCACCTAGCTTGCATTTACCTTGAATCTCTTGCCCAGCACAACGTCCCAAGAGAATAGAATAAGGCGCAGGTGCCTCCAGTATATAAGAAGAGTAAAAGAATGGACCCGCAAAATTGCAGACCAATATACCTAACTTTTGTTTGCTGTGGAATCCTTGGACATATTCTCAGTTCGAATGTAATAACTTCTCTTCAGACTCAGAAGCTTATGTCCAAGAATCAGCATAATTTTAGAAAGCATCGCCGGTATGAAATTCAGCTCGCCCTTATGTCACATGATATACTGCGAACTATGGATGAAGGCAATAGGCGGATTCCATATTTTTAGACTTCTGGAAAGAATTTGAAACGATGCCCCACTGCAGGCTGTTAACGACGATACGATCATATGGAATAAGTTGACAGATACGTGAGTGACTCAAAGGCTTCTTAAATAATAGAACCCAGTATGTTGTCCTCAATGCTGCGTGTTCATCAGAGAGAAGAGCGTCGTCAGGAGTGCCTCAGGGAAGTGTGACAGGGCAGCTGTTGTCCTCTATATACATAAATTATTTGGCGGACAGGGCGGGCAGCAATCTGCGATTGTTTGCTGATGATGCCGTGGCGTACCGTAAGGTGTAGAAGTTGAGTGACTGTAAAAATATACGACTTAGACAAAATTTCCAGTTGGTGTGATGAATGGCAGCTAGCCATAAATGAGGAAAAATGTAAGTTAATGCTGATGAGCAGGAAGATCAAGCCCGTAATGTTCGAATACAGTATTACTAGTGTCCTGCTTGGCATACTCAAGTCATTTACATATCAGGGCGTAACGTTGAAAAGCGATATCAGGTGGAACGAGCATGTGAGAACTGTGGTAGGGAAGGCGAATGGTCGACTTCGCTTTATTGGGAGACTTTTAGGAAAGAGTGGTTCACCTGTAAAGGAGACCGCATATAAGACTCTGGTGCTACCTATTCTTGAGTACTGTCGAGTGTTTTCGACCATTCTTTTACTCGGATTGAAGGAAGACATCGAAGCAATTCAGAGGCGGGGTACTAGATTTGCTACCGGTAGATTCAAACGACACATAAGTATTACGAAGATGCTTGGGGAACTCAAATGGGAATCATAGGAGGGAAGGCGACGTTCTTTTCGAGAAACACTATGAAGCTGACTGCCGAACGATTTTACTGCCGTCAGCATACACTGCGCATAAGGACCATGAAGATAAGGTTCGAGAAATTAGAGCTGAAACAGAGGGATGTAGAGAGTCGTTTTTCCCTCGCTCTGGCCGGCCGCTGTGGAAGAGCGGTTCTAGGCGCTTCAGTCCAGAACCGCGCTGCTGCTACGGTCGCAGGTTCGAACCCTGCCTCGCCCGCGGATGTGTGTAATGTCCTCAGGTTAGTTAGATTTAAGTAGTTCTAGGGGACTGATGACGTCTGATGTTAAGTCCCTTAGTACTCAGAGCCATTTGAACCCTCCCGACCAGTAGTGGTACAGGGTACCCTCCGCCATGCACCGTATGGTGGTTAGCGGAGTATGTAAGTAGATGTAGATGTAAATGCTAAAAGCAGTGATTGAACATTCAGACGAACGTCCAAATAGGACACATGTATAACTATGAATGACTGAAGCACTGTATGTTACAAAACGCAAATTCATTGGCGGCGAAGACAAGATTTTGTGAGTGACAGTGCGACATTTGATTAACCACCATCTCATAAAGCAAAGTCAGAAAATAGAATTACTTACTTAGAAAAAGATAAAGCGGTAGTATATTGGATGAACTACAATGATTGTTACATATGCAAAAAAACGTCGCTGGAGTTAGCGAATCTTGCGTGTACCTTGCAGATCAGCCTAATTTTGAAAATGAAATGTACGGTAACAGAACGATTTCATTCAATGGTGGAAAACACAGAGACGACTGAGGTGTCCTCGTCTGCATCGACACATACATACACAATAACGCACCTGATTGGTACGGATGGTTCATTGTTCCGTATTTTATTTGTTTACCTACGAGAATAAAAGGAAAACTTTGCACCTCGTGTAAAAAGGTCAATTTTATGCATTGAAAATCGTCCCATGGATACATCAAAGCCTAGAAAACTCAAAAGAAAATTTTACACTTTTCATAAGTCGCACTTTTCCTTCGTTTCGCATAAAAGGAATTCATTCTCCTAAATTCTTGGTCAGACCGTAGAAATTCTGATCATTATTAGCAGCATATTGAACTCATTGTATCTGATTCCGCTTAGTGAGACAAATGAATTCAACCTCTAGCTCGAGAATTTTTCGTCAGTGGACGGAATTTGTAGAACATTAACACAGAACATTCTTACAGGCAGATCACTGCGGTTTTCATTCTACTACCGTGACAGTATCCTAAGTTTCGGACGCTATTACACTATTTTTTTACCTTCTCTGTTTCAAAATATGGTTATAGTAGCGACCCTGCCCGGCTTCACACGGGTACCGCTAAGTGTCTATGGCCGAGCGACTTGTGTGGCGTAGAGATAATAAATTATACGAATAAATCTTCCTCGCAATTCAGTGTATCTATTAATGAAAACGGTAACAAAATCCCTACAGTAGTTCCTGAGATTAGTCTTCAGACGCAGGCAGGAAAACACTACGGGGTACTCAAAAATATGAATAGATGTCCAGAACACTCCTCGAACTATGTTGACATTAGGCAGGTCTCATTCCTAACAACGGCGTAGTTTTGTGTATAAACGTTGAAGACTGTCTGCTAATCACAGGGCTGTCATCTGCTGCATTTAATGTATGTTCATGGTACAGAATACATGTATCATGAAAGATTGTATCAGTGTTTCACAATCTTGTAATAGACTGTATAAAACTACTGTAAACATGTTGGAAATTTCGTATTTATGTGTAAATTCTCCATACCAAGAAAAGTTATAGGTAACATACAAGTTATACGAGTGCTTCTCGGAAGGTAATTCCAACCGGTCACGAAATGGAAACCACAGTGAAAACAGGTTTTATTTTATTTTTTTGTCACACCTTTCTCTACATAGTCGTCGCTCCGACATAGGCATTTGTCGTAGCGTTGTACCAACTTTCCATCACCCTCGTCAAAGAAGGCACTGTACTTTCCGCCACTTCTTACGCTGGTCTGCAATTCGTTGTCTCTGCCAAAATGTTGTCTTCGTAGCCAGCGGTTCATGTGAGGAGAGATGAACATCAGAGGGAGCCCAGTTGACTGTACGGTGGGTGATCAAACGCTTCCGATCGAAAATACTGCACGGACGTTCTCACTGTCCCTGAAGTGAATTAAAGCGGGCGGAACTTCACATCGGGCACCTACACTTGGTGGGAGGCACTATTGTTCTAGGTATCTTTACGAGCTCACTGTAGGCTCAGAACTGAAAACACACGATTGACAGGCATACTAGAGACGCTGCCCAATACGTCCACGCAAAGCTTCATCGCATTTTCACTGTCTTTTCCTTTTGGCAACCTATAGCACCTCACTTTTCGAATAGCCCTCTTATTTTTTTTAATGAATATTTTGCTATTTTTCTTTTAATTTCCGTTGAGGAATCAGTGCTCGCGTCACAATAGGGAACAGAGGCAATAGAGTGGCGCACCGTATGCTGCATAGTGAGAAATCACGGCTCTACACAATGAAGTCTCAAGCGGGGAAACGGTGCGAGAAATGTCATAGTTCATTTTTAGTGGCTTTCAGTTCATGTCAGTAGCTTAAATTTTGCTAATGGAATTTTTTTCGAAGTTGATTAACAGCGAGAAAAATCAATCCAGATTTCAGCATGACAAGCCTAACCATTCCTTTGTCACTTATGATGTCACAAACTGTAATCTGTTCGCCGAATCACAAACTTGTTAGTGTTCACGTCTGAGATGAAATCCATACCTCAGAAGGCATAGCTGTGGAGATTTGCCCTGGTAGTGGAGTAGAGCAGAGACTCGTTGGAGGCAGTGAAGGAGAGAAGGTACATACGGAGACTTAACGGTTCGCGGGGACGCCGCACGCCTTCTGCCCGTGCGCCCTGGAGCTCTGCATCCCGCAGCACAGGCTGGCGGCCAGGCCAGATAGCGAGAAGGCAGGCCTCTGGACAGATGCCGACCCTTCTTTCTGTACCCGCGTTCCGATGCTGCTGTCTCACGACGCACCGATCAAGAGTAGTGTTTTACAACGCATTTCGTTGTCTAACACCCGATTCTCAGATATGCATTGCCAATATATGGGCTACTATCCGCCAGAACGGGTTCGTTGCGACGAGTTGTAGATTTAATATAATCTTCAGCTGTCCGTTATAAGACGAGGATAGACAAAAAATAACATGACTGGAGATATCGCCTCTCACTGAGACTCAGAGAAAATAAGCTCCTAAATAGAAAAAAAGAAAGAAATCGAAGCACCACGAGGGAGTTATGGGACTGGCACGGAAATGGGTAGCTCTGATGGACAAGTACAGACAAATAAATAATTGTAATTACAGCAAAATTGGGTGATTTATTCAAAGAGCTTCACAAACGGAATAGGTCAATAACGCGTTAGTACACCTCTAGCAATGATGCAAGCAGTTATTCGGCTTGGCATTGATTGATGAATTTGTTGCAGGGCCTTCTGAGGAGTATCACGAGAAGTTCTGTCCAGTTCGCACATTATATCGTCAAAATCCCGAGCTGGCCGGAGGGCCCTGATTATAATACTCCAAACGTTCCCAATTGGGGAGGGATTCAGTGACAGTGCTGGCCAAGGTAGGGTTTGACAAGCACGAAGACAAGCAACAGACACTCTCCCCATGTGTAGTAGTATATTATGTAGGTCAAATACAAATCTAAGATGACCATGAGGGACAACAAAACGGAGGGCAGAGTATCTTCGAAATTCCATTGTACTTATAGGATGCCGTGGATGGCAACCCAAGGTGTCCTGCTATGAAAATAAATGGCAGCCCAGTCGGTTGTGGGGCCGTACGGGCAACAGTCCGGTTAGTAGCCCATAGCTGTCCTGAGCGTCTTCAGACACGTGTTGGCTGGTCCTCGGGCCTCTGTTCGATGCGAGACTCATCACTGAAGACAATTCTACTCCAGTCAATCAGATTCCAGGCCGAAGACGTGTCTGGAGACGCCCCAGCATTGGGACACCAACCTGTATGTCACGCGCCATGTGGTCCGATCCAGAAGTAAAAGTCTCAGGTGCCGTTTCTTTTCATGCCCCCGTGATTTACGGGTACCGTCTTTGATTCATAATCAAAACGTGTTCGGCCCCGAGTTCGAGTCCCGCCGCAGCTTACATTTTGATAAATAATCAGCAGTGGCGGGCGAAGACTTCCGGCATAAGAAGTCACCCCTCAGTCTGCCAACGGCCTTGTCAAGAGGGTCGAGTAGCGGACAGAGGTTGAGGGATCTCTCTTGTCATAGGAGTGGGAAACTTCCCCTAAAGGCGGAAGACTCATCAAATGATCAACGGCATGAGGATACAGAAGTCAATGGAAACCACTGCATTAAAGACACGTAATGTGTATCCATAGGACATGTGGCCTGTAATTGAAGAAGTGTCATGATGATCTCTCCATTGCCAAAAGATTCCGAAATAGGCCTCCATTCGGATCTTCGGAAGGGGACTGCCAAGGGGGAAGTTACCATGAGAAAAAAATTGAATAATCAACGGAAGGATAACGTTCTACGAGTCGGGGCGTGGAATGTCAGAAGCTTGAACGTGGTAGGGAAACTGGAAAATCTGAAAAGGGAAATGCAAACGCTCAATCTAGATATAGTAGGGGTCAGTGAAGTAAAGTGGAGAGAAGACAAGGATTTCTGGTCAGATGAACATAGAGTAATATCAACAGCAGCAGAAAATGGTATAACGGGAATATGATTCGTTATGAACAGGAAGAGAGAGTGTGTGTTACTGTGAACAGTTCAGTGATAGGGTTGTTCTTATCAGAATCGACAGCAAACCAACACCGACAACGATAGTTCAGGTATACATGCCGTCGTCGCAAGCAGAAGATTAAGAGAGAGAGAAGGTGTATGAGGATACTGAAAGGATAATACAGTATGTAAAGGAATATGAAAATCTAACAGTCATGGGAGACTGGAATGCAGTTGTAGGGGAAGGAGTAGAAGAAAAGGTTACAAAAGAATATGGGCTTGGGACAAGGAATGAGAGAGGGGAAAGACTAATTCAGTTCTGTAACAAGTTTCAGCTAGCAATAGTGAATACATCTGTTCAAGAATCACAAGAGTAGGAGGTATTCTTGGAAAAGGCCGGGTGATACGGGAAGATTTCAATTATATTACATCATGGTCAGACAGAGATTCCGCAATCAGATACTGGATTGTAAGACGTACCCAGGAGCAGACATAGACCCAGATCACAATATGATAGTAATGAAGAGTAGGCTCAAATGTAAGACATTAGTCAGGCAGAATCAATACGCAAAGAAGTGGGATTCGGAAGTACGAAGTTATGACGAGATACAGTTGAAGTGCTCTAAGGCTGTAGAAACAGCAATAAGGAATAGCTCAGAAGGCAGTACAGTTGAAGAGGATTGGAGATCTCTAAAAAGGGCGATCTCAGAAGTTGGAAAGGAAAACATAGGTACAAAGAAGGTAACTGCGAAGAAACCATGGGTAACAGAAGAAATACTTCAATTGATCGAGGAAAGAAGGAAGTACAAAAATGTTCCGTGAAACTCAGGAATACAGAAATACAAGTCGCAGAGGAATGAAATAAACAGGAAGTGCAGGGAAGCTAAGACGAAATGGCTGCAGGAAAAATGTGAAACGAAAAAGAAATTGTCGTAAGGACAGATTCAGCATACAGGAAAGTCAACACAACCTTCGGTGACATTAAAAGCAAGGGTGATAACATTAAGAGTGCAACGGGAATTTCGCTGTTAAATGCAGAGGAGAGAGCGGATAGGTGTAAAGAATTCTTTGAAAGGCTCTATGAGGGGGAAGATTTATCGGATGTGATAGAAGAAGAAACAGGAGTCGATTTAGAAGAGATATGGGATCCAGTACTAGAATCAGAATTTAAAACAGCTTTGGAGGACTTAAGATCAAATAGGGCAGAAAGGATAGATAACATTCCATCAGAATCTCTAAAATCATTGGGGGAAGTGGCAACAAAACGACTATTCACGTTGGTGTGTAGAATGTATGAGTCTGGCGACACACCATCTGACTTTCGGAAAAGCATCATCCACACAATTCCAAAGACGGTAAGAGCTGACAAGTGCGAGAATTACCGCACAATCAGGTTAACAGCTCATGCATCCAAGTTGCTTACAAGAATAATATACAGAAGAAAGGAAAAGAAAATTGAGAAGGCGCTAGCCGACGATCGGTTTGGCTTTAGGAAAGGTAAAGGCAGGAGAGAGGCAATTCGGAGGTTGCGGTTAATAATGGAAGCTAGACTAAAGAAAAATCAAGACACGTTCATAGTATTTGTCGACCTGGAAAAAGTGTTCGACAATGTAAAATGGTGCAAGTTGTTCGAAATTCTGAAAAAAGTAGGGTTAAGCTATAGGGAGATACGTGTCATATACAATACGTACAACAGCCAAGAGGGAATAATAAGAGTGGACGACAAAGAACGAAGTGCTGGTATTAAAAAGGGTTTAAGACAAGGATGCAGTCTTTCGCCCCTACTGTTCAATCTGTACATCGGGGAAGCAATGATGGAAATAAAAGAAAGGTTCTGAGAGTGAATTTAAAATTGAAGGTGAAAGGATATCAATGATACGATTCGCTGATGACATTGCTTTCCTGAGTGGAAATGAAGAAGAATTACATGATCTGCTGAACGGAATGAACAGTCTAATGAGTACAGAGTATGGATCGGGAGTAAATCGAAGAAAGACGAAGGTAATGAGAAGTAGTAGAAATGAGAACAGCGAGAAACTTAACAGAAGGATTGACGGTAACGAAGTAGGTGAAGTTAAGGAATTCTGCTACCGAGGCAGTAAAATAACCAATGACGGAAGGAGGAAGGAAGACATCAAAAGCAGGCTAGAAATGGCAAAAAGGGCATTCGTAGCCAAGAGAAATCTACTAATATCAATTATCGGCCTTAATTTGAGGGAGAAATTTCTGAGAATGTACGTCTGGAGTACAGCATTGTATGGTAGTGAAGCATGAACTGTGGGAAAACCGGAACAGAAGATAATGGAAGCATTTGAGATGTCTTGCTACAGGCGAATGTTGAAAATCAGGTGGACTGATAAGGTAAGGAATGAGGAGGTTCTGCGCAGAATCGGAGAGGAGAGGAATATGTGGAAAACCCTGATAAGGAGAAGGGACAGGATGATAAGACATGAGGGAATGACTTCCATGGTACTAGAGTGAGCCGTAGGAGGCAAAAACTGTAGAGGAAGACAGAGATTGCAATATATCCAGCAAATAATTGAGGCTATGAGATGAAGAGATTAGAACAGGAGAGGAATTCGTGGCGGGCCGCATCAAACCACCAGTAAGAAGCCTAATGACTTAAAGAAAAAGAAGAATAGGAGACCGTTGGCTCGGCACCCATACAGCACAGCGGTACGTCGACGATACTCTACGCCCCGTTTTGGTACCCTTCAGGGCAAGCCATCCTGGGCTTACATTTCAACAAGATAACGCTCACACGTAGCGAGAGTTTTTACTGCTTGTCTTCACGCTTCTCAGACTCTATCTTGGCCAGCAAGGTCGCCGGATCTTGACCCAACTGGGAACGTTGGCAGAGTTATGAGCAGCGTCCTCCAACCAGCTCCGGACATTGTCGATTTAACGCGCCAATTGGACGGAATTTGGAACGATATTAATCAGGAGGATATCCAGTAACCCTGTCAATCAATGCCAAGCCGAATGACAGCTTGCGTAAGGCCAGAGGTTATTGCCCTGCTCATTCTGTGAAACTCTTTCTGTTCAACAAATCATCCAGTTTTTTCGAACTGTAGTCATTTGTTTTCTGTACATGTAGATCACTTCTACAGATTTCCATCCCATTCAGATAGTTCCTGCGTGGTGCGTCTTTTTTTTTATCTTACAGTGTATTTGTGATGACCTGAAAGTAACGAACAGGTTACTCTGGAACTGTTAATGTGGAATAGAAGTGGGGCAACTGGCAACGTGCCTCTCCACCACCGAAATAAGTGACGGCAGAGAAGCGTGCTAGTTGGTTGTGCGGAAACGGAGCGATAACATGGGTCGATGAAGAGACATAAAAGAAGGAAGTATCGTGTACGAACATGCCTATGACCCCACCGTGAACGAAGTTGCCCGATTTCTTGGTGTATCACTGCAGACTGTCCTACGAGTCTACAGGGAATGGTCTATCACTCTTAGCCATGTAACAGTCGCGGAAAGATCATAACAGACAAGGACCGGATACGAGAGTCCGGCATTGCCAGTGACAGTATGCTTCAAAACCGATGTGAATTGTCCCTGTTACTGAATGGAGGCGCAGTTTCTGAGTGGATATTGCGAAAGGAAATGCGGGCAGTTTAAATTTGGAGCCTGGTACCTACTAAAAGGCCATTGCTCCCAATGGCAGGTAAAACTGGGCATCTTCAAGGGCAAAACATTGAACAGTTGCTGACTGGAGGCGTGTAGTGTGGTCCGGTGGATCGCGATTTTACCTGTTTTGAAATTGGGCAAAGCGTCGAGTGCAACAGTAACACAGTGAGGTGTTTAACCTGCAGGCTGTGGAGGGCGCAGTTCTAGCCCGAAGTGATTCTGCTATGTTCTGGTGGTGTTTCTCTTACTCCGATTCGGCCTCTTTCATTCCAGTTGCCGTGAACGTGAACCAGGATGTTTACTTAAATGTTCTCGGTGATAAAGCGTACCCCCGACTTCATCTTCACGATGAACGTCGTGTGGACGCCCTTCCTTCTTCTTGCTCCCACGGCTGAGCACGTAGGTTCCGTTACGAAAACCCGGACACCATATTACACCGTAAATGACGTGCTAAATCATCCGATCATACTCTCATGACAAATATCCAGGACTATTTCGAACAGTGGGTGGAACATAGCAATAAGTATTCCTGAAATTTTAGAGGTATACAGGTGGCTTGAGGTGGATAGCCGCGCGTGGTAGCCGCGTGGCCTGGGGCGTCTTGTCACGGTCCTTGTGGCTTCCCCCATTGGAGGTTCGAGTCCTCCTTCGGGCATGGGTGTGTGTGTTGTACATAACGTAAGTTAGTTTAAGTTAGATTAAGTAGTGTATAAGCTTAAGCACCGATGACCTCAGCAGTTTGGTCCCATAAGACCTTACCAAAAATTTCCAAATTTTTTTCAGGTGGATATGGCATTCCTGAAGAATCGTATGGACTCTCTTCCTCGCCGATTTGAGGCCATCATCTAGGTTAGAGAGGTGTTACTTAGTATCAGTGTGGTGTTTCCTGAGAGTGACTAAGTTTTGTTTGGTGAGTGTGTCGTAGAGTCATTAAGGCTATCGGCACATGTACATGGCAGGAAGCATGAATATGTATGTACGATCAATTCAATAGAAAATTGAAATTTGTCTGAAAATACAAGTTTCTACCGATGACAGAACGCGCAGCAACAGTTTTACTAACCGTATGTACTGTATGTAGACCGGAGCGACGAATGATAATTTGTGCCTAAGCTAGGACTCGATCCCAGGTCTCCTGTTCACTAGGCAGATGCGTTAAACACTGCGCCATCCTGGCACAGTGGCTTTGCAAAGCCGCTCTTACTACCCATGGACGCCTCCTTCCTCAATCTAAATTCTCTTTCACGCCTCAGATGACTTGGTATTCCTCCTAAACTCGAACAGCAATGCAGAAGCTCTCCAGTTGTATTGGAGTAGCACCTCGGCATCGAACGCAACGGCAGACCCTGCCTGAACTCCAGGCAGAGGTGGGCTCATAAAACAATGACCAACACGCCCTCGAAGCCTCTGTAACCACCAACATAAAATACTCGTTGGTGTCTTTCAGACGGAACATGTCGCTTCCTGGCACGTGGACAGCAGTTTTCAATGTTATACATTAAGCGATATCACCATTACTTCACGTCCGTTAAGAAATTAAACGAGTAAAAATAAGACTCCTCTGTCATAGATACATTCTGTGGTCCAAGAGTAAACATGTGAGCATTCTTTCTGATCCGTCGGGAATGTTCTCAGTATCCAACAGCGCCGACCTTGGTAGTGACTGCATGCCCGTCTCAACGTAAACTTGATCTATACAAGATATCCATAGCCTGTTGGGTGGAAATAAAACAGGTAATAGTATATAACTCAGTAACATGATGCAGGATGTAGGTTGTCTGTACAACGGTAGGACACCGCATTGCTATCAAAACTGTTAAGTTTCACCATCACAAAATCGTTATTTTATCTGAAATTGCGGCTCACTGACGCAATTGCAAATGATTGCTCCAAAAATTAATACACACCTGTGGAACATGTCCTATCCGAAATAGTTGCATTGTCTTCAAGGATTTAAGCACGAAGTCCATTGCAGTCTTATATATCATCACGGCACCTGAAGATGGATTCATAGAATCCTAAATGGCTGTGTGTAACTGGATGAAAAATATCTTTTTTTTTCCTTTATGTTGTTGTTGTTGTCGTGGTCTTCAGTCCAGAGACTGGTTTGATGCAGCTCTCCATTCTACTCTATCCTGTGCAAGCTTCTTCATCTCCCAGTACCTACTGCAACCTACATCCTTCTGAATCTGCTTAGTGTATTCATCTCTTGGTCTCCATCTACCATTTTTACCCTCCACGCTGCCCTCCAATACTAAATTGGTGATAACTCGATGTCTCAGAACATCTCCTACCAACCGATCCCTTCTTCTAGTCAAGTTGTGCCACAAATTTCTCCCCAATTCTGTTCAATACCTCCTCATTAGTTATGTGATCTACCCATCTAATCTTCAGCATTCTTCTGTAGCACCACATTTCGAAAGCTTCTATTTTCTTCTTGTCTAAACTATTTATCGTCCATGTTTCACTTCCATACATGGCTACACTCCATACAAATACTTTCAGAAACGACTTCCTGACACTTGAATCTAAATTCGATGTTAACAAATTTCTCTTCTTCAGAAACGCTTTCCTTGCCATTACCAGTCTACATTTTATATCCTCTCTACTTCAACCATCATCCGTTATTTTGCTCCCCAAATAGCAAAACTCATTTACTACTTTAAGCGTCTCATTTTCTAATCTAATTTCCTCAGCATCACCCGATTTAATTCGACTACATTCCATTATCCTCGTTTTGCTTTTGTTGATGTTCATCTTATACCCTCCTTTCAAGACACTGTCCATTCCGTTCAGCTGCTCTTCCAGGTCCTTTGCTGTCTCTGATAGAATTACAATGTCATCGGCGAACCTAAAAGTTTTCATTTCTTCTCCATGGATTTTAATACCTACTCCGAATTTTTCTTTTGTTTCCCTTACTGCTTGCTCAATATACAGATTGAATAACATCGGGGATAGGCTACAACCCTGTCTCGCTCCCTTCCCGACCACTGCTTCCATTTCATGCCCTCGACTCTTATAGCTGCCATCTGGTATCTGTACAAATTGTAAATAGCCTTTCGCTCCCTGTATTTTACCCCTGCCATCTTCAGAATATGAAAGAGAGTATTCCAATCAACATTGTCAAAATCTTTCTCTAAGTCTACAAATGCTAGAGACGTAGGTTTGCCTTTCCTTAATCTATTCTCTAAGATAAGTCGTAGGGTCAGTATTGCCTCACGCGTTCCAACATTTCTACGGAATCCAAACTTATCTTCCACGAGGTCGGCTTCTACCAGTTTTTCCATTCGTCTGTTAAGAATTCGTGTTAGATTTTGCAGCCGTGGCTTATTAATCTGACAGTTCGGTAATGCTTATGTTAGGGACTAAAAATCCGTGAAGTCAAGATCGCACATTTACATCTTGTTCCCTAAGTTGTTGTTAGTGTTTGTTGATTTCATGTAAGTTATATGGCCAGTTACTAACGTCACGTAGTAGTCTTCGTCTCAGAACCCAGTGGCCGTCAGTTTCCTTTTTGCTACACTACCGGCCACACGTGTGTATTCTATGAATATGCAGAATGTTGCGTTTCTTGAACGCTGTAATGGGCATCATATGCCATATTATTTGCATGTATCACGCTATACCAACTTTTATATGATGATGTTTGCTACGAAATGATGTACACATTGTGTTAGTTACTAAGCTATAGCGCCGTAACAACTTTGCTAAGACGATGTATTTGACATTTAGTTATTTTGGTGGATAGTTCTTATACAAGTATTACTTTATTTTCACTGTATCTTCTCTATATTAGTGTATATAAAAACTAAATCTATCTATGTAGTCTCCAATGCTGTTCCAGAAGAAGAAAGATTTTAGGCAAACTAAGAACCAAAGAAAGAAATTAAGACAATTACAAGAGGTGTAGAAATTTCAGTGGAGTCAGACCAGAAACATGAACTCGTGAACTCGTAGTAAGAGAACTTGCTCATTCCGCTAGATCTCAGTTCGCTTTTCAGGTTTCATAGGCATGAAGACAATAAGAAATATGAGAAGTCTCTGCACTAAATCATCTTATGAATGAACGAAAACTGAGAAAATTATATCACAAACGCATGTTGCCTCTGCTTACAAGACACACATCAGATCATCTGGAAGGGCACCTCTAGTGGTGAGGAAAGAACCCCATTCTGTCTGCCACGCCATGAACAGTCAGCTTCTCTGGACACTTCTCGTGTCGGAAATTTGAATGTGTACAACATGCTGAGCACAGGTTCGTTCGTTACGCCTGTGGCCTACTTACTGCGATTCTCAAATGTCTTCAAAATATAGGCAATATGAAGCATTCTAACACGGCGTCAATACCGTATTTCGTTATTGATGTCTGTTGCTGTTCCACTGTCGGGATATGTTTGTTTTACAAATGGAAGACTACGTACACTCGAGTATCAACGCCCCGACTTGACGACGCCTATTAGAGACAGCAACACACAGACGCCAGCTTTGAATGACCAACAGAATAGGGGAATGGAGGGGGCTAAGCAGTTAACTACATGCGTCAAAGCAGCTTCATGTAGTCTCGTGGTCAGCCTCATTATAGGGTAATTCAGCTTTCCCTATCACTGGATTTATGCAACATTCAACACATTCAAACGTCATGTGCTAGATTTTCATATTCTCTCACTTAATATGCCTAAACCATTAACCTACAGAAGAAATGAACAGCACCTCTTGGCACCAAATTTAATGTAGTTAAATTTTGCACTGAGATATGTTTTCGCTGGAGGCCGTAGAGTTCGAATAATTCAAGAAAAATGTACAAGAGTCATCTTTAAACTTTCTTTTCTGGAATAACTTGAAAACCGTGGCCTCCAGCGAAAACTTATCCCAGTACAAAATCTAACCACATTAAATTTCATACAAAAGGGTCCTGTGATTTTTTTATGTAGGACTAACAGTGTGTGCATAGCGACTGTAATAATACAAAAGTCTCGTGCGTGGTTTTTGAAGGTGTTGTGTGTTGCACAGTTGAATCACCGTGTATAGGGATTATTGAAAATAGTATAAAATCTGTGTACAGTGCTACAGGATCAGCTCCATCTGGGATTCCAGCATGTAAAGTGTGTCAAACGGATTTTATACCACGTTTCGTGAAGTAACTATTCCATTTATTTGAGCGATGCCACAGAATAGCAACTGGCTGCTTTCGTAATACAGACCACAAAGGTTCAGTAATATTCAAACCCTGCTACTGTGAATAGAGCGAAATACATGGAGTTCCAGCCTCATTCTCATCAAAACAGTCCTGGATAATACTTGTCCAGTGAAATGAGCTATTCTCGTCTTGAAAGGTAATGCCGACATTATTGAGTTAAAACCATCATCTTTTTTGATTTCATAGGTCGCATCCTTCTTCCTTTCAGTGTAACTGTACGAGCAACTGCAAAATTATTACACGACCTACACAAAGTTCCACCACACTAGTCACACAGAAGAAGACAATACGTGTTGTACGTTTCACACGTCCTGCGGTAAACGATAACGTTGAAACAGACTCACGGATCCACATTACAATTTTATTTTGTTTGTAATGTACTACACTGTAATAGTTTAGTTGCTAGATCTTTTGAGCTCTTTGCAACATCAAAGGCTCTTCATTGCATTACCTATTTGCAACCAAAACGACAATAGCTATCCTAGGAGTTTGTTTTATTCAATTCTCATCGCACTTGCTTCGTCAAAACAGTCACAGTGACAGCAAAATCTTATTTGATGTTAAAACCTCCCTGTATCGATCAATATGTTCTGTTTTTCTTCAACTATTGTGTCCATTAGAAGAAGTACTATCATCAACTCTGTAAGCTACCATGACCATATAATAGCTACAAACTCGTCAAGTCAATTTGCGACTGCAATCGCTGATGAATCTCCTGAAATGTACCGACGATTTTCTCAGGAATTTCTGTAAAGTTGGGCATGACGGTAGAGGAACTCAACACTACAATCACAAGATTGCTCAGAACATGTCACAGTACAGGGGGGAATTGCATTACACGTAAGTCGAAAGTCACAATACGTGTTCATATTATTTTGTCCGACTCCTGTTGATTGTTTCCTGCTTATTCACTTTGGTGATACAGTCTGCCTGTCGGACTTGCATAATAGATACCGCTTCGCGATAATGGCTTGTCAGTAGTAAACAAAATTGTCGTCATATATAAGGTTGGATTGAACTTCAGAGTACTTAATAAAAACAGAATTTTGACAGAAGTGAAAGATATATTTACGATTTTTTAACATGATCACCATGGCAGTTTTTCTAGACTATTGCAGCTTTTCTATCCCCTCTGCAAAGCCATCTTTCGAGCTGTGTTGTCACAGTCGAAGCAGGTGGGCGCCGTACTTAGGCTTGTTCTTTAGTAATTACTTAAAGCACAAGACAAAGAGAAACTTTCATTACCGACGCGCTTTTACGGTGGTTGTGAAAGTAAATAATTATCACTAAATAATTTTACTCGTTATTTCTTATATGACAGTCGTTGTAATACATCACTGCCCAAAATCTTTCATTAGTAAAAACTGTTCACATTGTCAGCCAGGAAATACGCGATCTGCTGTATTTTTTTATTATTTATGTTAGGGATTGAAAACCCATGAAGTCAAGATAGCACATGATATTTATCTGGATTGATAACTAGTTTCTGGTAACCATCTACCTTTAGGTTTAAGATAGGAAACAGATTTTTTCTCATGTCAGAAACATCAAAAGCTTACAGAACTGCACAAGCTGATTTCTCTGCTCAGATAGTGTGTGAAAAAATGACCCTTAACATCGTTGTAGAAGATGCTCAGGGTCATTTTTCCAAACACACTATCTGAGCAGAGAAATCAGCTTGGTGGTAGTAACATGCATGTTAGAGGTCGCACCCGAGGCATGGTTCTGCGTACTTCTCTTTTTCTTTGTCAGCGCTGCATGTTCGATGCACTGACATACTAAACAACAATTAGGAAATATATAAATATATAATATAAATATATTTTCACTTTAAACCGGATTAATCTAGTTTCATTATATCCGAATGATTTGAAATCAACCTTCGTTTCAAAGCTTCCGGAACTTCTTCTCATGAAGTTATTTATACCTCAAACAGTGTCCCCCCCGTTTCATTTTCTCTACGTGCAGTGAAACTGTAAAGTCATAGTGTGTCACTACACTACTCAAGAAGTTTAACACGGAAGTTAAGCAACTGTATCAGGGAGTTGGGCTTATTTGATTCCAGGAATGCGCTACCCTGCAAAGTTATTACTCTATCTACAGTAAACCTTCTTCACACAGTTTCTAACACAGCTGTCCGAATAACTAGCCAGTCATTTATTACCTCACTGAGCATTAACTTTCTGCTTGATAAGTCTGTAAGGCTATGACTGTCAACGCCATAGAGGACTAAATTTAATTTGTAATGTTTTTCTTAAAATTTATTCTGATCGAATATTTTACATGTTCAGTCGGCATAATGGGACGTTACGGTCACAACTCACTGTAAATAAAAAATAAAAAAATGAAAATAAAGAAAATTGTCGTGAAGGAGAGATGGCTAATTACTGCGAGAGTAAAAACTGATATATAGTATTCAATGGAGTTAAATACAGTTTTTACTACAATTACTTTCAGTCACTGATCACATATGCACTTTATTATTATTACTGGCTCCAGCATTAGCCATCTTCTGATTAATTTTTGCCACTGCTCCATACAAAATCTATCTTGTAGTAGCATGTGCACGTCACACTTCTAAACTGTATTAGACTACAAACGCAAAAATAGTAGATTCGATACCAAGCTGATTTTGTGACATTCATTTCTCACAGGTACTGTGGCATTAGTAACTACTGACAATGCTGTGTATACATGAAAAAATAAAGGTGCTTCATGGTTCAGAATACAAGTTAAACTGTAGACCTAGAGATGGTGAGGTGAGCCAGACCAAGAGTAGCTGGACGGCAAGAGTATATGATGTATGTTGAGAATGAATTAGACTGCGCTGTTATCCGTTTGTAAGTCAAGGCAGTTGTGCCCTGCTCATTATTTTTATGTCTTAAGTTGGATTTAATTCACTAAAATTAATTGACAAGGTCACTGAAATAAACAACAGAATATTATTGCGAATTACACTGAAGTGCCAAAGAAACTGTTATAGGCATGCGTATTCAAATACAAAGATATGTAAACAGGCAGAATACGGCGCTGTGGGCGGCAACGCCTATATAAGACAACAGGTGTCTGGTGCAGTTGATCGATCGGTTACTGCTGCTACAATGGCAGGTTATCAAGATTTAAAGGTTTTTGAACGTGGTGTTATAATCGGCGCACGAGCGATGAGACTCAGCATCTCCGAGTGGGGATTTTCAAATCGCCAATTCCAGGAATGTGCTGTGAATATCAGGAATCCGGTAAAACATCAGATCTCGACATCGCTGCGGCCGGAAACAGATCCTAAAAGAACGGGACCAACGACACCTGAAAAGAATCGTTCAACGTGACAGAAGTGCAACCCTTACGCAAACTGCTGCAGATTTCAGTGTTGTGTCAGCGTGCGAACCATTCAACGAAACATCATCGATATGGGCTTTCGGGGCCGAAGGCCCACTCGTGTACTCTTGATTTCTGTACGACACAAATATATATATATTTACGCCTCGCCGAGCCCGTTAACACCGATTTTGGGCTGTTGATGACTGGAAACATGTTGCCTTGTCATGCGAGTCTCGTTTCAAACTGTATCGAGCGGATAGAGACGACCTCCTGAATCCATGGACCCTGCATGTCACCAGGTGACTGTTCAAGCTGGTGGAGGCTTTGGAATGATGTGGGGCGTGTGCAGTTAGAGTGATACGGGACCCCTGATACGTCTACATATGACTGGCAGTTGACACGTACGTAAGCATCCTGTCTTATCACCTGCATCCATTCATGTCCAGTGTGCATTCCGACGGACTTGGCTAATTCCAGCAGGGCAATACGACACCCCACACGTCCAGAATTGCTACAGAGTGGCTCCAGAAACACTTCTGACTTTAAACACGTCCGCTGGCCAGAAAACTCCCCAGACAATCTTATCTGGGATGCCTTTCAACGTGCTCTTTAGATGAGATCTCCACCCCACGAGTTTATAGACAGCCCTGCAGGATGCATGGTGTGAGTTCCCTCCAGCGCTACTTCAGACAATAGTCACCTCCACGCCACGTCGTGTTGCGGCACTTCTGCGTGCTCGAAGGTGCCCTACACGATATTAAGCGATACTTCTTTGGCTCTTCAGTATAATACCGCATAGAGTACTTGCCATTTACACAATACACTGCTCTTAGGCACACGTAATGCGCGTAAACGGAGCGTAAGTTACAGTCAAAAGCCAATTTAACAACAATACAGAATCCAGTAGATATGAACGGGAAGGAAGATGTCAGTTTGTGCTAGTACTTAATCTGGACCCACGCAATGAAGCGCCAGCACCGAAGGTGGCCGCCCTGCCTATCTCTTCACTGACGCACCACCCGTTGATAGAGCATACTTTCATACACTCCAGCGGTACTTGAATTCTCCGTATCCAGCTGGGACAACAGACGTCTGTTTTCAGCCGGTATTTGATATTAGTAGACTTCTCTTGGCCAGAAATGCCTTTTTTGCCATAGCGAGTCTGCTTTTGATGTCCTCCTTGCTCCGTCCGTCATTGGTTATTTTACTGCCTCGGTAGCAGAATACCTTAACTTCATTGACTTCGTGACCATTAATCCTGATGTTAAGTTTCTCGCTGTTCTCATTTCTACTACTTCTCATTACCTTCGTCTTTCTCCGATTTACTCTCAAACCATACTGTGTACTCATTAGACTGTTCATTCCGTCCAGCAGATCATTTAATTCTTCTTCACTTTCACTCAGGATAGCAATGTCATCAGCGAATCGTATCATTGATATCCTTTCACCTTGTATTATTATTCCACTCCTGAACCTTTCTTTTATTTCCATCATTGCTTCCTCGATGTACAGATTGAAGAGTAGGGGCGAAAGGCTACAGCCTTGTCTTACACCCTTCTTAATACGAGCACTTCGTTCTTGATCGTCCACTCTTATTATTCCCTGTTGGTTGTTGTACATATCGTATATGATCCGTCTCTCCCTATAGCTTACCCCTACTTTTTTTAGAATCTCGAACAGCTTTCACCATTTTATATTGTCGAACGCTTTTTCCAGGTCGACAAATCCTACGAAAGTGTCTTGATTTTTCTTTAGCCTTGCTTCCATTATTAGCCGTAACGTCAGAATTGCCTCTCTCGTCCCTTTACTTTTCTTAAAGCCAAACTGATCGTCACCTAGCGCATTCTCAATTTTCTTTTCCATTCTTCTGTATATTATTCTTGTAAGCAGCTTCGATGCATGAGCTGTTAAGCTGATTGTGCGATAATTCTCGCACTTGTCAGCTCTTGCCGTCTTCGGAATTGTGTGGATGATGCTTTTCCGAAAGTCAGATGATATGTCGCCAGACTCATATATGCTACACACCAACGTCAATAGTCGTTTTGTTGCCACTTCCCCCAATGGTTTTAGAAATTCTGATGGAATGTTATCTATCCCTTCTGCCTTATTTGACCGTAAGTCCTCCAAAGCTATTTTAAATTCCGATTCTAATACTGGATCCCCTAATTCTTCTAAATCGACTCCTGTTTCTTCTTCTATCACATCAGATGTATCTTCACCCTCATAGAGGCTTTCAATGTATTCTTTCCACCTATCTGCTCTCTCCTCTGCATTTAACAGTGGAATTCCCGTTGCACTCCTAATGTTACCACCATTGCTTTTAATGTCACCAAAGGTTGTTTTGACTTTCCTGTATGCTGAGTCTGTCCTTCCGACAATCATATCTTTTTCGACGTCTTCACATTTTTCCTGCAGCCATTTCGTCTTAGCTTCCCTGCACTTCCTATTTATTTCATTCCTCAGCGACTTGTATTTCTGTATTCCTGATTTTCCCGGAACATGTTTGTACTTCCTCCTTTCCTCAATCAACTGAAGTATTTCTTCTGTCACCCATGGTTTCTTCGCAGCTACCTTCTTTGTACCTATGTTTTCCTTCCCAACTTTTGTGATGGCCCTTTTTAGAGATGTCCATTCCTCTTCAACTGTACTGCCTACTGCGCTATTCCTTATTGCTGTATCTATAGCTTAGAGAACTTCAAACGTATCTCGTCATTCCTTAGTACTTCCGTATCCCACTTCTTTGCGTATTGATTCTTCCTGAATAATGTCTTGAACTTCAGCGTACTCTTCATCACTACTATATTGTGATCTGAGTCTATATCTGCTCCTGGGTACGCCTTACAATCCAGTATCTGATTTCGGAATCTCTGTCTGACCATGAAGTAATATAATTGAAATCTTCCCGTATCTCCCGGCCATTTCCAAGTATACCTCCTCCTCTTGTGATTCTTGAACAGGGTATTCGCTATTACTAGCTGAAACTTGTTACAGAACTCAATTAGTCTTTCTCCTCTTTCATTCCTTGTCCCAAGCCCATATTCTCCCGTAACCTTTTCTTCTACTCCTTCCCCTACAACTGCATTCCAGTCGCCCATGAGTATTACATTTTCGTCCCCCTTTACATACTGCATTACCCTTTCATTATCCTCATACACTTTCTCTATCTGTTCATCTTCAGCTTGCGACGTCGGCATGTATACCTGAACTATCGTTGTCGGTGTTGGTCTGCTGTCGACTCTGATTAGAACAACCCGGTCATTGAACTGTTCACAGTAACACACCCTCTGCCCTACCTTCCTATTCATAACGAATCCTACACCTGTTATACCATTTTCTGCTGCTGTTGATATTACCCGATACTCATCTGACCAGAAATCCTTGTCTTCCTTCCACTTCACTTCACTGACCCCTACAATATCTAGATTGAGCCTTTGCATTTCCCTCTTCAGATTTTCCAGTTTCCCTACCACGTTCAAGCTTCTGACATTCCACGCCCCGACTCGTAGAACGTTATCCTTTCGTTGATTATTCAATCTTTTTCTCATGGTAACCTCCCCCTTGGCAGTCCCCTCCGGGAGATCCGAATGGGGGACTATTCCGGAATCTTTTGCCAATGGAGAGTTCATCATAACACTTCTTCAATTACAGGCCACATGTCCTGTGGATACACGTTACGTGTCTTTAATGCAATGGTTTCCATTGCCTTCTGCATCCTCATGTCGTTGATCATTGCTGATTCTTCCGCCTTTTAGGGGCAATTTCCCACCCCTAGGACAAGAGAGTGCCCTAAACCTCTATCCACTCCTCCGCCCTCTTTGACAAGGCCGTTGGCAGAATGAGGCTGACTTCTTATGCCGGAAGTCTTCGGCCGCCAATGCTGATTATTTATCAAAATTTAGGCAGACGTTTTTGGTTATGAATCAAAGACGCTACCCCTACACCACGGAACTATCAATTATAAACAACGGATTTGCATTCGACTAGTCAGCTGCGAGCAGGCTGTGTTAAGTAGAAGACGTGTGGCCCAGTGCGTCAACGTTGTTGTGTCACAGATCGCAGTAATACGACATCTCTAAATCAAGTGTTCAAGATATTCTACAGGGTGTTTGAAGAGGAGAAAAGTCTGCACAAAATTTGTCACTTGTACCTTGACTCTCGAACAAGAAATAACGATGCGTGGGAGTCTGCCGTGTGTTGATTCAATTGTAAAACGCGCACGATTCTTTTCTGGAAAAAAATCATCACGGATGACCAGGCTTGATGTTATCAACTATTTGACGACATAACCGACATTCTAGCCAATTTGATACGCGAGTTGAAAAAATTCAGAAGGATATTTCATTCAGCTTCGCATGGCTATATGAACGTTTCGTACATTGTATTTAAGTGGTGCCGGAGGGGGAAGGGGAGGGCGAAGGAACGCCTAGTTTCGACAGAACGCGGCTGTTTGTTTGCCGTTACAAACAATATGATTTCAACACATTCCATAGAGCAATCCCAAATTAGCCCAGTGCGACATTCGTTTTACCGACATGTGTTAACAGGGACTGCAGAACACGTATAGTAACTAGATGTCCAGCAGGGACTGGCAGCGCTGATGCATAGTGGTAGCAACCGGTGCGGGCCAGGGCGATGCCGTCACTGGTACTATTTCACTTTAAAAATATTTTTGGTTGTTTGTAACGGGAAACAAACTGACGTTTTCCGTCCAAACCAGACATCACATGAAAGACATGATGAGCGGTTTCTGTATGAACTGAATGGAGCTACGTATTGCAAAAACCAAGTTACATATATCTGCCGAAATACAAGAGAAAATGCTTCTGACGGCTCTAAGGAGGGCGTCCTGCATGTACAGGATGTCCCAGGACGAAAGGCCAATATTAGAGGACATGACAGGACGATCATGCGAAGCAAGAAAAAAAGAAAACACGGGCTCTAAGATGTATACCTGTAGAATAGCACTTGTTCGGTAGCGAAGATGATCAAGTGCTCATAGCGTTTAAGAAATCTATTTTAGAGCCCACGTTTACTCGATTTTTTGCTTCTGATGATTGTTTCTATCATAACCCAGATGAGATTCCAATTCACAATTAAGTGCCTGGCAGAGGATTCATCGAACCACCTTCAAGCTATTCTCTTCACGTACCCTCCCGAACAGCGCGTGGGGAAAACGAACACTTCAGTCTTCCAGTGCGAGCTGTGGTTTCAAAAATGTTCAAATGTGTATGAATTGCTAAGGGACCAAACTGCTGAGGTCATCGGTCCCTAGACTCACAAACAACTTAAACTAACTTCTGGTAGGAACAACACGCACACCCATGCCCGAGGGAGGATTCGAACCTCCGGCGAGTTAGAACGCGTAATCAGTGACATGGCGCCTCTAACCGCGCGGCCACTACGCGCGGGGAGCTCTGGTTTCTCTTATTTTAGTTGATCATATGTGCATGTGGGACCCAGCAAAATATTTTCACTCTCTGAGGAGAATAGTGGTGATTGAAATTACTTGAGAAGATCCTGCCGCAACGGAAAACGCCTTTGTTTTGATGATTGCCATCCCAGTTCGCGTATCATATCCGTAGCACTCTCTCCCCCCCCCCCCCCCTATTTCGCGACAATGCAAATCGAGCTGCCATTTTTTTGAACTTTTTCGATGTCTTCGACAGTCCTATCTGATACGGATCCCATAATGCAGAGCAATATTTCAGAAGAGGGCAGGCGGCCGCTGTGGCCGAGCGGTTCTAGGCGCTTCAATCCGGAATGGTGCTGCTGCTACGGTCGCAGGTTCGAATCCTGCCTCGGGCATGTATGTGTGTGATTTCCTTTGATTAGTTAGGTTTAAGTAGTTCTAAGTCTAGGGGCGTGATGATCTCAAATGTTAAGTCACATAGTGCTTAGAGCCATTTGAACCATTAGAAGAGGCCGGACAAGCATAATGTAAGCAGTCTCTTTAGCAGTCCTGTTACACTTTCTAAGTGTTTCGCCAATAAATCACAGTCTTTGACTTGCCTTCCCACAAATTTATGAAGTGAGTGTTTCATTTTACGTTATTCGTAATTGTAGACCCTAAGAATTTAGCTGACTTTACAGCCTTTCGATTTGTGTGCTATATTGTGTAAATTAGCAGATTTTTTTAGTACTTTTGTGGAAGAATTCACACTTCCCATTATTTAGAGTCAATTGCCAGTTTTCGCACCAAACAGATATCTTGTGTAAATCATTTTGCGCTTGGTTTTGATCATCTGATGACTTTACAACACGATAAATGATCATCTGCAAACAATCTAAGGTGGCTACTAAGATTGTCTATTAAAAACTCTTATATAGATCAGGATAAACAGAAAGCCTTTAACACTTCCTTGGGAAACGCCAGATATTACTTCTGTTTCCGTCAACTGCTACGAACTGTGACCTTTCTGACATGAATCCAGTCGCACATCTGAGACGATACTCCATAGGCGCGCAATCTGATTAGAACTCGTTTTAGAGGAAGAGTGTCAAAAGCCTTCCGGAAATCTAAAAAATGGAATCAGTTTGACATCTCCTGTCGATAGCACTCATAACTTCGTGTGAATAAAGAGCTAATTGTGTTTCACAAGAACGATATTTTCTGAACGCGTGTTGACTGTTTGTCTGTCTTTGAAGTAATCTTCATAATCTTCGAACACATTATATGTTCCCAAATCCTACTGCAAATCGACGTAAGTAATATGGATCTTGACAAACTGCCTATTGGCTTCTGTCTCAGGTTCTTCGGCCGACGTTCATCTAATGATTTTACTGATGTTACGCCAGCACGAGTAGCTGGCATTGTCAAAGCTTCACCCTCCATTGCCGGTACCGAGAATGGAGGGTGAAGCTTTGACAATGCCAGCCACTCGTGCTGGCGAAACATCGGTAAAATCATTAGATGAACGTCGGCCGAAGAACCCGAGACAGAAGCCAATGGGCAGTTTGCCAACAAGTGGCCACGATAGCCTTAACAATTTTTTAATATGGGTCTAATCTACAGGGTGATTCAGCTGCCCCTATCTCTGCGTTTTATGCTGCCCACAACGCCTTCAAATACCATGCGTAAAATTTTCACATCTCGCTCACTAAGCTCATACTGTTAGTCCTTCAGAAAAAATGAACAGGTCCTTTTTGTAGGAATTTTGATGTGGTTAAATTTTGTACTGAGATACGTTTTCCATGGAGGCCACAGTTTTTGAGTTAGTCAAGAAAAACGCATTTGAAGGTCACTTTTGTAGGTTTCTCTTGAATAATTGGGAAACTACAGCTTCTAGCGAGAACGCATCCTAGTACAAAATTTAACTACATTAAATTTTCTGTTCTTTATTTCTGTAGGACTACTAGTTTGTCATGCATCGAGCGAGAGACTATGAAAATCTTGCGCATGGTATTTGAAGAAATTGCGGGTTGCCTAAAACCCATCAGTAGGGCAGCTGACTCAACCCCTATACGGGTGTGTGGAATGCGCATCACCTTCAGAGTAGCTCCTCCACTGGACTCTCCCTTTCGTACGTAAATAGCGAGAGCTCCCGTAAGGAGAGAAGGCAGGTGCAGGAGAGCACAGCGCCCACTGAAGGGCGGCGAGCAGGCGCGGGAGGCAGACGGGGAGCCGGGAGGGCACTTGTCGGAGAGCAGGGGGCGCCACGGAGGAAAAATAGCGGTAATGAGGAAGGTGGGCCCCGAGGAGCCATCAGGAGCCAGTGGGCCCCCGAGACGAGGCGGCGCGGTCCCAGCTCCGCCCGCCTAATGGCCCTCAGCACGCGGCTTATAAATAAACACCGCCTGCCGCTGCCACTGCTTCCCCAGACACGCCGGGCTTCTAATTAGAAAGGCATCCCCTCCACCCTCACCTGCCAATGGAGGCCGCTCGCTAGTGTAACGCCACTCTGGTAATATACAGCACCAAATTACCTGCCTGTTTACAGAGGAGTAGCCTCTTGCCACTAAAAGAACCCATTTCGCCAAGTTGCGCCTTTGTAAGTATACCAGACAAGCAATTGGCCACCGCCCCCCCCCTCCCCAGGTGGCAACAAGGTAGTGTAACGTGTAACACTGCCTCTAACTTCCATAATGGCCTCAATTCCATATCCAGTTGAAGTCTCATGCTGGCACATCCGACAGAGCTACCAAATTGCGAAGATGTTGACTGGGATTTTTCACTTACAGTTTCAAACAGTCCGAAACATTTGCTATGGGATTTTAAAATAAAAGGGTAATTTAGCAGACCATTCGATAGAGCTACTGAGTGATAGTCAAGCCTCAAGTGAATGCGTGCAGCCCTTTGAAAAGCGCTGTTGGCAACTTAGAAGACGATAATGCCAGCTGCACAACTATCGCGAAGATGCAGAAGGAAGAGATTCAGTTTCTCATCGAGAATGTTGGAATCAACATCCTAGCCCAAGTTCACGGTAACCTGAATGACTAAGGCCAAATCATGGTACGAAAACACCCCTAAAACATGTTAAGAAACTACGTATTTAACTGTCCAGTGCGCTTATCAAGTTGTTACTTGGGTTCTAGATTTTGACTCCCCTTCGTCAGAAGGTATCACAAGCCCCTCCTTGATACTGCTGGTAAATTTGAAAATGTAGTGTCAACTACAAAAGAGACATATGTGCTTCGAAATTCGTTTGGGGCACAAAAAAATTATGAAAGTAAACATTGAATATTGACGTACACATAGTGGTAAATACCGAGCAAGAGGGCGTACTGGGGAAAGCACCGCATTCCATTTAGAGTGGACTGTGGCTCAGATACCCATCTGACCAACCAAATTTACGCTTTACGTCGTCAAGAAGCATTTATTGCACAGAAATCACTAATCAGAATTATCCTCCTGAAAATTGAGGAGGGGGAGTGGTGGAGAGGAAAGGATAGGAACTAATGATACCAGTTGCATCGAGACTTTATGGGGAATTAACGGTGACGAGTGGAAATGTATGCCGGACTAGGACGCGAATCCGGGATCGCCTGATTAATGGGCAGTTGCGTTAATCACAACGCCACCGAGACGCTGTGATTATCGCAAATATGCAAACTATCTTGACACGCTACCCGGTCGACTCACATTCCGACCTACCGCCACATATTCGCAGTCCCCGACCATGTCCTTTATGTTCGCTAATTTTAAATTCCCGCTGGAGATGGACCGTAAGTGTACATCATCCCTGTAGGTTGTGGATTTATTGCCCATCGAGGTGAATCAGTTATATGAATACATGGTGCTTGTTCTCTTGTGGCCGGCCGTTGTGGCCGAGCGGTTCTAGGCGCTTTAGTTCGGAACCGCGCTGCTGCCATAGTCGTAGATTGAATCCTGCCTCGGGCATGGCTGTGTGTGATATCCTTAGGTTACTTAAGTTTTAGTAGTTCTAAGTGTAGGGGACTGATGACCTCAGATGTTAAGTCCCATAGTGCTTAGAGCCATTTGAACTATTTCTTTGTTCTCTTGTCCATGTCCGAATAAGTGACTCACCTCAATGGACAATGACTCTACAGCCTTCAGTGTGGATGAACATTTACGGACGACCTCCAGAGGGAATTTCGGATAGGTGGCGCTAGATGACAGTGTGGGTTAGCCAGGGAACGTGTCAAGACAGTCCGCGCATTTGCGATAAACACTTTGTCTGGGTGGTGCAGTGATTAAAGCAACTGCCTAGTAAGCAATAGATCCCACTTTCGGATTTCGATGCAGCTCACATTTTTTCTCTTCACCGCTGATCCTGCATAAAGTCCCGATGCACTTGATATCATTAGTTCCTTCCCTTTCTTTTTCTTTCTCCCCGTCCCCACATTTTCAGTTTACATAATATGTATCACAGCTGCGGATTTCACGCGGTGTTTGTTCTTTCGCACAACTAGAATTATGTATGGAGTTCAGACACGTACATCTTGCAGGCATCTCTTCAAGCAGTTAGAAATATCATCCACGTAGCGTCACATTACCTTTAATCACTTATGAAATTTTATGTGAGTTTGAGAGCTATAGAGATATTCGTAAGTACAATACTAGAAGGAAAAGTAATCTGCTTTACCGATTAACGAATCTAGCTTTAGCGCAGAAAGTGGTGAAATATGCAGCTACAAAATTCCTTGACAATCCATGCACGGAAAAAGTCTGACAAATAGCAAAAGTATTTTGAAATTATGATTAAACATACACTCCTGGAAATTGAAATAAGAACACCGTGAATTCATTGTCCCAGGAAGGGGAAACTTTATTGACACATTCCTGGGGTCAGATACATCACATGATCACACTGACAGAACCACAGGCACATAGACACAGGCAACAGAGCATGCACAATGTCGGCACTAGTACAGTGTATATCCACCTTTCGCAGCAATGCAGGCTGCTATTCTCCCATGGAGACGATCGTAGAGATGCTGGATGTAGTCCTGTGGAACGGCTTGCCATGCCATTTCCACCTGGCGCCTCAGTTGGACCAGCGTTCGTGCTGGACGTGCAGACCGCGTGAGACGACGCTTCATCCAGTCCCAAACATGCTCAATTGGGGACAGATCCGGAGATCTTGCTGGCCAGGGTAATTGACTTACACCTTCTAGAGCACGTTGGGTGGCACGGGATACATGCGGACGTGCATTGTCCTGTTGGAACAGCAAGTTCCCTTGCCGGTCTAGGAATGGTAGAACGATGGGTTCGATGACGGTTTGGATGTACCGTGCACTATTCAGTGTCCCCTCGACGATCACCAGTGGTGTACGGCCAGTGTAGGAGATCGCTCCCCACACCATGATGCCGGGTGTTGGCCCTGTGTGCCTCGGTCGTATGCAGTCCTGATTGTGGCGCTCACCTGCACGGCGCCAAACACGCATACGACCATCATTGGCACCAAGGCAGAAGCGACTCTCATCGCTGAAGACGACACGTCTCCATTCGTCCCTCCATTCACGCCTGTCGCGACACCACTGGAGGCGGGCTGCACGATGTTGGGGCGTGAGCGGAAGACGGCCTAACGGTGTGCGGGATCGTAGCCCAGCTTCATGGAGACGGTTGCGAATGGTCCTCGCCGATACCCCAGGAGCAACAGTGTCCCTAATTTGCTGGGAAGTGGCGGTGCGGTCCCCTACGGCACTGCGTAGGATCCTACGGTCTTGGCGTGCATCCGTGCGTCGCTGCGGTTCGGTCCCAGGTCGACGGGCACGTGCACCTTCCGCCGACCACTGGCGACAACATCGATGTACTGTGGAGACCTCACGCCCCACGTGTTGAGCAATTCGGCGGTACGTCCACCCGGCCTCCCGCATGCCCACTATACGCCCTCGCTCATAGTCCGTCACCTGCACATACGGTTCACGTCCACGCTGTCGCGGCATGCTACCAGTGTTAAAGACTGCGATGGAGCTCCGTATGCCACGGCAAACTGGCTGACACTGACGGCGGCGGTGCACAAATGCTGCGCAGCTATCGCCATTCGACGGCCAACACCGCGGTTCCTGGTGTGTCCGCTGTGCCGTGCGTGTGATCATTGCTTGTACAGCCCTCTCGCAGTGTCCGGAGCAAGTATGGTGGGTCTGACACACCGGTGTCAATGTGTTCTTTTTTCCATTTCCAGGAGTGTATTTCACCTTAACAACATCTTCCATATAACAGAGCTATCCTTGGACAGAAACAGTAATTGTTGACTTGAAATTTTCATCCGCTATTCCAAACAGTCCCAGACGCTTTCTATGGGATTTAGAAAATACGTGACCAATCTGTAGGGCTACTGAGCGTTCGTCAAACTGGAGATATATGCTAGTAACCCTCTGAACATGGCTGTCATTAGATTGGAAGACAAGAGTGTCCACTGCCTACCCATCGCGATGACGTAGAAGGAATGGTTTCACTTCGTCACTGAAAACGTTTAAAATCGGGAAAAACTTGTAAATTGTCAGCATGTAGCAATGTTAATATTTTTTATCCTTTTCTTAGATCTTTATGTGTGTTCTATGTTCGTTCTATTGACACGTTCTACATAGTAACGTTTATCGTGAATATGACCTACAGAACAACTAACTAACGCGTATGTTTCCTCAACCTCTTGACCACCATTGGGTCATACATGTCCCGCAACGGGTTGTAAGAGAACCAGTCGGACTTTTCTGCATATTATTCTTATGTATCAATGTCCCACTGGTAATGGAAAGCCTGTTAATGGTTTTCAAAATTCTGCCATTTTCAAGTTTCATTGTTAACCCCCTGCTTCCTAGAACAGATTTGCAAAGCAGGCTGCAACCGCGTCTTCCCAGACAATTCGTGTCAACGAATTACACGCACGTACTGACGATTGTTGCGTCGTAAACGGTGATCGTACTGAGCACCCGCAATTTGAGTTAACGCCTATATAAGACAGCAAGTGTCTGGCGCAGTTGTTAGATCGGTTACTGCTGCTACAATGGCAGGTTATCAAAATATAAGTGAGTTTGAACGTGGTGTTATAGACGGCACACGAGCGATGGGACACAGCATCTCCGATGTAGCGATGAAGTGGCAATTTTCCCGTACGACCATTTCACGAGTGTACCGTAAGTATTGGGAATCCGATGAAACATCAAATCTCCGACATCGCTGTGGCCGGAAAAAGATCCTATAAGAACGTGGCCAACGACGACTGAAGAGAATCGTTCAACGTGACAGAGGTGCAACCCTTCTGCAAATTGCTGCAGACTTCAATGCTGGGCCATCAACCAGTGTTAGCTTGCGAACCGTTCAACGAAACGTCGTCGATAAGGCCCACTCTTGTACCCTTGATGACTGCACGACACAAAACTTTTCGCTTCGCCTGAGCGCGTCAACACCGACATTGGCTGTTGATGACTGGAAACATGCTGCATGGTCGGACGAATCTCGTTTCAAATTGCATCGAGCGGATGGACGTGTACAGTAATGGAGACAACCTCATGAATCCATGGACCCTGCATGTCAGCAGGGGGCTGTTCAGGCTGGTGGAGGCTCTGTAATGGTGTGAGGCGTGTGCAGCTGGAGTGATATGGTTGGTTGGTTGGCTGGTTGGTTTAAGAGTGGGGGGGGGGGGGGGAGGGACCAAACTGGTAGGTCCGGTCCCTTGTTCTGAATAAAACAATGCCACAAGGGTGAGAATAAAGCAAGCGAGACTGACAACACAAAACGGAGAGAAAGGAAAAACCACAACAACGACGGAAGGGCAACAAATACTTAAATGGACAAAACGGGAGAAGAAAACCACAGAAACGCAAGAAAGAGGTAGAAAACATTAAAACGACAAAACAGATTACCATGGCTGGTTGACCATGAGAATGGAAAGGAGAAGCCAGCCACTCTGCAACACATTAAAACCTCCACCCTAAAAGTACTAGGGTGGAGGACACAGAGGGACAAAGGACATGGGCTAAAACTAAGATCAAATGATAAAACGGCAGCCTCACGAACAAAACGTAAAACTAAATCATCCGATGAGGCTTTGTCAGATAAAATTAGCGGCAATGAGTCCGGTAACCGAAGATTTCGTCGCATGGCAGTCAAAGTGGGACAGTGTACCAGAATATGGGCCACTGCCAACCGGGCGCCACATCGGCGCTGCGGCGGGTCTTCACGGCGCAGGAGGTAGCAGTGGGTCGCCGAAGTGTGGCCAATGCGGAGCCGGCAAAGGTCAACTGATTCCGTGCGAGAGGCTCGCATGGAAAGCTTAAAAAAGAAATGTCTCTAAGCACTATGGGACTTAACATCTGAGATCATCAGTCCCCTAGACTTAGAACTACTTAAACTTAACTAACCTAAGCACATCACACACATCCATGCCCGAGGCAGGATTCGAACCTGCGACTGTAGCAGCAGCGAGGTTCTGGACTGAAGCGCCTAGAACCGCTCGGCCACAACGGCCGGCTTGCAAAACTTCCACACATTCGTAGTCTCTTTAATGACATGCAGTTTGTTGTGCGTATTGACACAATGTCATTCCGTCTCCCAAAGCCGAAAAACCTGCGGCCAAAAAACGAACGCAGGTCAGTTATTGGAATGCCGATCTCCATAAGTGGTTTCCGTGCAGCCTGTTTGGCCAGCCTGTCAGCAAGTTCGTTGCCCGGGATTCCGACCTGCCCTGGGATCCACACAAACACCACTGAACGACTGGACCATTTCAGGGCATAGATGGACTCCTGGATGGTCGCTACCAAAGGATGACGAGGGTAGCACTGTTCGATAGCTTGTAGGCTGCTCAAGGAGTCAGTACACAGAAGAAACGACTCCTCAGGGCATGAACGCCTGCGTTCAATAGTACGACATTTAGCCACCAGCTTTGCAGTGAAAACACTGCAGCCATCGGGAAAGGAATGCTGTTCAGTATGTCCTCCATGGACATACGCGAAGCCGACGTGACCATAAGCCATCGAACCATCGCTTTAAACCAATTCTTGGCCTCAGTACATGTCAAGAATCGAGAGGAAGTGACACCAGAGAGCTGCCGGGTGAACTGAGTCCTTTGGGCTGTGTGAAAGGTTCAGGTGAGGTCGTGGCCTAGGTGTACACCATGGAGGTGTACACGAATGGAACGCGAGTATAGGTGGTAAAGGCAAGGACTTTAGTTCGAAAAGAAGGTATCGGACACGAACTGCAATTGTATGCCCTGACCTGAGCCGCCGATGCGGGAGATGAATCGCCGTGGGTGGGAAAAGGTAATTCGGATGCGCAGGAGAACTACGGAAGTGTGCAACGTCACTGGCGAGCAGTTGTGCACGCCTGACCTGCAACAGAGGGATTCCAGCCTCCGTCAGGACGCTGGTCACCGGACTCGTCCTAAAAGCTGCCATTGCTAGTCGAACGCCACAGTGGTGCACTGGGTCGAGTAAACGCAACGCTGAGGGCGCCACCAAACCATAAACCAGATTCCCGTAGTCAAGGCGGGACTGAACAAGGGCTCTGTAGAGCTGCAGCGGCGTAGAGAGATCTGCACTCCAGTTGGTGTTGCTCAGGCAGCAGAGGGCACTGAGGTGCTGCCAGCACTTCCGCTTAAGCTGGCGAAGGCGAGGAAGCCAAGTCAATCGGTCGTCGAAAACCAGTCCTAAAAAATCGATATGTCTCCACTACAGTGAGGGGATCGTTAGTAAGGTAAATTTCTGGTTCCCGATGAACGGTACGACGCCGACAGAAGTGCATAACACGCGACTTTGCGGCCGGAAACTGGAAGCCATTGGCTACAGCCCATGACTGTGCCTTGTGGATGGCTCCCTGTAGGCACTGCTCAGCAATACCAGTACTGGTGGAGCAGTACAAATGCAGAAGTCGTCTGCATACAGAGAGGGTGAGACGGACGGCCCTACAGTTGCTGCTAGACCGTTAATGGCCACTAAAAATAGAGATACACTCAATACAGAGCCCTGCGGGAGCCCATTCTCCTGGATATAGGGGGAACTATGGGAGGCACCTACCTGGACACGGAAAGTACGAAGAGTGAGGAAATTCTGGATAAAAATCGGGAGCAGGCCTCGGAGACCCCATTCGCATGATGTGGCAAGGATATGAAGTCGCCAGGTGGTGTCATACGATTTTCGTAAATCAAAAAAGACAGCAACAAGGTGTTGGCGTCTGGAAAAGACTGTTCGGATGACAAACTCAAGGGACACAATGTTATCAGTGGTAGAGCGACACAGGCGGAATCCGCCCTGGCACAGAGCCAGTAGGCCACGTGACTCCAGGACCCAACGCAACCGCTGACACACGATACCTTCCAGCAGCTTACAAAGAACGTTGGTGAGGCTGATTGGCCGATATCTGTCCATATCAAGCGGGTTTTTGCCGGGCTTAAGCACTGGTATGATGGTGCTCTCCCACCAGTGCGTTGGAAAGACACCATCGCACCAGATCTAGTTGAAGGTCACGAGGAGATGTCGCTTGTAGTCAGACGAGAGATGTTTAATCATGTGACTGTGGATCCGATGTGGCCCAGGAGCTATGTCGGGACAATGTGCAAGGGCACTGAGGAGCTCTCACTCTGTAAATGGGGTGTTATAGCATTCACTGTGGCGTGTAGTGAACGGAAGGATTTTTCTTCCATCCACCGCTTGAGAGTACGAAAGCTGGTGGATAATTCTCCGACGCAGAGGCGTGAGCATAGTGCTCAGCTAAGTACTCGGCAATTGCGTTTGCGTTGGTAGATAACACGCCATTTATGTTAACACCGGGAACACCTGTTGGGATCTGGTACCCAAAAACTAGTTTGATCTTTGCCCAGACTTGGGAAGGTGACGTATGGCACTCAATGGTCGAGACGTGTATCTCCCAATAATCCTCTTTCCGTCTTCTGATAAGCTGGCGAGCGCGGGCACGAAGCCATTTAAAGGCCATGAGGTGCTCCAGGGAAGGGTGCCGCTTATGCCGCTGTACAGCTCGCCGACGCTCCTGAATTGCCTCAGCGACTTCTGGCGACCACCAAGGGACTGTCTTTCGTCGGGGCCACTCTAATGAATGAGGGATCGCATTTTCCGCCGCAGAAACGATCGCTGTAGATACCTGCTCAATTACCACATCGATGTTACAATGTGGGGGAGATTCAACGGTGACAGCAGAGATGAAGGCTTCTCAGTCTGCCTTGTTTAAAGCCCGTCTGGGCAGGCGCCTGTGGGCCTGACGCCAGGGCAGTGACAGGAAAATTGGGAAGTGGTCACTACCACACAGGTCGTTATGTGCTCTCCAGCGGATAGATGGGAGAAGGCCAGGACTGCAAACCGAGAGATCAGTGGCCGAATATGTACCATGTGCCACACTAGAATGTGTGGGAGCACCTGTATTTAAGAGGTAGAGTTCGAGCTGTGACAGTAAATTTTCGACATCTCTGCCTCGGCCAGTAAGCATGGTGCTACCCCACAAGGCGTTATGAGTGTTAAAATCTCCCAAAAGTAGGGAAGGTTTACGGAGTTAATGAATCAGTGCAGCCAATGCGTTTAGGGATACTGCACCATACGTTGCAGATAGTTATTTCCTGCGTCATCCTTATCCTAACAGCCACATCTTTAAGAGGGGTTTTAAGCGACACAGGTTCACTGCGTAATGAGTTCAGGACATACACACAAAGTCCACCTGAGACTATTATAGTCTTTACGGTTCTTGTAATATCCTCTATAGCCGTGGAAGGCAGGGGTCTGCATTTCCAGGAACCAGGTTTCCTGAAGGGCAATGCTGAAAGCAGGTGTAAAGCTTAAAAGTTGCCGTAGCTCAGCCAAGTGGTGGAAAAAACAGCAGCAATTCCACTGGAGGATGACATTATATTGAGGCTGAAAAGGCATGAAGTGCACAAGGAGGCAGGTTATGCCTCTGGGTCACCTGCTGCCACAGATTATTTGTAGCCATTTCTACGGTGGGTGAGGCATCAGTGAGATCCAGATATGCAGAGGACGCTAAGATCTCCTCTGCATCCTCAGATGCAGAATTGATAGCGAGTGGTGGTGGTGTTGGGGCCACCAGAGGCTCCTGTTTCTTAGCAGACCACTTCTTAATTTGAGAGTGAGAGAGCGATCTTTCGCTTCTCTTTAGGGGCTTGCTGGGAAGATTTCTCTGAAGTAGCTTCAGACGCGGAGGAAGACGGTGAAGCCCTTCGTCCAGCAGCTTTTGGCTCCTTGAGCCACTGGCGTGTGTCCACTTTAGCATTAGTAAGGACCTTGGGAGAGAGGACCCCAAGGCCTTCTGCACAGGATGGGCCAGAGGAGGCGGTTGCTTCTCCAGCAGGGGGAAGGGACCGATGTCCCCTGTGTTTGGGAAGGCCTTGCCCCCCGAAGTAGGTGCTTTGGGAGCAACAGATTAAAATTTGCCCTCTACTACCAAGAGGGCAGATGTATTCTGGTGGCCCGGAGGGCCCACGGTTCGTGGCATAGAGTGAGGAATCTCTGGCACTTGGGACGGCGATGGTGATGTAGCTGCAACATATGTCGACGTCAACAAAATTGGCTGTAAACTTTCAAATTTGCGTTTAGCCTCTGTGCAAGTCAACCGATCCAGGGTCTTGTACTCCATGATTTTCCGCTCCTTTTGGAGTACTGGGCAGTGTTGCGAGCAGGGGGTGTGGTGCTCTCCACAGTTGATGCAGGTGGGAGGCGATGCACATGGAGTATCTGGGTGCAGTCTCGACATATGGCGCTGGAAGTGCAGCAGGAAGACATGTGTCCAAACTTCCAGCACTTAAAGTACCGCATAGGGGGAGGGACGTATGGCTTAACATCCCAGCAGTGAACCATCACCTTGACCTTTTCAGGCAGTGAATCACCCTCAAAGGCCAGGATGAAGGCACCAGTAACAACCCTGTTGTCTTTGGGTCCCCTGTAAATGCACCGGATGAAATGAACACTCCGCCGTTCTAAATTGGTGCGGAGCTCGTCGTCAGACTGCAAGAGGAGATGGCGATAGAAAATGATCCCCTGAGCTATGTTGAGGCTTTTATGGGGAGTGACAGAAACAGGAATATCACCCAGCTTGTCACAGGCGAGTAACGCTCGCGATGGGGTTGGGGACGCTGTCTGAATCAAGACCGCGCCGTTTCGCATCTTGGACAGCACTGTCACTTCTCCGAACATATCCTCAAGGCGTCGAACGAAAAACTGAGGCTTCGTAAGTAGAAAGGAGTCCCCACCAGTTCTGCTACAGACTAAAAACCGTGACGAATATGGCTCTCTCCGTTCTGTAGCCCTACGTTCCTCCCATGGTGTAACGGGGAAGGGAAACGATTTAGGGTCATACCTGTCGGCATTGTATTCGATCTTGCCCTTCTTAGAGACTGCTGGTGCCATACGGTCACCAGCGAGAGATGACTTAGTCCGCTTCATTGCGGGTCATCCGCCCTGATGCCATCCACTCCGATCGGAGGCTCTCCCCACGGGCGCCACCCAGCCACAGCAAAGGCGAACTGGTATGATGGCCATTGCCGGGAGTCCTGATGCCCCAGGAAGACAGGCATCTACTGCTTGGCATACGTGGGGAATTTACAGATGAAGCGATCCCTGTATTGTCAGGGGGCTACCACCATATGGGTATATGACGGCCCCACCACAACGGACTGGCTACTGTGCTGGATACTGAGCGCAGAGAAATCCAATATTGTCATGGGGGCGAAAGAGGACAGGAGACAACGGAAGAAGATGACATACACCGGAAATTGTCCTCACCAAAATAGTTGAATCGCAGGTGGAGATGCAAAGTCATGACAAGAAATTCAGGAGATGGAATCTCAGGGCACTATGGATAAATCGTGCACCACGTTAGGCGTCCTTCCCCATACAGCCTGCACTTCTGCAGAATTTTGAAAGCAGCAGGTGAAACGATAGAGTAGTCGCCTCTTACGACAGGCAGGAATACCTTGGGCCTATTATAACCTTCCTACCCTCATGGGGAGGGGGAGGGGGAGAGTGATATGGGATTCCTGCATCCCTGCTACGTCTAGATACGACTCTGACAGGTGACATGTACGTAAGCATCCTTTCTTATCACAATGTCTACTGTGTGTTCCGGCGGATTGGACAATTCCAGCAGGACAATGTGACACCCCACGAGTCCAGAATCGCTACACAGTGGCTCCAGGAGCACTCTTCTGAGTTTTAACACTTCCGCTGGCCACCTAACTCACCAGACATAAACACTATTGAGCGTATCTGGGATGCTTTGCAACGTGCTGTTCAGAAGAGATATCCAGCTCCTCGTACTCTTACACATTTATGGACAGCCCTGCAGGATTCATGGTGTCAATTCCGTCCGACACTATTTCAGACATTAGTGGAGTCCATGCCACGTCATGTTGCGGCACTTCTGCACTACACGATATTAGGCTGGTGTATCAGTTTCTTTGACTCTGCGGTATATGTGTCAAAACACAGCAGACTGTTATTAAATGCAAGTCATTTCTAAAAGAGTATCTGGTCATTAGTAAAAGTGAGAACATCTCAAAAATCTAAAGCGCAGCTGTTATACGAAACTGCTAACCAGTAAAGAGGTATGCGCCGCACTATTGTGTCTGAACAACTGACAAGGACATTGATGAAACGACCATCCAAAAATCGTCTGAGACACATTACAGTCTGCAGAATGCTATCTGTGGTGTGTTAGGAAAAGAGATAGCTGAATTGTTTATTTTGCATGATGATTACACTATCTTTGCATACATTGGTACATAACAATGTTTACAGTATATGACATGGAGATCCACTATTAAAGTTCACGTGTAATCATCGTAAGGTGTCTTGTCGTATTGTAATAGGAGAGGGGTTGGAAAATAAGTTTCCCCTGTCGACTGTGGGCAGAGTTGTGTAATATGGGTGGAAGACGACACGGGAGGTGAACGCGCACGTACAAGACATCGAAACACCATTGGGTAGAGGTCAACCGCGATCAAGCAGATGGCGCTTTCGCAGTGCCTGCTCAAAGCAGAGGCCAGCCACTCAGTCTTTTCCCGGAGAGAAGGTGCGTTTTGGAGTCGTGGTCAATGGCGAAAGTGAGAGCTGTTATCGCTATGAATGGGCACGTGGAGCATCAGGTACAGAAATTCATAACCGCCTTGTTGAGGTTTATGGGTCAGGTATGATGTCAAGGCAAATGGTGCGGAGATGGTGCCAGCAATTCAGTGATGGACGTCAGCAAGTGCAGGACATACCAAGACCTGGACGGACGCGCACGGCCGCTACAGATGCAAATGTCAGGAAGGTGGATGACATGATTAAAGCGAACCGGCGTATCACCATTGATGGAGTAGCGGCAGAACTTGAAATCGGACATGAGCGAGCTCACAAGATCATCCACGACATTCTTCGATAGAGGAAGGTAGCACGATGGGTGCCGCACCAACTGACCCCGACACACATAGAACAACGCATAGCGTTCAGCCTGGAAAAGCTCGTGCGTTATCATGAATCTGGCTATGACCTTCTGTTTCGGATTGTGACAGTGGACGAAACGTGGGCCCACCATTACACGCCCGAATCGAAGGCCGCATCCATGGTGTGGAAACATTTGTCATTACCTGTCCGAAAGAAGTTCAAAAGCACTCCGTCTGCAGGTAAAGTGCTACTCACCGTTTTCTGAGACGCTAAAGGAGTTTTGCTGCTGAACTTTCTGGAGGACGCAACCATCAATGCTGCGAGGTACTGTGCCACTCTGTCGAAATTGAAAGAGGTGATTCGGAAAAAGCGGCCTGGCCTTCTCAGATCTGGCGTTCTGCTGTTGGATGACAATGCGAGACCACACACGGCTACGGCAACGCAAAACCATGTTGCAACTCTTGGTTGGGAGCGCCTACACCATCCGCCTTACAGTCCGGATCTCGCACCAAGTGACTTCCATCTGTTTCCTGCTTTGAAGAAGACTCTCGGCGGAAGGCGCTTTGGCAGGAATGCCGACGTCGAACAAGCCATTCAACGCTTCATCCGTATGCAACTCCCTGATTTTTTCCTGGAAGGCTTTTTGAAGATTATAAAGCGGTATGACAAATGTCTCAATGTACTTGGAAATAATCTAGAAAAATAAAGATATGTCTTATCTTTAATGTCTCATTCTCTTTTTTCCTTTCACGCCCAACTCTGACCACAGTCGACAGGGGAAACTTATTTTCCAACTCCCCCACGTACATTTGCTGCAAACATGGAGTTTCTACCTTGTAATACAGTTTTTTTTACGTAAGACATACAATTTATGGCAGCAGCAGTATCACCCAAAAAAAAGAAAAAAAGAAAAGAAAGCCTTACCCTCGTGTTTAGTGGTTATAATTGCAAACCGCTGGAGCTTCACAGTTTACTGAATTATGAAAGAGTTGATGTAATTGTGTGCCTACTCTACGGTCCAGTGTCGAGGTGGAGCCGCTGTAGCAAAGTTCGGCGCAGTTACCTGCGAGCCCGCCGCCCAGGTAGACGAGTGCGGTGCGCCAGCAGCCCTGCTCGGTCTCGAGCGGCGTGGCGAGCAGCAGCTGGATGGCGACGTTGAGCGCCAGGTGCAGCGCGCCAGAGTGCACCAGCATGTACGACACGAAGCGCCACGCCTCGCGCCGACGGCCCGGGTTGAACACCAGCACGTGGCGCGCGTCCACGCACACGTACGCCAGCACCTACGACACAGACACACGCTGGCACCACGCGACTCAGGAAGCTGCTGCAGCACGTCCTTGTCGCGATCCTCTAAAGTGGCTCTGAGCACTATGGGACTTAACATCTGAGGTCATCAGTCCCCTAACTTAGAGCTACTTAAATCGAACTAACCTAAGGACATCACACACATCTATGCCCGAGGCAGGATTCGAACCTGCGACCGTAGCAGCCGCGTGGTACCGGACTGAAGCGCCTAGAACCGCTCGGCCACAACGGCCGGCGCGATCCTCCGATATTACGGAGGAATACGAGGCTGGCAGCAAGGTTTGTTCGTTACGAAAGTTTCATTGTCAAGAGGTCACGTTAATCTGACCACGTATGTATCCACCATTGCAACTGAGACGTCCCACAATGTCACTAAATTCCTTTAGATACCCAGAAAGTTCCCTGGCCTTAAGGGCTATAACTAAAATTCCAGCAGTATTCTATCCTGATGGTAACGGAAACTTGATGCAGCAGATGAGTATATTCAGTGAAAAATAACGAACAACAAAAGGAAATATACAATAGAAACTTATCATTACGCATTTCGTAGAGTCTCTGTGGAGAGACTGGGCTTCTGTGAGAGTGGGAGTGAGGAGTTGTGGAGCGAAGATGAGACATTGAAGGCCTTTCCCTAGAAAACGATGTTCTGTGGACGCCCCCTAGCACCGTTACATGTCTTGGGGAACAGATATGCATCTAGCTTATTTGTTTACAATATTTCACTGTAAAAGACTTAACAATACAGGGTGTTACAAGTATAACCTTAGATATTCCTGTTGGTGACTGAGGACGGTACACTGGTCAACATAAAATCAGTATTTATCCGTTTCAGATTAAATTATAGTTAGTGCAAGTGATATGTTTTTAGGTTTAGTAGTGCCTCCAAGTGCCAATGGCCTCGCCACAATGCTGACACCTTTCCGCTTCAGATCACCATAATTAATTTCTGTCAAGCTTGGCTAGTGCTTGGCTGGGTGACGGTCCGGGTATGCCAACCATTGCACTCAACCCTTGGGAGAGCGGTGTTTTGACCACATGCCCCTCCTGTCTGCATCCTCAGTGAGGATGACACGGCGGTCGGACGGTCCCGACGGGCCACTTGTGGCCTGAAGACGGAGCATTGCTGCTGCACTCAACCCTTGTGAGGCCAACTGAGGACCTACTTGAGTGAGCAGTAGCGGCTCCGGTCTTGAAAACTGACAACGCCCGGGAGAGCGGTAGGCTGACCAGATTGCCTTCCATATACGCATCCAGTGACGCCTATCGGCTGAATGACACGGCGATCGATCGATACCTATGGGCCTCCCGAGTCCTGTTCGGACGGTGTTTAGTTTAGTACCAAACTGCTTCAGTAGTTGTGGTACTCTACATAAACGGCGTAGTAAGCGCTAGGGTTTCCGATTGTATTGGCAGCAGTGGTAGGAAAGAAACAATGAATGCGTAAGAGACAAACTGAGAGCCGACGACTCCGATGACTTCTCTTTGCTTTTCTGTTCGTTTGATTTTATATTTTACAGATATTTAGAAACGAGATCGGTGTTAATCTATTGTGTATTTTGTACCCTTACAGAAAATAAATTGCATTTAAAAAGTAATAAAAATTAACTGATCGCGTAATTTCCTCGTTTTTTTTGTAATAAAAGCAATTAGTTTTGATGCAAGTATAGTTTAAAAGCACAAGCATAAAAATATGTTATTATTGTTGTTATTTTCTACTCAACAGAAACGTTCTTCATCATATTCAAGGGCGAGAGTTTCCGTTATTATTGATAAATGCGAAAGTTGTTTATGAATAACGGAAACATGGTTTATGTAAGTTCGATGAAGTATTGAAGCGATGTTTGATACATTTATGCAGTGCACTTTTTTCCTTAATTTGTCTTTTCGTTGACGAAATTGCTTTTTCTAGCGCTATATGATAAATCTGTATTGTCTTCTTTAGTTTTTCTACGATATCCGTCTGTTTCACGTCACAAATCAATAACTTGCGAATAAAACTTGAATTAAACATTGACAGTTTCAAATTTTCTATAACTATTGTTTATTTTTAAGTAACAAATAGGAGTATAAATATGTAGAATAAAATGTTCGTCATGTTACCTGGCGCTTTACATTTTCTCTCTGTTTCTGGACAGTTCAACGTTTCCAGTTTGTAAGGGAATCTACAAAATACTGAATCTAGTAAGAGACTGATCGCGTAAGTAAAGAAAGCGATCATTATGATGTTACGCCCAATAGGTAGCCCAGATACAGGTTTAACTGACCACAGCTACTAAGAAAACTACCGTAATCGACATTGACTTATGATAGTCTACGGTAGTTTTACAACTCTAGGCAAGAGCAAGCCATTAAAGCTTATTTTCCTGTGGGCAGCAGGTCAGGTTTTGAAGTCTGGACCACGGACACAAAACGGTTAATCTATACTCACGGCCACTGTCCACTTACTGATGCACTTACGACTATGCAGAAAAATATGATAGTAAGGTCTGTGACGTTCGAAGCAGAGGCAAAACAGCCAACATGCTGGTGTGTTACATATTGAGGTAGCACACATAAAAATATTTGCGCTTATACACGTTACAACCTGTATACATCAATCAATTGGACAAGAACTTTGCATAAGTAAACCCTCGGGATTCTCTGTAGTTCTAATTCTTCTTCTTTCTGTATGAAGTAGGCATTACCGTCTGTTGCTTGAAATTACTGATCTTTCTACCGTTTCCTAAAAGCATTCTGCCTCATTATTTATTTTGGTACTCTCTCGTCTTACATTCTGGTGACATGGTCTTCCAGTTATTTTTGTATCTCTCAAACTGCTAATTTAAGTTTTTCACTCCCAGTTGCTCCCTGATGTTGTATTCCTCCTCCTGTCAGATAGCTGTAGCCCACTACTCTTAGAGGAATCTCATTTCTAATGTATTCTTTGCTCCTTTGTTTTTGCTACCGTCCACGACTAACTTCCTTAAGTCATGCGTAGTACATGGAATGTTTCTCGATAATTCGGACTGGTTTTTGATCGCGAAGTTATACGCCATCTTACTAAGCCAGACATTGTACACACAAGGTCATTCGTCGTAAAATGTTAAATGCATACCCTCCCTTCCCATTCGCTTCACCCGTGGCTGATAATGAGTATGTATCATTGTCAGTCGTAAGAGGACAACAAAGTGAAAGCCTGTTCAGTTCGCTTGTTGAAGCCCACATGACGTGTTGCACCAGATCCTGTCTCTCTTGCGACGGCTCTGTTTGTGAGACTATAGCTGGAGATATAGTTAAGCTCTAAACTGGTCATGCTTTAGCCAAAGGGAAAAGGTGGAAAACAATCCGGCCGCGAGGAGAATAGCTAGCTGGCTAAAGGATTCCGGTGATGGAAGGGGTGACTGGCTGCGCTCGGGGACGAGGGCACTGGGAAAGCTGGACGCGCAGAATTCAACCCGTTATCAGAAATGTTTGTAAAGACACTTTCAGTCAATTTGGAAACATAGTGGTTGTGGTAATTCCCAGACTATTTTGCAAACGCAGAATGGTGGTCTCTCGGCAGCTGCCAAACGCCAGACACAGCCACAGCAACTTAAATTATTTTCGGAAATGTTTCAAGACGCCTTGCAACCCCTGTGTGTCAATATATCGTTCTGTTCGAGGTAATTCATAATATTAGAACACAGTATACGTTACGCAATGATGCTGCATATCGACATTAATGATATGGGCCTGTAATTTAGTGGATTACTCTTACTACATTTTGGTGTGTCCTGTGCAACTTTCCAGTCTTTGGGTACGGATCTTTCGTCAAGCGAGCAGTTGTATATGATTGTTAAGTGTGGAGGTATTGCATCAGCATACTTTCAAAGAAACATAATTGGTATACAGTCTGGACCGGAAGACTTGCTTTGCTAAGTGATTTAAGTTGCTTCATTACTCCCAGGATATCTAAGTTACTCATGTTGGCAGCTGTTCTTGATTCGAATTGTGGAATATTTGCTTCATCTTGTTTGATGAAGAAACTTCGGAAAGCTGTGTTTAGTAACTCTGCTTTGGCAGCACTGTGATCGATAGTATTTCCATTGCTATAGCGCAGAGAAAGCATTAATTGTGTCTCGCCGCTAGCATACTTTGCATACGATCAGAATCTCTTTGGATTTTCTGCCGGGTTTCGAGACAAAGTTTCTTTGTGGAAACTGTTATAAGCCTCTCGCATTGAAGTCCGCGCTAAATTTCGAGCTTCTGTAAAAGATCGCCAATCTTGGAGATTTTGCGTTCGTTTAAATGTTCTGACCCGTTTTATGTTCCAAGGAGGATCAGCTCCGTTAATTTATTTGGAATAAATCTCTCAGTTGCTGTCAATACTATTTCTTTGAATCTAAGCCACATCCGGACCATACTTCCATTGTTAATTCGGATGGAGTGGAAGGCGTCAAGTGAATTTTTATCTGTTTTTTAATGAATAGACATATTTTTATTTTTGGAGGATTTGATGTTTACAATATTCAATCTCGCTGTGACAACCCTGTGTTCATTAATATCTGTATCCGTTTTGATGCTCGTTATTAGCCCAGGATTATTTACTGCTAAGAGATTAAGTGTGTTTTCACAACCGTTTACTGTTCGCGTGGGCTCATGAACTAACTGCTCGAAATAATTTTCATTTTAGCTCAATCTCCGATGATGTTTTAAGAGTATCGCCGGAATTAAACATGTATTTTCGCCAACACACCGTGGGTAAATTAAAGTCATAACCAACCAAGTTGATATTTGACGCCCTGCTTAGATATAGGCTGTGTTGAGTGACACTGAATAACGTTTTACAAGTTCTAAGTTTCGATCTGATCATGGCAACACCCGAAACTACGTTATAGATCAAGTAATATATTAAATGATATCGACGGTTCTATTCACTAAATAACAGGGGACGCTGTCGCCTGAGTCTCGCGACGTAATCTCGCCACCGTGCAGTGCTTTCATGACACGCACAACAGAATTCCATTAAAAATCTGACTGCCAATGTTCTGTTTGTCAAATAAACATCTTGGAAACGGATCCTGAAATAATTAGCGTCGTGGTATATTGTGTTTTCTTATAATATTAGTATGTGACGGAAGGAAGGTAATTGTTTAGTAAATGAGATCTGTGAAGACTCTAGCGACTGTCCAAAACAGAAATATTTTGTGAAATAATGCAATGTGCGCTATTTACATTCCTGTCGCTGGTGAATCTTATAACTTATTGTTAATGGAAAATGTTGCACTGAGTGCGTACTAAGGAAGAAGAAACGTTGCTGATATAATATAATTTGAAATAATTCAACAACTAACAAATGTAATTACTATAAATTAGTTTCCCAAAGAGAATATAAAACTGCACATTATATAAATGACGCCCGTTGCACCCTTACATGTTTAAATATGAACTTAGGCTAGAAAATATTGAGTGGAAATGTGAAGACAGTAACTATTCCGATGACCATGCTGCTTCTCTAGAAAGAAATGATAATTAATCAAAACCCTCAGCTGCCAACAGGTGTTTTTCATATACCTCAATGTGGACAGCTGAAAATGTGTGCACCGACCGGGACTCGAACTTGGGATCTCCTGCTACACCTGTTAGGTGACACCATGCAGCTATGATCGAACCGCAGCGGAGGCATGAAGTAGAAAAACAAAGTGTGTTCTGTCAGGTTGAAGGTGTCAGCTGTTGTCATGGAGATGATATACAAAGTGATTCAGCTGCTCCTACCGATAGGTTTTATGCAACCCGCAATGACTTCAAAAACCAAAGGCAAATTTTCATATTCTGTCGCTCGCTACGCGCGAAACGTTAATCATACAGAAAAATTAACAGAATCTTTTTGTAGGAAATGTAATGTAGATACATTTTGTACCGAAATAACTTCTCGCTGGTAGCCATAGTTTTCGAGTTATTCAAGAAAAACGCATCTGAAGATCACTTTTGAACGTGTTTCTTGAATAATTCGAAAACTACAGTCTCCAGCGAAAACGTATGCCAGCACAAAATTTAAGTACATTAACTTTCGTAGCAGAAAGTCCTGTACATTTTTTCTGTAGGACTAACATTTTGCATGTAGCAACTGACAGAATATGAAAAATCATGTCCATGCTATGTGAAAGCATTGTAGGTTGCAAAAAACCCGTGCATAGATGCAGCTAAATCACCCTCTATACACTGATGAGCCAAAACTTTATGACCACCTGCTTAATAGCTTGTTTGTCCGTCTTTGAAACGAAATACATGACTGATTCTGTGTACCAGGGATCCACCAGTTTGTTGGTAGGTTTGTGGAGGTACGTGGCATTAGATGTCAAAGAACAGGTCATGTAATTAGCGTAAGTAACCCGCCGCCGGTTTACGTATGCAGTAATGGCGTCCGATAACGACCAAGATGAGTTCCATAGGATTTACATCAGGAGAATTTGGTCGCCGAGACATCAACGTGAGTTCAGTACAATGCTCCTCTAACAACTGCAGCATGCTTCTGGCACCTAGACATGGACAATTAAATTGCTGAAAGATTATATCTCCGTCGTGGAAGATATCAAGCGTGAAGCGACGTATGTGGTTCGCAGTTTTCAGCGTGCCTTCGATTACTACCACAGATCCCATGCAAGCGCAGGAGAATGTCTCCCATAGCATAATACTGCTCCCACCAGTCTGCGTCGGTGGTCCGCTGCACGTTTCGAGCAGCCGTGCACCTCGATAACGGCGTCTGTGAAGACGACCATCGATCTAGTGTAGTAAAAATGTGATTCACTCGAAGAGCCGACATGGTTCCATTGATAGACGGTCATTTCCCGATGGTCCCGTCCCCAGTGCAGTCGTAATTGAGGGTGTCGTTGGATCAACTTGTGAACACGTAGGCACGGTCTGCTGCACCCATACAACCGCCTCCAGCCATCCATCCATCCAACCATCCTGCTGCGGAGCTCCATGTTCAACAATGTACGATGAACGGTGTGCTCCGGAACACTTGGGTTCTTTCGGCGGAGATGCCACAGATCACCGTCTATCCTACTTTACAGAGCACACAAGCCTCCGAACCCCACGTCCTGTGAAGAGTTGTGGACGTCCAACCATTTAGCACCTAGTGGTAGTTTCACCGTCCTTCTACCCCTTTCTGTAAATGCTCACGACAGTAGCACGTGAACATTCGACCAGCTTCGCCGTTTTCGAGATACTCGTTCACAGACTCTGCGTAATAATAACCTGCCCCTCGTCAGAGTCAATTATGCCAATGGATTTTCAGCCCATATCTTTGCTAGGGCGATCCCCCGTCCGTGTTTGCCCCGCTTACATACTGAAATTTTTCGAGAGAATACTTTCCGGAAAGATTCCGGTCAACATACTGCTTCCTCCCACATACACTGCCCGAAAAGACCACGACTAGAAAATACGAGAAACCGTCAATCACTCTTCCCATGTGCCATTTGCGATTGGAACAGAGAAGAGAGGGTCAGTTAGTGGTTCCAGAAGGACTCTCCACCACGCACCGTTAGGCGGCATGCGATGTATGATGTAGATGTTTTCGCACTAAAGATCCATTAACAGGAGAGAATGTGGACTGCTGTAACTCCCTTATTAAAACCAGTAACATATTACTGTCGCACAAACAGGTATCGGGAGGTTCTCCGTAGAATCGGCGAGGAAAGGGATATATGGAAAATACTGCCAGGAAGAAGATATAGGGTGATGGACATGTGTTAAGACATCAGGGAATAACTTCCATGGCAGAATAGGGAGCTGTAGAGGGTAAAAACAGTACAGGAAGATAGAGGTTGGAGTACATTTGGCATTAATTGAGGACGTAGTTTGCAAGTGCTACTTTGAAATGAAAAGGTTGGCACAGGAGAGGAATTCGTGGCGTGCCGCATATCAAGTATCAAGATGATGACGCAAAAAAGACAAAAAAAAGGCTACTAGATATATGGTATACGAGACTCTGAGTTGAGGAGGGTAGTGCGAATGAGTACAGCTGCGGACGTGCATTGTCACTGGCATCGCCCCAATATTCGCTGTGAGGAAGGCGCCGGCGAGGCGTAGTGCAGCGCCGTGTGGGTGGCGTGGTGTGGCGCGGCATAGCCAGGCGAGTGGCTCATCTCATTTCCGCCGCGGCCAGCGCCAGCAGCAGCGTCGCTTCCCCACCAGCAGGTCACGCGACAGCAAGAGCGTGCGGCCGCCGAGCCACTGCCACCCGTCTCTCGCTGATTAACTGCTCGCCATCAAAATCACAGCACCATCAAGTCGGCACGTAGCGCATGTCAAGTTGTCAAGACGTGGACTACGCGCTTGGACATTGTAACCAATTTTATTATTGCTTGCTGCCTCGCGGTCTATTTCGACATAACTAGAGAAAGTTGTATACGATTGTAGATAAGCACTCGCTTCTAAGTTGTATTCAAGTCATTCACTCGCTTCCTCATTTGTAGAGTAGTTTAAGCGTTTACAATAATGATGAAATTAGCTACTGGGACTCCTCAAGCTTAAGTTAGTTTTATTCTTCAACTCCTATGTTTCACATTTGCTAACAAATGGTTCAAATGGCTCTGAGCACTATGGGACTTAACACCTGAGGTCATCAGTCCCCTAGAACTTAGAACTACTTAAACCTAACTAACCTAAGGGCATCACACACATCCATGCCCGAGGCAGGATTCGAATCTGCGGCCGTAGCGGTCGCGCGGTTCCAGACTGAAGCGCCTAGAACCGCTCGGCCACACCGGCCGGCCCATTTGCTAACAGTAATTACGTCTACGCGAATGAGTCCGCGATAGAAACCTGTACCACCTCCATCTCTACGTGTCAGCTCTGAGGTGGGGCCGCTGTCCACAGTACTTCGAAATTAATCCGCTGACTGCGAATTCCTTGACATCAACACGGATAGCCGAAATGGTTAAGTTGATCGCTTGCGATAAGCGGGAAATTCGGGTTCGAGTCCCGGACCGACATAAATTTTCTTGTCGCCGTTGGGTAAGAGTTCTATACCTAACACAGCTGATCTCAAACAATTCGCAGTCAGCGAATTAGTTTCGAAGTATTTCGTACAGCTGTGGATCCTCAACACTGTCTGTCAGACATGCATGTCAGTTATCCATAGTCCTGCCTCCTCTCTAACTCCCCCACCCCCCACCCTCATCAAACTAGCTCTTCCTGGGAGACCCACGTAAGTCATCTAAAAGTGTAAAAGCACTCGTTTATTCTGCTGGCTGCCATAGTTGCTACTGGTACACTAGACAGGAGGGGTGAGTGGACTGCGGTAGTCGTCGTGGTGTTGTGGACCACTGCGGCTGCGGCGGGGACGGAGCCTCTCCGTCGTTTCTAGGTCCCCGGTTAACATACAACAACAACCTCAGTAAATAATTGCTATAGAAAGACAAGGTTATCAAAATAGAAAGTTTCACAAAAAATCTACTGCATAAAGGATTCTTCCACCATATAATTATGCCTCACATTCTCATCCGGGAACGAAACTTTAGTGCTGACCCACGATGCTCTCTGGCGTCAACCCTCTGCAAGCACAGTCTGTCTCCTGATGTTGTTTGAGCGGCGCCGGGACAGTGTAGTTTGCAACATGGGAGTAAGACTAGTGAGACAACCCTAACTGAAACAACACTTATCTTACATCTGAATACTGAGTGAAAATCCTCTTACGAGATTGCTAAAGTAGTCGCTCGATAATAGATCTTTTTTAATAACGAAATCATTGAGAAACCAGTCACGGAACGAACTCCCTCGCTCACTGACCGATGTAAACGTGACGTTCATCGTGAGGGAAATCAAGAAAAATCCTAAAATCAGCGCAGCTAAGTTGGCTTTGAGGCTAGGGTCAAGAGGCAAGAAGATACGTGCCAACAGAGACAGAAATATCGGCAAGAAGTAAGGCTATAATGGCCGGGTAGCTCCCAAGAAATGTTGGATCAGTCAACAGAATCGGAAGAAACGTCTTGATTTTACCCAGGAACTTAGATCCAAGAAAGAAGAGTTCTGGAATAGAATGATATTTTATAATGAAAGTAAATGTAACACGTGCACGTCGGATGGCAGGCGAGAGGTGTGGCATAAGAAAAACATGGGGATAATGCCGCTGACCCATGTGCCAACGGTGAAACACGACGGAGGTTTTCTGATGGTGCGAAGGTGTGTGAGTCCTGTAGGAGCTGGAAAACTACACTACTGGCCATTAAAATTGCTACACCACGAAGATGACGTGCTATAGACGCGAAATTTAACTAACAGGAAGAAGATGCTGTGATATGCAAATGATTAGTTTTCAGAGCATTCACACAAGGTTGGCGCTGGTGGCGACACCTACAACGTGCTGACATGAGGAAAGTTTCCAACCGATTTCTCATACACAAACAGCAGTTGACTGGCGTTGCCTGGCAAAACGTTGTTGTGATGCCTCGTGTAAGGAGGAGAAATGCGTACCATCACGTTTCCGACTTTGATAAAGATCGGACTGTAGCCTATCGCGATTGCGATTTATCGTATCGCGACATTGCTGCTCGCGTTGGTCGAGATCCAATGACTGTTAGCAGAATATGGGATCAGTGGGTTCAGGAGGGTCATATGGAATGCCGATCTGGATCCCAACGGCCTCGTATCACTAGCAATCGAGATGACAGGCATCTTATCCGCATGGCTGTAACGGATCGTGCAGCCACGTCTCGATCCCTGAGTCAACAGACGGGGGCGTTTGCAAGACAACGACCATCTGCACGAACAGTTCGACAACGTTTGCAGCAGCATGGACTACCAGCTCGGAGACCATGGCTGCGGTTACCCTTGACGCTGCATCACAGACAGGAGCGCCTGCGATGGTGTACTCAACGCCGAACCTGGGTGCACGAATGGGACAACGTCATTTTTTCGGATGAATCCAGGTTCTGGTTACAGCATCATGATAGCCGCATCCGTGTTTGGCGACATCGCAGTGAACGCACATTGGAAGCGTGTATTCGTCATCGCCATACTGGCGTATCACCCGGCGTGATGGTATGGGGTGCCGTTGGTTACACGTCTCGGTCACCTCTTGTTCGCACTGACGGCACTTTGAACAGTGGACGTTACATTTCAGATGTAACGTCCACTCGCTCTACCCTTCATTCGATCCCTCCGAAACCCTACATTTCAGCAGGATAATGCACGACCGCATGTTGCAGGTCCTGTACGGGGCTTTCTGGATACAGAAAATGTTCAACTGCTTCGCTGGCTAGCACATTCTCCAGATCTCTCACCAATTGAAAACGTCTGGTCAATAGTGGCCGAGCAACTGGCTCGTCGCAATACGGCAGTCACTACTCTTGATGACCTGTGGTATCGTGTTGAAGCTGCATGGGCAGCTGTACCTGTACACGCCAAGCAAGCTCTGTTTAACTCAATGCCCAGGCGTATCAAGGCCTTTATTACGGCCAGAGGTGGTTGTTCTGGGTACTGATTTCTCAGGACCTGTGCATCCAAAGTGCATGAAAATGTAATCACATGTCAGTTCTAGTATAATATATGTGTCCAATGAATATCTGTTTATCATCTGCATTTCTTTCGTGGTGTAGCAATTTAAATGTCCAGTAGTGTACATTTTATAGAGGATACGATGAATCACAAAACACATACCAACGTCTTAAAAGAACATATAAATGCTAGTGCCGAAATATTAGATCACGAAGGAAATTACATCTTTCTTGGATCTAAGTTAAGAACTAACAGTCTTAGTAAAAAGTTTTTCTTAGTAAAAAGGAATATACGGAATGTATAATACATCTCCATTAGCTAGTAGCCTGTTTGGTTATCTGCTATATAGGTGCGGTATCTACAGTGGATAAACTGTTGAACTGTTTTATATCTGAAACCACGACAAGTTCTTGTCTTACCGATCTTCAGGATCAATTTTTTGACTGCACCTATGTTGCGAAACGTTGGAGGCATTCTGTGTTCAGACACCTATATTCTGAGACCGTAAAAATTTCCAATAAGACAGTGGAAAATATTATCAAAATAAAGATCGTGGCACGTTTAGCAGTGACTGTATGACATGGGTTGACTGGTGGCTCAGACCGTCGCCAGATTACGCGGTGTTGGTGGCAGATCGGAGAAACCGCAGGCACGGTTATTTTTACAGCATCCGCAGCTGTCTACACAGGCAGCGGCTGTATTCCTGGAAGTCTGCAGTTTGTGGCCCGCAGGCCACCACCCACACAGCACGTGTTTTTGCTTGCTGTTGCTGTTTCTGCTTAAACACATCTTTAAAGATGTTTTCAGCATTGCTGTTTACTACTGGAGCTAGAAGATTATTCGTGGGTGGTAACGATAAGTAATTAGGAAACTTTAGAAGTGCGCATATACAACGCCTGATAAAAAAAGGGGGGGGGGGGGGGGTTGAAGCAGCCAGAAGACATGGTCCGATGCTAGTGTCACTTTTAACGCGTGCATACCATCGACGGGTATCTACATCTACATCATACTCCGCAAGCCACCTAATGGTGTGTGGCGAAGGGTACTTTCGGTACCACTAACTGATCCCTCTAATCCTGTTCCACTCGTGAACAGTGCATGGGAAAAATGATTGTGGGTAAGCCTCTGTATTGGCTCTAATTTCTCGAATTTTCTCCTCGTGGTCAATACACGAGATGTATGTGAGGGGAAGTGATATGTTGTCCGACTCCTCTTGAAAAGTTCTGTCCAGAAATTTCAACAGTAAATCTTTCCGTGATCCACAACGTCTCTCTTGTAACGTCTGCCAGTAGAGTTTGTTTAGCATCTCCGTAACGCTCTCTCGCCAGCTAAACCATCCCGTGACGAAGCGGGCCGCTCGTCGTTGGATCTGCTCTATCTTCTCTATCAGTCCTACCTGATAGGTATCCCATATAGATGAACAATACTCAAGAATCGGTCGAACAAGCGCCTTATAAACGAATTCTTTCGTGGATGAGTTACAAATGGTTCAAATGGCTCTGCGCACTATGGGACTTAACATCTGAGGTCATCAGTCCCCTAGAACTTCGAACTACTTAAACCTAACTAACCCTAACTAACCTAAGGACATCAACACATCCATGGCCGAGGCAGGATTGGAACCTGCGACCGTAGCGGTCGCTCGGTTCCAGACTGAAACGCCTAGAACCGCTTGGCCATACCGGCCGGCGGATGAGTTACATTGCCTTAAGATTCTTCCGATGAATCTGAGTCTTGTGTCTGCTTTTCCCAGTACCTTTTTTATGGTCATTCCACTTAAGGTTACGCCTAGATATTTTATGGCAGACGCTGTCGCCAGCTGTGTCATGAATTGTGTAGCTGTACAGTAGTGGATTTCTTTTCCTATGTATGCGCAATATGTTACATTCATTTACGTTCAGGTTCAACTGCCAGAGTCTTCACCATTGATCAATTCTCTGCAGGACGTTCTGAAAATTCTAACTATCTTCTGGCGTTGCTGCTTTGGTATAAACAACTGCGTCATCTGCGAGTAGCCTTAAGAGCATCCGACGCTTTCTACTAGATCATTTATACGAGGGTTGGAACTTTAATAGTGGCAACTATTTATTTACAGCTCGTACAAAATAGATACGTGTTTCAAAGTTTTACTGACCTTCAAAGTAGTCACCACCATTGTGTGTAAACCGTCGCCAGTGATGTGGAAGTCGTAGCATACTCTTAGCAGTGCCAGTTGTATTGACAGTTGGAGCGGCGCTGTCTATTGCCCGACGAATTTGTAGCAGCTCTGAAGCGAATGCCGTGAAGTGTTTCCTTCAGTTTAGAAATCGAGTTGAACTCACGAGGGCTTAAGTCAGGGGAGTGCAGTAGGTGATATAGCACTTAGCACCCCCATCAGTCAAACAAATCGGTAACAGTTTACACAGTACGTGCTTGAGCATTGTCCTGCAAAATGATGGTCAGGTCATGCAGAAAGTGTCATCACTTCTCTCTCTAAGCTGGTCGTAGGTTGTGTTCCCTCCTCCCCTTGTGGATGCTCCACTTTCTTTGTCAGTCAGCGTTGTACACGGTGTTCACAAAGCCTCTCTAAAAACGCAAAAATTTATTTCACATGCAAATGAAAGGAAATCCTTGTGAAATTTATTTCGAGGTGAGACATACATATTCAGCTTTTTCCATTACTTAAGACACCTGTAATTGGGAACCATAAACTGCATGAAGCACATCAAGAGGTTATTCCATTTCTTGACACGCTCATTGTAGCAGACTGTCATCAGCGGTGACAAGGGGATCAGTAATCTACTTCGTGACACCAGTGAGGACCCGCACTTTTGTTCGATACACGATATCTTTATCCGGCCTGTGTGGCCGAGCTGTTCTAGGCGCTTCAGTCTGGAACCGCGCGACCGCTGCGGTCGCAGATTCGAATCCTGACTCGGGTATGGATGTGTGTGATGTCCTTAGATTAGTTAGGTTTAAGTAGTTCTAAGGTCTAGGGGACTGATGACCTCAGATGTTGAGTCCCATAGCGCTCAGAGCCATTTGAACCATTTGATATCTTTAACTTAGCCTTATAAAAATAATTCGAGGGATGTGATGTGTGCAGAACGAGGCTACTTCTCCAATCCACTGGTCGGGATATGGTTCATTTTTAAAATCACAAGCATATAGTTGCCAATGTGATGGTCCATTCTCTTGTTAGAAAATACCGTTGCTTTATGGTCTTGTAGTTGTAGCATCATATATATCACCAAAAGGCCCACATAAGCAATTGAAGTTATTAGCACCTGAGCGAAGAAAAAAAGACCAATGATGTTGTTACACAGGATCCCAAACTATGCATTCGCCTTTGAGCTATGTCGCTGTACGTTCCTGGTCACATGGGGGCTTATGATCCCCAGATTCTCACGCAGTGTATGCCCAGTTTTACTGAAATACGATTAGTTGCTCATCGCTGAAGCAAACTACGGTAGGTAATGTTTCATCCGCATATATCCTTTCCGGCATATTAATTGCTAATTTTTTTTCTTTTTATTTATCAGTGAACTCCTGGGACTGTAGCAACCCCACTTTTAAGTATGCAGTTGCAAATTCTGGTGTAGGATGCTCTACACTGCTAAACACGGTAGCTGTGTCTCGCAGAGTGTCGAATAGACTTCTAGGAGAATGATCGAAGGCTTGTGTTATACGATCGATATAATGTCGAAGTTGTTCGCGGAGGCATCCTCGAGTAAAACTATCTCGGTGTTGGTACAGTGCCGAATCTCCGTGAAAGCTGGATCTTTCTAAGATAATCGATGTTTTCCTTAGATTCTCTCGGTCGTTCACCACTTCCGTTACAGAATATTGTCCCTGTCTCCATAAACTACTTATATTGGATACGAAAGAACTAACAGTTCTTTAACCTCATGAGTTACTGTGTGACATTTAATCCCTTGAAGATACAATTATGCCTTCTAATCCCTGTTTACATACCTTGTGAGCAGCGTTTAGGTATTCATAAAGTGAAACGAAGAGTACAGGACCTTTGTAGAGTTAGAGAATATTTGTAACTGACTGTTCATTTTTCGCCGTAGTATGCTGATCAGTGATGGAGAACATAAGACAGCCTTTTATCAACATTTCAAACGTCAGTCAGAGATGGATTCACTGGCGGAAATGGAAAGCTTTAGACAAAGAACATCTGATCGAAACGCTAGCAAAATGAATTCCAATATTTCCATGTCTGTGGGATACACTGATCAAGAATTCATCTTTATCCGAGCATATTTTCAGTATAAAGCCTTCTACAGATAAAGAATAGCCATTATTGGGCAAGTCTAAAACTACTGCAATTTCTCGGGTGGAGACCGCAACTCAGCATGCCCAAAGGAAGTGCATGTGCAACTTAACGCCGTCCTTAGGGCTTTGAGAAGAGGAAAGTCATTGGCGTGAGGGACACTGGAACTTCGTACCGACAGATGCACACACAGATGGCTGAAATGTACTCGCTGCAAAACCAGAAGCGTCGTGATGAACTCAGAAGAGTAGGGACAGTCCCCCAAGAAGGTCTACACAATGAAAAGGTCATAGGATTGTTCGACTGGGTCTAATACAGGGATGAGAACATCTGAAATCACGGCAGAGTACCACCACGAACAGTTAGGAGCTGGTTACAGGAAGTTGGGTTCATGGATTACCGTGTGTAGTTTATCGCTGACATCATATCACAGACAACAGATACACGCATGCTACGAATCCAGAGTCAAGTAGGACATCGCGTGACGGTCTGTGACGTTCAGCGATGAGTCTCTGTGCCGTGTGTGGCGGACAGATCTGTTCCAGTGTGTCCGAAGATGACTTGGTGGAAGATCACAGGAAGGAGTGATAATCGAGACCCAACCTCTCGAACTCCTGGAATCATCATGGGGGAGTTACTGAATACGACAACAGGATTGAGTTAGGTATTGCTGAAGGGAAACAGAATGTTTGCCTGTATGTGGTAAGAAAGACAAACCCCGCTGTCATACACCTCGCGGTTTTCCGAGACCCCACACTGCAGGTCAGACCGATAACGCCTTGAGGAGTGCCTAGTCTCATGATTTGTCACTTTTAGAGAATGTCTGGTATGCGATAGCACGACGTTTACTTCCATATAGCCTCCGGCCAGCAACCTTCATAAAATGACACAGTGTTTGCTACAGGTGTGGCAAGAAATTCTTCAAGGTTACGTTCGGAATCTGTCAGTAGCCAAGCCACAACGACTACAAGAATGTATTGATGTTAGTGAGGGTCACATTTCATAATAATGCTGATGGTGGACATCAGTTCCGAACAGAATCAAAGTTTAATCGTTTAATAACCGTTACGTGATGGACATCTCCACGAAGTTTGATACGAGGTCGAGATGAAAAGTAATGCCTCCGAATTTTTATGTGAAATGTCTTAAAGCTTTTGATAAAACAAACGTTACTAACCTTCTACATCTTGTTCATATTTACATATTTGTAGCCGTCTGCCGCTAGAGGGCTCCGAATTGAAGCGTGTAACATGGCGGTGTGTAACGTAACTACGTCTGTACGTGACAAACAAAATGCTGTAATCGACTTTCTAGTTATAAGAGTTCCTCCACACATGGAGCACCTTCGGGATGACAATGACAGACCAAACACGAGTGCTACGCTGCGACATCTGCACCAGTCTGACGCCTTGTGTTCACTGTCATCGACCATCCTCCATTCATTACCGACTTGGTCCTATCCCATTTTTGTCCGTTTCCAAAACTTAAAGAACATCCTCGAGGACTAAATTTTGACTTTGCAAGCAGAAGTGAGGTTGTGGCCCTGTCAACAAAGTCAAACATTCTACTGTGACGGAATCAACGCACTGGTCTGTCGCTGGGAAAAATGTTGTTTGAAAGGGTGAGAATGATGAGAAATAAATATGTAGACATTAAGAATAAAGATGTGGAATGTTAATAATAACGTTTTTTTTTAATTTAAAAAGCTTGAACACTATTCGCATGAAAAATTCGGAGGCATTGCTTTGCAGCACGCCTTCGTAAATAACGGACTGGTGCTTCTCGGTGTAACTCTTTCCTCTTCCGTCTGTGTAGATGAGCAACTAAAAGTGTTACAATAGCCGCTTCTAAAACTGCCGTATAACGTCCTGTTGCGACGTGTAAAGTTATGAGTCCCTATCGAAACACTATTTGCTACTAGGAATATCTGTGCTGAAATTGTTGAATGTGTTGGCCATGCAGCGGATGAATCTCCGATATTCGCCCTATAGAAGATGTCCCACATATAAAATCCGCAACCTAAAGGTTAGCAGTTAAAGTGTGAATCAAGGTGGCTTATTTATACAATGACGAAAAATATTGCAACGCCACGGAGATGTGCGACATGAACGAAAGTTGGTAGGCGTGTTTCTACATCCGAGAGAAGATGTCTGCTCAAATTTCGCGCCAGTCGCATTAGTAAGGCCATAATGAGAATGCAAATCAGGTTTTCTTTAAATACACGCTGTAACGACCGTGAGCGTTAGTTACCTCTGAGACTGGACGTAGTGAGTTGATGCTGGTCAAGAATGCCTTTAAGCCCCTGTCTTTGAGCGCGGGCGTATAACAGAGCAACGATAAGCTGCTTGTTCCTTCTGCGATACTACAGAAAGATTTGGCAGGAATGCAGCCACCGAACATGATTTCTGGCAGCGGTGGTCACGAGAATATACAGTGACAAGAAGACCGCGCTCCGGATGGCCACTTGGAATTACCGAGTGGGAAGACAATCGTGTTCGGCGTATGACTATGGCGCACCGTAACTGCAACTGCAGCAGCAGTTCGAGCCATAGTGACACAACGAGCTGTTACAATTTGGTTACTTCAAGGACAGCTCCGAGCCAGGTGCCCTGTCGCGTGCATTTCACTGATCCCAAACCATAGTCATTTGCAACTTTAGTGTTGTCAAGCGAGAGCTCACTGGATGGCAGGCTGGAGATAAATTGCGTTTTCATGTGAAGGCCGGTTCGGCCTCGGTGCCAATGATGCCTGTGTTTTGGTTAGATGGAGCCCCGTTGAGGGCCTGTAACCAACCTGTCTGCGTGCTAGGCACACTGGACCTACACCTGGAGTTATGGTCTAGGGTGCGATCTCTTATGACAGCACCCCGATTGCAAATCTGTACGTCAGTCTGGTGATTCAACCTGTTGTGGTGTCATTCATAAACAGCATTCCGCGTAGGTTTTCCAACAAGATAACGCCTGGTCACATAACGTAGTTGTAACCCAGCATGCTCTACAGGGAGTCGATACGTTGCCTTGACCTGCTCGATCACCAGACCTGTCTCCAGTCGAGCACGTATGGGACATCATTACATCATTGGACGACAACTCCAGTGTCATCCACAAATAGCTTTAACCGTCGCTGTATTGACCGACCAAGCGCAGCAGGCAAGCAACCCCATCCCACAATCTGATATCAGGCACCTGTACAACACAATGCATACCCGTTTGCACGCTTGAAATCAACACTCTCGCAGTTACACCGGTTATTAATGTACCAGCATTTTACATTTACAATGGCTTATCTCGCGCTTACATTCACCTGTGGCCTCGCAGTGTTAAGCACTTAGAGTTACCTAGACAAATGTATCTAAGGAATTTCATTATCTACAATAATTTTTTTTTCGTGTTCCGATTTTTTTCGTCAGTGTAGTTGTACCATGTTTAGGGAAAGTATGTAAATTATCTTTCTAGCTTACTATAAAGTCGTTCGTTAATCGTAACACCTTAGTTTCTGAACTAGAGGTAGATTTTGGTTCGTACTATCATCAGATAAGGGAATATCCAGTAGAAACATTTGTTATAATTAATGTTAAAATCATTCCATTTATGAACCTTTGTAATCGATTGAAAGTCAGTGCTGGAGTGTGACTCATATTTGGACGTTTGCTTTACGCAGACAACATTTTTACCGACTGAGCTTCAAATGGTTCAAATGGCTCTGGGCACTACGGGACTTAACATCTCAGGCCATCAGTCCCCTAGAACTTAGAATTACTTAAACCTACCTAACCTAAGGACATCGCACACATCCATGCCCGAGGCAGGATTGGAACCTGCGACCGTAGCGGACGCGCGTTTCCAGACTGAAGCGCCTAGAACCGCTCGGCCACAGCGGCCAGCCTCGACTGAGGCTACTGAGATATGACTACGACTCACACTCACAGCTTCTACGCTACCACATCTCGGTTTGTACTTCCTAAACTGTGCCGAAGCTCTCTAGCAAATATTTCTCCCGTAAGTCCTATTCTGGCAAAGTTTATAGGAGACCACTGGAGTTTGGAAAGTTGGAGAGAGGAACAGAAGCTGTGAAGATGGTTTAAATAGCTCTAACGGTAACAGCACTGCCAACCAAAAGTAAGGGTCCGGGTTTAAGTTCTAACGCAGCATGCATTTTTAATCTGATAGCAATTGTCCCATCAGCGCACTTTCCTATGCTTCACGAAAGAGATTGATTCTGGAGCATTCATATTATTTACTGCAGAGACAGACAAATGGAACTACTTGGAGGCGTTATGGTATCTTGTTTGATGGACTGTCAGCGATTTATGTGTGGCAGGCCCTTGTTCGTGTTTTGTGTGTCTTGAGGTGGCAGCGCATATTAATAAATCGAAGTGATGAAGCAAAATCGGCCGATAGCTTTTATCTGTGATCAGTGATTAGGTAATTATTGTTGAGCAAAACGTGACTTTTGAAAAAATTATTTTAATGTGTTGAATTTTAATTGGAATTCCGCACATTTTTTTATGAATTGCAAGCAACGTTCGACTTGTCATGTGAAGATTCACATATGAAATGACAGACGACGCGTGGACAACATTGAAAAAGCATTGGCTCGTACTGGGCTCCTCGGACAAAGTAAGCGATGACTGGTTCCTGGCAGAGCGCCACCACAGACTGCGATCCGAGAGCAGGCCCTCGACACAACACACCGTACCGTGGCGGATAAGTCAGGGTTGCCGTTAGGACGACCCACATCGTGTGTTTATTTAAGGAACAGTCGTCCGTACCTATATATGAAACGTTAGCAGCTTTAGACGGAACAGAAACTCTTACTTGCTGTTTCCAGCAGTACACCTATTCGGCATGGAAGACCAAGCTGAATTTCCGTTAGTAACTGACTACATCACACAACGGCTGACGCGGAAAATATTAGACTCGTGAGGGAAAATACAGAGGGGGTCAATGAAATGAGGTAACATGATACGGTGGTCATTAAAAAACTCGTGTACGCAAGTGGTACTCAGAGCAGGCTGATAAACTTGCGTACCGATGAATTCTACGCGAGTCACTGCGCAGCGCGTGATGGACGAAGCTTCACATCAATTTCAGCAAGATTCTATCCCACTCCACTCTCGTAAAAAGCGAGGGCAGAATTACAGAGTAGACGCTTCTGTAAGCACCGTCCCTGATTCTTGTGATCTTTAAGCGATTAGTACGATGATGGCTGTAACATTGCCACAAATTCTTCATTAAATATCGATTTTCTTAAATTGCACAACAGGGTTTCGTGATTATAACGTAGCTTTTCTTCCAGAGACTCGCATTTATTTTTCCTGAGCATCTTTGTTACACTTTCGTGGGAGTTAAATCATGATAACAGTTTTCTTCCAATTTTTACTGCTGGTTAACCGTTGCCTGGCAGATAAACGTGTCCCACCACGACGGACGCTCTCAGACATTCACATAATCTATTCAGAAGTGGACATTAATGACATTTATTCACATTATTGACATTTATTGACACTTCGCCTTTACAGCTGTGCTGGGGCACTTTGAATGAGGTGTTTGAATGTCTGGAGGAATGGCAACCGATTATTCCGCAAGAGCCAAAACCAGGGAAGGATGACAATGAACGCTGAAGTCTAGAGTGAAGTCAATGTTATAATTCATTCCAAAGATGTTCCATAGAGTTCGGCTTCCGGGTAGGCTTGTCCATTTCAGGAGTGTTATTGTCCATAGCCACTGCCTCAGAGACGCTGGTTTACGACAGAATATATTGTCATATTTCTGTAAACAATCATCGTCTCCGAACTTCTCACAACGCTGTAAAATGTTTTCTTATCACTCCGCATTTAGCGTTTTCTTAAGGGCAGCAAGCAGACCACGCCCTAACCACGAGAAACACCCCCATAGCATTAAGACCATCTCCTCCGTACTTAACTGTTGCCGGCCGCGGTGGTCGTGCGGTTCTAGGCGCTGCAGTCCGGAACCGCGGGACTGCTACGGTCGCAGGTTCGAATCCTGCCTCGGGCATGGATGTGTGTGATGTCCTTAGGTTAGTTAGGTTTAAGTAGTTCTAAGTTCTAGGGGACTGATGACCACAGATGTTAAGTCCCATAGCGCTCAAAGCCATTTGAACCATTTTGAACTTAACTGTTGGCGCTGCACTTGACGGCAGGTAACGTTGCCCAGTCATTCGCCAATCCAAACCGCGGAGTATAGCGTCATTCATCACTCCAAATCACTAGTTTCCAGGCATCCACAGTTTTGTAGCGTCTCTCTTTACATCAACCGAAGTATCACTTACAAGTGAATAAGAAACGTGCCGCGTATTAGGAGCTGCTGGGCCACTGAACCCCGCTACACACAGTGATTTTGCTAGCTGGACTGCTGGTAGGACTTTGTAACACACGAATGACTCCTTCCGCTGATTACAAGTACCTTTTACAGACTTCTTCCGCAATGTTCGCCGGTCCCCGTCCGTCATTAGATCAGGTCTGCATGGTGCTGGTTTATCTCTAGTTGATTCTTTGCGTTTCCACTTCATAATTACGTCACCAGCTATCGACTTGGGCAGCTATCCCTGATGGATATGGTACTCAGATGATACCCAGTGATAGTCTACGTTCGTGGCCACTGAGCTCCCGTGACCGACTCATTCTGCTGCTGTCGCTTCTCTACTGACAGCACAACACTCACACTCCCCCCCTTCCCCCCCCCCCCCCCCGCCTCCTTTCATACTGGAGGGTCCACCTCTCGTGACATGCAGTGGTCGACTCCATAGTACATAGTGGTGTCCAGATAATTTTGATCTGATCCTATATTTACACTGCATCGGACGTACTAATTATCAGAATGGTGCAAACGCGCTTACACCAGCGGTATTGGAGTGGACTTCGTGTGAAGCAGTAACTTGTATTGTTAGCTGCCGCGCCCCTAGAGCTGGACAGGAAGTCCAGAGAAACAAGAACATGGGGCAGGGTGCGTTCGCAGCGCCTGGCAGCCGCCGCCGCGTGTGGGTGGGTCTCTCAATTTCCTGCAGTTCCGGTCGGTCGCGCCCGCGTTTGTACTGGCCGCAGTTCACAGGCCGGCCCGGCAGTTGCCACAGGCGCCGGCTACGCCGAGCGCTGCCTTTTACGCGTCCTTGTACTGGTGGCGATGCTTCACAATACACATTTCATTTCAATGAAAATTAACAGGTTTCAGGCAATAACATGGGTATACTCAGGTGGTCGAAAATCTTTTGTGTGTGCACGTGTGAATGTACACCACTACTAATGAACTAAACGTCACGGCCACATGTTTGACAGCGTATTGGCACACATTTGAAACGTAATACAACAGCGATTCTGCGAGCCGTGGATTCGAAAAGTCCTCGGCAGATTTATCGAAGTATGCGGCACCAGATGTACTCACGAATCACGAAGTTCCCGTAAATGAGGAGCCGAAGGTCTGTGATAGCGCAGCTGGCGCGCCATAGTGTCCCAGATGTGTTCCGACGCGTCCAGATCAGGCGAATTTGGTGGCCAAGACATCAAAATGACATCACAATCACGCTCTTCGGATACTGTATCACGATTCTGGTATTGTGGAGCGGACAGTAATTCTGTTGTAAGATGCCAGCCGGCCGCTGTGGCCGAGCGGTTCTTGGCGCTTCACTTCGGAACCGCTCTGCTGCTACGGTCGCAGGTTCGAATCCTGCCTCGGGCATGGATGTGTGTGATGTCCTTAGGTTAGTTAGGTTTAAGTAGTTCTAAGTCTAGGGGACTGATGACATCAGATGTTAAGTCCCATAGTGCTTAGAGCCATTTGAAACATTTGTAAGATGCCGACAGCGACAGGGAATTCATGCAGAATGAAGTAATGCAGATGATACATCATAATGTTCCCGTAGTCCACAGCTGTCACCCCACCTTCTATTAGTGACACAGGTCTCATGCCCAGGCAAATGTCCTCAGTATCATTATACTGCCACAATTGGCGTGTGTCCATGCGCGGTGGACGCTTCGATCAGCCATTCGCCTGGATGATGCTATGTCCGGAAATGACCATCGACCTGGTGTAACAAGAGACGTGAATCATCCGACCAGGCGACACGTTACTATTGATCCACGGTCCAGTCTCGAATATCCCGTGTAGTCGTAATTGACGATGTCCTTAGCTCAATGTGGGAACACCTAGGGGTCGTCTGCTACTGAGTTCCATGTTCTACAGCGTGCACTGAACGGTGTCCTCTGAAAAACTTGAGTCCGCACGAGCAGTGTTCTCTGTCGCCAGATCTTCCACAGTTCGCCATCTATTCTGCTGTAGAGATTCGGCAAGCCTCCGATATCCACGCCGAAGCGTGGCCGTTGTTGCCTTGTCGCCTATTCGCGGTTCCACTGTCCTTCAACCAGTTGCCATAGAGGCTCCTGAGAGTAACGTGCGAATAATTGACCAGCTTCGCCTTTTTCGGAGTCGCACTTTACCGGGCGCCGGGTCATGACCATTTGCTCATTGTAAGTGGATATTTCCCATTAGCGACCTCGTCGTCGGCAGAATGATTCTCCGTTTGTCTCCGCTCCGGTTACATGCTTCCCTTACCACGTCACGTTCCCTCTATGGCAGCAGGCAGCATTAAATGTCACGGTAGGCAGTGGTCACAGCGTTTTGGCTCATGCCTGCTTGCGCAGCTGGCGTAAGTATTCTTATGTGGAGGATCCCGCGGAGGAATTCTTCTGCGGCGTAAACCACGTCATGTTGGTGCTTCCTCCATTCGAAGTGAGCACCGTTTTAGTAGATGGCGAAAGTAAACTCGCGTGGAGATGGAGTAAGTACTCTTATGTGGAGGATCCCGCGGAGGAATTCTTCTGTGGCGTAAACCACATCATGTTAGTGCTTCCTCCTTTCGAAGTGAGCACCGTTTTAGCAGATGGCGAAAGTAGCCTCGCGTGGAGGATGTTGACGTAAGGTGAAATGCCTCTCCTAATATTTATTGTCCACAGCTCATAGTCTAGTGACTAGCGTTGTGCCGACCAGGGTGGCCGAGCGGTTCTAGGCGCTACAGTCTGGAACCGCGCGACCACTACGGTCGTAGATTCGAATCCTGCCTCGGGCATGGGTGTGTGTGATGTCCTTAGGTTAGTTAGGTTTAAGTAGTTCTAAGTTCTATGGGACTGATGACCTCAGATGTTAAGTCCCATAGTGCTCAGAGCCATTGGAACAATTTGACTAGTGTTGTTGCCTCTGGATCACGGGGTCCCGAGTTCAAATGGCTCTGATCACTATGGGACTTAACATCAGAGGTCACCAGCCCCTAGAACTTAGAACTACTTAAACCTAACTAACTTAAAGACATCACACACATCCATGCCCGAGGCAGGATTCGAACCTGCGACCGTAGCAGTCGCGCGGTTCCGGACTGAAGCGCCTAGAACCGCTTGGCCACCGCGGCCGGCTGTCCCGGGTTCGATTCTCTGCCGGGTTTGGGATTTTCTCTGACCTGGGACTGAGTGTTTGTGTTGTCCCCATCATCTCATCATCATCATCATCATCATTCGTGAATGTGGCTAAAATTCGAATGTGAAAAATTTGGACGTTGTACGGGCGCTGATGACCGCGGAGTTGAGCGCCCCACAAACCAATCGTCATCATCCTAGTACTTATCTGATTGATTAACGACACAGAGGCATACTCTCCAATCATGTAGTATCCATACTTTCGCCTGCAGCACATCTGCAACTTCGGCAAGACAATACACCACACCACCATCTGGTCTGTCAGAACTGTTTGAGGAACACTCCACAGATATGAGGGTGTTTATGTTCTTCTCTGCTCCCCTATCCACAGTACTACACATAGGAGGCTATTGAGCGTGATTTGTGCATTAGTCACACAGCTCAGACTGAGCGCCGTGATGTGTGGCCGATGACTCATCTGTCATGACATCTCTCTAATGCCTTCAGTATGTCGTGGTGTCGATGCCATTAGACGCCGACGCCATCAATAGACAGAAAAGGTTACTACACGCTAGAGAACAGTTCTGCGTCTCATTCAACTGCGCCGGAGTGTATGTCGGATCTTTCTTTTGTGAATTCTTGTCAGGTGGACACTATCAGATCAAATTTGAAGAAGGAGATTTATGCATGTTGTATGCTTGGGCGTTGCTGACTTAACTGACTAAAGTCTATTTTAATAGTTCTAAGGCCAATCATTCTTCACATGCCTTTGAGAGAACTTGGAGCTAGAAAACAAAGTAAATAAAGTGTAAGATAGTCTATTACTATGACAGTAAACGGGTTGGAAGGACATAGGGAAGCAAAGCCATAGAAAGTTTAGGAATAAAACAACTAAACGGATTAGTTTTCAGGTCAACCATCAAGTTGGCGAATCTTTCACTTAGTATACATTATTGATGTTTTAAAGCTAAGTAGATGAATTAGAGATAAACAACCTGCATTACGTTATTTGCTAACAATTACATGACTAATTATTCAGATAATAAGGTTAGCAGTGAAAATTACTTGCTCAGTGTGGCACTTGTTGGGTCCCGCCCTTCTACGAGAGAGACGTAAGCAGTCAAGGTAGCGAGAACTCTGTGACATTCATGTCTGTTGTTGGCTAGGATGTAGTAAGATAATCGGAAGCACATTCATCTTCTTTGATGTAAAGAAACAGTGTAGGATTTCTTGTGGCAGTTGTCTATGCAAAGAGTCACCTTTTGGGGGAAGGAAGTTTCTCCAACATGGAGGTGATACTCCAATAGTCCAATCTTTCCCTGGTCATCCTAAATGTGTTACCGAGGAGTCAGAAAACATTAGCTCATGGGCGAGAGATTTTTGCTGGATGTGAGGCGTTTCCAAGAACCTACTGAGAAGAAAAATTTTCAACATACCTGGCAGCAGATAGCATTTGGCAGTGTAGCGATTGGTGTGAGGGTGGGGGGTGTCGAATGAAATTTCCTGTATGTGGCTACCGAGTCAGATTGGCCGAAAGGCGTAACGTTAAACAATTTTGTGGAGCCCTCTAAAGCTCTCAAAATCAAGGAGTCGGACGGGAGCCATTTTGGGGTGTAGAAGTCAGCAGAGTGATCCTTCGTCATCAACAGTTATTTCTTGCAGTAAGGAAAAATGAGGGAATCCGAAAGTGCATTCCCCTGGGCGGGCGTGGATTTCGGGTTGAGTCATTCTGGGTATCTAGGCGGTGTTACCGTTTAGCGAGTGTACAGATCTTCAACAGGCAGCTATCTAAAATCAGACTGTTGTAACGTTCCCTGGCAAACTCACGTTATTAAAAAAAAAAAAAAAAAAAAAAAAAAAAGAGTTTATTTGTACCATATACGCCGCTCTGGGCAAGTTGTATATATCGTAATTATTGAACAAAAATATTACTGAATGTGGTGTAAAAGACATTTGTTATTCTCCTTATATTTTTTGTTGTAATATTTGTCTGTATTTAGGATAGGAATTTTTTCTGTATTTATTATGTGATTGTAAAATGTGTCAGTATTTGCGATAGCAGAGATATGTTGCCAGAAGAGAATAATATCGTCAATTTGCAAAGAAATGTTAATAGTCAGCAATACTATTTAAGCACAATGCATTATGTATTCTTTGGTCTTCTCTGTTCAGAAGTCATTGCGGTAGGACACTGTGAAAGAGTTTTTTACGAATGGGTAGACTTCTTTTGTCTCTGTCTGGACTTAGCCGCCATTAGACGATGCGTTACGAATTAATGTGAGTTGTATTGTTGTTTGATCTAAATATATTAGAGTTTATCAAAAGTGTGAATTATTTATGTAAATTAGCTTGCCCACGTCATCTATAAAATTTCTTTAAGAATTTTTCAGCATTTTTTAGCGGTGTTGCTGGGCTGTGCCGCGACCAACAATAGCAAACCCGTAAATCGGGAACAGATGCATAAAAATCAATGGTGAATTAAGAAATTGTTCTTCTTTTTCAGTGATCCTGTGGCTGATAAAATTTGAATTAATTATACGTTTGTGCATTCGTAGGCGGATAGCTAATGTTAGTTAACATTGAAATTTAAACAGTTTGGTTCTTTCAAAATATCTTAAATGTGTAATGAAGTAGGTTTGATCAGTGATAAATGTCGGCTTGGCAATAATTAAAACATTTTCTGCTAATAGAGGTAATCTTGTGTTCTATGGCTAGTGCCGGGATAAAATTCAGTAAAAATATTTAACAAAAAATCCACTGCATCAGGAAAGTGTATGCCAAGGCCGAATGACTTAAAGGACCCAATTCTCAACCTAATATTCTTAACCAGTTCATATGAGTTCACGTAAATATTATTTTTTCTTTAAATGTACGTAATAATTAAGTAAGTAAAAATTTTTTATTACCACACGAAAATAAGAGAGTGGTTCTACAACAAAGTTCGCACGAAAGAAAATTAACTTAAAAACAACAGATAAATTTTATTATTCTTCTTTAACGAAATTTCAAATCAATTCCAATCAATCATTACGACCGATTTCGTTAAATTGGCGCCCAACGTGGGGCACGAATATGCAGTGGCCACTAAATACCCGTGAGATAACTAGGGAATTAATATAGTCGAACTTTGTTGCAGAACATTTAATAATTTTTCTATGTATTGTATGTATTGCATAACCAATATTGTGTGGTAATACCTGTGTATGATTTTTTGCATGAGAACACTATGTACCCAGAGGCAAGCTGAAGAAGAGAGCTCAATATTTCGAAAAATTAATTACCTACCACAATATCAGGGGGCAGCTGCACCCAAGATAGATCACCAAAAGGTAAAGCTACAGTGTAGTTGTCCTGTGGGTAGTGAAGTAGCCTCAGTGCAGTGTTCTCGGATCATTAGTGGTGTGCTTGTTGTTAGTAAATTGTTTTAAAAATAACAGGACATTTAGGTAGTTAGTCATTGTAGTATATAGTAAGTGTGTATTAGTTAATGTCCATTTCTTGTGTGATTATGTCAGTGAAACCTGAGTGTTAGGATATTTAGTTCAGATTTTATTTCTTTTGTTTACTATGGTTAGATTGCGTAGTCAGAAAGATATCAACATGGATAATGAGCAACAGTCAGTAAGTAGTGATACCGAGTTGGAAAGTGGGACACAAAGTAATGTTAGTGACGTAGTTCAGGAAGTACAATGTGTGAATCTGGGGGCAGAAGGACAAGAAATGTTGCCATTGCCACCCAGTGATTCAGTTGATAGCGGAAATACTGTGCCATCCGCAAGCACTGGACACGGACCAGAGAGTGGTGAGGTGTCAGAAGTGCAATCATTAAGAGTTATGTTCGAGCGCATGCTCAATTTCCAAGCTGAATTTGTACGTGTGCAAGCAGAGCGTGATAGAGAACGTGATGCTAAACAAGCAGAACGCGATAGAGAACGTGATGCTAAACAAGCAGAACGCGATAGAGAACGTGATGCTGAACAAGCAGAGCGTGACCAGAGATTGGTAGCTGAATTTGCCAAACAAGCAGAGCGCGATAGAGAACGTGATGCTAAACAAGCAGAGCGTGACCGACGCCTGCATGAGAGGGACTTGCAGTTGATGCAAACTTTAGAAGTTATGCAAAGTGAGATTGTTAGTTTGAAACAAAAATATGAAACCATACCCAAAACGGTGCAAGAATTAAGCGAAAGAGTAGATAGTGTTCAAGTGGCTAACGCCAATATAGTAGAGGAAATCAGTGTCCTGACTAATAGGGTCGAACAACTAGAAATTGACACAACTCAAGTAATTGAGAACAAAGTGATCGAACAAGTGCACAAAGTAGAAAATGAAGTCATAAAAGAAATAGATCAGAAAGTGCACGCCGCAATTGAGGCCAGAGATGTGGGCTCAAGTGCGGATGTGCAAGATCTAAAAAGGATAGTGCACAAAGACATTCCGCTGTGGCAGCGGAGTGTGGACCGTCGTCTTGCCGAGATGGAGCTTCGCTTGCGGCATGACGAGGCACGGGCGTATGTCACGCCAGCCACGTCCAACAATGATAGGCATATAAATACTGCAGTAAAAAATTGCGACTGCGAGACAGAACAGGCAACCAATGTAAGCGAAACAAATAAATGTCATTCCAAAGTAGTGATTGAAGAAAGCTTGATTAGGAACCGACAGTTTCAAATCTTTACAACGGAGAAGAAATCTGTTCACCCTGTAGTGTTTATCAAGGGATTTAGAAACATTTTGCCTAGCGTTTGGAGTCATACCCAGAAAATACAGTTCGTTATGTCTTACATACAAGGAGATGCTGCATTATGGGCAACCGAAGCAGCTGACAGTTGTGATACATATGAGCAATTTGAAAAAGCATTCTTGGCCAAATATTGGTCAACATGTATCCAGGAGAGATTACGGAAGGAGGTATATAATCCAGAGCCGTATTCTCCACGACTAGGCAATTTGCGAAAATATTTCGAGAAGTACATTAATAAGACCCGTTACTGGGACGAACAGATTTCATCCCGGGATTTGATCAGGCTTTTGAAATCACACTTGCCGATACATGTAAAGGAAAAACTTATACACGTGCCTGAAAATGATATGGAACATTTCTTGTCTGTTCTGGACTCAATTGACCTGATTCAGGAGGACGTTAAGGCAGCCTCTGAACAGGCTAGAAGTAACGGAAATGGTTATAGAAATGGTAGAAATAACACGCCTCCACCAAGTAATGGAAACGGCGGAGGTAATAATAGGAGACAGGAGTATGCACAAAACGGAAATAGAGGTAGAGACCGGAACGGCAATAGTCCGCTGGTGAATAATGACCGGAAAAGGAGGTTCGATGACCGGTATGAGACAGGCCCACCAAGCAATAATAGATGGAAAAATGCCAGGGGGCCGAGCAACACTAATACTTATAATGATGCAAACCGAACTTGGCCGCAGAACCAGAGGCCCAGTCCGGACCGGCAAAACAGTGATAGATATGACAATAACCGACCGGCACCACAAAATGCGCCAATTGCGCAACCGTGGCGGCCGACGCAACACAACGTGCACATAGTGGAGGTCAGTGACACAGAGCAGCCACGCCCATCCACTAGCAATAATTCAACAAACTAGATGCAGCCGAGATACGCTCTCCATCGTCGGCTGAGGTTTGGAGTGAGAGCAGCCCGACACAGAACAAAACACCGAACAAAATCTGTATCCTTAGGTATAATGACGGGGTACAGATGGGAGATGAATTAATAACTGAACCATCCACGTGCATAAAGGAGCACAAAGACAAAGTACAAGCGATAATAGAGATCAAAATTAACAATATTGATGTGCAAGCGGTCGTAGATACAGGTGCTACTGTCAGTGTTATGAGTATGGACTTATTCAAAGTACTGGGGAAGGAAAGGCGTATGCTGACTTTTCCCGTGAATAATTGTAAAGTCACTGGAGCCATAAGTGCACAGCGACAAATAATTAAACTCCAAGTGCGGGTAGAGATGTATTTAGGGGATGAAGCCATAGCGTGCTCATTCCTGGTAGTAAAGGGTTTAAAGGTAGCCTGCATTTTGGGGGTAGATTTTTTAAGAGAAAGGGACGCAATAATCGACCTTTCTCGGGGAAAATTAAGCTTGATGAATGCTGGTAGGAGAATAGAATTGTCCATGCTCAGATCTGAAGAGGTACCTGTACCTAATTGTAACGCTATTAACATAAGGTGTAGGAATCAGTGGATACTACATTTAGACAATCATTGTCTAGGTCAGAATCTCTATTATCCTGACGTACAAGATGATCAATTAAAAGCAAATGTGGACGCACTTGTGAACAAAGTATCACAGTCCGAAAATTTGAACTCTATGCAACAGCAGGATTTGGTACAGTTATTATCTAATTATGCAGATGTATTTTCAGAACGACCAGGAATTGTTAAGGGATATCAGTACAATATCGAGGTAAAGCCTCACAAAACTTACTGCCGAGCCTCATACTCCATTCCTTGGCCCAAGAAGGAAAAAGTTTTTTTTTACGAACATTTGGAGAGTTAAATAAATTGTTCAGGTTATACATTGCATATAAGCACACAAGATAAGAAAAGCAGGGTGCAACCTTACCAGGTGCGCTCAGAAAAGGAAAGAAAAATATAATCGACATGTGACGAATAACCAAAAATTTAGTGTTGGGGACTTGGTACTCTTACGCAATCATCCTAAGTCCTCGGCATCCTTGAAACAGAATAGCAAGTGGCAATTGGTGTACAATGGACCTTTTAGAGTAGTAAGTGTGCCACATGAGTGTAGCTATCTCTTAGCAGATCCCCACTCAGGGAGAGTACGGGGACTGTATCCGCGTAAGGATGTAAAAGCATTCCTACAGTAAAAGACTAATAGTCCTATGTGGACACCATTCTTTTGTAAATAATGAACATTAATGATGTGTGATCTTTAGAGATAATGTACTAGTGTAGAAGTGTTTAGTTATAAGAATATGATTGACTTTCTCATGTGTATGGATATTTGTGTTATGTACTCTTTTAATTTGTGTTATCTAGAACATGCTCTAAATGTTTGCACAGATAATTTGTAGTGTTAAGCTGTGACAGAGTTCAATCAAAAAGAACATTTTAGTAATGATTAGTTAGTGTACTACATAATTTTCTATGTGCCCAAATTTGAAATATTTCTTGGCACAATCTTTTCTATTATGTGTATGTATGTATATATGTGTAGCTGTCAGATTGACAGATTCGAACCCAGAATAATATCAATAATATGAGGCCCTGAGAACTTTATTATCTCACCAATGTTATTAGAGAAAATAATGCATCCAGTAGTGACCCGAGGGCACCATGGGAGGCAAACGTGTTGCAAATTTATGTAATGCAAAGTTACGCACAAAGAAGCTTCAATTGAAGCATGTGCAGATTCAAACAGTAAAAAAGAGCTAGCCAGATACAGTCCAAGTCAATTTTTGCCTGCAGAGACTACACTGTAGTTACGTAGGACGTTGATAGTAAAGTGTGACATGAGTTCAAAGGAGTTATTGAACAATATGCCTGAATCCGGCTGGAATGCACAAATAAAATCTACTCGAACACGAATATAGATGACTTTTGGGCAAACTAATACCAAATTTTAATATTTTGTTACCATGTACGCAAATATCACACCTTGGTAAAGAGTTACGAATGTGCTATTACAAAAAAAAAAAAAAAAATTGCACAGCGGACGTTGTAAATATAAATAAAGGAACTTAAACAAAAGTGCAGTATTGTGCGGCAGAGACAGACAGTGACTGTTAAACCTGCAGCAATACGTCACGGAATAGTTGTGTATAAGTGATAAAAAACTGTATCATCGCCGTGTGTGCAAGTGGACAAGGAACTAGCATGACACGAACAGTGAACCGATAACGGAAGGTGGATCAAGCTAGTGTCAAACTTTAACTCTTTGTGTGTCAAGGGACGCTAGGAAAGCGCATTGACTACGAAGATACATTTTGTCCTAAGGTGAAAACTTGCGTGTGACTAATGACAAGTCATGACATGGTGAAAAATATTGTGTGCCCATAAAACGTGTTACGGTGACAACGAAATATTGTGCAAACCAGACTAGTGAAGGCCTACTGAGTAATAACTGCCACTAACTGTGTGCGTTCTTTCCCACAGCAGGAAAAATGCCTATAAGGATAGTACACTGTTTCTGAACTTGTTGCATGTTTCCTGGAGCACTGCAAGAAAACGTCGCACGGGCGAGCGGATATCCAACGCGCATCCGGCTACATCAGCTATGCAGCGGCCGCAGCAGCCCGTAGCAGACCAGACAGACAGCCACGCCCCTCCGCGCCGTAGCTGTCAACGCCGGGGGCGGTGACCTACACGGAGTCAGCGCGCCGCGCCGAGCGCCGCTCAACAATCACTCCGCACCGCTCACCAAATACAGCATTATTGATTTTTTTTTATGTTCACATAAACTGAATAACATGTCAATGACTTCATTTCGATAAACATTGAACATTTACTACGTAGGACAAGTGACCTTGTAGTGTATCACACGAATAATAGTATCACACACAAAAAAACTTCAGTCGAACTGTATGTGACTGTGATATTGTGTAATTGTGTAACCGTTTGTGACGAACTGAATTTAATTCAAATGAATAACTGCATTTAATTCAAATGACCATGAACCAACTGGGATGGCTGGGCTCCGGCACAGTTTTGCCCAGGTTTCCTGTTTGCCTACGCCCAAATGGGGGAGCCATGAACTTATATAATCCTGGGACTAAATAAAAGAGCCATTCCGTAAAATATACAAGTGTAAAGAACGTTACTGGCACCATTGTGTCAAAGTGTAAAAACTCTTTGCCAAATGCTGCCAGGGGGCAATGTAACGTTCCCTGGCAAACTCACGTTATTAAAAAAAAAAAAAAAAAAAAAAAAAAAAGAGTTTATTTGTACCATATACGCCGCTCTGGGCAAGTTGTATATATCGTAATTATTGAACAAAAATATTACTGAATGTGGTGTAAAAGACATTTGTTATTCTCCTTATATTTTTTGTTGTAATATTTGTCTGTATTTAGGATAGGAATTTTTTCTGTATTTATTATGTGATTGTAAAATGTGTCAGTATTTGCGATAGCAGAGATATGTTGCCAGAAGAGAATAATATCGTCAATTTGCAAAGAAATGTTAATAGTCAGCAATACTATTTAAGCACAATGCATTATGTATTCTTTGGTCTTCTCTGTTCAGAAGTCATTGCGGTAGGACACTGTGAAAGAGTTTTTTACGAATGGGTAGACTTCTTTTGTCTCTGTCTGGACTTAGCCGCCATTAGACGATGCGTTACGAATTAATGTGAGTTGTATTGTTGTTTGATCTAAATATATTAGAGTTTATCAAAAGTGTGAATTATTTATGTAAATTAGCTTGCCCACGTCATCTATAAAATTTCTTTAAGAATTTTTCAGCATTTTTTAGCGGTGTTGCTGGGCTGTGCCGCGACCAACAATAGCAAACCCGTAAATCGGGAACAGATGCATAAAAATCAATGGTGAATTAAGAAATTGTTCTTCTTTTTCAGTGATCCTGTGGCTGATAAAATTTGAATTAATTATACGTTTGTGCATTCGTAGGCGGATAGCTAATGTTAGTTAACATTGAAATTTAAACAGTTTGGTTCTTTCAAAATATCTTAAATGTGTAATGAAGTAGGTTTGATCAGTGATAAATGTCGGCTTGGCAATAATTAAAACATTTTCTGCTAATAGAGGTAATCTTGTGTTCTATGGCTAGTGCCGGGATAAAATTCAGTAAAAATATTTAACAAAAAATCCACTGCATCAGGAAAGTGTATGCCAAGGCCGAATGACTTAAAGGACCCAATTCTCAACCTAATATTCTTAACCAGTTCATATGAGTTCACGTAAATATTATTTTTTCTTTAAATGTACGTAATAATTAAGTAAGTAAAAATTTTTTATTACCACACGAAAATAAGAGAGTGGTTCTACAACAAAGTTCGCACGAAAGAAAATTAACTTAAAAACAACAGATAAATTTTATTATTCTTCTTTAACGAAATTTCAAATCAATTCCAATCAATCATTACGACCGATTTCGTTAAACTGTGAAGCCCAGATAGCTAGTTGGACGGTAGTTTTTGGTTATCAAGATGGACTTCACGACATTTAGTTGAAGATAACACATTAAATTTGTTTCCGAGCAAATCTAAGTGTCATATTGTTGTGCATTTTTATCCTGTTGACTTTAAACTGCACGGTGTTCCTGTTCCGATGTGCTGGAGATATCGCCAGCCGTTACTAGGCGATAGCTGGAGGCAATGTCTTGAACTGTTAGCGGTGAACATATTCCAGTCCATTGGTCAGGTCTCGTAATCGCGCCTGAATATAGGTGAATAACTACTGGGCACCTAATTATTGACTTTGTAATTGTTAGATTTTTAACCCTGCCTCGCGTGTCAACGCGAGGCTAACGATCATTATTTAAGCTGATCTGATGGTCTTCGCTATGTGATCAAAAGTATCCGGACACCTGGCTGAAAATGACTTACAAGTTCGTGGCGCCCTCCATCGGTAATGCTGGAATTCAATATGATGTTGGCCTACCCTTAGCCTTGATGACAGCTTCCATTCTCGCAGGTATACGTTCAGTCAGGTGCTGGGTAATGGCAGCCCACTGAGGAGAGGTATCAATGTCAGTCGGTGAGGCCTGGCACGAAGTCGGCGTTCCAAAACAGCCCATAGGCGTTCTATAGGATTAAGGTCAAGACTCACTTCAGGCCAGTCCATTGCAGAGTTGTTATTGTCGTGTAACCACTGCGCCACAGGACGTACATTATGAACAGGTGCTCGATCGTGTTGAAAGATGTAATCGCCATCCCCAAATTTCTCTTCAACAATGGCAAGCGAGAAGGTGCTTAAAACATCGATCACGCAAAACAACAAGGGGTGCAAGCCCCCTCCATGAAAAACACGACCATACCATAACACCCCTCCTCCGAATTTTCTGTTGGTGCTACACACGCTGGCAGATGACGTTCACCGGGCGTTCGCCATACCGACACCGTGTCATCGGACCGCCACATTGTATACCGTGATTCGTCACTCCACACAACGTTTTTCCACTGTTCAATCGCCCAATGTTTATGTTCCTTACACCAAGCGAGGCGACGTTTGGCATTTACCGGCGTGATGTGTGGCTTATGAGCAGCCGCTGGACCATGAAATACAAGTTTTCTCACCTCCCGCCTAACTGTCTTAGTACTTGCAGTGTATCCTGATACTGTCTGGAATTCCTACGTAATGGTCTGGATAGATGTCTGCCTGTTACGCATTACAACCCTCTTCAACTGTCGGCGGTCTCTGTCAGTCAACGGACGAGGTCAGTCTGTACGCTTTTGTGCTGTACGTGTCCCTTCACTTTTCCACTTCACTATCACATGGGAAACAGTGGACCTAGGGATGTTTACGAGTGTCGAAATCTCGCGCACAGACGTATAAGTGACACCGAATCACGTGACAACGTTCGAAGTCCGTGAGTTGTGCGGAGCGGCCTATTCCGCTCTCTCACAATGTTGCTGATAATGAGTACCTGGCGGCACAATGCACCTAACATGAAAAACATATGATTTTGGGGGAGTCCGGATACTTTTGATCACATAGTGTACCAGCGCACGGAATGAATCCTGGTTACGATTAAATACGCGGATCAGCACTCCTGGCGCGCCGCTCATCTATCTGAAGATCTCGGCTCTAAACGATGGTAAGGGACAGTTGATGAGAAAAACAGTTATTGCATGTAAAACGTGATACGTGATGTGCTTTATTCATATTATTTGACAGTTCCACGATAAAGCAAGAAATCACATCTCTATTTGTAATTTCAGATTCTCACCAATGGCAACATGTAAACAGTGGTAAATGCCAACGACACAGCTGCCAGGAAAATGATTTTCGGGGACGATTTGTACGAATCCGAGGATGATGTGGATAACGACAGCTCAGACAGAGATCCAAGATACGTTCCTGAACGGAAATGTGCTTCAAGAGAAGCTGCTAGTCAGGTAAATGTGAATAATTATTTAAACAAGTAATCCGCGCGGCTCCCTCCGTCGGAGGTTCGATTACTCCCTCGGGCATGAATGTGTGTGTTGTCTTTAGCAAAGGATAATTTCAATTAGATTAAGTATTGGGTAAGCTTAGGGACCGATGACTTCAGCAGTTTGGTCCCATGAGACGTTACCACGAATTTCTAAATTTTAAACAAGTAAACAACGTTAGATCGTGTCCCTTATTAGAGTTTACGCGAATTTACGTGACGCTGTTATAGCAGAAGCGTTAAGAGCCATCCGTAACATTACGTGCTGTAGTAAGGCGAAAATAAAATTGATTTTATATTGTGCTGAATCATACAACTGATTTTTGAGGTTGTTACTCTTTATTATTGCAAAAACTGATAATGAAAATCTTATTATCACAAACTGAAACAGTTCGAATTTATATTTTAGGGCAGTGCTAACCCATTCTAAGTGCACTCAATCTGAAAGTAAACAATGCCAAGTACTCATTGGCGTATGTTGACTAAAAGTTTGGATGGAATTTACAATTATAAATATATGTCGTCACTCTAGAAATGTGGTGTTACACAAGGAGATGGCCTGTCCCCACAGCTCTTCAAGTGCATCCTGGAGAAAGTTATTCGTGAACGGACAAAAACACAGATGATTCTCCCATGAGGATCGGTTACAAAAAGGAGAAGTTAGTAGTCAACTGCCTAGTTTTTGTCTTCACTTTTGGCATCCACATAGCAGTTCGAGTTCGGCTGAAGACAGCCATTAGCAAGACAGAGTACATCACAAAAATCGAAGATGCACCTGACATGGACCATTTGGGTAATACATTAGGTCAGAAAACTGACCCATTAAAATACCTCAGAGAATCGATTATTCCGAAAATCAATGAGCATATGACCATGAATGATACACAGGCAATCGGAGAAAGGCTACTATCTCTGCAAGAACATTTATGACCGGTGGTGATGCCGGACCCCTCCCTGTCCGCTTGCCTGATGGCAGGAATGGTTGCTTGAATGGGGCTACGTACCCCAAAGTAATACCAACGAACGAAGGCGTAGATGTGGAACATGTTTTTGCAAAACGCTTTATCAGCTACAGCCCCGTCAGTAAAATTGTACTCGAAAAGTGATCACTAGAAACAATTGCAGATCTAAACCCGTTCCCCTCAACCCAAGATTCCGAAACTGTGGTACCGTGGTGAGACTTTCAGTACTGAATACCTCAGGACGCCTGAACGTAAAGAAAAACAACTCAGTAAACTAGGAGAATACAAAGATACAGAAAAAAATTATGCGTTCTGTTAAATAACGTGATTTATACAGAATCGGTTTTCCAATTCAGCTTGTATTCCCCACTCTTTTGGGTACAAAACCCTATTTCTCAACACAATCTCCGTTCAACGTGACAGCCTTACATCTCGTTACTGAGAGGGCTTGTATGCCCTCATGACACCGCTCTACTGGTCGACGTCGGAGCCAACGTCTTGCTGCATCAATAATTTCCCCATCGTTCACGTACTACCTCATGCGAAGTGCATCCTTCACTGGGCTAAATAGATGGAAGTCGGAAGATGCGGGCTGTACGGTGAATGAGGAAGATCAGTCCAACGAAGTTTTGCGAGCTCTCTCGGACGTGCGGAGTTGCGTGAGACCTTGCGTTGTCACGGAGGAGGAGCAGTTCGTTTGTATTTTTGTGGCGACGAACGCGATGAAGTCGTTTCTTCAGTTTCCTGAGGGTAGCACAATACACTTCAGAGTTGGTCGTTACACCACGAAGGAGGACATCAAACAGAATAACCCCTTCATAGTCCCAGAAGACCGTCGCGATAAGTTTACCGGCTGAGGGCGCGGCTCTGAACTTTTCCTTTATTGATGAAGTGGTGTGGCGTCACTACATACACTCCTGGAAATTGAAATAAGAACACCGTGAATTCATTGTCCCAGGAAGGGGAAACTTTATTGACACATTCCTGGGGTCAGATACATCACATGATCACACTGACAGAACCACAGGCACATAGACACAGGCAACAGAGCATGCACAATGTCGGCACTAGTACAGTGTATATCCACCTTTCGCAGTAATGCAGGCTGCTATTCTCCCATGGAGACGATCGTAGAGATGCTGGATGTAGTCCTGTGGAACGGCTTGCCATGCCATTTCCACCTGGCGCCTCAGTTGGACCAGCGTTCGTGCTGGACGTGCAGACCGCGTGAGACGACGCTTCATCCAGTCCCAAACATGCTCAATGGGGGACAGATCCGGAGATCTTGCTGGCCAGGGTAGTTGACTTACACATTCTAGAGCACGTTGGGTGGCACGGGATACATGCGGACGTGCATTGTCCTGTTGGAACAGCAAGTTCCCTTGCCGGTCTAGGAATGGTAGAACGATGGGTTCGATGACGGTTTGGATGTACCGTGCACTATTCAGTGTCCCCTCGACGATCGCCAGTGGTGTACGGCCAGTGTAGAAGATCGCTCCCCACACCATGATGCCGGGTGTTGGCCCTGTATGCCTCGGTCGTATGCAGTCCTCATTGTGGCGCTCACCTGCACGGCGCCAAACACGCATACGACCATCATTGGCACCAAGGCAGAAGCGACTCTCATCGCTGAAGACGACACGTCTCCATTCGTCCCTCCATTCACGCCTGTCGCGACACCACTGGAGGCGGGCTGCACGATGTTGGGGCGTGAGCGGAAGACGGCCTAACGGTGTGCGGGACCGCAGCCCAGCTTCATGGAGACGGTTGCGAATGGTCCTCGCCGATTCCCCAGGAGCAACAGTGTCCCTAATTTGCTGGGAAGTGGCGGTGCGGTCCCCTACGGCACTGCGTAGGATCCTACGATCTTGGCGTGCATCCGTGCGTCGCTGCGGTCCGGCTCCAGGTCGACGGGCACGTGCACCTTCCGCCGACCACTGGCGACAACATCGATGTACTGTGGAGACCTCACGCCCCACGTGTTGAGCAATTCGGCGGTACGTCCACCCGGCCTCCCGCATGCCCACTATACGCCCTCGCTCAAAGTCCGTCAACTGCACATACGGTTCACGTCCACGCTGTCGCGGCATGCTACCAGTGTTAAAGACTGCGATGGAGCTCCGTATGCCACGGCAAACTGGCTGACACTGACGGCGGCGGTGCACAAATGCTGCGCAGCTAGCGCCATTCGACGGCCAACACCGCGGTTCTTGGTGTGTCCGCTGTGCCGTGCGTGTGATCATTGCTTGTACAGCCCTCTCGCAGTGTCCGGAGCAAGTATGGTGGGTCTGACACACCGGTGTCAATGTGTTCTTTTTTCCATTTCCAGGAGTGTAGATGGATGAACCCATGTTTCACTGCCTGTGACGATGTTCGACAAAAAATAGTTGCGACCAGCTCCGTAATGCGTATGCAATTCTGCACAGATGGTCCTTTGTTGCTCTTTATGGTTGCAGGTGCTACTCTGGGATAAAGAGGTTTGCACAGGAGAGGAATTCGTGAGGAGTTGCATCAAGCCAGTCAGAAGACTGATGGCGACGAGCAACTAATCTTACGCACACCTCTGAGAACCCTTAGTGGTCGGTGAGTATGTCAGCACTACCAACAGAGACGTCCAGATGAGTAGCGAGGTGTTTGATTGTGATCCGTCGACCACCTCGAATGAGAGTGTCCGCACGTTCCACCGTTGCAGGAATCACAGCTGTGTGCGGCCGGAAAGGTTTGCGCGGCGTTGTTGCGGTGATGAAAGACGCCTCACCCAACGACTCACTGAGGTTTCGTTCACTGCCAGGTCTCCGTAGACTTTCCGCAAGCGCCTATGAGTATCTACGATGTCCTGATTTTCCGCCAAAACAAACTCAATAACAGCTCTCTGCTAGGAAGTTACCTCCGTTACAGACGCTGAAGTTGGAATATTCCACGATGTTCCACAACAAATTCGCCAATTTTTCAGCCGAATCTGGCCGAGAAGAAAAATGTAGCGCACTATTTATTGAACTCTGGTCGTATTTTATTCCAGTCGTATAAACGCCGTCAGAGCAGAAACTATGCTGGCAGCTCTAACTAACAAGTGCAAACAACAGATGCGCATTTGATCAGTCGCTTGTGAACAGGCAGTGTTAAGCAGTGGACGTACGGGTGTAATGTGTCAAAAGTGCTGTGTCAGAATTCGCAATGGCGGAAAATCTCTAAATCAAGGTGTTCAAGATATACTTCAGTTTTTTTTTTAAGAAGAATGAAGTGTGTACAAAGTGTGGCGCCCACATCTTGCCTCCCGAACCATAACAACGACGCCTAAACACCTGCCGCGTCTTGCTTGAAATGAAAAACGCAGAGAATATCTTTCCGGAAAATGTGGTGACTACATAACGGACATTCAAGTCAATTCTAGGTGCGAGTTCAACGATATCACAAAGAAGGACTTTTCAGACAGTTTCATATGGTTTTATGAACGTCAGTGCGATGTGCTCCAATGGGGGGAGGCCGTGTAGAGCACATTTCCTCTATTTTTAATTAATGCAGTCTCGAAACTGTTTGGAGTGACATGGTATATTGACGATGGACAACTGGAGAACTACGTAAGTGATCTTGAGCGGTATTTCTAGAGGGAAACTAACATACACCAAGTGGGCAAGACTAGTTAGAAAAGATCTTTAACAACTGGAAAAGGACTACGGTGGCATTCAGGACAGACATCAGTACAGAATTATCGTCACAACATCAGAGTCTGTAGAGTCATTAACATATCATTAACAGAAGTAAAAATGTGTACAGACGCTGCGATGAAGTGGACCGGGGAAAACAGACACAGGACAGGTGTTGAGAGTACTGCGTAAGAGAAAAGCTTGCCGGAATTAAGAATGAGGTGATCCAGCGGAGGCCTAGACGGAATGTAATATAACACAGATTTAGTCGTAATATTTTAATGGTAAATACGAAAGGCGATTATAGTTAGGTCCTAATGAAAAAATGGGTAGTTCACTGGCCACGATACGGCGCGGTAGGAATTCCACATAGAAGATGGGCTTATTTTAATGGCCGGAAGTCAATTGGAAGCACACAGAGGGCCAGTGTGTGTACACGTGTGGAGGCGGCCAGCCAGAACGGCCTCTGTGTCTGTCAACAGGAAACAGGCTGCAGGCCCCGGGCAAGAAAACGCACCGGAGGCGGCTGCGCCGTGTGTGTGTGTGTGTGTGTGTGTGTGTGTGTGTGTGTGTGTGTGTGCGTGTGTATGTCTATGTGACCTCTCCTCTACCATCCAGTGGCGCTGTGCTACAAGTGTATGCAAGCACTTGCGAAAGGCAGGCGGCTGTGGCGTCTTGTTGTTAAACAGCCGTGAGAGCACCAGGGGATTAAGGCCGAGACTACGCGGCGGCGTGCTGCATGAGCCAGAGTAAATGTCAAGGAGAGCCGTTAGTCATCCTTCGCTACTCCCACACCACAACTTAGAGACAGCACGTAGCAGCTAGAGGAATAGCGGCAGAATGAATGTTCATAAGTAGATTGTACGAAAGTGTGCAAATATGGAGCATGATTGTGTTAACCTAGCGTAGTAAAGATGGTTCAAATGGCTCTGAGCACTATGGGACTTAACATCTAAGGTCATCAGTCTCCTAGAACTTGGAACTACGTAAACCTAATTAACCTGAGGACATCACACATATCTATGCCCTAGGCAGGATTCGAACCTGCGACCGTAGCAGTCGCGCGGTTCCAGACTGAAGCGCCTAGAACCGCTCGGCCAAACTGGCCGGCTCTAGCGTAGTATTCTACGGTATTTTCCACGCGCGTTACTAAGAGGGGAGACGGGAGGGGGGTGTACTTTGTGTCCACACTAAAAAAGTTAAGAAACGAAATTTGTTAACTGTTGTTGACTTATATTGACAACATACTTTTTGAAGGGGTATTTATGTGTAAGAAGGGTCCAGTACCTGAAAAAAATCTTTTAGCACACTCTTAGCAATATCAACACATTTTCAATAACGTGGTTACTTTTTGATCACCACAAGTAAAAAGGAAAGGCAAAAGTACTGATTTCATTAAGTGTTGTTGACTTTTACTAGCAACATACTATTTAGAGAGATGTTAATGTGTAAGTAAGGTCCTGAATCTGAAAAAAAGAGTGTGTCGTTCATTGTAGAAACTGATATCTACTACTAAACTAAAATTTTTGGGTGTAGTACAACTGAAAAATTTAAAAATATATGGAATTTGGTAGAACTCATTCAAAACAATAAATATTTTTTTCAAAATTTTAAGATATAAAGTAACTGACTATAGTATTTTCAAAGTGTGGGAACAAAGTACCTCCCCCTCCCCCTTGGTATTGCTGGGATTAACCTTTGCAAGAGCATAAAGTATTCACCAAATCAGATTGCCGGCCGCGGTGGAGGAGCGGTTCTAGGCGCTTCAGTCCGGAACCGCTCGACTACTACGGTCGCCGGTTCGAATCCTGCCTCGGGCATGGATGTGTGTGATGTCCTTAGGTTAGTTAGGTTTAAGTAGTTCTAAGTTTAGGAGACTGATGACCTCAGATGTTAAGTCCCATAGTGCTCACAGCCATTTGAACCAAATCAGAAAGCTACCCGCAGAAGTCTTCGTCACGCTTTTTCTCTAGTGCCTGCTGTGTAAACTTTGTTTTACATAGGACCTGTTTGAGTTCCCATGGGGTCTGTAGCAGCGATGAACTGCGGAATTTCTATTCATCAATACGTGAACGTATTTTAACGTATTACTTTATTTCCGTAGAATACTTGAAGCACCGTCTAGTAAAATGTAATTCCATTTATTTAAGCACTAACAGACGCTATGCATAAAGAATCTTGAACTATTATCCGAGAGATATAGTCAACATTTCAATACACAATAATTAAACGTCATAGTTTACTCTTATTGCAAATAATTGGTCTCCTCGCCACAAAACTGAAATAAAATTTTCGGAACACAACCTACTCGGGGCACGTATACAGTGGAACTGACGGTCTGAGCAGGATGCTCTTCCTTTTGCTTTCGTACAATATAAAGCATAAGGTACTTGTTGTTCCATATTTTTACCATCGTTTGAATTATCGAAATGGGGATCACCCTCCATTGAAGACAATGACTTGTGCAAACTGTCTCATCACCTATAAATTCTTCTTAAGCACCTCAAAATTTAACGTGCATCCTATTATAAACTCATAACATCTAGACCTTTGGATAGAACAAAATTTCGGGTTATACTCCATAGCTCCGTGCCACATAGCAAAACGTGGCCACGCGGCAGCTGTCAAATCTCAGTCTACGTTGTGCTTAGTGGTGGAAAATCCAAACATAACACTGTGATATTTGGCGAGAGAAAATAATAACACTGGCGTATTTGAATGGGTTAAATATTAAAGGAAGCACGGAAACCTTAGACAAATGCGTCGAAACATGATAGACGCACAAACCGTGAAGAAACAATATGCTTGCACTCAAAATTAGCAAAGGAACGTAAATCATAATCGCAGTAACAGTACTGATTTAAATTATCAGCCGTGCGGGGTAGCGGTGCGGTCAAAGGAGTGCTGTCACGCTTCGTGCGGCTCCCCCTGTCGGAGGTTCGAGTCCTCCCTCTTGCATGGGTGTGTGTGTTGTCCTTAACCTAAGTTAGTTTAAGTTAGATTAAGTAGTGCGTAAGCCTAGAGACCGATGACATCAGCAGTTTGGTGCCATAGTCCTCGCCTCAAATTTAAATTATCACTGACTTTAATGCAAAAGAATATCCGCCACACTTGACAGTACTCTGATTGTCTGTTTTGTTGGGTGGCCTATGTAGTTTCATTGGACGGTATATATGGTGAGATTTGTCAACGATAGAAAGAAAATAATATCTGACGACATTATTGTTGCGCAAGTTCACAATAATGCACAGCAGTGCATGGTGGAACAGCGCAAGTAAATAAAACCGAGGTGCCAATTCTTAGTACTCATGCAAAATGGGCTTTAGTAAAAAACGAATTACATTGAATATATTCTTCAAATGCAGAATGAAATTTTCTCTCTGCAGGGGAGTGTGCGCTGATTTGAAACTTACTGGCAGATTCTAATTGCCTATCGCGGACAAGTGCTGTGCCGGCTGAGGTTCCGAGGCACAACTCACGGCCCGTCATCACGGCTCTACTTCCGCCAGGTTCCGAGTTCGAGTCTCCGTGAGTCGCACAGTTTTAATCTGTCAGGAAGTATTCTTCAAATGTTCGAAAATACACTTTTAGGCCAGTGATCGATTATTTGTAGTGTTTTAATAACATCTCGACTTTGCGCACATAGTCCTAAACAGTGAAATAATACTTTTTGTTTGTTTCAGCCAAAGTCACTTTTGTAAGATACAGACATGTCACAAAATAACACGAACAGGACATCTACTAATTTCATTACAAGATATAAAAAGAAAGTTTTGGGAGATAATAAGTCAGAAAAATACTTTGGTCTGATCATATCATTATAACGAAAGCCACAGCTGTAATATAAAATCCATATATACATATATAGATAAGTTGTACATAGTGAAACACAATGAAAGCTCCTCAAATTTTAAAGTTCCCTTTTACGAAGACAGATAAAATGGCAAGAACATTTGGTAACGGACCTATCTATGGAAAGAAGAGCTTTCCTAACAAAAAAAAAAAAAAAAGAATTATTGATTTTTAAAATATTGTACAGTGTTAGTGCGCTTGGATGACTATTTATCACATTCCATTACACAAAATGTCCTCGTCAATGAATTTGTGCTGATCAAGTGTAACTATCATGGCGCTCAGTAATCGATTGTATATGTCCCGTGTATGTCTTTGTCCCGTTAGTGTTAGTGGGACACCGGAGGACGCCTGCCTGCAAGGAAGCACGCGAGCGGTGGTGGCCGGCGATGGTGGGGCGAACGAGAAGGGAGTGATCTGCTGGTAACGTGTGGACGCGTGGAGGTCCGGCTTCACCGGGGACGAGCGAGCGCTCTGTTGGGCAGAACACAGCTGGAAGGTGGTGGTGTGGCCTGTGGACTGTTGACACCATCACACCAGTAGGAATTTAACTATCCGCTACTCGACTATTGGAGGGAGTGGACCTGCTCGGGAGAGCCTTCTGTGCCCGTATTGTGGACTATACGGTGAGGTTTTCTGAAGCGGGCAGTAATTTTGTTCTTAAATTATGTGTGAGCCACTGAAGCCTGATTCCTTTCGGGTGTTGCTGGTACTTGAGCTCATCCTTCTGATTTTCTGTTGTTAGCGAAGGTAACATCTATATTTTCCTACCATTCTGTGTTTACGTGGTTTTCTAGACACGTGTCCGCGATTTGTGGTGAACGTGGATCATAATTTGTTTTTTTTTGTCTACTCACCTATGTTACTAGGTATCATGGTTCGGTTGATCGTCTGTAAAAGTCCCCGCTTTCTAATAAATTTTTCTATAAAGTTAACTGTAGACCACTTGTCCAACAAATTATCTATTCCTTGTTTACCAATCTTGTTTAATTCATTGGTGTTGTATCTGTTATTAGAATATTGTTTAATGCCTTCAGTACTTTACAAACTGGTTTCAATTAGCTATTCCTTGCTTACCAACCTTGTTTTATTCATTGGTGTTGTATGTGTTATTGGAATATTGTTTAATGCTTTCAGTACTTTCCAAACTAGTTTCAGTTATTGGTGTTTTGTATTTTATTAGAACAGTGTTTAATTCTGATTTGTGTGTGTGTGTGTGTGTGTGTGTGTGTCACAGGACGGATTAGACATTATTTGCTCTGTTTATTGAATTCATGAGCAGACCCGGAAATGGGCCTCACTGTATGTTTTGGTTGCTCTTGTGGCGTTCAAAAAATCGTTCAAATGGCTCTGAGCACTATGGGACTTAACATCTGGGGTCATAAGTCCCCTAGAACTTAGAACGACTTAAACCTAACTAACCTAAGGACATCACTGACACCCATGCCCGAGGCAGGATTTGAACCTGCGACCGTAGCAGTCGCGCGGTTCCGGATTGAAGCGCCTAGAACCGCTCGGCCACCGCGGCCGGCTCTGGCGTTCACCAAATCATTTTGTAATGTAAATTCCTCATACATATATTGGCGAGATATCTAGTTAGGTAAGACAGCTGACCACATTACTTGTTATTAGCTGTTTTTAGGACGCTCAAAATAGTTACTAATGTATTTCTTATACTTTAAGCAAATTTCATATAAACCATAACGCACCGTCTCCAATTGTAATGCTTGTTTCCAAGATCACCGGTCATTAATTCAGTTATCCTGCATCCGTTTTATATGTTATTACAGTTACTTGTAGTGAAATTCGTTCACTTGAGTTTGGTCAGTGTTGCTGTAAACTGGTCTTTATGGTCGAAGAATCGCGTTCCTTGGTAAAATTTGTATGTAAAGTTTAAGTACTTTAAATTTGTTCGGCTTCTTCGTGGTAGACACTTATCACTGGACATTAAGCCGTTTGCTTGATCAGTTTATGGTCTTGACCTGTAATTGTCCGTTAACGAGCAACGCCGTATGACAGTTGATGAGTTTACCGCAACTGTTCATACTTTAACTTACTGGAAAATTTTATTTTAGCGATATTTGTTGCTTGCAAATTGAAGGGGATCACTTCTGCAGCTGCAGCGGGATATTGTGCGGAATCAGCGGCGACCAGCGAAATTGTGTGCCGGACTGGGATTCGAATCCTGGTGTCCTGCTTAATAGAGAGGTGTGCTATCCACCGCACCATCCGGGACACAGCTTTCTCGCCGGTACACATTTTCGCTCTTCGCCTCTGATACCGCTAATGTCCTGTTACAGCTGACAGCAGTGATCCCCTTCAATTTACATACAACGTTTCACGGCTGTGGATTCTGCGTAGTGTCTGTTCTTTCAGATGTTTGTTCCTTTCTTTTTTAATATCATCTTGCATGCATGCATTTCAGGGATTGCTTTCATTGGTGTGGTGAGTCTTGGGCTTAACAGCATTGTTCATTAGTCATCAGTGCATCGAATATTGTGTGTTTTATAACTGTAAAGTGTTTAATTGTTTCTGATAACAAATTGCTATTCAAGTACATTTTATTTGATGGTCACAGTATCTTTTCACTCCCTACAGCTTAGAAGCAGAAATAACAGTTTGGAGATTATATAAATTTTAACAAATTTCTCTTGTTTTATTATTATTCACGTGCATGCTCTTGGTCTCTTTATTTTCTCGTGAACACCGAGTTAATAAACCAAGAGTGGTGTAGAAACTGTTGTTGAATCACCCAGCACCACGAGTCTTTACAGTAATTTACGATTCAAAACTGCTAACCGTAACTCCTCCCCCCCCCCTCCCCTCCACTCTAGCAATATACGCATTTCGGTGCTGTTGTAACTGCGAGGCCCAAAGGATGTGCTACAAGTGGAATATCGATAAACCACCTCTGCTCTTATGAGTAACTGTACGAAAGGGGCGTCAGATATGAATGACTGTTTTGTATAGTAGGTGCTGCAGTTGACGATCGAAGCAACTTACATTACGTAGGGAATTGCCGTAATAAGTAGATCGTTCTGTCATGTGTAATTAAGAATAACGTCTTTAGTAGGCTCGAATCACGAAAACGTTTTTGAGTCACGTAACGGTCCTGTATCTCTGTGATGAAATACTCGCGTATTTCTTTATTGTTGATTAAAGTATAAATCGAAGTCTTGCTTTATGGCTTACCGCAAAGAGCACAATCTGGTGAGACAGTGGAAAGAACCAGGTAAAGGCCCAGTTACAAATTGTTTTTTATTCCTCATGGCAAAGAGACGATCATGAAGCTTACTTTGTTGGTGAATAATGGGAGAAGGGCGAGAGGTCAGAAAAATATCCTTTTATTAATGATGTTTTAAAAGATTTGTTGCATGTCTATTGCTAAGGAAGCCCAAGCCGCTAGCCAACTTCTCGTTCCTGGAATTGAAGTACCTAGAAGAATTGTGTGAATTTATTGGAGGCGTCAAACAATGATCTAAGAAAAAAAGTAACATATCCACCACCAGCCGCTGTTTTCTCAAGATTTAAGAAAAATATCTTGTTCGTTGATTCGGGAGAAGGGACCAAACAGCGAGGTCATAGGTCCCATCGGATTAGGGAAGGATGGGGAAGGAAGTCGGCCGTGTGCATTCGTAGGAGACATTCTGGAATTTGCCTGGTGCGATTTAGGGAAATCACAGAAAACCTAATGGTAGGTAAGTAATGGGAGAAGGGCGACAGTTGGGTGAAAATATCCTTTCATGAATAATGTTTTAAAAGATTTGTGGCAGTTAAACTGCATGTGGCCTCCGAGCCGCTGTTCAGCTGCGCGTTCCGGGGAATGCAATATTTGGGAAACTCAAGTGAATGCGGGTTGGGTGTGCGGAACAATGATCTAAGAGGCAAAGTATCAACAAGCATACGGAGTTCTGTCGAGAAGGAAGACAAACATGGCTTTGAAGCATAGTCCAGAATGAATACAGTACGAAGACTGACTGACTTTCAGGAGAGATATCTATATGGTGCGAAAATCAATTGACCCTAAGTAATGAGAAGTGTGAGGTCATCCACATTAGTGCTAAAAGGAAACCGTTAAACTTGGGTTACACGATAAATCAGTCAAATCTACAGGTCCTAATGTCAAGTAAATACCTAGGAATTGCAATTACGAACAACTTAAATTGGAAAGAACACATAGAATGTTGTGGGGAAGGAAAACCAAACACTGCGTTTTATTGGCAGAACGCTTAGAAAATGTGACAGATCCGCTAAAGAGGGCCTGTTTTGGAGTGTTGCTGACTGCTCTGGGATCCTTAGCAGATAGGATTAACGGAGTACATCGAGAAAGTTCAAAGAAGAGCAGCACATTTTGCATTATCGCGAAATAGGGGAGAGAGTGTCACTGACATAATACAGGATTTGAGTTGGGCATCATTAAAACAAAGGCGTTTTTCGTTGCTGCGGAATTTTCTCACGAAATTGCAATCACCAACTGTCTCCACCGAATGCGAAAATATTTTGTTGACACCGATCTACAAAGGGGGACCGATCATCATATCAAAATAAGGGAAATCAGAGCTCGCACGGAAATATATAAGTGTTCGGTTTTTCCGCGGGCTGTTCGAGATTGGAATAATAGAGAATTATTGTGAAGGTGGTTCGATGAGCTCTCTGCCAAGCACTTAAGTGTGATTTGCGGAGTATTGATGTAGATATAGATTATAACTGCGCCAGAGCTATTGCAGTAATTTCTACAAGGTGCACTGGCTGTAAGTTACTGAAGAACAAATAGTGTTTTAAATCAATGATCAATGATTTATCTCTCAGATTAACTGCTGTAGAATTGGTTATTTATTTTCAGTATCTTTGCGGAATGTGCAGTTTTCAAATCATTACGTGAGGCTAGTGCAAACACTTAGTCTTTAATTGAACATTATGTTTTTCAGTTGTTATATTTGCAACACCTGTAGAGGCAAGATATTTTTGAGGCAGTCATATGACGAATCTGGTGCAATAGTTGTTATTTTTGTACTGGTAACTTAATTTTCCTGCGAGATTTTTAATTAGGCTTCATTTCGTGCTGATTCACAGCAGTCAAATTGATATAACTGCTTTATTGATTCACTTTACTGCCCGGGATGGGAGGCAATCTTCAATAACATTTTTAAAAATCTAATCTCAATTTTAAGAAACGGAGTCACCACAGTCAGATCCAGATCGGAATCGCAAGGCGGATGAACGACTCTTGTCTGCTACATCAGCCATTGTGCGATCCTGAGTGTTGTTTTTAGTCTGTTTTCCGCTCTTGTTTCGGCAAATGAAAGTATGGTCCCCAGTCTTCGCCACAGAAAATACGATACACAAACATTTACAACGCGTGCACGTCTACATCCACATCTTCGTCTACAATCTGAAAACCACTGTGAAGTGCGTGGCAGAGATTATGTCCCATTGTACCGGTTATTCAAGTTTTTCCCGTTCCATTCACGTATGGAGAGTAGGAACAACGACTGTTTAACTGACCCCTGTGCGCTGTAATTAATCTAATCTTGTTCTCACAATCTCTAAGGGAGCGAAAAGTAGGGAGTTTTTGTATAGTCCTAGATTCAGCATTTAAAATTGGTTCTTGAAACTTTGTAACCAGGCTTTGTCGCCTATCTTCAAGAGGCCTCCAATTTGTTCTTTCACTGACACTTTCCCATGGGTCAGACAATCCTCTGACTACCCATGCTGCCGTTTTCTTTATACTACATTATCCCTGGGTTCCACAAACTTGAAGAATATTCTAGAAAGGGTCGCACAGGTGATTTGTAGGGAATCTCCTTTGGCTGCACTTCCCTCGAATTCTAACAACAAACCCAAGTCGGCCACCTGAGCCTAAGTAATCATTCCAGTTCATATCTCTACAGACTGTTACACCCAGCAATTTGTGTGAGTCAAATGACTCTAACTGGGTCTCATCGATGTTATAATCATAGTATTCTAAATACTTTAGTTTTGAGAAAAGAAAAATTTTACATGTCTGAACATTTAAAGGAAGTTGATAATCTTCTGACCACTTTGTAATCTTATTAAAATCTGAGTGAATATCTGTGCAGCTTCTTTCAGGCAATATTTCTTTATAGATAGCACCAGGCGAGGGTGTGGCAGGATGACGTTATTACGCAACCGTCCATAAACAACAGGTTAATCAGATCTATTTTTTGTACTCCTACACTTGTGAAAGAGAATTAATCACTTCACTGGTTTCATATAATACCGCGAGACTTGGTTATATGATCGCTGATTATCGTCTTGTAGTAATTTGATAGCAACCAGACTTGTCATCCGGCCACTACAGCGGAAATAATACCCCACGAGCAGTCTCTCCTTCACCTTCACCTTCGTACCGGTGCCTTGCAACATCCTAGGAACAAAATTTAAGTCTCAGGACAAGTGTTAAAACATATGAGAAATGAAGAGACGCTCAAAATCTAAAATATAATTTGAAGAAAAATGAGGTTAATTTTCAACAACACTCATCAAGACTGTTTCTTCGACTTGTACCGCCTCTTGCTAGCTTATAGTTTCGCAATGACTTACCGGGTGCCGCCGGTTAATTACCCTTGCTGACACAGAAGAGTATTCGGTCTAAATAACGGAACACGTGCTGACACAGAATAAGAGTTCAAATGGTTCAAATGGCTCTGAGCACTATGGGACTTAACATCTGAGGTCATCAGTCCCCTAGAACTTAGAACTACTTAAACCTAACTAACCTAAGGACATCACACACAACCATGCCCGAGGCAGGAGTCGAACCTGCGACCGTAGCGGTTGCGCGGTTCCACACTAAAGCGCCTAGAACCGCTCGGCCACCCAGCCGGCCAGAATAAGAGTATTCGGCCTAAAAATTGCTGGTGCGATTCCGTACCTGCAGAAATGGAACTTAGCTGCGCTTTCACACAAACTCTCCACCCTTAAAAGTGATTTTGACAATTACTGTGGAACACACTTCTTGTTTCTACAAGCTGATGTAACTGCTGAAATTTATCCAGCTAGATGCTACAAAACTTCGCAAGGACCTATGACAAGCACCACGCTTTAACATGTTTCAAGTAAGTCGAGTAAATGCAAGCTGCTAACTGTTTAAAACTGCGTGCCGGACCGGTACTTGACTTCGGGACCTTGGCAAGGCAAGGTACTTGGTTCGAGTCCAGGTCTGACACTTTTATTCTACCAGGACGCTTCAAAACAGCGCAAACTTTGCTGCAAAGTGGAAAATACATTCTTGGAACTCCGCAAAATACGTAAAATTTCCAACATCAGTCTTCCACTAACTAGAATCACGTATAGGATGTAGAGATAAAAAATGCTTTTCTACTGTTTTTCCCATATAGCGTCCAGAAATTTCATGACGTCACGGGAAATCCGTTGGACTCTTCGACTAGCCGACAGTCTCAGGCAGCAACCTTCATCCTTCATTGTGAAACTTTCCAAAACCCAGCTGCAATCGAATTCATGAAAAGGGAGTACACTCTGTTATTCTGCGCACTGGACGCTAAAATCGATTCACCGTGTCCTTTTAATATGTGTAATACTTTACGAAACAGTTAATCCAAAGATAATTTGTAGAGTATTCTACCAGAACTCCTAATTTAAGACCGTTGGATTCTTATTTGTGTGACATTTTGACACAAATTCGTGTGGCTTAAGACGAAGGATGTATGAAGACTAGAGACATGTTCTTACAATTCTGTTAACCCAGAAATGGTTGTCTCTCTACTGATGAACAAAAGCAATATGACTACTGCCCAACGCGAGACTGAATGCTGCCTCGTGCTGTATTGGAACGCGACGCGGTAAGTCAAGTGTATGAGAGTAACAAAGACTTTAATGGAGTCATTCTAAGGACCATATGGGTCGCAAATGACGAAATGCACTGACATCAGCCACTTTAACAAAGGAAAGTTATGGCCCTGCACCTGGGATCATGCACACTGTCCAATAACATTGTGACCACCAGTCAAAAGACTGAATAACCACCTTTCACAGCGGGAACGCTGAGAAACGTGCAAAGAAGAGTCTGTGAGGCTCTGGAAGGTGTAGACAGGCACGTGAAGCCGTGCCGACTCCAGTGCTGTGGCCGGCTGCACTAAATTTCTCGGTTGAGGATCCGTGGCGCGAAGAGATCGATCGAGGTGGTCCTAAAGATTCTGGATGGCCTTTAAATCCGAGGAGTTTGATGGCCAGGGAAATACCGTAGACTCATCGCGGTGCTCTTCGAACCGCACACGTGCACTAAGAACTGTGTGACACATCGCATTGTTCTGCTGATAGATGCCATCGTGCAGTGAAAAATCAGTCTCCATGCAGGGTGCACATGGTCCCCAGGGGCAGATGCGTACTTGTATTAATGCACTGTGCCTGCCAGAACGATCAGATTACTCGCGCAATACTAAGAGAATATTCCCCAGTCCAGAATGCATGCGTTTCACGCCGTACGCGCCGACGGCCAACTGTCCGGTGGGGCATAAAACGTGGTCATCTGATAAGGCCACCTGTCTCAACAGCATGAAAAATCACAAAAATAATGGCGTTGGTTGCATCGCAATAGGTCAATTACATCCCGAGAAATTGCTAAGCGAAGTAGATGCTTGAAAAAAATGAAGCGCACAGCTAGCGCACGTCCTGAGACTCAAGCGTGCACCTCACGCTGCCTGTGTTAGTGGTTCACACAATGGGAAGGTATGCACAATCCACAAAAATAAACAAGTAACACGTTCAACCCAAAGTTACGTATTTCAAATTGTAAATGTATGTTTATTCTAGCGAAATGACAACTAGAGCTACAATTAGAGATAACACACTTGAATTCACTTTGCTAAACACATTTACTAGTGTCCTGTCGCCCACAGAAAATGTATCTTTGTGCATTACATCCATCATAGAAAATACACCCTCATCTTGACCAATGAAACTGTGTCACGTCAACATAAGTTCGAAGTGCCCTCCGTTTGCATCAATACACGTTTGCAGACGGGTAACGAGAGAGTGTTACACAGATTGTAGAGTTTCTACAGATGTTGCCGCACGCGCCGCATATCCTCTATTGACGTTGTGGGTTCTTGATACACTCTCTCTCTCTCTCTCTCTCTCACTGTGCCCCATAGAAAGAACTCTAATGGTGTCGTCGGGGGACCGTGCTGGCCATCGGGCAGTGCCTCCCTGCCCCATCCACCTATTTGAAAACGTCGCAGCTAGATCGTCTCTGGCAACTTTTGCATTGCGCGCGGGGCATCTATCATGTTGGAACCACAATGATAGACGAGTTTCCAATCCTAGATTCTTCATGAGGAGCGCTAGTGCGTGTTGAAGAAATGATGCATATCGCTGTCCATTCAATGTTCCACGGTAAAAATAAGGACCTACAATACAGTTAGCAATGGTACCACACCAAACATTGACACTCCACTGTCATTGATGAGCAATTTGGCGAATGCAGCGGGGATTTTGCACGGAACAGTAGTGCATGATTTGTAAATGAAGCCTCATCCGTAAACAACATATTGCTTAGGAATACTGGATTATCTCGCAACTGCTCAAGTGGAAAACGACAGAATGCGGAATTCAAAGTGATTCCCGTACAGTTCTTGGTGCAGTGAGATATGGAACGGATTAACCGATTCCGATGCAAGATTCTGCACACACTACTGTGGCTTATACCTACACCTCGTGCAATTTATCGTACACCCACCTAAGGTTTGTGCTCTATAGCAGCCAGAACAGCAATTTCGTTTCCATTGCCAGTCTCTGGCGTTGTACATCGACTTTTTGTGGGACCCCAGCTTCCTGTTTCCGTGAGTGTATTGCAGATGTTGTCAATGGTTCGACGTAACGGACAGCGCCGATCTGGGTAGCGTTCAGCACACAGTGTCACGGCTGCGGTTGCATTTCTGCGACATTCGCCATAAATTAAAATAATATCTAGTTTTTCTTCCTTACTGAAAGCTGGCATATCGACCAGATGACGGCAAATGTAACAAGCCACAAGAAACAGGTTTTACTGTGGCAACATATGTGAATTACGTTACAGTATGAGAGCAGTTCAGCAGACCAGATTGGGAGACACTTGTACGCTGAGGGTAGAGCGTACCGTGATGATATTGGGATGTTTACGGCAGGATACAGGCGCCAGTGCAGGCAACCCCTGCTTTGAGCACAGTACTACATGCAATGCATTACGTCAGAAACTGTGACACCGTTGCTATCCTTTACAAGCTACATATTTCAGAACTTATGAGACTTACAAACGGAAAACCAAGTGTGTTATCACTAATTGTACCTCCAGCTGTCATTTCGCAACAATAAACATTATGCGCAGGACATCCATCATTCTGATACCGCATTATTTGACACATTATAAGAGGTGGACCGGTTCAAGTAAAGTACAGCTCAAGAAGGGGCTAAACTATCCCCCTTTAGGAGTGCCATCAATGGAATATGGGCCAATGATGTGTTGCCATACAATACCACACCAACATTAACACTCCACTGACGTAGTACGTCAACCACATCATGGTTACCGGCAGCATGAGGTGCATGCTTGAGTCTCAGGACGTGCGCTAGCTGTGCACCTGATTTATTTCAAGCATAAACTTTGCTTCGCAATTTCTCGGGATGTAACTGACGTATTGCGATGCAACCAAAGCAATTATTTTTGTGATTTTTCATGCTGTTGGTTCAAATGGCTCTGAGCACTATGGGACTTAACATCTGTGGTCATCAGTCCCCTAGAACTTAGAACTACTTAAACCTATCTAACCTAAGGACATTACACACATCCATGCCCGAGGCAGGATTTGAACCTGCGACCGTAGCAGTCGCACGGCTCCGGACTGAGCGCCTAGAACCGCTAGACCACCGCGGCCGGCTTCATGCTATTGATTGCATGCAAAATAATAGGGGTGGGGTCCATTTTAAAATACACAAGTATGTGTTGAAAATAACATTTGCCTGCATTTTAAAATTTCGCATGGTTTTGGTTTTCTAAGCCCCTGCCGTACCTTCATGCTGGTGAAAACAGTTTTTGAATATCTGTTGTTGTTCCAGAGATATATGAGATGGCAGAGTTAGGTTTAAATGGTTCTGAGCACTATGGGACTTAACATCTGAGGTCATCAGTCCCCTAGAACTACTTAAACCTAAGTAACCTAAGGACATCACACACATCCATGCCCGAGGCAGGATTCGAACCTGCGACCGTAACAGCAGCGCGGTTCCGGACTGAAGCGCCTGGAACCGCTCGGCCACAGCGGCCGGCGCAGACTTAGATGAAACACTATATATATATATTGTATGTAAATGCGCAACCTCAGATTACGGAAAGACAGGGAAGGAAACCGGCCTTTCCCCTTTCAAACGAACCATCCCGGAATTTGCCTTAAGTGGTTTAGGGAATTCACGCAAAGCCTATATGGCCGGACCGGGATTTAAACCGCTGTCCTCCAGAATGGAAGTCCAGTATATTAACCACTACGCCATCTCGCTCGTTGGGAAAGCTCATGCACGGCATGAGCGAATACGTCGGAACTGATTCTCACACTCTTCTCGTCCGTGCCCAACTCATGCATGCGTACATTGCAAGCGTGATGTGAAAGCTGCTGTGTAACAAACATTTTTACCGAAGGTGCCTGGTCTGTTTACTTCCTCCATACCTGGTGAGGGTGATTAATGTCAAGCTTTTGTATGACCTTTAAAATGCTTCCTTTGTATTGTCGTACGTGTCAGATTTAGGTCTTTCACTTTGGATGTGCTCCCTTCAGTGACTTATTACCAAATAAAATATGACAGTGCAATCATAAGTTAATCTGTTGTCTTTGTTATTATGGGTGATTTATCCCAAGACCTAAGAAAAGAAACTGCAACTTTACTGTAAAAGAACACCGTGTAAGTAGGGCGTTTCAAAAAGGACTTTATACAACTTTGAGAATTCATATAAATTAATTCATAGTATCTACAGAGGTGATTGTAGTGTCAGTTTATAGGGAAATACATTAAGTTTTTTTCCCGCGTAGTTCGCTAGCGGCGAATCGCACAGTAAGGAGCGCTAGCGTCAGTTGCGTTAAAGATGGTTGCTTTCGCTGGACCCGAGCGTGCTAGCTGTGTGCTTTGGTTTGAAGAATCGAAGTCGGTGACAACAATTCAGCATAATTCCCATACCAAGTACGCTAAAGATCCTTCTAGTAGGTCTAGTAGCCCTAAACTGCACGTTTTTTTGTGCATTGAGCGAGAACAAAGTGTACGGCCGCTTTTTTCCGCGAGGGAACCATCAACGGGATAGTGTATCTGGATATGTTACAACAATTTTTGATACCACAGATAGATGAGGATGACCATGAACGAAATGTTTACTTCATGCTGACGCCCGCGATTTTCTCAGCGACCGCCTTCCAGATCAATGGAGTGACCGTTATGTGCCAATTGCATGGGCCCCACTTTCCCCAGACCTGACATCAATCGATATTTTTATGGGGATTCATCAAGGCTATCGTGTTTGTATCTCCTGCACCGGATTCTCTACTTGAACTTAGAGCAAGAATTTACACTGACACTCAGCAGGTTACACCGGCAATGCTACAGTGAGTTTGGGAAGAAATTGACATCCGGTGGGATGTGTGCAAGATAACCAACGGAAGCCACATACATCATCTCTAGTTTAAGGTATAAAAAAAATCTTGATGTGTTCCCCTGAATTTTTAAAGTTGTAAAGTACGTTTTGAAACACCCTGTATATTGGAGGAAATCTTAGATAGGCGTTTTACGAAATCAATAATTTCGCAAAGTAATGTCTCCATAAGAATCTCATCTGGTATTTCATTCAGCCTAAATTAATTAGAACAAGGGTTGAGTAATGATTACTTTGCTTGTTTTTTAAGCAGTTCTCTGTAAAAGGAAAACGGAAGACGAAACACTCCTAGTTTCGTTATGACTTGTTTCATTGATAAGTTAAAATGACAGCTGTCCTGGCATCGATTGTGCGTGTTGCCCAGCATAGCTCTTTGGCTTGGTAGGGTGGGTGCATGTTTAGTGGGAGGCTCTTTGTTTTGCGGCACCGTCAGACCAAGGGCACCCATACGATAGGCTGTACGGGGGGTATGATGTATTTCTAATATTTTGGAAGACGAATGGCGACTTGCAAGTCGTCACAAAAGGTTCCAGTTCCGATCACGTTAAAAACTTTCGTAATATAGACTTTCAATCAGTTTTCTAAAAAATAAAAAGTCTGTTTACATTAGTTTTTTGCAATCTGTTCACGAGTTATACAATTTTTGTTCTGGTCATGGTTCTGCTCGCACAAGCAGTCTAAGACTACTTTTCCGCATCATGCTGGTAACATGGGTACAGCAACGTACTGCAAAGGTAACTGGTAGCGTTCATGGGGAAAGACGAGTTTGTTTTGCGATGTAGTTTAGGCACGGTAAATCTCTTGTCTTCTGATTCAAAACGGAACTTCTCGCGCCAGCTAAAAGATTCCGCCACTCTTCGTTAGTTCTTCTCTCATTCTTCTATTAACCCAACCAGCTAAGTGTTTCAGATGAGCAATGCTCACTTATCGGCAGAACAAGTGTCTTGTAAGCCACTTCGTTCGTGGATAATCTCAGCCGGGCACCTGCTTTCGTTACAATTTGTTTCATGTTCCCATTCCAGATTTGCTCGCTGCGGTTGATTACTCCTGAATGTTTTATAGTAGCTAACGCTTACAATGACTTCTCGCTAACAATGTAATTGGACATTGGTGGTTTTATTTAACCCATTTATGGCAATACCTTACGTTTATTTATGTCCAGAGTCAATTGTCAGTCCCTGTAACAGCTATTTTAAATCGTAAATTATTCATCAGTTTCTGATGGAGTGAGATCTTGTTTGTGTATTTGACGATTAGTCACTTAATCGAGGACATTAAACTATGTGGCCATCTTGATAGTTCAAAAATGGTTCAAATGGCTCTGAGCACTATGGGACTTAACTTCTGAGGTCATCAGTCCCCTAGAACTTGGAACTACTTAAACATAACTAACCTAAGGACATCACACACATCCATGCCCGAGGCAGGATTCGAACCTGCGACCGTAGCGTTCGCGCGGTTCCAGACTGTAGCGCCTAGAACCGGTCGGTCACTCCGGCCGGCCTACTTGGTAGTGTTAGGGAAACACAATTTCTTATAATTTGATACAGTCCTATGTCTTTAGCACTGAAATACATTTGAAGTCTCCATTGAATATTATTGGACAGTTTTCAGATTCGAAAATAGTAAGCCTTTCTTGTATCACGGTAAATATTTTATTTATACACAACATAAGTGAATACTCCAAACTCTTAAGAGATATGGTTCATGAAGGCCGGCGAGTACGAGTATTTCACGACAGCCTTCTCGCCAAACTGTAGACGCTCTAAGCAGAGTAAACACTGGGACGCTTAGACACGCGCCCACAACACACGGCCACGGAGCGGGACTGTGGTCGCCCGCCAACTCTGGGGGGAGCAGCGCAGTCGCAGGCGGTGCAGTATTTACATGGGTGCGCCGCCCGTTCTGCGGTCTTCGCAAACAATGGGACGCGTGTGCCGCTGCTGCCCTGCCCTGGTCTGGTGTGGCGGGCTTCCCCCGGCGGGACGCTTTACGAGCGGCCAGAGTGCTGCGCGGGGCTGTTTACCGGCTGCTTGCGGCTTCTGCTGCGCGGTTAAAAGTGGATTACGTACACACTGGAAGCGCGCTATCTGTAGCCTGAGATAGCCCATCAACACCCGTCCCCTTTGCGCTCCAGCCCAGCAGCTAGGCATATGTATCGAATTAGCTGCTAAGCGACCCAAAGTCATCCCTAGCTTCGAATAGCCAATTTGTACACAAAATAAATGTCGGTGTATAGTGACTGATTAATTGGTGATTATTGTTTGCAGTGGTGACGTTTACGTTTCTCTAGAAATAGTCGTGATTAAAGATCAGCCTTTTTATAAAACCCCTAATTATTTTACTACGCGACCGGACTGCTATGAGGAATAATTCGTATTCAATCTTGAAAAATGATAGTTCATTTAAATAAATTGGTGAAACGGATGAAACAGAAATAAAGATATCAGATTCTATTTAACCTTGCATTTTTTATTGGATGCTAAGAATATAGAACATTGAGCTTACATGACGCACATGGTGGCTATGGCATACAAAGACCTACTACTAACGTAAATTAAAAGGACATATACGATACAAAAAATTGCTGAATGAAATACCGGCTTGCTGGATCCTATAACAAATCAAATATAGTACGTAAACGGAACAGAATCTGCTCCGCATTAATCCTGACCGCAAAAACCACTGCCTAAGAAATCCACCTGTTTCAATATGCCTCGTCAAGCACATAGCTGTAGAAAAATTCTACCTTCAGTGCCGCAGTAGACGCGTGTGAAAGAACTCTTTCCCAGGATAATGCAATGCAACCACGTCCATTAGCACACCAAATTTCACACAGGTAAACATGAACCTTCAATCAAGAACACATTCTAGCACATTAGAACTGAAGGATAGCGCTTTGTCCCCATTCAAAACACGCAAGTCACATGGAGCGTTTCAGCACCCTCACTTCACTTCTCATGAGGTTCTTTCGAGCAACTGTTAGAATTACTCGAATGTGGTCGACCCAGACATTCCCGTGGTTGTGACTGGGCGAAAGTTGTTTGAGTGGCGAACAGTGGACGGTTGCAAGTTGCAACTATTTTCGGCTGACCAGAGGTATTTCTTCTGGAGACTCCAATGCTTTTAATAGCCTAGCTCCAAAGAGACATGCCCGCGCAGACCCAAAGCTTTTTACGTCCGGTATCGTTGCTATCTCGTTGAAGAAAATTACTGCTAACCTTTTAAAGGGACTATACATAGCTTTGCGAAAGTTTAATACATACTGACGAAATTATATTCGCTTGAGGGATTTTTCTGCAGATACGTTTTTTGTAGTATCAAAAGCAAAAGGATCTCACTATCCTGTTAACTCGACTTTAAAAATGAATGAATTTTCCCTCCTCCATACAAGAATCGGATTACAAGAGCAGATAATTGTCGGTCACGTACTATACTCATTGCTATAAATTATATGCACACCTCAAGTTTGCTCGCTTTAGATGCGAGGTAGCATAGGTAGAAATATGCATGCTATACTATTACGCATATACACTGAAGCGCCAAAGAAACTGGTATAGGCATGCATATTCAAATACAGATATACGTAAAAAGGCAGAATATGGCGCTGCGGTCGGCAACACCTATATAAGACAACGAGTGTCTGGCACAGTAGCTAGATCGGTCATTGCTGCTACAATGGCAGTTCATCAAGAGTTAGGTGAGATTGAACGAGGTGTTATAGTCAGCGCACGAGCGATGGGACAGAGAATATCCGAGGTAGGGATGAAATAGATATTTTCCCCTTTTTTACGACCTTTTCACGAGTCTATCGTGAATATCAGCAGTCCGATAAAACATCAAATCTCAGACGACACGGCGGCCGGAAAAAGATTCTGCAAGAACGGGACCAACGACGGCTGAAGAGAATCGTTCAACATGACAGATGTGCAACCCTTCCGCAAACTGCTGCAGATTTCAATGCCGAGCCATCAACAAGTGTCAGCGTGCGAACCATTCAATGAAACATCATCGATATGGGCTTTCGGAGCCGAAGGCCCACTAAAAGAGTACCCTTGATGACTGCATGACACAGAGTTTTACGCCTCGCCTGGGCTCATCAGCTCCGACACTGGACTGTTGATGAGTGGAAACATGTTGCCTGGTCGTACAAATATCGTTTCAAATTGTATCGAGCAGATGGCCGTGTGCAGGTATGGAGACAGTCTCAGAATCCGTAGATCCTGCTTGTCAGCAGGAAACTACTGAAGCTGGTGGAGGCTCTGTAATGATGTGGGGCGTGTGTATTTGGAGTGATATGGGATCCTGATTCGTCTAGATACGACTCTGATAGGTAACACGTACGTAAGCATCCTTTCTGATCACCTGCATCCATGCCGGCCGCGGTGTCCGAGCGGTTCTAGGCGCTTCAGTCCGGAATCGCGCGACTTCTGCGGTCTCAGGTTCGAACGCTGCCTCGGGCATGGATGTGTGTGATGTCCTTAGGTTAGTTAGGTTTAAGTAGGTCTAAGTTCTAGGGGACTTTCAAAATGGTTCAAATGGCTCTGAGCACTATGGTACTTAACTGCTGTGGTCATCAGTCCCCTAGAACTTAGAACTACTTAAACCTACCTAACCTAAGGACATCACACACATCCATGCCCGAGGCAGGATTCGAACCTGCGACCGTAGCGGTCACGCAGCTCCAGACTGTAGCGGCCGGCTGTAGGGGACTAATGACCTCAGATGTTAAGTCCCATAGTGCTCAGAGCCATTTTTGAAACTGCATCTATTCATGTCCATTGTGCATTCCGACGGACTCGGGCAATTCCAGCAGAACAAGTGGACACCCCACACGTTCAGAATTGCTACAGAGTTGCTCCGGGAACACTCTTCTGAGATCAAACACTTCCACTGGCCTCCAAACTCCATAGACATGAACATTATTGAGCATATCTGGGGTTCCATGCAAAGTGCTATTCACAAGAGATCTCCGTCCCCTGGTACTCTTACAGATATATGGAAAGTCATGCAGGATTCATAGTGTCAATTCCCCCTAGCAAAAAAATGGTTCAAATGTCTCTAAGCTCTATGGGACTAATCAGTCATAAGTTCCCTAGACTTAGAACTACTTAAACCTAACTAACCTAACGACATCACACACATGCCCGAGGCAGGATATGAACCTGCGACCGTAGTAGCAGCGCGGTTCCGCTTCCCTAGCACTACTTCAGACATTAGACGAGTCCATGCTACGTAGTGTTGCGGCACTTCAGCGTGCTCGCGGGGGCTCTAGACGATATTAAGCAGTTGTACCAGTTTTTTTTTCAGCGTATTATTGAAACGAAGCTCCATGCCAGATTTATAACCACTGTACACATTGCAGCCACTCCCTACTAACAAATCCTCGTACTGTATCGATATCGACATGCTGTTATCTTTGGCTCTAAGGTGTCGCCCAGCGAGCGTCTTTCCCTCTGGCATGGCCTGGAGTTCTTGTTTGCTGAGCCCGGAATTACGGTATCAGAGTTGGTACCATTATGGGACTATCAATGGAGGAATCAAGCGGAAAGGAGGCCTTGCGCCGCCATCCACCCTTCTCTGTGTTGGCGCAAATTTGGAAATTTGTGGTAAGGTCTTATGGGACTAAACTGCTGAGGTCATCGGTCCCTAAGCTTACGCACTACGCAATCTAACTTAAACTAGCTTATGCTAAGGACAGCCGGCCGGAGTGGCCGTGCGGTTCTGGGTGCTACAGTCTGGAACCGAGCGACCGCAACGGTCGCAGGTTCGAATACTGCCTCTGGCATGGATGTGTGTGATGTCCTTAGGTTAGTTAGGTTTAATTAGTTCTAAGTTCTAGGCGACTGATGACCTCAGAAGTTAAGTCGCATAGTGCTCAGAGCCATTTTTTATGCTAAGGACAACACACACACCCATGCCCGAGGGAGGACTCGAACCTCTGACGGAGGGAGCCGCGCGGGCCGTGACAAGAATATCACGAGTGGATTATTGAAAGCTTGTCGAGAGTAAGAGGCGTGTTTACCGGAATTTCTGGACGCGCCGGTTCTGAAGTCCGCGACTCCATGGAATTTCAGGCCGAATTCTATGAGCAAGCATGTATGTGTTAAGAAGTTCTGTTAAATTTTTTAATTAGGTTTTTGTATACTGCATTTTATTGGAAATTTCATCTGTGAATTTTAAATGTCCGTGGCGCCTTTAATTTAGGTTATTTTAATGTCTGTCTCTAAAAGTAAGATTATTGGGAAGCTTGTTAGCAGTAACATATTTATGTGTGTTAAGTGCTTGCATCTGTCCGATATTAATTCTCGCCTTCGTCAAGGCAAATAACTATTAGCTGATATTAATTCTGGCGTACGGTATTGGTCGATGTTTAAACTTATCGCAGACTACCTACTCCTGGTGTGAAAGTCGACTTTCGTATTGCACGAATGTTATCAGGGTTAGAGTGAAGAACGGTGTGACTTATGTTTAATTTGAATATTTTGGGTAAACGCTGTGGTCAGTTTGTAGTTGCCGCTGGCGGAACATGAACCGTCTTTCCGTACTTGGCTCCACTGTGTCTTATTGAGGCTAATGTATTGATTATTCTGCTTCAGGTAATACCTGTATATATTGTGTGTTCATTTTAAGTGACTTATATGGAAATTTTAGTTTTAGGACACATTCTCCGTTCTGACCTTGGCTTGGACTGTGTACAAGCCCACGAGCCGTAGAATTTAAGGCATTTGACTCTGTGTTGGCTCAATCATTTCTTCCAGTAGGATTTGGTATAATTATTTAATTCTGAAATTTTCTTAAGAGACTGCTAACTCGCTAGAAGACTGTTAAATTTAGAATATCGCTCCATAAGAAATTGCACAAATAATTGGTACTGTAATTATCATTTATTATAATTTTGGCTGTGACTTGAGCTTGCACTTACTGGAATTTATTTGTGTTACAGGGAGTTTTATTTGCTTACTTAACCTTGTCAGGCCCGCTCATTCTGGGTCCAGTAGGCTTACACAGTCGCCTGTTTATGCAATTATGAGCACAAGATGGTTCAAATGGCTCTGAGCACTATGGGACTTAGCTTCTGAGGTCACCTAACTAGCCTAAGACATCACACACATCCATGCTCGAGGCAGGATTCGAACCTGCGACCGTAGCGGTCGCGCACTTCCTGACTGTAGTGCCTAGAACCGCTCGGCCACTCCGGCCGGCTCAGCACAAGCCTTGGGCAGCGAAAACTCGCGCTGTACGCCTTCTGCAACGTTATTTCATCCAAGCGCAGCCGTGGCCTTTAATGCTGCTGTTTAAAGTTGAAATTTAGAGCAATTCTGAGTCATTCTATTTGTTAAGTAAAACAGGCTCTCCTTCCGTAACTTTATTGCTTCTTTAAGTTATTCAAACATTTTACAAGTGCTTGAGAACTTACCAGTAATTCTTATTTAATGTAAATCTTAATTATTTGAATAATGTAAATCTTAATTATTTGAATATTATTGTGGAACTCTGTAAGCCTTGCTAATATGCCTGTTTTTTTTTAAGTTTAAATATTTTGTTACCCTTCAGTCATTTTTTGTATTTTAGTATAAGAATTTTTTGGCAGTGGCCTATTATGTGGTTGGTTCAGTTATATTAAATTTTTCATTGGGATGATCTACTGATGAAGTTTTGGTAATTTTCTGGGCTATTTACCTTTTGAAGTTTGTGTCATTAATCTTTTATCTTATGGTCCGACAAACAGTGATTGCATGAGATCTATAATTGACATTTTCTGCCCTCACTGGTCACTGTTCAGCACTCAAATCAATTGTTGTTTAATTAAATTCAATCTGTGCAAAATAAGTTGTACGTTACACCAATGAACGAACTGTGACAAATCCCCATGGGTCTAACGCTTCCTCATTTTCCTTCCTGGCCAAATTAAGAGGCCATACTTTCACATTTCAGCCAGGGCTACCTTTTCTTCAGATTGGTTAATTTAAACAGTTTTAATGTTTGGGCACTTACTACGTTGTAGTTTAACATTGACAAGACATAGCAGATGATTAGTACCAATCAGCAACAGAATTTGTTACCAAAATAAATGAGACAAGCTCGTCAATTTTGTCGTCATATGCAGATACACAAAATATGTAACAGAAAAAAAGATGCTGCTGAAGTAAATAGGACGTCAGGGATAATTCAGAACTTCTTCAGTTAACGTTTTGAATCACTGCTCCTCCAGGAAGTCCGATCACTAGTGGAAATCAGAAATATTTGACTATTTCATTCATCACTGTGCGGCTGGTCCCGATGGAGGTGCGAGTCCTCCCTCGAGCATGGGTGTGTGTGTTTGTCCTTAGGATAATTTAGGTCAAGTAGTGTGTAAGCTTAGCAGTTAAGTCCCATAAGATTTCACACACATTTGAACATTCATCATAACTGATGTTTTTGGAAAGCCTGCAGCTGTGTCATTCATTGTTTAAATAATGAATCACTGCACCATTTACGTATTATTTCATGTTTAGCATGACGCGTTTCGAGAATTTCTCAGTATCGTGATAAAATATGTTAGAATTTTGTATTTTCCCTCTCTTGCACGGCAGTCGTCTCTGAGATCAAAAGGCATTGTGGTTCCTCCCTTGCGCAAACGATCACTCATACTGTTTGTGAAATTTCACACTGTGTTTTCTGCATATTGTGGAACGTTCACTACTTTCTACATGAAGAAGACGACACAGTACAGTGTAAAAGGCAAACACATACACAAAAATCACACAAAATACCTTTGTAAATATTTAGACTTGACAATGAGATTAAATTCTCGAAACGTGTAGTACTAAGCATGAAAAAAAAGCGCATTAGGTGCAGTGGTCCGTTATTTAGATTAAAACCTTTGAGCAAAACGAACACAGCAGGCGAAGGTATCAATTAGCGCTGCAGGTGTCCAAACAACGGAACACTCGAAATATGCATTAGAGTAACCCAGATTTCTGACGGTTACAGCTACCGCGAAGCTGCGCATGCGCAGTAGAGACCGTTTGAAATGATTGCAACGAACCAATTGGCACTCGCGTCTTATATCTTAGACAAATTAGCGTAGTATACGTAGCAGTGGATACATTGGCGTCGACAATTTGGAGCATATACGACAGCAAAGCTTGCTCGCGAGTAGAAAGTACGTAATAAAATATGGCAGCTGGTATATGTACAGACATCATCTATCGGTACACAGGGGGCGCATTTAAGAAGCATAATAAAATATGTATCAAGCAAATGTTGTTTACCTACCAGTGGGGCATTAACCATTCTTTCCTGTATCTTTATTCGTTACGAAGATAGGAACATAAGACCTCTTTTTAAACAGAACTCAATGTTTTTTATTTGGTTATAAACTTCTTCTTCTCAAGACCATTTAAACACAAGTCCGTTTAATAAGAAACGTAAAGTGGGTCTTTAATACCGTTTCTAATACTGCAATCCTCTGTAATCACAAAAAGGGACAGGACATTCAACGGAGCTGAAAGAGGGGACCATTGACAGTGTTACATTGATTACATGTTGATTAAAGGAATTCATTGCTGCTTCCAATAAATTATAAGCAAGCACGATACGTCCCCGCATGTTCTCTGGAGTTGATGGAATATCGCGACAGACAACGTCTTTTATGCATCCTCAAAGAAAAAAAAGTCCATAGAAGTTAAGTCAGGAAACAGAGCAGGCCAATACACTGTTCCTCCACGATAAGCGCATCTGGCAGAGCACGATGTGCTCGAAGGGCAAATCACGGAAAACCTAAATCAGGATAGTCGGACGCGGTTAAGAACTGACATCCTCTCGAATGCGCGTCCGATGTGCTAACCACTGCGCTACACCGCTCGGTCGAGACATTGACGCTGATGCTTCGTCTCTCTAAGCCACCGTCTATTTTCTCTGGGCCAATAATGCACGTTCTTCGTATTTACTTTGCCTTTACTTCAGAAGGAACATTCATCGGTACAAATAATATCGGAGAAAAAAAGTTCTGGTTGGGGTGAGGATTTGCTGATGTGTCCAATGACAGAGTTGTATACGAATCTGGAAATCATTCCTATGCATACCTTGGTGTAAGTGTATATAAGGATGGAACTGGTGACGTGTTAGGATGCGGTGTTCACTGGTTTTAGGACTACCAGTCTCCTGTTCTAGCTGTCGTGTGCGCACGTGTGGACTGTTTGGAACAAATGCGAGAAGAATGAGAAGAATAACTTCCGCGGCTTTTTCTGTGCAAGTTCTATGACGACTCTGTTGGCTTGGCTTGGCTTGAAACTTTTAGTTTCCTGAAGTCACAAGACAAGAAACCATCCGTCTGGAAGGTGGGTTCTTACAAGGATATCGCTGTGTGTAGTTCATGTGGTTGAGTAGTGTACTCTTCAACCACAAAAAAAGGTAATGACGACGCAGTTTTTAATCAAGAACTGACCTTTGCTTTACACAACACATTGTTTAAAAGTACTACAGCACGGTGTGCTAGTAAAGTTAGCTTTGTGTTACGTTTTTAATATAGTCATGTTTACGTGAATGGTACATGTGATAATTTTCGAACAGGTCTTGAGGAGAGGAGGTACATTATCCAATAAAAAAACGCAGGGTGCTATTTAAACAAGGTTTACTGCTGTCCATATCTCCGCAATGAACGATGTTACAAGAAAGGAAATCATGCTGGTTAATGTTACCTAGATTTTCTCGTCGTGATTGATCAGTGAGTATTCAGCCGAGTTGCTTTTTCCATTTCGTGGACAATATTTCGACGGCAGACCCAGTTGTCTCCGCCAGGAGCTGAGGGCTTTCCTGTTACGTGTCCTCACTATGAGTACTCCAGCCTGGTTGAAGTCCAGGCAACGAGTACACAGCAAAAGTCGCGGCACCTGTGGGGACAATAGGGTTGGTTATCGAAATATTGTGCACGAAATGGAAGAAGCAACTCGCTAATATCCATTAGTGCTGGCTAAGTCCCCTTGGTAGCTACAAAAAAATTAGCTTAAGTGGGATAACCTGTACACATGAAGAAAATGTATAGTATCATAATTAACGATGAAAACTTACAGGGATGAAAGTATACGATAGTAGAAGCAAAAGCTTTCCAACAGTTTGCGATGTAGTTGCGGATGTATGGTTACGAGTTGACACTGACTTCAATGTGAAATATTACCTTAGTCAGCACAAATCGAAGGTATCTGAGGTGTTAACTTTTCGCTTAACGCATTATCTAATTTGGATCAAATTTAACTCTTGGCCCGTTGATGGGGCATGTGTTTCATGAATCAAGGGGTTACGGTCGAAGTCGGGTAAGTCTAGTACGACCTATGCCTTGGGCTGCAAGAACATCTGATCTCAGTCCTCTGGATTCTTGTCATGTCAAAAGTGAATATAAGAAACTCCCGTTGATACTGTTGAAAAAACTGGAGCAGCGAATGTACAGTCTTTCCAAGATTTATGAAATGATCTGAGAGTGTTTAGGAATTCATAAATCGTTGCAGAGACGAGTACGGTATTGTCCCCAAATGTGAGGACGACACGTGGAACACCTCCTTTAACAGTTACTATTGCCGAACAAATTGTGACATGCAATGTGTTAAAGTAATATTGTATTTCTTGTTGAAGTAGGCCATGCGTGAAATTTTAATCCAGTTGGATGGGTGCTTAATCGAGAAGTTTACGTCTCAAATGCATTTGTATTGAACAGGAAAATATTTCATATTGATGGCAGTGGCGGCTTATAACCACAGGTCTATGCTTAGAAGAACATTTCTGTCTTTTCTATTGTATACTTCATCCATTTCAGTTTGTTCTGTTTACTATGATACACATTGAATAATTACATACTTTCATAATGCTCCATATTTTCTGACTGCTAGATGTTTACAAGTGTATTTCAGACCATTTTTAATTTAGTGAGAGGGAAAACATCACTGTGTCGTTCGCGAATCGTATAACATTATTACATTTCTTTGACGATTTGCATGTACACCTACACTATGGAAACCGCTGTAAAGCGTATGCTAAAAAGCACTTTCGGATTTCTTCCCGTTACATTGGCGTAAGGTGCGCTAGGAAACTGATTGCTTGAATATCTCTTGTCTTCGTGGTACCTACAAGAGTGATATTCCTCACTTATTACTGGTTCTGCACACTGTATTAAGATAGCGTATCGCGGGTTAGTTGGCGTCTGTCTTCAAGAGTCTGCCAGTTGTGATTCTTCAACACTTCCGAAACTGTTTGCCGTGTGTCAAATAAACCAGTGATTACTCGTACTACCTTTCTTTGTATATTTTCAATATCCCTATGAGTCCTACTTGATACACACCACTGAATGTTCTAGAACAGGACGCAGGAGCGTCGGGATCTGGTTTACGGACTGACGGCAGTTTCCACGCATTCACCAATGAACCGAAAATTACCAACTGCTTCACCTATGTAACCATTTCATAACCCCACAAATTGTTAAGCTCATGTGATTGTGTGAGCTGACACTCCAATTTTGAGTCACTGTTAATGTTATAATAGGATAATTAATTTTTCCGTTTTGTGAAATGTACCATTGGCAACATTTATACTACGTTGCCAATCTTTGGAATATGAAATCTTATCAAGATTCGACAACATTAGCGCAGATGTTTTCCGACGTTATTTCATTACATATAACAGCAGCACCTATAAAAAGTGAGAGTTACTATCAGTATTGACTGGCATGTCATTAATATACAGCTGGACAGGATCACTCTGAGTACTGAACCAAATGACAGTTAAGGGGTTTGCGGCAAGTACTGTTTTCGTACAGCCAAGTAATAACTCTTATCTTTCGAAGTTCAACTGACTTTATTCCAGTCACAATATAGAGGCCAAAGTGGAAAAGAAGATAAAACTATTATTATTTGTGTTGATTATGTCTATGAAATATTGAATCATGTTAAAATCAAACTAAGACTTATACATGTTCATGGTGGATGAAGGCCATGCGGACATTCTTCAATGCACACGAAGTCCACACGGAGATGTCATGTCTCTCCTACCTAACGGTAAAATTTCAAGAATCTACTCGTATAGTATGGTTGACTCTGACGAATGCCTGCCAGCGTAACTTCATTGTGTTGTTATGGATAAATATGTAATGTAAGGGAGTGTGAAAGCCAATGGTTTACACACTGCCTACCCCTCCAGTGGAGTCAAGGGTGCAGGTGGACTCAGCATCTCTGTTCGACGATTGGATCACCATCAAAACTGTAACGGGCGCTCACTCAAAACATTGCGGATATCTGTCAACAATATTGTTCAAACTAACACTCTGACACACAGCCTAGTAATCAGAGGCTGGAAGATACTATTTCAGTTTCCTTGCAAAGCAAATTATGGGTATAGAAACTTCTTCTTCCATCGGAATTTGTACAGTTCATCTCTTTGTGTAGCGTTACCTTATTATCGCGAGTTAGCGAGTTCGGCCACAGAGGCAGGTAAAACTATATTTTATTAAAAGGAACACTATTTTGTGCGCCAGAGACATAAATAATATTCTATAAAAAATGTAGTACGAACTTGCAAACTCATAGCGTAAAACGAGATGGCGGACAAATACAGGGAGCATTCCAGGTGTTTTTCTGTGAACCAAAATTACCACAGTGTCACTTGTTAATGAGCCTCTGAAAGGATGACGTCCAGATATAGGAGAATACGAACAAAATTAGTGAGACTTGTGAATGTGTGGGCATATCTATACAGCTACTAAAATGAAGTCTTTCGTCACTAAGCATGTTTAGTTTTATTCAGTTAAAGGTGTCAGTTGTCTGAAAATTAAACATACGAGTACTTTACAACATGGTTTCGTTGGAGTTAAACAGTACGTTAGTGAAACACGTCAGATTCACTTACTTACGGTAGCACAAGTTTGTAACTCACATAAGAATGTGTTGTCTGCATGCACAACTCACAGCTGTTTCCATCCTTTGCCGTGTTTCCCTGCCAGTTTTTTTATTTGCTACAAATGACAGGAAAAGCAATATCAAGCTCCTGTGCATGCTGATAATCACCAAACAAATAATTCAAATGTTCGAAATTGCTACAAGATAGAAACGTGGCGCGATCAAGAGCCCCAAAAGCGTTACCATCGATCTGTGCGGTAAGCACATAGACAACATTAAGTGCTTCTCCAGTGACAAATAGATCTACCTTGAACTAGTTTTTTAGTGTATGGATCTCTTCCGGAAGTACTTGTTCTAGATGCCTCCCACACGTATCAAGCAACAAAGATGGCAACAAGGACAGATATTAAGTTTGGATGCAGCAAACAATCGCACATCACTTTTTCAATCAGCAACTGAGAACTTCCCTGCTTCAAAACACTGTAGCAACTTTCTTGGTGTTGCTTAACTCAGTTTTTTTTTTTAAAGAGAAAAGTTGTCGTCTCTTTCATTCAAACAGCACCATGCGATGACGTACACTAATTAGAACATTACGAGCATCCACAGAACATTGACTGCATCCACTAACCTCCAGCAAAACAGCTAATTTCCTCACGACGTGGACGTTAGTATGTAGTACGTGATTGGAGGTAGGTGTATCCAGACGACCAAACAAGTTATAACGATCTTTCCTCCTCTCTCGTTAAGTCTTAAGGATAATGGTGGCCATCTTACGAGATGTGTGTGTAATATCAAGCGTGTTACCATACATGTGGACCCTATTCAGGTCACTAGCCTGCCTTTGCCATAGGAGACAGGATCCACAGACCACAAATTCTACCTCGCTGATCTGAGTCCTATAGCTATTTGCCTGAAGTCAGGGAAACAACCCCGTCTGACCAGTGGGCCGGATGTTATATATTGATATCACTCCATTTATCCACTTAACTGGTCGTTTCCAATATTCTCTGGTCCCAGAAACGTCTCGAAATTTCAGTTAAAAAAATGAAAATCGGACAGCCACAAAGAAACTCTTCAGTTTCCACAGAAAAAATACGTTTTGTCTACGTTTTAACGTACTTTCCAGCTTTCTATTAGCCATGAAGCATAGCACAGGGCTTCTTTAAGAAAACCTTCATAAGTTTAGCCACAAAAAGAGAGAGAGAGAAAACAATCACCTTTATCCCTCATAATGCCTGCTACTTCTCTAGATCAGAGCAGCCTTGTAGTTCCAGACCGATTGACTTCTGTACGGCATTAGTAACGAACAGGAACAAACTTACAAGATTGCAGACAGTTATGCCAGTCGTTACTTGCACGATATACACTCCTGGAAATGGAAAAAAGAACACATTGACACCGGTGTGTCAGACCCACCATACTTGCTCCGGACACTGCGAGAGGGCTGTATAAGCAATGATCACACGCACGGCACAGCGGACACACCAGGAACCGCGGTGTTGGCCGTCGAATGGCGCTAGCTGCGCAGCATTTGTGCACCGCCGCCGTCAGTGTCAGCCAGTTTGCCGTGGCATACGGAGCTCCATCGCAGTCTTTAACACTGGTAGCATGCCGCGACAGCGTGGACGTGAACCGTATGTGCAGTTGACGGACTTTGAGCGAGGGCGTATAGTGGGCATGCGGGAGGCCGGGTGGACGTACTGCCGAATTGCTCAACACGTGGGGCGTGAGGTCTCCACAGTACATCGATGTTGTCGCCAGTGGTCGGCGGAAGGTGCACGTGCCCGTCGACCTGGGACCGGACCGCAGCGACGCACGGATGCACGCCAAGACCGTAGGATCCTACGCAGTGCCGTAGGGGACCGCACCGCCACTTCCCAGCAAATTAGGGACACTGTTGCTCCTGGGGTATCGGCGAGGACCATTCGCAACCGTCTCCATGAAGCTGGGCTACGGTCCCGTACACCGTTAGGCCGTCTTCCGCTCACGCCCCAATATCGTGCAGCCCGCCTCCAGTGGTGTCGCGACAGGCGTGAATGGAGGGACGAATGGAGACGTGTCATCTTCAGCGATGAGAGTCGCTTCTGCCTTGGTGCCAATGATGGTCGTATGCGTGTTTGGCGCCGTGCAGGTGAGCGCCACAATCAGGACTGCATACGACCGAGGCACACAGGGCCAACTCCCGTCATCATGGTGTGGGGAGCGATCTCCTACACTGGCCGTACACCACTGGTGATCGTCGAGGGGACACTGAATAGTGCACGGTACATCCAAACCGTCATCGAACCCATCGTTCCACCATTCCTAGACCGGCAAGGGAACTTGCTGTTCCAACAGGACAATGCACGTCCGCATGTATCCCGTGCCACCCAACGTGCTCTAGAAAGTGTAAGTCAACTACCCTGGCCAGCAAGATCTCCGGATCTGTCCCCCATTGAGCATGTTTGGGACTGGATGAAGCGTCGTCTCACGCGGTCTGCACGTCCAGCACGAACGCTGGTCCAACTGAGGCGCCAGGTGGAAATGGCATGGCAAGCCGTTCCACAGGACTACATCCAGCATCTCTACGATCGTCTCCATGGGAGAATAGCAGCCTGCATTGCTGCGAAAGGTGGATATACACTGTACTAGTGCCGACATTGTGCATGCTCTGTTGCCTGTGTCTATGTGCCTGTGGTTCTGTCAGTGTGATCATGTGATGTATCTGACCCCAGGAATGTGTCAATAAAGTTTCCCCTTCCTGGGACAATGAATTCACGGTGTTCTTATTTCAATTTCCAGGAGTGTAGTCAGTGCAAGGCTGTTTATCGTGTTAGAGGTGTTAGACATTTTCTACGTTCTACATTATGCCCCATTTCAACGACTTATCAAAGATGGTAAATAATGGTATGTACTTACTAAGTAGTGAGCAGAATAAGTAAGTTTCTCAGAGATGATTCGAGGTAGCTGTGTAGATCAGGCTATATGCACGGAAAGGCGCATGAAGTTCAATATGAAGCACACATTCTATCTCAGGATGTATATTTTTTCTACGTTCATATAATAAATTATCGCCCTTGCTGCCGTTGAGAAATGGTAGTTTCAACATGAAGTATACAACTGACTCGTTGACATTTAACGTACCACCGTAACCACTGCATTCAGTGTAGAAACGAACAATTTTGTACTACTCCCAAGTAACTTATAGTTAAAAAACAAAGATGAAAGTTTAACGTGCAGTGCACGACAAGATCATTAGAGACGGAGCACAAACTCCGACTGGCGAAGGCAGTCAACCACCTCCTATTCACAGGAAGAATCCCATCATTTGCTTAAACCAGTTTAGGGAAATCACGAAAACCTAACAACTAAACTCTTCAGGCGTGATTCATGATGCACCTTCTCAGCTACAATTGACCAAGTACCTCTCTAGTACTTCGCAAACTTCACAAAAGCTCCTCTTCACACCACATATGGATTGCGACAGTGGCGATAATAGTGGATGGGGACAATTGCGGATAACAGTGGATCGAAACCATCGTGGGTAATAGTGGATTTCAACCATCAAGGACACCAGTGGAAGGTACAATCGATGGTAATCGTGGGTGGCACAGCTGAGGATAATAGTAGACAACGACAGTTGTGGATACTAGTGGACAATAACAATCTTGGACTATAGTGGATGCAAACAGTCATGAGTAATGGTGGATGATGACAATCATGGAAACTAGTGGATGGCAACAGTCAAGGATAATAAGGTAGTGGATGGCGGCAATTGCGGATAATACTGTAGTGGATGGTGACAGTCACCGATAATAGTGGATGGCACAATCGCGGGTAATAGTAGATGGTGACAGTTGTGGATGACATTGGATGGTGACAGTCGTGGATAATAATGGGTGGTGACAATAGTGGAATATAGTGGGTGGCAATAATGGTGATAATATTGTAGTGGATGACGACAATCGTGGAATACAGGGAATGGCACAATCGAGGTTAATAGTGGTTGCCACAACCGATGGTAACAGTGAATGGTGACAGTTGTGGATAATATCGGATGGTGACAATCATGGATAATAGTGCATCATTACAGTCATGGAGCATAGTGAATGGCAACAACTGTGGATAATACTATAGTGGATACAGGCAATCGTTGACAATAATGGATAGCAACAGCTGGGGATGATAAGGATGGCATATACGAAAGTAATAGCGGATGGCATAAACGAAAATAATAGTGGACACTGACGGTTGTGGATAACAGTGGATGGCGACAGATGTGGATAATACGGGATAGTGACATACATTGATAATAGTGGATGGTAACAATCGTGAATAATATTATTGTGGATGGTGTCGATCATGGAATATAGTGGGTGACAACAATTGCAGATAACATTGTAAAGGATGGCGACAGTCAGGGATAATAGTGGATCACAAAATCGAGAGTGATAGTGGATGGCGATAGTTGCAGATAATAGTGGATGTGACAATCATGGAATTCCTCAACATGATTCTGATATTTAACGATTATGTTATACAATGATGATTAAGTTAAGTGAAATTGATAAAGCTAGATGACGATAAACGTTGATGACGATGATGATAATAATGAACGGTTATGATATAGATTTACGATAGTGCCTTTGGCTCAGGAGACTTTGGGAATGTTAAGTGACTAGGGGGTGTGAGAAAGTGAATATTTATGAACTTCTGTATTACTTATTTATAATACAACGCAGCTAATCAGAGTGCGTCAGTTTAAATAACAAAATAAGGAAATGTTAGTGATTAAAATTTTTCAGGGTATTATGCCGCGTCATTGCAAAAAACTAACAATAATGAACTAAAACCGACGTTTCAGCCGAATTGCAACAGTCTTCCTCAGGGCACGACTGGTTTTGCATGGGGATAGGTGCTTCTATTTATTACAGACTATCGATGCTTGACGTCACTGTTGTAAAACTTTTAATTGGCCCTCTAATATGATTGGCTAGTCATGACGTAAGGGAAGATGGAAGGAAAGAGGGTATTCGTGGATGTCCATGTCGTCAACGATTGGTAGCTGTCCGCCAATCAGCGTTCGGCTTCTGGTCGGCAAGTTTTCCTCCTGGTGTGCGCGGAAGCGGACTGACAGTTGCTCTACAGCTGTCTGTGCAGATACGTCCGTGTCCCGTGTAGCTTCTGCCCCGCGACCGCTCGCGGCCCGTTGGACTGGGATGGCCGGCAGCCAGGACGCCGGGAGTTTGTAGCCATCTTCTCTGTTGATTTTGTCAGGCTGCTTAATAATTTCGATCGCCTCCCGTATTTTGCGTTCTCGCATCCACAATTCTTTCGCCAGTACTCGGGCTTCCTGGAACCTCATAGGTTGTCCACAGTCACGGTGGTGTTCCGCTATCGCCGATTTATTATGTTGTTGTAATCCTACATAGCGTTCGTGTTCTTCTACTCCTAAGCTGACAGGTCTCCCTGTTTCTCCTATGTAGGCAGCTCCGCACTCACACTGTAGTTCGTAAACACCTGCAGTGTTAAGATCGTTGACTACATCCTTGGTGGAACCTAGCAGTCACAGAATCCACGAAATGATAGCATTATGACACCGGCCGCGGAAGCCTACGTTCTTATAAGGAAATATTACTTGCACTCAACTCGAACGAACAAAACATGAACAGTACATCTTCCATTAAACGTCAGCACTACAAACATGCTGATTTCTTAAATAAATATAGCTTTTGTAGTAAAATGAGAGCACAATGTAAATCAAGAAACCTACAACTAATTAACTATACAATCACAGAAGGAGTAAAACAAGGTCGGTGGGCACAAGCCCCGGATTCTCTTTGCTAAATGTGGAAGAGAGATGACAGAAGACATACAGAAGCTAAGGCTAATTTAGCAAATCAGAACCAAAGGGTGCAAGAAACAGGCAGTTTAAGCATCGCAGAGAAAGGCCTACACGATACTGCAATATGGTGGAAACCATATTTTTTTTGCCAAATGCGAAAACACTATGCTCCCAGTTTACCTATAAGAAAAATTGACCACTAAAATGTAACTTAACAATAATATAAGAATACGTCACTGGCGTCTAATTTAACACAGAATCTTCCACTACTGCAACATAATTCAGGCAAGCACAACTTGATACCTAGCGAGGTGGCGCAGTTGTTAGTACACTAACTTGCATTCTGGAGGAAGACTGTTCAGACTCGCGTCTGGTCATCCAGATGTAGGTTTCCCGTGATTTCTCTGAATCACCCCAGGCAAATTCCGGAATGGTTCCTTTGAAAGGGCACGGCCGATCACCTTCCCCATCCTTGACACCAGCTGAGCTTGGGCTCCTTTTCTAATGACCTCGATGTCGACGGGACGCTAAACCTTCTTCCTCCTTACGCGACTTGACATTGCAGTGATACCGCCATTAAGACCATAGTATCGTGCGGTAGCGTTCTCGTTTCCCGCGCCCGGGTTCCCGGGTTCGATTCCCGGCGGGGTCAGGTATTTTCTCTGCCTCGTGATGACTGGGTGTTGTGTGATGTCCTTAGGTTAGTTAGGTTTAAGTAGTTCTAAGTTCTAGGGGACTGATGACCATAGATGTTAAGCCCCATAGTGCTCAGAGCCATTTGAACCATTTTCTTGAACCATAGTAAACAGGAAAACAATGAACCCTGCGACTGTTAGTGCCGCTAATAGGTGACTCGCAGCCAGAGCACAGTCGACTGCACAACTGATGGTTTGTGCCGAGCACCCTTCTGTGGCGTGTGCAGAGCGCAGGCGCCGCCACCACGTGACGCGGAGGCAGGGCGTCATAATCCCCCGCCGCCTTTCAGAGAGCGGCCCGTTGTCACGCAGAGGCGCGGCTGGTGCGGTATCTGATGGTATCTGGCGCAGTACGGCCCTCCCTAACGACGGCCATTTCCGCCGATTACTGGCCGACAGCTCGCCCCTTGCCGCCACTCCCCCCACCCACGCACCTGTATCAACCGGCCAGGCAGTCCTGTGCAGTCGGTCGAGTTGAAGCCTAATGACAGCCTGCGTGACGCGGGCGTAAGCAACCTGTAGCATCTCTGAGAGCGTTTTGGTCGAGAACGGCAAGAAGACAGAAAATATCACAATACAAAATTTGTAGTTCGTAGTTTCGTATCAGGTAGGCATTACACCTCTGTACCAAAATGCCGAAAAAGGTTTACCGTATTATAACAGCGTTGTGTTAACAGTAGCTTTGAATACATTATTAAGCATGGATGCCGATAAGATAGCGGTTTACTCGCCGAATCTGGCAAATGTTTTGCCATCGTTAACTCCTCTGCGTTCAGAATTTCGACAAACGCTATCTAGTCAACACTGAGAAAAGCTTTCTCTAAACCTACAAAAGTCTCTTTAATATGTCTTCTAAGATAAGTCGTAGTATTACCTTACGTGGTCCCATATTTGTCAGGAAACCAAATTAATTTTCTCCAAGGTTGGTTCCTAACAGTCTTCTATTCCTGATTTTATCGTGCAACCGCCACTTATTAAACTTTTGTCTCGGCAACAATCTCATCTTTCAGCACCTGCCTTCTTTCGAGTTTGATTATTACATTCTTCTTATGATATGTGAGTTTAGCGATTAACTACATATATATGTTGCAATATTTTAACTGCCAAAGGCAAAATTCAGTCCCGTATTCAGGAAATGAGCATTGCCGTCCTGGGCAATATCCTAGTTTCCGTTGCCTTCCTTCGACCTGTTATGATGTGTTGAGTGTGTTTCTGTGTCGCTTGGAAGAAATAAAGGGGAGGGTGAAAGACTCGTATATAACTAACAGAACGCCAAGCTTAGCGCCTCCATCCCAGGGACGGCTCACCGTTGGCAGTGTCAACATGTTCAGTAATGAAGAAATTTGCCACAGGATAGACCGGAGATCGACATCGGACCAGTCTTCGGACTGAAGACAACGAGCTCATTAAACAGATTTCCTTGCTGTTTGTTGACAAATGTGTCAATTACTTTTGAGTAACGAAAAATGTGAAAATAAGTTGTCTGAAAATGTGGCGCAAAAAGTGGCGTATCTGTCAACTTTCTCTGATCTGCTGTACAGCAGCGAGCTCAATAATATGGAAGGGAGAATGACTCGCCAACGAAAGATACCAGGCCCTAACTAATCGGCTGTCTGGTGTTACCCTTTCCCGCTGCGGTCTACCAGAGAAGGTTAGGTGTTCTTTTCGTCATAAATTATTTCTGTGAACTAAACTCGTCTTTTCTGACGGGACATTCTCCCCTTCTGTTTCCTACAGAATCCCGACGTAAGGTGTACACTATTTTCATGATTTAGCAAATACATTTTTTTTCTGACTTCGGGCCCGGATGCCCATTGTTTGGGAACTGCATAACTTGTATGTGTCATCGTATTTTAATTGTTAGTGTTGTTGTTGTGGTCTTCAGTCCTGAGACTGGTTTGATGCAGCTCTCCATGCTACTCTATCCTGTGCAAGCTTCTTCATCTCCCAGTACTTACAGCAATCTACATAATTATGAATCTGTTTATTCATCTCTTGGTCTCCCTCTACGATTTTTACCCTCCACGCTACCCTCCAATACTAAATTGGTGAACCCTTGATGCCTCAGAACATGCCCTACCAACCGATCCTTTCTTCTAGTCAAGTTGTGCCACAAATTTCTCTTCTCCACAACTCTATTCAATACCTCCTCATTAGTTATGTGATGGTTCAAATGGTTCTGAGCACTATGGGACTTAACATCTGTGGTCAGCAGTCCCCTAGAACTTAGAACTACTTAAACCTAACTAACCTAAGGACATCACACACATCCATGCCCGAGGCAGGATTCGATCCTGCGACCGTAGCAGTCGCGCGGTTCCGGACCGCGCGCCTAGAACCGCTAGACCACCGCGGCCGGCGCATTAGTTATGTGATCTATCCATCTAATCTTCAGCATTCTTCTGTAGCACCACATTTCGAAAGCTTCTATTCTCTTCTTGTCTAAACTATTTATTGTCTACGTTTCACTTCCATACATGGCTACACTCCATACAAATACTTTCAGAAATGACTTCCTGACACTTAAATCTATACACGATGTTAACAAATTTCTCTTCTTCAGAAACGCTTTCCTTGCCATTGCCAGTCTACATTTTATATACTATCTACTTCGACAATCATCAGTTATTTTGCTCCCCAAATAGCAATAATCCTTTACTACTTTAAGTGTCTCATTTCCTAATCTAATCCCCTCAGCATCGCCCGACTTAATTCGACTACATTCCATTATCCTCGTTTTGCTTTTGTTGATGTTCATCTTATATCCTCCTTTCAAGACACTGTCCATTCCGTTTAACTGCTCTTCCAAGTCCTTTGCTATCTCTGACAGAATTACAATGTCATCGGCGAAACCCAAAGTTTTTATTTCTTCTTCACGGATTTTAATACCTACTCCGAATTTTTCTTTTGTTTCCTTTATTGCTTGGTCAATATACAGATTGAATAACATCTGGGATAGGCTACAACCCTGTCTCACTCCCTTCCCAACCACTGCTCCCTTTTCATGCCCCTCGAATCTTATAACTGCCTTCTGGTTTCTGTACAAATTGAAAATAGCCTTTCGCTCCCTTTTTTTACCCCTGCCACCTTTAGAATTTGAAAGAGGGTATTCCAGTCAACATTGTCAAAAGCTTTCTCTAAGTCTACAAATGCTAGAAACGTAGGTTAGCCTTTCCTTAATCTATCTTCTTAAGGTAAGTCTGCTTTCTTTGGAATTGGAATTATTATATTCTTCTTGAAGTCTGAGGATATTTCTCCTGTCTCGTACATCTTGTTCACCAGCTGGTAGAGTTTTGTCAGGACTGGCTCTCCAAAGGCTGTCAGTAGTTCTAACGGAATGTTGTCTACTCCCGGGGCGTTGTTTCGACTCAGGTCTTTCAGTGCTCTGTCAAACTCTTCATGCAGTATCATGTCTCCCATTTGATCTTCATCTACATCCTCTTCAATTTCCATAATAGTGTCCTCAAGAACATCGCCCTTGTATAGACCCTCTATATACTCTTTCCACCTTTCTGCTTTCCCCTTTTTACTTATAACTGGGTCTCCATCTGAGCTCTTGATATTCATACAAGTGGTTCTCTTTTCTCCAAAGGTCTCTTTAATTTTCCTGTAGGCAGTATCTATCTTACCCCTAGTGACAGATGCCTCTACATCCTTACATTTGTCCTCTAGCCATCCTTGCTTAGCCAATTTGCACTCCCTGTCGATCTCATTTTTGAGAAGTTTGTATTCCTTTTTGCCTCCTTCATTTACTGCATTTTTATATTTTCTCCTTTCATCAATTAAATTCAATATTTCTTCTGTTAGCCAAAGATTTCTACTAGCCCTCGTTTTTTTGCCTACTTGATCCTCTGCTGCCTTCACTACTTCATCCCTCAAAGCTACGCATTCTTCATCTACTGTATTTCTTTCCCCCATTCCTGTCAATCATTCCCTTATGCTCTCCCTGAAACCGGAAATGTCTTACAATTTAAAACCTGGTTCCTAAATCACTGTCTTACCATTATTTAATCTATCTGAAACCTTCCAGTATCTTCAGGCTTCTTCCATGTATACAACCTTCTTTTATGATTCTTGAACCAAGTATTACCTACGATTAAGTTATGTTCTGTGTAAAATTCTACCAGGTGGCTTCCTCTTTCATTTCTTACCCCCAATCCATATTCACCCACTACGTTTCCTTATCTTCCTTTTCCTACTATCGATTTCCAGTTACCCATGACTATTAAATTTTCGTCTCCCTTCACTATCTGAATAATTTCTTTGATGTCATCATACATTTCATCGATCTCTTCGTCATCTGCAGAGCTAGTTGGCATATAAAGTTGTACTACTGTAGTAGACGTGGGCTTCGTGTCTATTTTGGCGACAATAATGCGTTCACTGTGCTGTTTGTAATAGCTTACCCGCACTCCTATTTTCTTATTCATTATTAAACCTAAATTTGGTATTTATAACCCCGTATTCACCTGCCGAGAAGTCTTGTTCCTCCTGCCACCGAACTTCACTAATTCCCACTATATCTAACTTTAACTTATCCATTTCCCTTTTTAAATTTTCAAACCTACCTGCCCGATTAAGGGATCTGACATTCCACGCTCCGATCCGTAGAACGCCGGTTTACTTTCTCCTGATAACGACGTAGTCCCCTCCCGGAGATCCGAATGGGGTACTATTTAATCTCCGGAATATTTTACCCACGAGGACGCCATCATCATTTAACCATACAGTAAAGCTGCATGCCCTCGGGAAAAGTTACGGCTGTAGTTTCCCTTTGCTTTCAGCTGTTCGCAGTGCCAGCACAGCAAGGCTGTTTTGGTTAATGTTACAAGGCCAGATCAGTCAATCATCCAGCCTGTTTCCCCTGCAATTACTGTAAAAGGCTGCTGCCCCTCTTCAGAAACCACACGTTTGTCTGTCCTTTCAACAGATACCCCTCTGTTGTGGTTGCACCTACGGTACGGCTATCTGTATCGCTGAAGCACGCAAGCCTCCCCACCAATGGCAAGGTCCATGGTTCATGGGGGGGGGGGGGGGGGGCGGCATATGTAAGTATGTTGCAGTATTTAAACTGTCAAAGGCAAAAGTAAATCCCGTATTCAGGAAATGAGCATTGCCGTTCTGGGCAATATCCTAGTTTCCGCTGTACAAGATCAACGATCGTTAATCCGCCACTCGGATTCGATCCAAATCTGATTCATCTCCCTGTCTCGCATGGTCTCTTGTTGCTCAGGGATATTCCGATACAACCGAGATATATTTTACTAGACTGATTATTTTATTTAATTCAATAACAACATTAAACTCTTTTATCTTTTTACTAATGATAATTGTTAAATGAAACATTCGTATTTTGGAACGTTTCCCAAAAAGAGCAATTGCTCTAAATATTCAGGAGACAACTTATTTCTATTCTGAGTCATAGCTGCACCAGCTTTTGAGGCCGGCCGCGGTGGTCTCGCGGTTCTAGGCGCGCAGTCCGGAACCGCGCGACTGCTACGGTCGCAGGTTCGAATCCTGCCTCGGGCATGGATGTGTGTGATGTCCTTAGGTTAGTTAGGTTTAAGTAGTTCTAAGTTCTAGGGGACTGATGACCTCAGAAGTTAAGTCCCATAGTGCTCAGCGCCATTTGAACCATTTGAACCAGCTTTTGAAAATACTGGATATAAATGTTACAATGAGAATATGAGCGTGTTTGTAGGAACACGGAAAAACGACCTTTTTGTCTTCCCATTCTTCAAATGGGTTACTTTTTAAAGACGTTTTAATGTTTGACAAACAAACAAATACTTTCCTTGTTTTTTGGGGCCGTGCGCTAGCTGTTCATGACGTTTCCAAGAGTCGTCTTCCTATATTACATCACACAAAGCAACATCTTCCACCGGCACTTGGGCCCCTTTATTGCTCACAAACCGGATGTTGACTCGCCTACATACTAATGACCTTGAAAATGGAGGTTTTTAAACCTTGTATCCAACGGAGTAGGAATGGGTGCAAGGTCATTTAATTCCATTCCTTACCTCTCTCAACAAAACGTCCTTGCATTCTTTGGTGTCTGGTGTAACTGGTTTGATACTATTAACTTCTACTGAAAGAAAATTAATTTTCTTCTTCCTTTCTAATTAGGCTAAAGCCTATTTCCTTCAGTATCCCTCAGCCTATCTTGAGGGTTTCGCTCCATTTTTTCCTTGAGCGGCCAATACTTCTTTTACCAGCTGGTAATTTATTTCTTGCGATTTTCACAATCATCCTCTCATCCATTCAATCTGAGTTCGTTCCATTCATGCTTTCTCCATTAATGAAGCCCACTTTATATCCTTTTCTAATTTTTCCACCTACACGATAAAAAGCAAAGCTCACTGCCACCGCATTTTGTGGATATGAAAATTAATGGAGGAATGTCGGAAATATACTCACAATGTTAATTATCATAGGCACACCAATTGCACCTATTCAAAATATTCAGAGAATATCGTCAATACTATGGCGAGCGAAAGATAAAGAAAACATACATCACACTTTAAAATTTGCCTCCGTCTAAAAGTAAAAAGAAGGAAAATATTTTATAATGAACGGACGCGAAAATTTTTCAAAAAAGAGACCGGACTGACAAAGAACTGTCACTGTTAACAGAAGTAGACGCGGAAAGTGCAAATTACTATGCGGAAAACATTATGTGGCAGTGTCTTACCAGTGTGAAGGACAGCCTCAGTGCAGTGCAAGGCAAAAGCCGTCCGCACGAACAAGAAAGAGACTAGCTGGCCGGCGGAACTATATACCCAGATATGGTATTCTACAAAAGAAATAGCGTTCCTGTGTCTGCTCGGCCTGTCTAGTCTTTATAAAACCTGCCTCTAATCCGCTATTGGAAGGAAGGGTTTCCTTTTTCAGTATACTTCTGTTAGTTGCGTCAACATATTTTAGATCGCAACCGTCTTAATACGCTATATACTGTATAACCTCATACTCAGCCACTAGAGCTTCTCTGGTAACGTGCACTTCATACACACGGTTTAACATGTCTCGAAATGCTGCAGATTTGTATTATATTGAGTGACGTAACTACCTGTATATAACAAGACCTGTCGTGGTTGGCTTTCATTAAATATTCGGGATCTAAATAGTTTGAACCAAAAGATGCAGTTCACTGGGTAGTGCGCTGAGGAGGACACTTTACCGTTATGGACCTCCAAGTGGCCGTAAAAACTGGAAATGTAGGGTTCGATATTTACTGAAAGCCAACCACGACAAATCTTGTTATACAAAGACATGCATGTCATCCAATGAAATATGAAAATGAAATGTCATGTGGCTAGTGCCTACCGTCGGGTGGACCGCTCGTCTGGTGCAAGTCTTTTGAGCTAACATAAATCCGCTGCATTCCGAGCCACGTTGAACCATATGTATGAATACCCTTACCAGAGGTAAGACCGCACTGCAGTTCCTTCTCTAAATCCTCGCACGAACGAAAAAATGGCTGACATCGAAATAAGTGTCCAAGGAATAGAAAAGCAACTGGAATCACTCAATAGAGGAAAGTCCACTGGACCTGACGGGATAGCAATTCGATTCTACACAGAGTACGCGAAAAAACTTGCCCCCCTTCTAACAGCCGTGTACCGCAAGTCTCTAGAGGAACGGAGGGTTCCAAATGATTGGAAAAGAGCACAGGTAGTCCCAGTCTTCAAGAAGGGTCGTCGAGCAGATGCGCAAAACTATAGACCTATATCTCTGACGTCGATCTGTTGTAGAATTTTAGAACATGTTTTTTGCTCGAGTATCATGTCGTTTTTGGAAACCCAGAATCTACTATGTAGGAATCAACATGGATTCCGGAAACAGCGATCGTGTGAGACCCAACTCGCTTTATTTGTTCATGAGACCCAGAAAATATTAGATACAGGCTCCCAGGTAGATGCTATTTTTCTTGACTTCCGGAAGGCGTTCGATGCAGTCCCGCACTGTCGCCTGATAAACAAAGCAAGAGCCAACGGAATATCAGACCAGCTGTGTGGCTGGATTGAAGAGTTTTTAGCAAACAGAACACAGCATGTTGTTATCAATGGAGAGACGTTTACAGACGTTAAAGTAACCTCTGGCGTGCCACAGGGGAGTGTTATGGCACCATTGCTTTTCACAATATATATAAATGACTTAGTAGATAGTGTCGGAAGTTCCATGCGGCTTTTCGCGGATGATGCTGTAGTATACAGAGAAGTTGCAGCATTAGAAAATTGTAGCGAAATGCAGGAAGATCTGCAGCGGATAGGCACTTGGTGCAGGGAGTGGCAACTGTCCCTTAACATAGACAAATGTAATGTATTGCGAATACATAGAAAGAAGGATCCTTTATTGTATGATTATATGATAGCGGAACAAACACTGGTAGCAGTTACTTCTGTAAAATATCTGGGAGTATGCGTGCGGAACGATTTGAAGTGGAATGATCATATAAAATTAATTGTTGGTAAGGCGGGTACCAAGTTGAGATTCATTGGGAGAGTGCTTAGAAAATGTAGTCCATCAACAAAGGAGGTGGCTTACAAAACACTCGTTCGATGAGTATTGCTCATCAGTGTGTGGCAGACTCTGCAAGAGAGGCGCTCTGCATCGCGGTGTAGCTTGCTCGCCAGGTTTCGAGAGGGTGCGCTTCTGGATGAGGTATCGAATATATTGCTTCCCCCTACTTATACCTCCCGAGGGGATCACGAATGTAAAATTAGAGAGATTAGAGCGCGCACGGAGGCTTTCAGACAGCCGTTCTTCCCGCGAACCATACGCGACTGGAACAGGAAAGGGAGGTAATGACAGTGGCACGTAAAGTGCCCTCCGCCACACACCGTTGGGTGGCTTGCGGAGTATAAATGTAGATGTAGATGTAGAGAAGTTCAAGTGCCTGAATGAGGTTATACAGTATATGGCGAATCAAATCAGTTAACATCCAGAATATGTTAACACAATTAATAGAAGTATGTTGAAAAAGGAAAATCTTCCTTCTCGTAGAGGAGTAGCGGCAGAGTTTATAACGCTTAGACCAGCTGAGCAGAGCTTCCCCTCGCCATAATACGGACGATATTCTGGGAATAGTAAATTTTGACTAGGAGCAATGGGTGTGCCTATGACCTTTTAACGTTGTCAGTATATATTAGACATTCCATTCCTAATTTTCATATCCACAATATGTGGTGACAGCTTACTTTGCTTTTTACCGTATAGGTTCACCTGATGCTGCGGCTTGAATTCGCGAAACCGGTCGTGTTTTAATAAACAACAATTTTACCAGATGTAAGGGCAGTTCTTCCTAACATCGTACCTTCTTTATCACCTCGTCCATGACTCTATTAAAAAATAGCGGACTCCAAGAGTCACCTTGCGTAATATCACTATTAACTGCTATCCGGCCAGTTAACCTGGAACCAACTTTTGCCTGGATGTAATTGTTGAAATAAATGTCTTCAGTTCTTTTTATTAGCTTGGAATGAATCCCTCCGTTTGTAGAGCAGATATACATCTGTGAACTGAAACCTACCGAAAGTCTTTTGTGAATCAATAAAATAAAGTGGTCTGCTGTATTCAATGGACTTCCCTACAACATGTCTAAGAATGAATACTGCATCTGAGCAAGACTTTCTGGGTATAAAATATAATGCTCCTCTGCAAGGGCTGTAATGCTTTTAATTCTATTTCCTATTATTCTTGTTATGAATTAAGAACTCAGCAAATTTAGCTCTCTGTAGCTGGAGAGAATTTGACATGAGAATTATAGTACTAGTTCTCCATTCGTTTGGAATTTTATTACCAGTTGTAACGTTGTTAATCAACTCGGTTATTTGTTCAATTAGTGGATATTCTCCATACTTCAGTAATTCATTGGAATCCTAGCTTTCCATGAAGACTTTCTATTTTTTAACGGACTTCCATCTTCTTCTGGGTTTGCGAGTGAAACGCTTACATCATTATTTACCTGTATACTGATCTCTAATCTCACTTGGATTTCTGGTGATTTTGGTACCTTCTTACAACTCTGTTAAATATTTAACCAATGATTCCATATTTACGTCGTTCAATTTCAAAATTTTCTTCAATTCTTTCCTCTGCTGTCGCATCATTCTCCAAATTTGTTTCTGGGGTCCACAAAAGTGAAGTTCTAAATTTTTAGAACAGGTTTCCCAGCGTACCCATTTAAAGCAATTCACTAGTGATTTTGTCTCCTTACGAGTTTTTTATGCCCTTGTGCCCTTGGTTGTGGCATCATACATAACCATTAACCGAGCTCAAGGGAGATAGGGACACTTCCCTATCAATCACTTGAGTAATTCTTGCGTGGCGCATCCACGTTGCGGGAGTGGACGTCTTCCACATCAGTAGGCCGGCGTGAAAGCGTGGCTAAGTTCATGCAGGGACCCAGCTTTACGGGGTATAACGTGGAACCGTTGCCCAAGGTTACAGGCGAAGACCTTAACGGCACCTTCGGCAGAGAAGATCTTCGGAATGGCGGTGGTGGCGGATGGGTCAACCCATCCTCCCTGTGGATAATTAGAAGAGGACATCACTGCCTTGTGGAGAAGAGGGAACTTCAAGGGCTAACGGAGTAAACCCTGAAAGAAAATCATCACCTATGTTAGGCCTAGCAAATCAGCAGCTGAACATGTATATATTGCTTTCAAACCTAAACCAAGCCTCGGATGGAAGAATGAATTAAACACAAGACATGACGTTTCTTCTATACCACTCGAAGCAATGACAGACAAATGCCTGATGTTTACCGAAAATACCAGAAGACACAAAACCCTCCCAAAAAGGAAAGCCAAAAATTGGTACATTCAGTATCCTCACTCTCACCAACAAATGTGAAGAACTAATAGATCTTGCGGACAGGCGTAAATTCAGGATATAGGGGTTGACTGAGGCAAAGTTGAAAAGCTGTGGGAAGAAATCACTGAGAAATGGATACGTACTACACTGGAGTGGTAACAACAGTGAATCCAAAAATGGAGTTGGCCTCGTCCTCCATAAAGATAAAGACATACAGACAGAGTCAAATACGTGAGTGACAGGATAATCCAGATGAGACTAAGGCTGGTAATACACAGCATACCGTTTTTCAAGTATATGCAACACAGACAGAATGCACCGTGCAGGAGAAAGAGCATTTTCTTAATGAACTTTAAGAACGAATGACAGAGGAAAACGCCATCGTTATGGGCGATCTGAATGCTCAAGTTGGTATAGAGAGTCTAGGATGTGAAAACATTATTGTTCCTCATGGTTATGGGAACAGAAACCCGGAAAGAGAGAACCTAATTGATTTATGTGCGAAAAACAACTTAGCCATACAGAGCACGTGGCATCAGAAGAGAGAAAGTCATAAAATAATGAGATACAGATGGGACATGACCATGATAGACTTCAATACCGATAGAAAAGCTGGTCAGTATGTTACAGATGTTAAAGCCATACCCAATGAGTGCCTAGATAGTGACCACCGGCTGTTAACTGCTGACTTAAAAGTTGTTCAAGTGCCAAAATTTAAAGAGAATGCCAAAGATTAAGTCTTGGTTGTTGAATGACATGGAAAAGAATAGGAAGCAGGAATAGCAGCCAAATTACCCAAAACTGAGAAAGGGGGAATAGGAGAAGAACGCTCCTTATTCTAAGAAACCCTTGTTAGAGAAGCCACGGACACCTGCGGAAAAACAACTGCCACAACAAACGAGGAGGAAATACCTTGGTGGAATGATCGGGTAAAGAAAGTAGTAAGAGATATGAACTAGTTGAAAAGAAAATTAGACCATGTGGAAAACAGAGGACAGATGATAGACGAAACGAATTAGGAATTGAACATCTAACTCAGGAATACCGGAGAAAGAAACTATATACAAGGTGCTGAAGAGTAAACGAAATAAATTTGTAAATATCCTTGCCCCGAAAACAGACGACGGTAAGTTAATACGAACAGAGGAAGGAATCAGGGATGAAATGAAAAAGTACTTCAATATGCTGCTAAATGGACATGGGGACAACACAACCACCAACGACTGTAGAGAAATTAATGAAGTCCAAACCGATGGAGACCCATTAACATGGCTTGAGGTAGAAGCAGCAATGAAGAGCATGCGCAAAGGAAAGTCTACAGGCTTTGATGATTTCAGCTCAGACATGATAACGAAGCTAGAATATTAGGCTTAAATTGGCTATATAGAGTGTTATCAGTGGTTTGGGAAGAAAACAAAATCCCAGATTGGAATAAAGGAGTCAAAAATGGCTCTGAGCACTATGGGACTCAACTGCTGAGGTCATTAGTCCCCTAGAACTTAGAACTAGTTAAACCTAACTAACCTAAGGACATCACAAACATCCATGCCCGAGGCAGGATTCGAACCTGCGACCGTAGCGGTCTTGCGGTTCCAGACTGCAGCGCCTTTAACCGCACGGTGGAATAAAGGAGTTATCATCCCTCTGACCGAAAAGGGCAATCGTCGAAAATGTGAAAATTAGAGAGGCATCACGCTGCTGTCATATTCCCTGAAGCTGTTAGAAAAGGTCACAGATATGAGATTTAGAAATACAGTAGAACCTTCGCTTTAGGAAGAATGGATTCAGGAAAGACCGAGGTACTAAGGATATTATTTTTGCAGTAAGAATGCTGACAGAAAAGTACTAGGAATATGGAAGAAATCTTATGATTGTATTTGTGAACACTGAAAAAGCATATGGCAGTGTTCCTCGAAATAAGATGCGGGAATGTTTGGAAGACCTAAAGGTGCCAAAGTACCTAACTGATAAAGTCAAGATGCTATACTTAAAATGTTACAGCTGTGTCCAGATAGGCAACGAACGATCAGAATGGTTTGAAACAAAGAGAGGTGTCCAACAAGGAAGTACACCACTCCTGTTTGTAATAGTAATGGACATGATCATAAAATCTATCAATAAAGTAGACAGCGAATCAAATTCCCTGGTTTTTGCTGATTTGCTAGTATGGGGAGAGACATAAGCTGAAGCACAGAAGAAACTTAATGACTGGAACAACACATTCAAAAATTTCGGACTAAAAACAAGTAAAACAAAGACAGTAGAAATTACCATCAACAGGCAAGGAACAACCTCAAGTATATTTCTAGAACGAGTCATAGTAGAAGTAGAATCTGTTTCACATTTACAAGTACCTAGAAAGCATGATTTCGAAGGACAACACCATTAAGCAGGAAGTACTCAGCATAGCACAGAAAATATCAATTTTAACAGTCAAATAAGAAATCTTCTCTGGGATAATAAAATGCTACGAAAAGCAAAAGCGACCATCTACCGTGTCTATTTCATATCAGTCCTAGCATATGATTTAGAAACATGTACCCTTCTAAACAAAGACCTCAGCAGAATTCAGACAATAGAAATGAGATTCATTAGAACTATGAACCAAACAACTAGAAAGGGCAAAATCAAGAATGAGGTTGAGGTGAATAGAAAATTAGCTGGTGTTGACATTCCTATTACCATTGTCACAAAGAAACGAAGGCTTCAGTGGTATGGGCACATAATGAGAATGAACAGCCAAAGACTGCCAAAAGGTATTTCAACCTGAACATCATAGGAAGAAGACCACGGGGAAGACCAAGAAAACGCTGGATAGAGACTGTAATATCAGATGTAGAGGAGAAAGGATACAAATAGGAAGCTATCCTGGAACAGAAGATGTATGAAGACAGAATTAGATGGCGAGCGCTTGTACACAACTCCTGGGAAACTGGAGTTACAAAACGATGATGATGATGATTTTTTTTGTAACCTTCATAATTAAGATGGTGCGCTGCTAGCGTCAGTCTCCATCGATTGTCATCCCGATCATTGTGAGTCGCAGGGGCCTCTTGTGTAAAAGGGGAGACAATAATGATGAATTTGAAGGTGTGTATTCTTCAAGAATTAGTTAGCATGATCCTCAGATATTTTCATGATTCGGCGGTCTGGGGACATTTAGGGTTCTACATGACCTTGAACCGAGTTCGTGAACACATGTTTTGGCCCAACTTCTATCGCGATGTTAGGCGATTTGTGGGTAGCTGTATCCAGTGTAAGCGCGCTAAGCTCGATGTGAGACCTCGCAAGGGCCTACTACAGTCGGTTAGGGAGCAGTATCCTCTTGACCACCTTTTTATCGACTATATCGGACCACTACCCCGTACCAAGAGGGGAAATAGGTACATACTTGTAGTTGTCGACGCCTTTTCCCACTTTACATGGCTCCTACCCACCCGAGGCATAACAGCCGAAATTACGGTACAGCAGCTGTCCCGGATCGTTTCCTGGTTTGGTCCTCCGAAGAATTTGGTGAGTGATAATGCTCCCGCATTCTTGTCTAACATCTTCAAGGGTTTCTGTTTTACTAACGGGATTAAGCATATAACTACCACTCCCTATTATCCCAAGGGTTCCTTCGCGGAGCGCGTCAACGGCAATCTTAAGGCCGCTCTCTGTGTTTACCATTCCCGCATACCTAATCGATGGGACAATACATTGCCTTGGCTCAATCAGGCGTTTAATTCTGCCAGACAGAAACAACTGACACTGTACCCAGTCGATTGATGTTTGCTTACATTCCCAACTCCCCTCTCTAATTTGTGGGAGATTAATGACCTTCTCCCGCTTCAGGTCACCCTTTCTAGCTTGCGCGAGAATTGGCAGCGGGCCAAGTGTAACATCGATCTTGCCCACCAACGTGAAGCAGCTCGGTACAATAAGGGTAGACGCCACTTTCATGGGAGGATTGGTGATGTGGTGTTTGCGAGGGATGACGTCAGTAAAACAGGGTTCGGTCTTAAGGGGAAACTTAGGCCACGATTCCGAGGTCCTTGCCGGATCGTGATGATTCTGAGTCCCGTAAATTCTGAGGTCAAGGACCTCGTATCTGGTCGTAAATCTCGGGTCCACCTGAGTCAGTTTAATCTCGGGGACCGGGGCACTTCCTAGTCTATTCCACCGCTTTCTTGGCTGCCCCCGTGTTCATCTTCGTGGGGTGTAGGTTCAGCTGGTGTGCTGCTGGCGCCAGTCTCCATCGATTGTCATCCTAATCGTTGTGAGTCTACTTTCGACAGCTACGTCTTCTTGGCTTCTTTGGCGGACGGCTATTTAACTGCGGCGCGCGCGCTCTGCTGGGGCTTGAGTTCGGGTTTCAGCTGTGTGAGCGACAGTGACGTGTGGCGCTGTGGATGTCTTTCCGAACGTGCAGAGCAATACCTGGTATGCCAGACATTCTGAGCGTGCATCTGAGCGTTGACCAATGAGATGTCACAACGCCACCTACGTCACACGCACGCCGTCTCCCTTCAGTATAGAGTTGTGAGGCGCATTCATTTGAAGCCTATATGTATATATACCGTTTCTGAGCATCAGCAAATTAAGAATCACTGGAAAACCCTTTGTTAACTGTGTGATTCGTTCCAATAAAATAATGAGAAACATCATATTCGTGGCAAAAGAATTGCTGTAACTTGCATATTATGAGAGTAGGCTATTTCAAGGCAGCGACACACTGAAGATCCACCCAAAACGCATTGTTCTTGGTACAGTACGTTATAATTAAATTTCAATTAGTAATATATCTACGATTAAGATTTTCAGCACGTGGTAACATATTGTGATTAGATACACTGCACGTGTTGTTGGTTTAGCGTAATGAATAGCGTCACTCTCCTGTAATGAGAAATTTATTGATGGCAGTGGTTCGCAAATTTTTTTCTTAATATTCGCGTTTTTATTAGGTTTTGACACTTTATTATTAGTATAATATAAGTATATACTATAATATTTGATGCTATGTAAATATAAGTTCCTTTTTTTTGAGGGGTGACTTCGTTCCATTGGCTTAATCTACAGGACAGCTTGCGCTACGTGTATAAAGATATTTTGCTCCTTTTTCTTTTACGCTTCGTAATTCACATGTTGCAAACATTCTGCTACTGGGTAGGAACAGTTATCAAGTAAGACTGACCTTGTGATTTTACTAAATTTTGGGAATGATGAAATAATGTTTATCTTATGCAGAGAAGCATTCCAAAATTTGTACCGCACTGTTTGTAATGGAACTTTTATAAGTCTGTGCCGTTACTGATTGGACATGGTAATTTCCTTTCCGTGAACGAAAGAGGAAATGTGCGTTTTAATAGACGTGGGAATTTTACGCTAGCCCGTTGAGTAAAGAATGTGATTTACGAACTAGAAACATCCCTCAACTGCCGCTGGAGTGCGTTGCGATCGCGCTTGCCACGTTGTGGCCCACGTACCGTATGCACAAGTCGCATCGTTCCTGAGCGTTCAGCAGCACATTGAACTTAGCACGCTCAACATTAACATTCGACAGCACGGCCCGTGTGCCGACGGCTTAACGTCGGCGAATAGTGTTGTACATTGAGCTTGATGAGTAGGTTGTTACTTTAAATTCATACTTCATCAAAAAGTGTCCCTTGCGAAGAGTACTGGCCTTCTGCAGTTGATCCGGCGACCGGAAGGTACGGCCCCTGCTGCCGTCCCCCGCCCCTAGCAACCCCACCGGCCGGCCTGCGGGGAGCCGGGGTCTGGCGCCTGCGGGCGCGGCGCGCAGCGGCCGTGAGCCCGGCTATTGGCTGCTGACTGGTGGCTGCCCTGATGGATGGCCGGTGACCCGTGCCGCGTCCATCTGGCGGCGCCTCCCTTTGTGCGCGCGGCGGCCACTCATGCGGGCAGACGCCCAGCGTCTCTCGCGGCTCCGTGTCCGCCGCCACGTCACTCCACACCACACCACACCATGCGGTGCCGTGCTGCCCGCATCCTGGACCGGTCTCCAGTTCGCTGCTCTCCGGTTACGTGTAAGCTGTCCGGCCCCGCGTCTGTTGCTGCGAATCAGTTCACAATAAAGTGCCTGGCAGACGGTTCAATTAACCACCTCCAAGCTGTCTCTCTACCGTTCCACTCTCGAACGGCACGCGGGAAAAACGAGCACTTAAATTTTTCTGTGCGAGCCTTGATTTCTCTTATTTTATCGAGATGATCATTTCCCCCTATGTAGGTGGGTGCCAACAGAATGTTTTCGCAATCGGAGGAGAAAACAGGTCATAGAAATTTCATGACAAGATCCCGTCGCCTCGAAAAACGCCTTTGTTTTAATGATTGCTACTCCAATTCACGTATCATGTCTGTGACATTTCTCGATAATACAAAACGAGCTGCCCTTCTTTGTACTTTTTCGATGTCATCCGTCAGTCCCACCTGATGCGGATCCCAAATGTTTCAAATGGCTCTGAGCACTATGGGACTTAACATCTGAGGTCATCAGTCCCCTAGAACTTAGAACTACTTGAACCTAACTAACCTAAGGAGATCACACACATCCATGCCCGAGGCAGGATTCGAACCTGCGACCGAAGCAGTCGCGCGGTTCCGGACTGAAGCGCCTAGAACCGCTCGGCCACCGCGGCCGGTATCGGATCCCACACCGCACAGCAATACTCCAGAACAGGGCGGACAAGCGTGATGTAACCAGTCTCTAAAAGTACACCTGTTACACCTTCTAAGTGTTCTGCCAATGAATAGCAGGCTACGGTCTCAGGTTCGAATCCTGCCTCGGGCATGGATGTGTGTGATGCCCTTAGGTTTATTAGGTTTAAGTAGTTCTAAGTTCTAGGGGCTGATGACCTCAGCAGTTAAGTTCCATAGTGCTCAGAGCCATTTTTTAATGAATCGCAGTCTTTGGTTTTCTCTACCCACAATATTATCTACGTGATCGTTCCAATTTAGGTTATATGTCATTGTAATCCCTAAGTATTTAGTTGATTTGTGTGACTTACCGCGTAATCGAAATTTAGCTGATTTCTTTTAGTACTTTTGTGAATAACTTCACACTTTTCCTTATTCAGAGTCCATGGCCACTTTTCGCACCATACAGATATCTTATCTAAATCATTTTGCAATTCGTTTTGATCATGTGATGACTTTACAAGACGGTAAATGGCAGCATCATCTGCAAACAATCTAAGACAGCTACTCAGATTGTCTCCTATGTCGTTAATATAGATCAGGAACAACAGAGGGCCTACAACACTTCCTTGGTGAACGCCCGATATTACTTTTGCTTTACTCGATGACTTTGCGTCTATTACTACGAACTCTAACCTTTCTGACAGGAAATCACGAATCCAGTCGCACAACTGAGGTGATACTCCGTAGGCACCCAGTTTGGTTAGAGGACGCTTTTGAGGAACGGTGTCGAAAGCCTTCTGGAAATCTAAAAATATGGAATCAATTTGACATTCCCTGTAGATAGCACTTATTACTTCATGGGTATAAAGAGCTAGTTGTGTTTCACAAGAACGATATTTTCTGAATCCGTGCTATGTGTCAATCTCTGGTTTATTAATGAAGGAATAGACTTCCTAAATGAGTGCGCGAACATTGTTGATATTTCTTGAGTAAAACCGTCTATTCGCTTAATGTATTTCTTTCTTTATAACACTGTTTCGGCTGGTGTCCTCATCAGGCCAAAACTTAGAACTTGTAAAATATCGTTCACTGTAAGTCAGTAAAACAAAGTGTGCATAAACGGGTCACCAACTGTTAATTTGGCTCAAAAATTTATCTTTGCAAAAATTTTTGAGCTAAGTTGACTGTTGGCGCCACGACTAGCCATAGGTCGTATCCATTGACAATTTACAGGTAAGTGAAACGACCCATCCAGATAAGCTCGTGCGTTACCATGTCACCTCCGGGATTCTGGGAGCTGCGTGGGCCCCAGATCGTCCGTCCTGCCGACTAACGTCGAGGGCCGATGTGCCGACCAACTTGGATGTGGTTTATAGGTGGTTTTCCGCATCCGACTAGGTAATCATGTCTCGCCTCAGGTACACGATTCTCAAGAATTTAGAGACCGTTCGCTCACTTTCGGATGGGTTAACACTAGACGCAGACAGTTATGGAATACAAATTCCGTCCCTGGGGAGGGAGTGGGGGATATAATCTCGTTCGCTGTTGTGGACACCGAGGACAATTTCTGGTACGATGGGGAGCGTTTTTGTACTCCAGCTTGGAGATAAGGGCTCCCCTTTCCACAATGATCATAAATGGTTTGTAGAGGCCTACGAAGCCTACTGAAGGCCGAGCGACTTTCTCAGGATGGCAGGGCAAGAATCTCTATTTTGGAATGGAGTCACTAGTGCGAGTTCGTAATGGCCAACGAAGTTCCCTGCAAACGGCTACTCCATCTGATTGCCCGAAAGGCCTGAGAGTTACTGAGAGGAAATTAGGTAGGAAATAGGGAGTTGAGGTAGTAGATGAATTTTGTTGTTCAGGCAGCAAAGTAACTGAAGTAGCGAGGATATAATACGCAAAGTGGCGATAGAAAAACAAGCGTTTATGAGAAGGAGCAATATTTAGACTTTAAAATAATTTTAAACGTCAGGATGCGGTACTGAATCGAACTGGGGAGAAAGGAAATTTATGGCACAACTTGACTAAAAGAAGGGATAAATAACAAATCTGGTATCACAAGACTAGATAACTACTGCACCCCCACATCCGCTTTATCCCGCTTAATGTAGTCAAGCCTCCCTCTCTTCACTGGAAATGGAAATGATCGTATGGCGTCAGTGACAGGGAGTTCCCAGGCGAGAAGTTCGGCCGAAAATGGGGATGAAATAATGATGGGGACAACGCAACACCCAGTCCCTGAGGGGACAAAATCTCCCACCCCAGCCGGGAATCGAACCCGAACCCCTGCGTGGCTTTCCATCGCGCTGACCGTTCAGCTATTGTGGGGGACCCTCTCTTAACTATCAAGCCGCGTTACTCGAGCTTTTGAAGATTTGCACTGCCTTCTTCATTCGGAAATGAGTACTGGGCTCGATGTTTTCCTCCTATACAGAGTGGCACACACTGTATGACGCATAACGTCCTTCAGTTGCTTGGCCAGAACTGTAAACCACAGTTTTGGAGATATATCAAACGAGTTGTCCCACTGTTTAAGACGCAGGATACGCATTCTAGAGGAACATGATTCAAATACTGATACGGATGCTCTTTCTAAATTATTTCAGGAGAAAATAAGAACTGCGGCGGATTCTCTGTGCTCACGGCTGGTGTCTGATCTCGACATCAATTAAACGTTTACTATAACCTTCCTTTCGTTCCCCAGAGGCAACAAACTGAGTACTAGCTTGTGAGGATTCCAGTTGTCAAACTAGACAGAACCACTCCTCTACCACATCATTACGATTACCGGACACATCGGCAGTTGATTACAGTTTGGGGGAGGGGGGGGGGGGATGTGAAATCCAACACTAATGGTTACACATTCTAATAGAGCGGTAAAACCGAACGTTTTCTTAAATAGCAATATTTTCCGGAGGTCATTGTAGCAGTACTTGCAGCCGGAAGCACCATAGAATTTTTAACCTGTAAGATACATTCGTACCATGCCTTGGAGCCCAGTGAGGCGTCTTCTCTTCCTGTGTGTATTAATTTCTACGACTCGGCTGCGACTCTACGGTTCCACGATCCACCGCGCGCGACCCGTGCCTGTCTGCCTGCCTCATAGCTGTACGCCCCCCACCTCCCACAAGTGGTAATGGAACACAGCACCCACCTCTGATTAAAGCCCAGGCAAGAAGCACTTTGTCACTTACATTAGGGCTATGACGTTGACAGCAAAGAAGCTTCAGTATTCTTATTGCTGGCTAAATTACTGATTCTGTACAGAGTGGGAAGAAACAACCGCATAATAGTTTCAGAGCACTATAGCATGTCGAATCGAGCATAATTTTCAAGGTAGCCACAGGTCGGAAAGGGGCCGTTGTGAAGCTGCAGCTATACAGCGACAGCCAATCATCGATGAGTCGTGGAAGTTTTTCGGGGAAGCGAAGCGAACGTGTTCCTTTGTTTCTAGCAGTGTCCGATCGGTAAAGTAACTGTGCACGTTAGACTAATAGTTTTCTCGTACTGCACATTGATAAAAATTGAAATATGGAACATTTACAGTTCATAATATCATTGCACTTTACAGTGTCCAAACTCAACTACCTTACGGCAGCGCTGATTCTGCAGTACAGTTTACACTGAGCTGACAGAAGACATGCGAGAAAATTATACACATATACAGGGTGAAAAGTATTTAAACCGACAAGCTCTGGGAGGTTGTAGGGGACATGAAAAAAAATATTTTCCCAAATGTCATTTTTTCCTATGAGGAGTATTTAAACCGGTAGACGAAGATTTCTCTGGCGGCAAATTAATTAAACCAACAAACACTTTTCAATCTTTTTATGACAAAGGGACAACAACTAGGTAGCAGATACGGTCCAATTAAACAGTCTCCAACAACACCGACCCACACATTAACTCACTTGATGAGCGTTAGTAACTGTGGCATGTGGGTTATCCTCACTCCAAACATGCGAATTGTGCATGTTGAAGACTCCATCACGCCCGAACGTTGCTTCATCGGTAAACAATACAGAAGATGGAAATTTAGGATGCATTTCACACTGTTCCAGGTACCACTGCGAAAACTGTACTCTGGGTGGATAATCAAATGGTTCCAGGTTGTGGACACGCTGTAAGTGAAATTGACGTAACAATTGCTCTCGAAGGACTGTTCTTACATTCTTCTGATTCGTCCCCATGTGACGTACCATTGCACGAGTGCTGACTGAAGGATCCCGCTCCACATGCTGCAAGACAGCTTCCCCTAATTGCAGCTTTGTTACCGTGCGACGGCATCCCTGTCCAGCTAATCTGCTAAATGACCTGGTCTCACGCAGACGTTGGTACACAGCATCAAAGGTCGTATGATGCGGGATGCGGCGATTAGGATATTGTTGTTGAGAAACCCGCTGTGCAGCTCGTCCGTTGTGGTGCGCTATGTAGTACGCACTAACCATATCAGTGTACCCACTCCTGGTGTATCGCTCCATTAATAAACAGAGACAATGCACTACTACATTGGTGGACAGCAGTTGCCTACAAATGAAGAGCGCAATACGCCCTCTAACTACTGAAGATCGTAATGCGGCCTCTATCAACGGACGAGCGCAATACGGCCTCCAACGGTTTAAATAATCCTCGTACGAAAAAATGACGTTAGGGAAAAATATTTATTTTGATGTCCCCTACAACCTCCCAGAGTTTGTCGGTTTAAATACTTTTCACCCTGTAGAATTCGTGGCAGTATCGTTTACACAAGGTATAAAAGGGCAGTACATTGGCGGAGTTTTCATTTATACTCACTTGATTCATGTGAAAAGGTTTCCGACGTGATTATGTGCGCACGACGGTAACTGACAGACTTTGGACGCGGAATGGTAGTTGGCGCTAGACGTATAGGCCACTTATAATTCGAAAATCGTTAGGGAATTCAATATTCCGCGATCGAAAACGTCAGGAGTGTGCCAAGAATACCACATTTCAGGCATTACCCCTCACCGCAGACAACGCAGTGGCCGGCGGCCTTCACTTAACGACCAAGAGCAGCCGCGTTTGCATGGAGTTGTCAGTGCTAACACGTAAACAATACTGCGTGAAGTAACAGCAGAAATCAATGTAGGACGTACACTGTTAGTATCCGCAATACCAATGTGTCGAAATCTGGCGTTAATGGGCTATGGCAGCAGACGATCGACTCGAGTGTCTTTGTAACCAGCAAGACATCGCCTGCAGAGCCTCTCCTGGGATCCTGACCATATCGGTTGGACACTAGACAACTCGAGAGCCGTGGGTCAGATGACTCCCGATTTCAGTTGCTAAGAGCTGATGCCCCCCATGAACAATGGACCTTGCCGTTAGGGGGGAGGCTTGCATGCCTCAGCGATACAGATAGCCGTACCATAGGTGCAACCACAATGGAGGGTTATCTGTTGAGAGGCCAGACAAACTTCTGGTTCCTGAAGAGGGGCAGCAGCCTTTCCAGTAGCTGCAGGGGCAACAGTCTGGTGATTGAATGACCAGGCCTTGTAACATTAAACAAAACGGCCTTGCTGTGCTGGTACTGCGAACAGTTGAAAGCAAGGGGAAAGTACAGCCGCGACCTTCCCTGAAGTCATGCAAAATTACTGTATTGTTAAACGATGATGGCTCCTTTTGGATAAAATATTCCAGAGGTAAAATAGTCCTCCATTCGCATTTCGGGGCGGTGACTACTCAGGAGGACGTTGTTATCAGGAGAAAGAAAACTGGCGTTCCACCGATCGGAGCGTGGAATGTCATATCCGTTAATTGGGCAGATAAGTTAGAAAATTTAAAAACGGAAATGGATAGTTTAAATTTAGATATTGTGGGAATTTGTGAAGTTCGTTGGCACGAAGAAAAGGTCTTCTGGTTGGGTGAATACAGGGTTATAAATACAAAATCAAATAGAGGTAATGCAGGAGTAGGTTTCATAATGAATAAAAAGATAGGAGCTCTGATAAGCCAGCACGAATAGTATAGTGAATGCATTATTGTAGCCAAGATAGACATGAAGCCCACGCCTAACACAGTAGTACAAGTTTATATGCCAACTAACTCCGCAGATGATGAGGAGATTGAAGAAATGTATGATACGATAAAAGACATTATTCAAATAGTTAAGAGAGACGAAAATTTAATTGTCATGTGAGACTGGAATACGATAGTGGGGAAAGGAAGAGAAGGAAGAGTAGTAGCTGAATATGGACTGGTGTAAGGAACGAAACAGGAAGCCACCTGGTAGAACATTGTGTAGAGCATAACTTAATCACAGCTAACACTTGGTTTAAGAATCATGAAAGAAGGTTGTATACATGGAAGGAGCATGGAGCCACTAGAATATTTCTGACAGATTATATAATGGGAAGACATAGATATAGGAACCAGGTTTTTAATTGTAAGACATTTCCATGGGCAGATGTAGACTCTGACCAGCCATGCGGAGTGGCCGCGCTGTTTGAGGCGACATGTCACGGGCTGGGTGGATCCTCCGGCCGGAGGTTCGAGTCTTCCCTCGGGCATGGGTGTGTGTGTGTTGTTCTTAGCATAAGTTAAAGTAGTGTGTAAGTCTAGGGACCGATGATCTCAGCAGTTTGGTCCCTTAGGAATGCACACACATTTGAACTTTTTTTTTGGACTCTGACTACAATTTATTGGTTATGAACTGTAGACTAATACTGAAGAGGCCGGCCGAAGTGGCCGTGCGGTTAAAGGCGCTGCAGTCTGGAACCGCAAGACCGCTACGGTCGCAGGTTCGAATCCTGCCTCGGACATGGATGTTTGTGATGTCCTTAGGTTAGTTAGGTTTAACTAGTTCTAAGTTCTAGGGGACTAATGACCTCAGCAGTTGAATCCCATAGTGCTCAGAGCCATTTGAATACTGAAGAAACTGCAGAAAGATAGGAATTTAAGGAGACGGGACGTGGATAAACTGAATGAACCGGAGATTGTAGAGAGCTTCAGAGAGAGCATTAGGGATCGATTGACAAATACAGGGGAAAGAAATACAGTAGAAGAAGAATGGGTAGCTTTTAGAGATGAAACAGTGAATGCAACAGCGGATCAAGTTGGTAAAAAGACGAGAGCTGGCAGAAATCCTTGGGTAACAGAAGAGATATTGAATTTAATTGATCAAAGGAGAAAATATAAAAAAAAGCAGTAAATAAGCAGGCGAAGAGGAATACTAAAAACTAAACTCCATCCGAACAGGTCATGTAGGCCCAAGGGTACTCACCGGCCACCGTGTCATCCTCAGCCTACAGGCGTCACTGGATGCGGATATGGAGGGGCATGTGGCCAACACACCGCTCTCCCGACCGTAAGTCAGTTTACGAGACCCAAGCCGCTACTTCTCAATCAAGTCCTTAGTTTGCCCCGCAAGGACTGAGTACATCCCGCTTGCCAACAGCGCTCGGCATACCGGATGGTCACCCATCCAAGTGCTAGCCCAGCCCGACAGCGCTTAGCTTCGGTGATCTGATGGGAATCGGTGTTACCACTGCGGAAAGACCGTTGGCGATCAAAAGAGAACACAAACGTCTCAAAAATGTGATCGACAGGAAGTGCAAAATGGCTAAGCAAGGATGGCTAGAGCACAAATGTAAGGCATGTATCACTAGGGTGTAAGATAGATGCTGCCTACAGGAAAATTAAAGAGACCTTTGAAGAAAAGAAAACCACCTGTATGACTATCAAGAGTGCAGATGGGAAACCAGTCCGAAACAAAGAAGGGAAAGCAGAAAGGTGGAAGGAGTATATAGAGAGTCTATACAAGGGCGACGTACTTGAGGACAATATTATGGAAATGGAAGAGGACATAGATGAAGATGAAATGGGAGATATGATACTGCATGAAGAATTTTACAGAGCACTGAAAGACCTAAGTCAAAAAAAGGCCCTGGAAGTAGACAACGCCTTGGGAGAGCCAGCCATCACAGAACTCTACCATCTGGTTCAAAAATGGTTCAAATGGCTCTGAGCACTATGGGACAAAACATCTATGGTCATCAGTCCCCTAGAACTTAGAACTACTTCAACCCAACTAACCTAAAGACATCACACAACACCCAGTCATCACGAGGCAGAGAAAATCCCTGACACCGCCGGGAATCGAACCCGGGAACCCGGGCGCGGGAAGCGAGAACGCTACCGCACGACCACGAGCTGCGGACTCTACCATCTGGTGAGCAAGATGTATGAGACAGGTGAAATACCCTCAGACTTCAAGAACAACATAATAATTCCAATCCCAAAGAAAGATTGTGCGAAAATTACCGAACAATAAGTTTAATAAGTCATGGCTGAAAAATACTAACACGAATTCTTTACATACGAATGGAAAAACTGGTAGATGCCGACGTCGGGGGAGATCAGTTTGGATTCCATAGAAATGTTGGAACACGCGACTCAATACTGAACTTACGACTTATCTTAGAAGATAGATTAAGGAAAGGCAAACCTACATTTCTAGCATATGTATACTTAGAGAAAGTTTTTGTCAATGTTGACTGGAATACTCTCTTTCAAATTCTGAAGGTGGTAGGGGTAAAATACTGGGAGCGAAAAGCTATTTACAATTTGTAAAGAAACCAGATGGCAGTTATGAGTCAAGGGGCACGAAAGGGAAGCAGTGATTGAAAAGGGAGTGAGACAGGATTGTAGCCTATGGTTCAAATGGCTCTGAGCACTATGGGACTCAACTGCTGAGGTCATTAGTCCCCTAGAACTTAGAACTAGTTAAACCTAACTAACCTAAGGACATCACACACATCCATGCCCGAGGCAGGATTCGAACCTGCGACCGTAGCGGTCTTGCGGTTCCAGACTGCAGCGCCTTTAACCGCACGGCCACTTCGGCCGGCGATTGTAGCCTATCCCCGATGTTATTCAATCTGTATATTGAGCAAGCAGTAAAGGAAACAAAAGAGAAATTAGGAGTAGCAATTAAAATCCATGGAAAAAAATGGAAACTCTGAGGTTCTAAGATGACATTGTAATTCTGTCAGAGACAGCAAAGGACCTGGAAGAGCAATTGAACGGAATGGACAATGCCTTGAAAGGAGAATATTAGATGAACATCAATAAAAGCAAAACGAGGATAATCTAACGTAGTCGAAAAAATGGTTCAAATGGCTCTGAGCACTATGGGACTCAACTGCTGAGGTCATTAGTCCCCTAGAACTTAGAACTAGTTAAACCTAACTAACCTAAGGACATCACACACATCCATGCCCGAGGCAGGATTCGAACCTGCGACCGTAGCGGTCTTGCGGTTCCAGACTGCAGCGCCTTTAACCGCACGGCCACTTCGGCCGGCCTAACGTAGTCGAATTAAATTAGGTGATGCTGAGAGAATTAGATGAGAAAATGAGACACATAAAGCAGTTTGTGTGTTTTTCTATCTGTGGAACAAAATAACTGATGATCTTCGAAGTAGAGAGGATATAAAATGTAGACTGGCACTAGCAAGGAAGGCACTTCCGAAGAAGAGAAATTTGTTAACATCAAGTATAGATTTACGTGTCAGGAAGTCTTTTTGGAAAATATTTCTATGGAGTGTAGTTATGCACGGAAGCGAAACATGGACTATAAATTATTTAGACAAGAAGAGAACAGAAGCTTTCGAAATGTGATGCTATAGAAGAATGCTGAAGATTAGATGGGTAGATCACGTAACTGATGAGGAGGTATTGAATAGAATTGGGGAGAACAGGCATTTGTGGCAGAACCTGACTAAAAAGAAGAGATCGGTTGGTAGGACACGTTCTGTAGCATCAAGGGATCACAAATTTAGCGTTGGAGGGAAGCGTGGAGGGTAAAAATAGCAGGGGGAGACCAAGCGATGAATACAGTAAGCAGATTCAGAAGGATGTAGGTTGCAGTAGTTACTCGTAGATGAAGAAGGTTGCACAGAATAGAGTAGTATGGAAAGCTGCATCCAGTCAGTCTCTGGACTGACGACAACAAAAACAGCATCAACAACAAGAGCTGATGGTAGGGTTGCAGTATGGTGCAGACCCCACGAAGCCATCGACTCGTCAACAAGGCACTGTGCGAGCTAGTGGCGGCTCCATTATCGTGCGGGCTGTGTTTACATGGAATGGAATGGGTCCTCTGGATGTTCGGCTACTTGGAGACCATTTGGAGCCATTCATGGACGTCATGTTCCCAAATAACGATGTAAGTTTTGTGGATGACAATGCGTGATGTCAACGTGTCCCAACTGATTGGTTTCAAGGATAGTTTGTGCGATTGGTCTGGCCACCCAGATCGCCTGACCTGAACCTAGTCTGACATTTTTGGGGTATAATCGACAGGTCAGTTCGTGCACAAAATCCTGCACCGGCAACACTTCCGGAGTTAAGGCCGGCTATACAGCGTGCATGGCTGAATATTCCTGCAGAGGACTTTCAACGACTTGTTAAGTCCATGCCACGTCGAGTTGCTGCACTACGTCAGTCAAAAGGAGGTCAGACACGATGTTAGGAATTATCCCATGACCTTTGTTACCTCTGTGTACGAATTTCAGACATTAATGGCATTAGGGGGCTGTACTTTGAGCTCAGATGATGTAACAGTGAAGCTTTACCCGGTAAGCACAGAAAATTTACGTCTAATGTAACGAATCATGGGTACAAAACGAAAGTTTGTCGGGTTCTGCCTATTCAGCTGAAAACATAATATTCATTTAATTTAATTATTAACCGCTCACTTCAACATACCGAGTATTAGCTGGGGGAAGTTAAACGCAATCATTTTTGCGCGTTCGTCGCTGATTTTCTGTCACTTTATGACCGTAGCTTCACAATGGTGCAGTAGGTCATGACATCGAATAAAAAAAGGAACTGTAGCTGTTCCTGAAATACTGCTACCAGATTTGTTTCATCTCAATTCTCATCCGTTTTGCTTACTGACGCATTAAGAGTAATCAGTTGCTCACTGATGGTGAACCAAACATATTCCGCCTATATCACTTCTGAACATTAAATTAAGGTAACAGTATGAGAAGCTTGTAAGCGCCTTGCAGGGGAGGTTGTGCTGAGAAATAATTAAGAAAAAAAAATTTGATACGTTGCCCCGTTTCGTAGTTATTCAGCATTGAAGCTAGCCAATCAGATCGTGGCGCACGCCAATTCAAGCGTTTACACGCGCTAAAATGTGGTAATGCACAGACATTTGGGGATCTGTGTGTTACCACTTATTGAAATGCTCATTACCAGTTAAAGTGTGCCTCTTTCGGGAGTGATACGTTTAAGCTAGCGAGCAAAAGCTACGTGCTAGGTCTGAGGAAACCAAACGAAGAACACGTTTGGTGACACGGCCTCCGACAGGCTGCTTGAAATTGCGCGCGTGACGACCTGATTGGCTTATTTCAGGGCTAAATAACCCCGAATCGGCGCAACGCATAAAATTTTTTTCTCGGTTATTTCACGGCACAGCCTCCCCTGCAACACCCTTACAGGATTTCAGACCGTTTCTGACCACCCTGTATAAGTTGCGTTGAAACGTTGGACATTAAGTGGAGCCCAACAGTTCACCTGAAAGTTACTGTTGCGGTTGGGATGGTAAGTAGCTCTTAGAAAAAGCAATCATTAACATCTCTATCATCACTGCAACTGCTACTCACGCAATAAGATTCCACCGTCTCCCCAAAACGCCATTCGGAATATGATTGTCTGCACTTCGCTATGCAGTAGTATTAAGATCGTAGTTAATTTGCAAGAAACAGCTAGACTGTGCGAAACATAAAACCTGTTCCCAAACCTATTCTTACTATCTCCATCGATGAGCCCATTGTTTGCTGATCTGTTGATAACCCAACGTCGTGTTACCGCAAGCGTTCTGGAGCATTGTATTAGGCGAAATTTGAGGATTTTATTTTATCCGTGTGCCACACATTAATTCGGTTACTAAATGACAAAAATTCAGGTCTCCAGTCGAGCTAATGACTCAATTTTTTGTCCAATATTTCGATGACTTACCTAGTCTGCTGCCGCGAGAAATGGTGCCTCGTGTGCTTGCTGCTTAAGCTTCATTTCCGTTTGTCACTCTGAAATGCACCATCTATTAATTAAGACCGTAGAACGTCATAAATCAACTCAGGTGTACAGTTTGTGGATACACGTAACAGCATGTGCTAGTTTAGCGATGCAGTAGAATTTAAAACCACGACGTTTTCTAGTAATATCTTCTACTAAGACAACACGGAGACACGTTTTATCTGGAGAATAAAGGAGGACTTCACACTCCACAGACATATTTCTCCTTGTCTCTCTTCTCCTCCATACACACCATCAGTCTAACTCGCGTGGATTACTGCCTAGCTCGTAGAACAACATATGTCCTCCACTAGTCGGCGATAGTAGGCAGTGGAATCGGACCGAAACAGCCTGGTGGGGAATCCCCTTGGAACATCTCCAGCAGATCTCTCATTCGCTGCCACAATGTATAACAGCTCTTACGGCAGTCCGTGCTGGATGCAGCGTGGGTCATCTATTGTGTCACAGTAATGTGGGTTATCGAGCTGAAACTTCACTCACAGATGAATACCGTTCCACACACACACACACACACACACACACACACACACACACACACACACGATGAAAACACCTTAAATCCTACATTTTAGCTGGCGTCTCCCTCGCCAGGAAATGAGCGGAACGGAATACAGAAGGAAGAAACAGGACACAGGTCAGGAGACGAAGACTCAGAGCGATGTTCTTCGACTGCTGCTACAACTTTCATGGAAATAAAGAAGAAAAACGACGGAACTGTGTTTGCTATTTCTGGTTTTGTATGTAATAGCCTACTCACCAGAAATTCTTTGGACTCTGAGGAACAGTGTGCGATGTAGCTGAAGCACTTTAAAGAAGTGACTTCAGAAACTAACATTAAATGAATTTGGAGCAACTAAGGTATACATTGGTAGAAGTGTACTTTTTCATATCCTCTCACGGTGTTGTTAATGACATGAAAAGACAAATACTTAAGAAATGCCAGAACTTTCAAAATACTATTATAATAATAACTATAAATCGCACATTAGTACGAGTCAGCAGAATATAAAAGTAAATGCATTCGAATTAACTGGAGTTCAAAGCATGTCCCAGTTGCATCCATTTCAATCGTACTTACTTTCCCACTGATCGATTTAGTCTATCGACGAAACCAGTACACACTAGTTAATGATCCTTGTAGAGAACAAGTAAATTTTGTGCAAAGACCATGCTGACAACAGTGAATTTAACTCTGAATAAACTGTATTATCAAAAGCCATTAAAATTACAGTACATGCTGTAAATGAATTTATTGTCAATTACGATCGAGGTTTAGTATCAGGCACTTATGGTCATATGACGTGTTCAGACTGAAATGGTACTGGGTAGACAATAAGCTTACGTGGTTGTACATAATAATCAAGAAGAGATTTATGATTGAAACTGGTAAAATCAGAACGCCTTGGCATGTAGAACTGTCCCTGAAGAACGCAGCGAAAATATTCTTCAAACTACAAGATAAGGGAGGTTAAGTTACTCTCTATGGCAGAAATATTGCGGAATGTCTATTTTCGGGTCTCATCAAGCAGGAAACCTCTCCGCAATCCTCAATTTTTCAAGAGTCAGAGGTAAGGATTCAGCGACGTACTCCAATACTGGTGTGTAAATTGAAGCTGTTTTCACCGATCTATCTTTGATAGTATAGTTGTGTTATTAATACGCTTCATTCCCTTACCCTAAAAATAGAGCGGGTAGCTGGAGTAATGACCCATTGGATGGGTAAGTACTTTCCAGCCAAATACCAGACGAGTATCTGTGTAGTGGGCGCATTGTGCATTGGTCTTGGAGACCCGTAACTGGCGCAATTCACTAACTTGGTTTAAAACCAACTTTGGCACCTTTGGTTTACTGTGGTAATGGCAGTTCAGCTATTATTATTATTATTATTATTATTATTATTATATTACTGCTATTATTATTGTAACAGTTTGAAATGCACACTCGCTGTAAATTACCATCACAAAAGAAGGCGGTGCAATTGCAGACTGTCACGTTTCATATGCAGTACCATAATCCGACAGCAGAGAGGAATATACTCGTATGATGGACAGGATGTGATGTACCGTGTACTACAATTGACGTACCGTCCTTTATGTTGTCATAGTTCAGCGGTTCTGTTATGAATGTTTGTTTCACATATATTTGGACGGATTTACTCGGTAAAGGGAAAAATACCTGCCTTCACGCATTTTTACTTTAAGAGTATGGGCGGACATCAATCTGCCTGCTATGGTTTGCTTTCAATATTTTTGACGACACGTAAAGTTCTACTGTCATCGTGGAATGGACACGAGCAATTTCAAAAGCATTTAACAACTTCTACACAGTTATTGTACATTAATCGAATGTCGAACTGTCAGAATGGCGGAAATGCAAACGAGTAAAAAGCGTTAGTAGCGAACAACCCACATTTCAATAATGGCTTCTCACAACATTTTACGATCAGGAAAAACAGATTTGGTCGTCGAATAAAGCCGCTGTTCGTCATTTGAAACATGGCTTTTTATAAAGGGCGACACTTGGGTTTTAGTTCCATGAGTTTCGTTGTCGCCGCTCATCATTAAGGGTTTGAGGAGATCTAAGATGTCTAATGCTATCAGTCTCTTATTGGCCTCTCTGGACGGAATCTGTGCATCCTATTTATCTGTGGCTAGATTTAATCCTATGTACAAGTGGGAAAACATTTTCTAATTGTTTGCACAACGTGTCTCGGAGGCAGGACATGGATGTTGCCCAGTATTCAGCTAGTGAGACAGGGAAAACCAACTAAAAACCACATCCAGGCTGGCCAGTTTACCAGTCCTCGTCGTTAACCCGTGAAACTGACACGGTCCGTATCGACGTCTTCTGCTACACGGGGGAGAAGGGGGAGGGGGAAATAACGTGAAAATGGAAGAAGGAAGGCTGTCTTTAATAGAAGACTCACGTTCTGGACGTCTTCCAACAGAAATGACACAAAAATCGTAAGTGTTGCGAGAAATTTCGGGGCAGATGACTCGAATATAATATTTGCAGACACGGAAGAGACTGCAGCACAAATAATAGTAGGTATGTATGTTATGTACATTACTACGTTTAACTTAACGGAGGAAACATACAACATATTGACTAGTGACGAGATATGGCTATATCAATATCAGCAACAATCCAAACGACAGACTACAGAAAATTATTTTTCTAAAAGCCGAAGGTTAGTTTCCATACTTCCGGATATATTAAAACTGCTTTCCGCGGGCATTGCTCTACTAGCTGAGTAATCGAGATACAAGCTCAAAGTGCCAGTTCACCAGCAGTTCTCATCTACATCGTGAATTCCTCAGAGCCTGATAGTCAGTTGTGACCAGTTACGAACGTCTTCAAGAGTATTTTCTGTAAAACGTGAAGATGCGGCCTGAAGTCACGGCGTGACTCTTCCAAGTCTGGGACTGGCTCCAGCTCCTCTGCCAAGGTGAAAAACATTAACTGTACAGGGAAGAAAATGATCATCACGAAGACAGGACGAATGATCATCGTACCATTGAATACCCAATCAGTAGTGATTCTTAAATAATGACAGTTCCTTATATCAGTTTAAGCGTCACGATCCAAAGATTTACTTTTCTGCAACAAACATAACCAGTAATGCAAGGATATCACAGTACTGCAACCGTCTGCATACTCGTTTAGCACCATTATAAAGCTGTCAAAGCACGAGAACTGCCGTTTCTTCTGTAAACTGAACAAGTGTGTAGGTCACCTCACCTATTCTGGAGTAGCAGTTTTCTTTGGTGGAAGGTCCTACTATTCCTTGAAGCAGCGTTTTAAGTAACGTAATTCCCCAATAAATATGGACCAACAGTCTCCGCAGATAGTTCCGGAAAACGGGAAAGTGCATAACTATACACGCGGATTATTCTGAGAAAATATGTTACGTTCAGTTGTTGCATGAATTCGTTACATTTAATTCACGTTAACGATATGGTAACTGTCAAATTTCCATTCTTCGGGAATGTAGTAGCTGCTATGGTAGCGGAACTTTTACAGTGTACAGGGATGATCAACGAGTATGTCAACGGTCATAGTTGCGTGAAATCTTTACGTTACTGGTTACGTATAGCCTTTTTATGCCGCGCGCGACAGTGCTTCTAGTGGAGGATACAGCGACACTATTTTGTGTCTCTCTGAAATCGGTTATATCGACTACCTATTGTTTTGTTTCTATTTTTAAATTTTTCCGGAAGGATATAATTCTTAGCAACGTACAGAATGGTGGACTTTGTGAATGCTGCATTGAGTCGTATGAGTGAATTTCTTAGAATGAGGCGGATGGCGCAATGGATGCAACAGCGTGGTCACCGCATGTATATTGGAGAGGGGGCGGACTCAAACTCGCCTTACGTCATCTAGATTTATGAAAAACTGTCGTCCAATTTCAGTCTGCAGATCGATTCCCTTTATTTCGACAATTATATTCAGGTTTCCGGTGATTTTCCCAGTTTTATTTCATCTAAAGCCACGAGCACTTGCGACCAGTTTCCTTTGAAATGTAAGAAGCTATCAAAACGTTTCCGTTTGAAGGCCACACTAACCCCTACATGTCGGTGCTTATATACCTCCATCGCAGTCACTCTGGGTTGCATTTACGCTGCAGCAACGACCTCAAACGGAAACTTTTTGATCGTCCCTTATACGAGTAACTGTGCTCTGGCGCTATACCTCTACCCTAATCACAGTGCCTGAAAGCTAGTGTTTGGAGTACAACTACCATAGCAGCAAGCTATCAGGGAAAAAGGTTGATCACCTTTCTGTATGATGCTCTCATATCCCTCTGCTGCCTCAAGTACCACAGACAGTTGCAGACGACGCTTTAGGCGAGTAACGTAATAACGCGATTCGTGTCAGTTTGTGTGTATTATATCTGTACGTGGATTGTTTATTTTACGTGACGGAATGTCTGAAGTTAGTTGCGGAATTGCGCAGGACGTTGTTAAAGCTATTACCATTCCGCTAAGCAGATCCTGTAGTGCGAGTCAACGTATCCAGAAATGAAGTGCAAAACAGTTCCTGTGCGCTCTGTCAGGACAACATCGTCTCCTTCTGTGCTCGACCGTTAACGATTTTGATATTTTGACCGAGATACACAGCCTGACAAAAAGTGACTTACCTGGAAGGAGAGGAGGAAACTAAATGAAACTTCGCGGGCTGAGGGGACTACAAAATCGAGTCAACGTAACAAAGAACTTGGCTGTATCATTTCACTTATCAGTATGATTTTGCACCCTCTCTGGCCTGGATGAATTCATCGATTTGCAAGCAAAGATGTTAAACGCGTGAGGCAGCCTGGCCCACAACAGTTCTAACTGATCTTGCAGACCATGGGAGTACTTCAACATCATGCAGACAGTTCGTAGAGACATGTGCCACGGGTGGACGAACAATGTCCTGTTAAAAATAACACCACGATACACAGTGCACCTATTAGCTCGAATCTGCCGTCAGAATTTCCTCGATCACTGCCAGCCGTGACGTGAAGTCTTATCGATGGCTCCGCACAGCGTGACGGCACGAGTAACACTTTCTGCCTCTCCAAAACATTGGATGACTGGGGCCTTTTGCAAACTTGTTCGCCTATGATGATCGTCCGGGGTAGTGCAGAACCGCGATTCATCGCTGAACACAGTGTGCTGCCGTACGTCAGCAGCCCATGCTTCCAGATCACAGCATCACTCCAAACACAGCCGTTGTGTTGTGGTGTTAATGGCAATATACGAGTATGTTGTTGTTTTGGTGTTCAGTCCAGCTACTCTATCCTGTGCGAGCCTCTTCATATAGTATAACAAACAGTGTAAGGTACATCCTACTCAATCTGCTTACTGCGTTCGTCTCTCGTCCAACCCCCCCCCCCCCCCTCCCCGCGCCCCATACATACACTTCCCTCCAATACTAAACTGGTGATCCCGTGATGTCTCAAAATGTATCCTATCAACCGATCCCTTCTTCTACTCAGGTTGTGACACAAACTCCTCACTACTGTTCAGTGCCTCCTCATTAACTACGTGATCTATGAAGTTAATCTTCAGCTTTCTTCTGTAGCACCACATTTCAAAAGCTTCTATTCTCTACTTGTCTAAACTGCTTATCGTCCATGTTTCACGGGCATACATGGCTACACACCATTGAAATACTTTCAAAAAAGACTCACTAACACTTAATTTTTTTATTCGCTTTTAACTAATTTCTCTTCTTCAGAAAAGCTTTTCTTGCCACTGCCAGTCTACACTTTATATCCACTTACTTCACGCATCATCACTTATTTCGCGGGCGAAAAACAAAATCATTTACTCGTTTCCAGTCCATTTCCTCTAGTATCACGTGAGTTAGTTCGATTACAGTTCATTGCGGAACAGTAATTCCCTAGCCTGGCTGATTTTAGGCTTTGGCGTACGGTTCAGGATACCAATTCGATTCTGCACAGAGTACGCGAAAGAACTTGCTCCCCTTGTAACAGCCGTGTACTGCAAGTCTCTAGACGAACGGAAGGTTCCAAATGATTGGACAATAGCACAGGTAGTCCCAGTTTTCAAGAAAGGTCGTCGAGCAGATGCGCAAAAGTATAGGCCTATACCTCTCACATCGATCTGTTTTAGAATTTTAGAACATGTTTTCTGCTCGCGTATCATGTCATTTCTGCAAACCCAGAATCTACTCTTTAGGAATCAAAATGGATTCCGGAAATAGCGATCGTGTGAGGCCCAACTCGCTTTATTTGTTCATGAGACCTAGAAAATATTAGATACAGGCTCCCAGGTAGATGCCATTTTCCTTGACTTCCGGAAGCCGTTCGATACAGTTTCGTACTGTCGTCTGATAAACAAAATAAGAGCCTACGGAATATCAGACCAGCTGTGTGGCTGGATTGAAGAGTTTTTAGCAAATAGAACACAGCATGTTGTTCTCAATGGAGAGACGTCTACAGACGTTAAAGTAGCCTCTAGCGTGCAACAGGGGAGTGTTAGCCGGCCACTGTGGCCGAGCGGTTCTAGGCGCTTCAGTCTGGAACCGCGCGACCGCTACAGTCGCAGGTTCGAATCCTGCCTAAGGCATGGATGTGTGTGATGTCCTTAGGTTAGTTAGGTTTAAGTAGTTGTAAGTTCTGTGGGACTGATGACCTCAGGTGTTAAGTCCTATAGTGCTCAGAGCCATTTTTTGGGAGTGTTATGGGACCATTGCTTTTCAGAATATATATAAATGACCTAGTAGACAGTGTCGGAAGTTCCAAGCGGCTTTTCGCGGTTGATGCTGTAGTATACAGAGAAGTTGCAGCATTAGAAAATTGCAGCGGAATGCAGGAACATCTGCAGCGGATAGGCACTTGGTGCAGGGAGTGGCAACTGACCCATAACATAGACAAATGTAGTGTATTGCGAATACATAGGAAGAAGGATCCTTTATTGTATGATTATATGATAGCGGAACAAACACTGGTAGCAGTTACTTCTGTAAAATATCTGGGAGTATGCGTACGGAACGATTTGAAGTGGAATGATCATATAAAATTAATTGTTGGTAAGGCGGGTGCCAGGTTGAGATTCATTGGGAAAGTCCTTAGAAAATGTAGTCCATCAACAAAGGAGGTGGCTTACAAAACACTCGTTCGACCTATACTTGAGTATTGCTCATCAGTGTGGGATCCGTACCACGTCGGGTTGACAGAGGAGATAGAGAAGATCCAGAGAAGAGCGGCGCGTTTCGTCACAGGGTTATTTGGTAAGCGTGATAGCGTTACGGAGATGTTAAGCAAACTCAAGTGGCAGACTCTGCAAGAGAGGCACTCTGCATCGCGGTGTAGCCTGCTGTCCAGGTTTCGAGAGAGTGCGTTTCTGGATGAGGTATCGAATATATTGCTTCCCCCTACTTATACTTCCCGAGGAGATCACGAATGTAAAATTAGAGAGATTCGAGCGCGCACGGAGGCTTTCCGACAGTCGTTCTTCCCGCGAACCATACGCGACTGGAACTGGAAAGGGAGGTAATGACAGTGGCACGTAAAGTACCCTCCGCCACACACCGTTGGGTGGCTTGCGGAGTATAAATGTAGATGTAGTAGATGTAGGATGACGCAGAATGTTGCTGGGAGTACATTACTTCTTTCTGGATGACAGGCACAGGTATGACGGAGCTACTACGTGCTTGGTGGGCACGGAGACGACCCTCTCTTGTGGACGCGGTCAGCCGGTACTTTGACCCTGAACACGTCTGCCCGGGCTTTCAGACTCTGTCAGGTGCTCATAATACTGTCCCACATCATTTTGCGCTATCTCCCTGTACGTCACAGTAATCACTCAACGTCTGACTCTTACATAACCTACCGAACGTGGTAACAAAACTGAAGAAATTGATTCATTCTGGCGTCTGTTCTACTTCTCACAGAGAATTGCAGTTCGTCATTTACGCACTCGTCGAGGGTGCGTGCGTGTACGAAGTTACACTGACACACGATCTTGTGTTCTGAGTGCTTTACCTTTATTTGTCAGTATTAAAGCCTGATGTTCTGACCTACGCAAAGCTCGTGTAAACGAACACAAGGACGCGTTTAACAATCTAGTGGAAGTGAACTTTCACGCATCGATAAATTTACGTACTCGTTTCATTTTAGCCAGTTGCAGTGGCCGTATATTGCCGTTGCTCCTAAATGTAAAATTCTAAGTCTTCTTAATCGTACCGCCGAGAATCGATAACGGCGCCTAACAGCGGAATTTGAAGTCGACTAGCGACGTATACGACAAAGAAAGAGGCGGGCACAAAAGCAGGGTTGGGGGAGGGGGAGGAGTTTGCGGAGGTGCACACAATTCAGCCGAGGACAACGATCGCAGCGCCCCTCCAGCCGACGGCACACCGGCGCGGCACTGTGCGCGAGCGGCCGCCGAGGTTATTTATGCATCGCGCTGAGGCCACGCGCCGGTGGCAAAAACGTGCAGCGCGCAAGAAAGAAGCGGGACGCGGAAAATAAACATCGCGGCTCTCCTCTGCGGTGACGTACCGGCTGCGCGTCCAAACACGGCGAGCCGGGCGGAAGCGAGGCCTGCAGGCACGAGCGTAATGTGGAGCACGTCTGCGCCGGCTCAAAGCCAGCACTTCAAACACCACCAACTCAAGGCGGCCTCTTAGCAACTTCTCTGATGTGACATTACGAAACTACAGAGAAGACTCTTCGTCGCACAGTTCTCGGCAGCCAAAGAATTCCTTTCTACGCGCGATCTATCAGGCAAATACAGGGGGTGGACAAAAATAGGGAAACACCCAAAACACAGCATATTACCATGCCCAAAATGGTGTAGGAAACCCCTTGGCATTCAAAACAAGAGCGGTGTGTTTCTCAGAGGAGTTGCAGTCCGGACCGAAAAACATTTCAGACATTCGCTTCGGCACTGGAGTGTCTCCTAGCGTCTCCAGGTGTACTTCTGGAGGAGGTAGAGCAGGTCTACAACACGCAAAATATTATATCGCTTTATTAAAACTTGCACAGTCTGAAATACTTATCTCGATAGTAATCCACGTCCACAGGAAAGTCTCTTACACACATTAAAAAAAGTTTTGCATCACCCCAGTTCCCAGAACTTCTGAAGATAGACGTTAGACTTTGAATGTGGATATTGTATCACAGCCACAGTCCTTTCGACTGTTCAGAGATGTCACTACACCCGCCCAAAGATGTAAACAGCTATGCATGAGCAACGCCTATTATACGGTGGGGGTCCGGCAACCGATCAGTTCCAGTCATTCCACCAGGAAGGAGGTACACGGCTCTTGTTCTCTGTAGTTCAAGCATGCCTAGACGGTCAATACCACGGTTCGATCGCGTCGGCATTGTTACTTTGTGCCAGGAAGGGCTCTCAACAAGGGAAGTGTCCAGGCGTCTTGGAGTGAACCATAGCGATGTTGTTCGGACATGGAGGAGATACAGAGAGACAGGAAATGTCGATAACAAGCTTCGCTCAGGCCGCCCAAGGGCTACTACTGCATTGGACGACCGCTACCTACGGATTACGGCTAGGAGGAACTCTGACAGCAACGTAACCATGTTGAATAATGCTTTTCGTGCAGCCACAGGACGTCGTGTTACGACTCAAACTGTGCACGATAGGCTGCATCATGTGCAACTTCACTCCCGAGGTCCATGGCAAGGTCCATCTTTCCAACCACGACACCATTCAGCGCGGTACAGATGGGTCCAAAAACATGATGAATGGACCGCTCAGGATTGGCATCACGTTCTCTTCACCGATGAGTGTCGCATATGCCTTCAAATCGGACAATCGTCGGAGACGCATTTGGAGGCAACCTCGTCAGGCTGAACGCCTTGGACACACTGTCCAGCGACTGCAGCAAGGTGGAGGTTCCCTGCTGTTTTGGGGTGGCATTACGTGGGGCCGACGTACGCCGCTGGTGCTCATCAAGGAAGGCGCCCTAACGGCTGTACGATACGTGAATGCCATCCTCCGACCGACAGGTAGCATATTGGCGAGGCATTCGTCTTCGTGGACGACAATTCGCGCCCCCATCATGCACATCTTGTGAATGACTTCCTTCAGGATAACAACATCACTCGACTAGTGTGGCCAGCATGTTTTCTAGAAATGAACACTATCGAACATGCCTGGATAGTTGAAAAGGGGTGTTTATGGGCGACGTGACCCACCAACCACTCTGAGGAATCTACGCCGAATCGCCGTCGAGGAGTGGGACCATCTGGACCAACAGTGCCTTGACGAACTTGTGGATAGTATGCAACGACGAATACAGGCAATGCAAGAGGCCGTGCTACTGGGTATTAGAGGTACCGGTGTGTACACTGATCTGGACCACCACCTCTGAACGTCTGGGTGTGTGGTGGTACAACATGCAATGTGTGGTTTTCATGAGCAATAAAAAGGGCGGAAATCTTATTTATGTTGATCTCTACTCCAATTTACTGTACAGTTTCCGGAACTCTCGGAACCGAGGTGATGCAAAACTTTTTTTTCATGTGTGTATATGCCACTGTGGCTGAGCACGTAACTTATCATTGATAACGGTACAGAATGACAGTCTCATCCCAGTGCTCAGTTGACTATAAACCGTTCTGACTTCTAACACGACTCGCGATGTTGGATCTGGAGTACGACGACGTGCTCGTTTTAGACAACGTTTGCAAAGGGGGAAAGCGGCGCTGCGCTCTGACGTGAGTAACCTTACTGCTGCGGTGGCCTCTAGAACATACTGAGAGTGTGTCTTCGCTGACACCTAATTCTTTGCTGCGTGTGGCAGCGATTGTCTCTGCTTCTGATTTCATCGGCTTCGACATGGGACCTCGTTCTTCGGATGTCACCACAGGAATCTTATACCATTCTTCCTGCAAAATAGTGCCAAGTACAGGCAACGTTGAACAACGTGGATAGCAAACAAGCAGACCACAAAGGCGCATTAATGTTGCGATCTCCTTATTCTGGTGGCCTGGGGAGACGTTACAATTCATCATCGTGGTCACGAAACCAGTCCTATACGATGCGAGCTATGTGAAGAGGTGCTCTGTTATCTTGGAACATAGCATTACTATTGGGAAACAAACAATGTACCGTGTGGCGTACATGATTAACCAAACTGTTTACATAAACCTTTGCATTAATGCGACCTTGCAGAGTAACCATGTGACCCGAATCATCATCGAATCGCCACCATGATTCACTCTTGGGACGTTAACACTTTCGGAAGTTGCCAACAGCGTGAAAAAAGAATTATCCGACCAAATAACTTCCTTACATTGCTCCATAGTCTAGGTTCTATGGCTTCAGCACCACGTTTTCCTGTTAAGAGCATTTGCATCACAGATAAGTAGTTATGGAATTTCAACTCGCCCTCCACTTCCCTACTTATGGGGTTCCCTTCTTGTTTTGGTGTTGACAGGGTTCGTGAGTGCAACATTCAGTCCCGCGCTGTCTTCTGTAGCTGTGTCCTCTTATTTTTCTTCAGAATCCTCTTGAATGACCACCTGTCACGATCACCCAGCACACACATCGCGTTGCGACTTGTCGTATGATGTCTTTCCGCTTCGATACCATGCCGCTTGAGACACCAAACACTTCGACAACCTTGGTTACGGAAGCACCCACCGTAAGGGTACCAACAATATGCCCACGTTCGCATAATACTTAACTCCGATATAATACACTCACAACTATACAGAACACTGTTCTGATCACGACTGACTCTTGCAATGTATTAAGGGCATTGTACAGGGCCGTTCTTGGTCTGGTACAACAGCGCAATCTGCAGGCTTCGCTAACCTCTGCATTTACGTTCAAGCATGAATTTCTCGCGGTATTCCTACATCTGAAACCTGTGGACGCATCGACTGGAACAGGCCTAACGGATCACAATATTAGCACCTTTTTAAAACAGCTCACTGGTCACTTTGTAACATTGTAGACGGTATAGAACTGGTATCAGGCTAGCGCGGGACCTTCCGGCGGTGACGTAAGTTATCACAGTGAAGTGGCGTGAAACTACTAGTCTGTTACGTGCAATCGGCGCCGTAAGATAGGTCGACGTGACAGAATGACAGGAAGCTCATGCATATGACACCCCTCCCCTTCCGAATTAAGTTTCCTGATTTGTTTGTGTATGAAATCAAACTGTCTACATTATCTATAAGCAGCAATGCACCACACACAGACATGTAACACAGCGTAAGAACAGTGGTCGCAAAAATGTGCTAACTGACAGCGACTGAAGATGACTGTCACGTCCGTTCAATGGCGATAGCTTTCAAAAGATTATTGCTGTCAGCGCCAAATACGTTGCACGCCTTCAATATGCCCAACAACAGAAACTGGATAGCACCTGTATGGAGGCATGTAACCTGGTCCAACGAGCTGCTGTTTTGCCTCTTTTAGAACGATGCACACTCGGGGGCACGGAAGACGCAATGAGGCGTTTACACTAAAGTGTAATGGTCGTCCTTCAGGCCAGAGGTGATTCACTGAAATATTGGGGTCTTATTCCTGCCGTGATTTGGGACCAATCATTATGGTTAGCATGAACTAGAACTACAATAGCTTTCAATATTCTCTGTAACCAATGGTTGCCCTTTCATCTACATCTTCAACATAAGCGGTACTTTCATCTTTCATGATGATAAAAGCCCGTTGAGAGGGCTACACGCATACGCTCCTGGTTTGACTATCATTCAGGCATCCGGTCGCTCCTCGAGTGGCCCGCTAAATCACTCAGTCGCCTACAAGTACAAAATGACTGGGACTATTTGGAACAGCAAGTGAAACGAAGCAGTCAACTCCCTCGCAATTTGGAACCTCTGCACGGTGTAATCAGCAGTGAGTGGATTCAGCTGCTTACGGCATACCTCAGGGAGCTTGAGGAGTCTCTCCTCTACATCTGTATCTACGTCATTACTCCGAAAACCCATCTTTCGGTGTGCGGCGGAGGGGACTTGGCGCAGTGCGCATCACTGTCGCTTCCCCCTTTTCCTAAGGCACTGGACTCCCATTCAGAAGGACGACGTTTCAAATCCCCGTCAGCCCATCCAGATTTAGGTTTATCGAGATTTCCTAAATCGCTTAAGGCAAATTCTGGGATCGATCCCTTGAAAAGGGCATGGCCGATTTACTTTACATCTTTCCTTAATACGAGGTTGTACTCCAATGGGCTCGTAGTTGGTAGGACGTTAAAACCTAACAATCTTCTCGTCATTATTTCTAACAAAGTTTAATTACGTCGTTGATAGCGACCGATTATGTTCATTAACAGTTAATCAAGATAAGGTCAAGAGAAACAGCATGAATGATAAGCATATAGGACCCATTCTGTAGCTTTGCCTGCGTGATATTGCGTATTCTAAACTCTGGGTAATCACTCTGACCTCCCGCTTCTAAGTGCTGGTCGTAATTTAGCGACGATTCTGAACTGCCGGTCTCTATTGGAAGCTGATTTTAAGAAAGGATTCGAAAACCGCAAGACTCCGACTTTTCCAGAGTACACTGAAGTCGAAATCATTATCCAAAAGGCTGAAATCTGTATTTGCTTCCCGATCGTGTAGCTTTTGTCCGGACCACACAGTGTAATGATTTATTTTCTGTATCGGTGCTTTCCGGTAAATGTATCTTGAAAGTAGCGGTTACTACCTGATTTCACAACTTTATTTGTCATGTGTGTGAGATTCTTTCGAATACGTCTGATCTGTTCGCCTTATCCATTAGATTTCCTCGGAGTTTGAATTGGATCATATGTACATCATGTGAAGTTAAAATACAGTTCTCGGTATTATGAAAAGAAAAAAGAAAGAAAGAAATCACCATTGTGCAATGAGAAAGAACAATAATTCATAGGCCACTGACTTACCGTGTGAAGCATAGGATCTTATCTTGCTACATACACTTGACAAATACCGTTTCAAGGTATGAAAATTGAAGGTGGAGAGGGGTGGCAAGGAAAAGGGAGGAGTCACTGCTGTCAGCTGCGCTGCGTCAGACGTGAAAAATGCTAGAGCGATTCTGCTACAAAGGTTATAGCTTGATGTACATGAGAAGGCAGACTACACGATGCGTTCTGCGCAGAGAGACACGGAAAGCACTCTGAAGCACCGACAGTGTGTTCTCTGTCTTTGTTCCATGCCTCACGCTCCAGCCGTTGCCCACCCTGGTACCGGCAATGCCGGGGTAAGCGCCACTTTGGAAAACTGCTCATTCTTCTGACTCTCCCTAGAACAATTTCTAAAAAAAACCGAAAACTTTCCGCAACAGGACCATGGAATGTTTGCATTCAAATGTAATCACTACACACGATAAGACATTTATCCCACTGGGAGACGGGACGATCAATTCCTGCTTCATAGATCGCTGTCGGCCCCTGATGGATCCTCAACCGCACCCATTCTTGCACTTCCTCGGCCGAATGAAACCGACATCCACGCATGTCTTTCTTCAGGTTATCGAAGATGTCAAAATTTCAGGGTGAAAGATCCGGACTGTAAGAAGGATGTTGCAGTGTTTTCCAACCAAAACTTTGAAATGTACCCTTCGTCCAAGTGGCAGTGTGGGGGCGAACGTTATCGTGCAACAGGATGATTCCGGCCAATAGCATTCCGACAGCTCGTGGGCAAAGGTAGTAGGGGAAACATTCCACATCGCCCTGCTAAAGTAAGTCACAGCTGTTCACACAAGTTCCGATAAGGGGATGACGACCTTCTTCGTCGACTGCAGGGGCCCTCTGCTCGTTGAATTCCTCAAGCGTGGAACAGCAATCAGTAAGCAGTACTATAAAGGCACTTTGCAGAAACTGCGATGCCCCATGAAATCATGAAATCAAAACGCCCAGTAATGCTGTCGGACTGAATCATCCTGTTGCACGATACCGCCCGCCACACACTGCCAATCGGAGGAAGGCTAACCTTGGTTAGCGGACAGCCCTGATATTTCACCGTATGATTTTCACATCTTTGGCGACCTGAAGAAAGATATGCGTGGACATCCATTTTGTAGCAAGCGCAAGAGTGGGTCTGTCTGTGGATCCGTCAGCGGTCGACTGCTTTTTATGAAATAGGAACTGATTATCTCGTCTACCAGCGGGATAAATGTCTTAATGCGTGTGGTGATTACTTTTGAATGGAACCGTTCCACACTCCAGTTGCGGCGAGCATTCGGGCTTCGATTAACAGCCCTTCGTATGTCAATCGGAAAACTATCGCTGTCGCTTAACATAATACTTGTATTTGCTATACCGGGTGATCAAAAAGTCAGCATAAATTTGAAAACTTAATAAACCACGGAATAATGTAGATAGAGAGGTAAAAATTGACACACACGCTTGGAATGACAAGGGGTTTTATTAGAACCAAAAAACACCCATATTGCTAGACGCGTGAAAGATGATCGTGTGCTCAGCCGCCACTTTCGTCATGCTTGGCCTCCCAGGTCCCCAGACCTCTGTCCGTGCGATTATTTGCTTTGGGGTTACCTGAAGTCGCAAGTGTATCGTGATCTACCGACATCTCTAGGGATGCTGAAAGACAAAATCCGACGCAAATGCCTCACCATAACTCCGAACATGCTTTACAGTGCTGTTCACAACATTATTCCTCGACTACAGCTATTGTTAAGGAAAAATGGTGGACATATTGAGCATTTCCTGTAAAGAACATCATCTTTGCTTTGTCTTACTTTGTTATGCTAATTATTGCTATTCTGATCAGATGAAGCGCCATCTGTCGGACATTTTTTGAACTTTTGTATTTTTTTTAATCTAATAAAACCCCATGTCATCCAAGCATGTGTGCCAATTTTTACCTCTCTATCTACATTATTCCGTGATTTATTCAGTTTTCAAATTTATACTGACTTTTTGATCACCCGGTATACCATCCATAATGAACACTACAATGGCGAAGTAGCGTCATCGTACCTAACTGAATGACTATGAAAATAGAGTTAAATATTCTACGAGCACCCTGAAGCGCACACTACAGAAGCGTGAGAGCGATGCTAACGGCTGGAGCGTCACTCTATGCATCGCACCACTGTCCGCCTTGTTTTGTATATACCGCATAGTTCGTCATGTCAGTGCTTTGGTCTGATGAACTTTGTCTGATACTGCCTACCAATGTGTGCTTTGCTCTGATGAACTTTGTCTGATACTGCTTACCAATGTGTAAGACATTCTTCATCGATTAGGTTATGAACTGATCCTGGCAGATTACAGTTACCACTCGCAATTCTTATCAGGAGTAGAGGGCAGGTTCCACACATGAAACAACGAGGACGTACGACAGTAGTTAGGAGGGTAGGACTATGACTTTCAGGTAGCGTACCCGGCCGTCTGATTTAGCAACATACGTCCAGCCGAGCGTGTCGGACAACATACATTGTGGTAAGAATATTCAGCACGCAACGTGCAGTAGATGAACTGAAGAGAACACCGAGAAATAAAAAGGAAGTAGACATCAAAACTTGGAAATAATTCTTCAATTCGTGGAAATTCCCATTAAGTACTTTTTATAGGAAACCAATGTTCTTTGTCATTTCAACGACAAGGAACACATACAGATATCCAGATGCATCCTACAGAGCTCGACTGTACATACTCAACGTACCACATAAAAGTGTCCATTATTTTGAGTCACTTTATCTTCTTTCTCATATAAATGCTTCGCTTTTATTCATACTTAAGACTTGAGAAATCCGTAAGTACATTGTGTAGCATGCCATTCAAATGTAGCGTTATTTCTCGGTTGACCATCGTTTCTCTGAACGTTGCTGTTTGTCCAGGAGAGAATGGGCAGGAGGGGGGGGTGTAGGGGAATGGTATTCACAATACTGTTTACATCCGCAAAACACGAGTCCAGATCTCATATGCCTGCTCGGCGTGATTTCATAACCGCCGTCGTTTGCAACTGGTGTGAACAATGGGCAACGTGATTACTCAAAGCTGGCCCAATGCCAGCGCGTCAGATTGCCCCGTGGTCTTTACATCTCAGTTTATCCCTATAAGAACTGGCTTATTTTAAAACATATCCTCAGTATTGACGTATGAAACTTGAAAAAGCAACCATGGTGGCAAATGCCTAATACGACAGTTACTAGGCAACCATTTAAAACAGATTTTATTATTAAATCAATAGACAACTTATATACTTTTCATATTGCATCACTGTATTTTACTTCGCCGCGTTCTGGGGGCGGACGCCCCTGCTGCAGCGTTCAAGTGAAGAGTGGCATCTCACAGGCAGGCATTGGCATCTCATAGGAATCATGTTGTTAGAATAACAGAGAAAGGACTGGCGTCCCGGACTGTCAGAGAATAAAATAGTATTTTCCATAGCAATTCGACGTTCCGTGACATGTTTGTCGTACTCCAACAAGGAAATGCAGAATGATAAGAAGAAGAACAAGAAAATATCTCGTACAATTATCTAAGAAACTTAAATAACTGGGCTGTGCTACTGCAGTGACAACAGCGGCGACAGTGTTAACGTAGATGGTGATTAGGGTGTTATTAGCGTTCGGACGTTGAGTTTAGTCAGGAACAGCAGTATCATGTGAGCTGGCAGTTAAACGACGCCGGCATGTCTGTCGCAACAGCAGTAAAATTACACATTCACGAGCACGGTTCAGTTGTCGTCTGGCATGGAGAACACTGATGCGTTCCACAGTAGATGTACAAATAACGATAGAAGAAAGCTCACACTGAGGATGGTAGAGGGGGGCAACTTAGGCCGTGGGTGCGCGTTAACATATTGGGTCTCATCACCAACAATACTAGACGTTGACGTGAAACGTTTATAATAACCTCTTTGCTTGTAGCACATCTCTGTATGCGATGTTTTTTATTGTTTCATTGTATACATGTCGTGCTCTAAGAACTATTTTGTGCGCTTGCTTCATGTTGTCCCCTTTTATGTGAGTTTCTGCAATAGGCTGCGAACTCAGTCCTTGGTTCAAGAAAGGAATTGGGTACTGTTATTTATAAGAAATAGTGAATGGGGAATGAAAGGTGTGGTATGAATGGGAATTCCTGACCTCCAGCTACACTGGTAATACACTGGCGAAAGTTGAAAATTTGTGCCGACCATGACTCGAACCCGGGCTTACCGGTTCTCATGATCGGCCGCTTTAATCGCTTCGGCCATCCGGACACGGTCCCTAATCACCCAGATTTCCAACTTATCGCATGCTGAAGTTCAACGTCCATTAACATCCTACTCGTAACTTATTGATTTCCGAAATAATTCGGATAATATTTAACGTCAATGTGATGTCCGACAGAACATATACCGCTCAAATACAGGGTGTGCATAAAATCCAGGAATACTTTCAATTATTTATTGCACAAGAACAAAACATTGTACAGATGCCACACATACTGCATTTTGAAGAGAAACTCTGAAAGTTTTTTTATTCACGCGAACCATGAGCGACGCGGCAGACATCAATATGATAATCGAATTCTTGCCATGCCCGTCCCTGCATGGCATCATCGACTGTGGCAGTCGCTTCCTGTATTCTCTCCCGGAGCTCTGCTACATCACGTGGTAGAGGCGGTGCATACACCCGATCTTAAATGTGTCCCCACAGAAAAAAGGTCACACGAAGTGAAATCTGGTGATCAGGGAGGCCATTTCATGAAACAGCCGTCCCATTCTGTAGCACGGCCGACCCATCGATGCGGCAGCTCCGTGTTTGGGTACCCACGAACTTCATGATGAAAATGGGGTGGAACCCCATCCTGCTGAAAGATGATCGGAGTGTCCGACTGCATTTGAGGCATCAGCCATTGCTGTAACATGTCCAAGTAGGAATATCCAGTGACAGTGCTCTCGGCGAAGAAGAATGGCCTGCACAGTTTTCGACGTGACAAGGCACAAAAAACATTTACCTTCGGGGAACCACACTCAAATTCAATGCATTCGTATGGATGATTTGTACCCCAGATTCGACAGTTATGCCTGTTCTCTTTCCATTAGTGTGAAAAGTGGCTTCATCGCTGAAAATTAAGCAATCATGATTGCCACCCCCTTTCTCATTCAATTGTTGCAACGGAGAACAAAATTCATAACGCTTGTCTTTGTCGTCGTCATTGAGCTTGTCCACTAGCTCCAGTTTGAATGGTTTCATGGACAGTTTCTGTCTCAGGAGTTTCCGCACTGTCAATGGAGCCATTTCGAGTTCACGGGATGCACGACGCACCGCACTCGTTACGAATGTCTCTTGTACGCGCTGCACATTCACTTCACTAACACTGGGACGTCCGCTTCTCTTTGCCGGGCACAAGCAACCCGTCGTAACGAATTTGTTGTGCCAGTGGTAAAAGTCCTTCCTTGTTGGTGGCTTCTTACCGTACTTGGTTCTAAACATCCGTTGAACAGCTGTAGCGCACTTGTTTTTGTCGAACTCCAACACACAGAAAGCTCGCTCCACACCCGAACTCATCATGTTTGCGACTAGCGCTGACTATCGGCAAATTACCGAACTATGCTGTGGCGGTATAGATTAAAAACATACGTATGATATCTGTACAATGTTTGGTTCTTGTGCAATAAATAAGTGAAAGTGTTCCCGTACTTTCTGTACACCCGGTATATACTGTACTGTTACTGCACATCTCTTGAGACCAGAAACGCAGTTGTGTTGTATGATTTACACGGCTAGTATTGAATGTAAGCAATTGTCCGGCACTTTCTGGTGTGGAATTTTTGCAACTGTAAATCTGAATTGTTTTATGAGACTGCAATGTATTTCCATGGGATTGAGAAACTGTGTGGGGCTGAAAATGGGACAATATGGAAGTTAGCATTACAAAGCATTTTACGCGCTTCAGGTGGCGCACACGAGGAGTGTACTGGCCATCCGCAAAAACAGGGGATTCGTGAGAGGATACTGCAACAGCACAAATAGATGCTGCACTAAAAATACGGGACAAAGCTGTTGGTGCAGCGAGTCAGATCGTCGCTAGATCTGTTGAAGCATAAGTCAAGGCGTGGTTGGTTGCGTGTGAGAGTGCGCGAGGAATGTGGGACAAGCTGTTACATACTGCGTCTGAACAGAAAACAAAGCAAGCTACACATTTTGTTCAGTCATAATTTTTCAATAGTCATGTGATTTCAGGTAATGTTGGCGAGAGGAAGCGACCGTGGTAAGTGAAATGAAATGGACACGTCAGGGCGTATTTATTTTTGAGCCAGGGCAAACGAAATTGTGTTCATTGCTCCTAGTGAGTCTGCTGTATTAAGGGACAGTCGTTACTCAATACAGAAAGTAATGTGTTGTATTCACTACCTGTCTGTTTATTCACCATGTCAGTCAGTTTGAGAATCTGTTGTCTGTGTATCTCAAGTGCCTCTAGGAGATTGAATTTTGTGCTTGAAGGTTGCCTATGACAGAATGTGAGATCTTTATTGACGTTTGGAATGCCGCGTTTGCTGTAATGAAGACGAGTTTCCACTGCAGATTTATGATGTATATTCAACCAAAGAGCTGACATGCGTTCATTGTATCGTATGGCAAACAGTCTGCATGACCTATTTGCGTAAAAACCGAAACAGTCTCTACATGTGATCGATGGAACACCAGTTTGTTTATGTTTGTCAAGCTTGTTGCAACTGTGAGGCAGGATATGCTTTCTTTTAAGAGACACGTAATAGCTAGAGTTGTGAAACTACCGTAGGCTACCGTAGACTGTACATTACAGTAGTTTTCCTAGTAGCTTTGGTCAGTTAAGATCACAACCGGGCTACCTGTACATTAGGAGTGTTGCATGCCTGTCGGGCATTACTCATTACAATCGGTTTGTTTTGCATAAGCAATCAGTATCTTATTAGATACTCTTAGTAACCATAAGCTGTGAACCGTCTAGAAACTAAATGTGGATATATAAAAAACCGCATAACATTGGAAAATTTTTGTTCTACGTAGTTATCCTTCTGTTACATAAAAACAGTATTTATAGCAAAACTGAAACTGCCGATGTTTGATTCACATTTTACTCGAAAATTACGTATTTGTAACGCCAAACAGAGAGATGTTGCAAAAATAATAAAGCAATACAGGCTTTTCATTTAGCGCTAGGGAACGCAAATTTCTCAAAAACAGGTAAAATTGAAAAAAAAAAAAACGAAAAGCCAAAACATATCAAACAACGGTTCAGTACCTCATCGAGCTTATATAGAAAAACGTTTCTGTTATTCCTAAACAACTTACGCGCTTATCAGTAATAACAGGAAACTGTTGCCTTAGATCATGATGAAGAACGTTCTATTGAGTGCAAAATAAGAACAACAATTACAATGATAATTGTCCTCCCCTGGTACCTGAGTGGTCAGCGCGACGGAATGTCATGCTTAACGGCCCGGGTTCGATTCCCGGCTGGGTCGGAGGTTTTCTCCTCTCAGGGACTGGGTGTTGTGTTGTCCTTATCATCATTTCATCCCCATCGACACACAAGTCGCCGAAGTGGCGTCAACTCGAAAGACTTGCACCAGGCTAACGGTCTACCCGACGGGAGGCCCTAGCCACACGGAATTTCCATTTTTACTTAAATTATTTGTGTTTGTGCATGTAAAGTGTACTTGCATTAAAAACAGTTGCTTTGGTTACATAAATGCGGTAGAGCTACGCGGGGAGCTAATTTTTATTACCTCATAAATGCAATATATATTTTGTAAGAATAAAATACACAATGGACTAACACTGAACGATGAGCGGTTCTAATTACGTGCAAAACAAACAAAAATAAAGAGAAGTCGTTGGCTCGCAGTTTTTCTCCCACAGCATTTGTGTTTCTTTCCTAACAGTGCTACCAGTAATACTGGTAATCCTACCATTCACTAGGTACGTCATTTACGTACTGGACCAAAACCACCGAATCGTAGTTTTGGTAGAGCGCAACTGTAGTAATAGCTCATTTTGATGCCACACCTTTGAACTGATTGGAAATTTTATAAGCTCTTCCAATGAATGGAACACTGAAATATTTAATGTTTTTGTTATCTATTGGTAACAACAGATCATTCTTTATTTTTTAGGTGATAGGCAAAATTTTATAGGTAATTCTGACAGAGACAGCAAAGGACTTGTAAGAGCAGTTGAACGGAATGGACAGTGTCTTGAAAGGAGGATATAAGATGAACATCAACAAAAGCAAAACGAGGATAATGGAATGTTGTCGAATTAAGTCGAGTGATGGTGAGGGAATTAGATTAGGAAATGAGACACTTAAAGTAGTAAAGGAGTTTTGCTATTTGGGAAGAAAATAACTGATGATGGTCGAAGTAGAGAAGATATAAAATGTAGACTGACAATGGCAAGGAAAGCGTTTCTGAAGAAAAGAAATTTGTTAACATCGAGTATAGATTTAAGTGTCAGGAAGTCGTTTCTGAAAGTATTTGCATGGTGTGCAGCCATGTATGGAAGTGAAACATGGACGATAAATATTTTGGACAAGAAGAGACTAGAAGCTTTCGAAATGTGGTGCTACAGAAGAATGCTGAAGATTAGATGGGTAGATCACATAACTAATGAGGAGGTATTGAACAGAATTGGGGAGGAGTTTGTGGCAACACTTGACAAGAAGAAGGGATCGGTTGGTAGGACATGTTCTGAGGCATCAAGGGATCACAAATTTAGCATTGGAGGGCAGCGTGGAGGGTAAAAATCGTAGAGGGAGGCCAAGAGAAGAATACTCTAAGCAGATTCAGAAGGATGTAGGTTGCAGTAAGTGCTGGGAGATGAAGAAGCTTGCACAGGATAGAGTAGCATGGAGAGCTGCATCAAACCAGCCTCAGGACTGAAAACCACAACAACAACAACAACAAGGCTCGTAAATTATTTCAGCAAAAGGGTTAAAGAGCTTAAGTGCTAAATGTTGCAGTTTGCAAGACTCGTTACAACGCGCTACGCTCGGCAGCTCGAGGTACTGACCTCAACGATGCTGACGGCGATGGTGAACCAGGGCGGCCTCCAGCGACAGCCGTGGCCGTCCTGGGGCTGCGCCGGCCTGTGGCGCTGCGGCTGCTGCGGCCGGCGAGCCGAGGGCGAGGGGGCGGACGAGGGCGCCAGCGCCTGCAGCTCGGGGTCGCCGGCCGCCGCCCCCGCCGCCTCCGCCACCAGCAGCGCCTCCGCGGCCGACGCCTCCATCACGCCGCCGCCGACGCCGCCGCCGCACGGCACCTTCGTCTCCGCCTGCACACGAACGGCGCCACTCAGTTCGCCACCGGTGACTCTCTGGCTGGGTGGCATCGCGTCAGCAAGTGGCTACTACGATCGCGTTACGGCACTCTTCTGCGAGGCGAGCTGAAACTGCTGCGTGCCTTCTTGCCGACACCCGAGACACATCCACTGGCTGTCGTACGCAGAAATTGTGCTACACGGTCCGCATGAGGACGAAAGTTCTGTTTCAGTCCAATGGCGTCTCAAAAGAGAAACAGGATGAGAACGAAGTACTGCACCGTTTCGTAGAGGTCGCGTTCCAGTCGACATCATTTGAACAGCGAATACCAGTGTCGTGCCATTTTTGTCCACTACTGACTTAGGTCACTGTGTCTATTATAAATATAAAACATTTATTAACGAAGCAGCAGACTGGGTCATTTGTTCGGCTGCAGACGATAAACTCGCAAGACTAAATGGCAGAGTCGTCCGAGTGGGCAGGACTACAGACGCGGTTCCGGCACAGTGGGCCGCGATCCAAGTAAACAAGTGGCGGCCGAGCGGAGCCGCGAGAAGAGCCCGGCGGGGGCGAACGCTGGCGGCCGAGTGCGGTGCGGCTGGCGGCGGACTCTGCTGAGGCCTTCCACTCGCGGTGACGTCAGCAGCCGTCAGCGGCGGGGGGTGGGGGCCCCGCGGCAGCGCAACAGTTCGCGCCCGCTCAGGTGTTAAGGCCGGCCGCAGATGCTCGTTTGCGAAACGGCTTTCACCTGGCAAGGCCTTCCTCAACCAAATTCGCTCCGCAGCGCCGCCTGAATAATCATTACACGCGAGCGGCTTTGCGCTCACTGATGCTGACGGACTGTTTCAGATCCCGTCATGAAGTGGAGGAAGCGAATAATGCCAAAACAACAACGTACAAAGAGCAAAACAAGCTGTAAGATTTACATGTTTGTTCATATCTGCCAAATAATTGCTCACATAAGCTGTATGGTAACTATAACATATTCGTTTGTCCAGTCATTATCAGCAGCCCGTGTGTACTGCTTGGCCGATACCTGTGCCAGAACATGCTGTGAGCCAACATTTTGCTGTGGATAGCCGACAGTTGTGGTCGAGCGGTTCTAGGCGCTTCAGTCCGGAACCGCGCTGCTGCTACGGTCGCAGGTTCGAATCCTGCCTCGAGCATGGATGTGTGTGCTGTCCTCAGGTAAGTTAGGTTTAAGTAGTTCTAAGTCTAGACGACTGATGACCTCAGATGTTAAGTCCCATAGTGCTCAGAGCCATATAAACAATTTGCTGTGGATAGAATGAGATGGCTCTAGTAGAAGCCTCAACGAAATATTGGCTTCTAGTATGTTCTGATACACCCATCGGCTAAGGAATACTGCAACAGATTCCTCTTAATACTCATGTCGTGGACCTCACATTTCATTGTTTAGAGTCAATCGTCACTTTTCGCACCGTACAGATCTCTTACCTAAATCATGCCGCGTTACGTAAGGAGAGTAGGCGTTCGCGTCTTACAGTTTTTAAAGCAATAGACAACATTTCTATTACTACCAAGGATTTCGTAGGCGCCCAAGTCATCTTGCATGGTAAATCGGTGTTTTGCGGTGGAGTTTTGAACTTCACTCTCGCTAACAAGGATATGAATGAACACGGTAACGGCTGGGTCACAATTGCTCTTGTACGTGGACCAAAAGTCGATAAAGTAAAAGGGCTAGATAATTTCAATTCACGTGATGTCATCGCTTATCGGACATTTCAGATTTCTGAAGTGTACAACAGAGGTAAGGGTTCATCGTATTACATGTCGACTATGCCTTTGGTTCTCAGGACCAGGAATCGTCGTAAAATAAATGAATCGGAATTTGTCTCTGTGTGGGTGAAAGGTGTTGACAACTGTAAAAAGATCGTACTCGTTAGTGATCTGACTCATTATTATAGAAATTAAATAAAGTTCCCTTCCTTATCCTTAATACTTATCTATTAAAAAAAACTACACATTGATCTTGCCAAAAGCCGAGAAGCGATTCATCTTGGTGTTGTAGCTCTCTGGAGCACCCTGGGATGCTCTCTGGGTCACCCTGTGAAGCTAAATGCTCATTAATATTTGTTCATATGTGCGAAAATCTCGTCTTGAATGGTTTGTAGCTGGTTGCCTATCTGCCGAAGATTTTGCTAGTTGGGGAATGGCAACATCATCTGTTCAACAATCAAAGAGACGATACGCAGATTAATAAATCGTTTATACTGTACGACGGGCGATCAAAAACTTACTGTTTGAAGGCGTTGCTGCAGCGTATATCCAACGTAGCGCGATTCGATATGGGTGCACAAACACCGACATTTAGGTAAGGGATTATTGTGGCATTCATGTCTTTCCAACGGCGTCTGGTACGAGGGTTGACTGAAAAGTAATGCCTCCACCTTCGTAACTCTTCAACAGTTGGCAGCATTGGTCAGCAGCAGGTACTGGCTTGTTCCGTAACCTCTTCTCTATAGCTCCAGTTGGCGGTTGTGTTGATACAGTGTTAAGTACGGAACCCTGCGCAGACGGACGGTCAATGCCATTTAAGCAACGTGCAGTTATTGAATTCTTTACAGGAGGAGGTGTCACCCCAAAGGAGATTCATCAGAGAATGAAAGCAGTTTATGGTGATTGTGTTGATGTAATAACTATTTATATTAAGAGTAGTATGTTTTTAGGTAGGTTACTATCTCCAAGCATGTGTGGGAAGAGTAAGCCATTAACGTTTATTTTCCCCTGAGCAGCGGATAAGGGGTTGAAATGTGACACGTGAACGCAAAATAATTAATCTATACTCTCCAGCATAGTCCACTTAGCGATGCAGTTACGACTGTGGAGGAAAATCAAGTAGTAAATTATGTGATATGTTTTCAGGAAGACTGTTACAAGCAGAGGAAAACCAACTAGCGCACGGAGGTTGGTACATACTCTGAAGATCCAAAGAAACTGGTATACGTACCTAATATCGTGTAGGGCCTCCTCAAGCACGCAGAAATGCCGAAACATGACGCTGCGTGGATTCGACTAATGTCTGAAGTTGTGCTGGAGGAAATTGACACCATGAATCCTGCAGGGCTGTCACTAAATCCGTAAGAGTACGAGGGGGGAGGGGGAAGGGGGAAGATCTCTGAACTGTACGTTGCAAGGCATCCCAGATATCAGATATGCTCAATAATGTTCATGTCTGGGGAGTTTGGTGGCCAGCGGAAGTGTTTAAGCTCAGAAGAGTGTTCCTGGAGCCACTCTGTAGCAATTCTAAGCGTGTGGGGTGTCCCATTGTTGTGCTGGAATTGCCCAAGTCCGTCGGAATGCACAATGAACATGAATGGATGCAGGTGGTCAGATAGGACGCTTACGTACACTTTATCTGTCAGAGTCGTATCTACACGAATCGGGATCCCATAGCACTCCAACTGCACACGCCCAACACCATTACAGAGCCTCCACCAGCTTCAAAAGTTCCCTATTACAAGCAGGGTCCAAAGATTTATGAGATTGTCTCCATACCCGTGCACGACCATCTGCTCGATACAATTTGAAACGAGACTCGTCCGGTCAGGCAACATGTTTCCAGTCATCAACAGTCCAATGTCGGAGCTGACGGGCTCAGGCGAGGCGTAAAGCTCTGTGTCGTGCAGTCGTCAAAGGTACTCGGCTCCGAAAGCCCATATCGATGATGTTTCGTTGAATGGTTCGCACGCTAATACTTGTTGATGGCTCGGCATTGAAATCTGCCGCAATTTGCAGAAGGGTTGCACTTTTGTCACGTTGAACGATTCTCTTCAGTCGTCGTTTGTCCCGTTCTTGCAGGATCTTTTTCTGGCCGCAGAAATGTCTGAGATTTGATGTTTTACCGGATTCCTGATATTCACGGTACATTCATGAAAGTGGTCGTACGGGAAAATCCCCACTTAATCGCTACCTCGGAGATGCTGTGTCCCATCGCGTCGACTATAACACAAGGTTCAAACTCAATTAAATCTCGATAACCTGCCATAGTAACAGCAGTAAATGATCTTACAACTGCGCCAGACACTTGTTGCCTTACATAGCGTTGCCGACCGCAGCGCCGTATTCTGCGCGTTAACACACATCTTCATTTGAATACATATGCCTATACCAGTTTCTTTGGCGCTTGAGTGTACTAAGACACCAACGGACACGATATCTGCACTTATACTCCTGACACTATGTAGATCAGGAACGGCACAGGGTCTTTAATACTTTCTTGGGGTACGCCAGATGTCACTTGTGTTTCACTTGACAGTGGTTGCCAACTGTGATCTTTCTAGCAACAAACCACGAATACAGTCGCACGACTGAGATAATACTATATGGGCACGTAATTTGATTACAAGCGACTTGCTAAGAAATCTACAAATTTGCAATTAACCTGTGGTCCCCTGTAGATAGAAGTTGTCACTTCGTTGAATAAATAGCCAATCACGTTTGACAAGAATGATATTTTTTCAATCTGTACTATGTGCCAATAGATCATTTTCTTCGGGGTATATCTGCATAAACCATAGCCGTTTCTGTGACGTGTACAGCAATAATTTTCTTTTTTTCTGAGGTAGCTTTTACTTATTCATTACTCTGACACCAATCTAGGGCACGATAGATGAGGGAATAAGCCGTCAAGTAGGCAGTCTGCTATCCGTTGTACTAAGCGAAGTGACGGTCCCAAGACGCTGGACGCACATTCGGTAAGGCTGCCAGTCAAATCCCCTTCCGGATATACAGTTATAGATCTTCCATAGTCGTCTTAAACAGGTTAAGACTAACGCTGGGTTGGTTTCTTTGGGAACAATACGACAGATTTCCCATTCTACCACCAGGAATCCGAATTCGTGCCACGTCTCAAATGACCCCGTCGGCGACGGCACCTTGAAAGATTGTCATTCGTATTTCTTCCCTTCTTAGTGTTATGTATTCCAATTACCGTGCCTATAGCTAGTTATGTCGTTATTTCCAATTGACTTATAGATGACGTAGTAGCAGCAGACGCTAGTTACACAAGTACCAGACCCGTAAAGGAGACACTAGTATCGAGTTTTTTTGAGACGGGAAATATTCTGTTGAATGCCGTTGCTTTTAGTAGGATACTAAAATACGGCAGCAGTAGTTTGGGCAGCTCAGTCGCCGCACAAGATTCGAATACATTCCTAGGATTTTAAGAACTGGAGAATGCCACTACGTCCAGATGATTTCTTTGGTGAGGCTATCTAAGGTTTAGTTTCATCACATTTAATCCTCGACAGTATTACGGTATCATTAAAATAGTAAATTAGCAATACTTACCTTATTAATATTTCAAGTTTCTACTTAAACTTTATTTCTTTTCTTTGAACATCATTTGGATCTATGTCTTTCCCAGGGTGAGCTTACCTCTTGCAAAGTTTAGAATTTTGTATCACAGTATAGGTATCCAAAAGATTTGTATAAGATTTGTATAATATTTGTGAAACAAATTTAATAAAAAAATGTATTTCGTTTTCTCCTGCAATACACCCCAGGAGATGACCGGTTTGGTGGTTTCATTTACCAGTAATGGAATGGCTATATCCTGTTTACCTGTTTAACACCTTGCGTACTACGTTGCCGCCGGCCGAAGTGGCCGTGCGGTTAAAGGCGCTGCAGTCTGGAACCGCAAGACCGCTACGGTCGCAGGTTCGAATCCTGCCTCGGGCATGGATGCTTGTGATGTCCTTAGGTTAGTTAGGTTTAACTAGTTCTAAGTTCTAGGGGACTAATGACCTCAGCAGTTGAGTCCCATAGTGCTCAGAGCCATTTGAGCCACTACGTTGCCTAAGTGACGAAGTGGTTCAGAGAAAAAACACACACACACATTTGCTGTTAGTACGTACTCAAAGACTGACAGCACCATCTGCAGCTCTATAGCAATTAATGAATAAGCTACGACCCAGTATAGCCGCGAAGACAGTACAATTTTAATTTACTTTCTGATAGTTTTTGTAGTGAGCGCAATCTTGTATCATGGATATAACAGCTTAGTGGCTCATTGTATGGGAAGAAACTAAATTAGGCTGAGCTACGCTGCGTCACAAGAAATGAAAAAGTATGTATATGGAGTTTGCTGCAAGTATCCATAACATATAAAGCGACTAACGGTACATCATCTGATGATGTACTGCAATAGAGTAGGATAGTGTTTCAAGTAACGCTAAACTGTGAAAGGACAATGTGTGCTGTGAAAATGTGAAAAATTTATACAATGTGTTGAATATTAGAATATTAAAATAACTCCATCTTTAATTTTTAAAATAAAATAGTTGCAATTAATAGTCAATGTGATGGCCTAAAATAAAGTCTCTTCCATATCTCTTCATATTTACATTGTGAATACTGCCCATAGTGAGGAATTTAGCAATATGGAAATACTTCGCATTTCTGTAATATGAAAAGACATTTGTCAGTTACTCGTACATCACAGAAATTGTATCATTATATTACGAGATAACGAATTGACTGCTTACAACACAAGGCTAAAGGAAAGTCCGTTGTGGAGGTAGTGCTGATCAAGCGAATGTCATCAAACGTATGAAACAAAAGCCCGCCCTGTTCAGCCTGTAGTGAGTTTTTCTGAAAGCAGTCCCGTGTATTCATTAATCTGGTTGGACGGCACATACACAAAGAGTCAATGGCTTCTCTGATTTCATAGCTGCCTCGTGAAAAGGACATCGTGGTTTTGTGTCCCGCCTCAGGCACGGCCGTATGTACCAATATGCCGTGTTCATTATAGCTGTAGAAAGGGAGCCGCGTCTATCTTGGCTAACCCAAATACGTTTTTGTCCAGAAACAAAATAAAAGACACGTCAAGCAAATGCCGTTTGGTTGGTAGGAGCACATTAATCAGCGTTATTATTAGACCTCGGATTTTAGGTAAAAACCTATTTTGTTTTAGTACTTTCAACATTGCAGCCCAGTCAGCAATCGTGATAATCTAATATAAAAGAAACTATCAGCCTCGATTGCTGTAATGAAACCAACCTTTACCTAAGTTTCAGCCCAAGTAGTGGGCCTTCTTCAGAAGATAAACCTGATTCTACAATATGTCTACGAGGGCATGGTCTAGAAATAAAACTAAAACGTCATGAATAGGCGTAGTCACATTTTAAAAATGTGGTACATAGGTGCTAAGTCACCGCCAAGACTTAAGCTCCGGCGAGCGCCCCGTCTCCATGGACGGCGTCATGGTTATTTTATATTACAATTTATACCAAAATTGAGCATTTAAAAGCTTTGATTAATTATTGCAGTTGAGAAATTCACAAGTAAATACGTCTTTTATGACACGACGATCGTGCTCGGTAGTTAACATAAAAATAAGTACAGCTATGTATTACTTGATGCAGTTTATAACCTTTATTAAAGCTGGCAGAATGAGATTTTCACTCTGCAGCGGAGTGTGCGCTGATATGAAACTTCTTGGCAGATTAAAACTGTGTGCCGGGCGGGGACTCGAACTCGGGACCTTTGCCTTTCGCGGGCAAGTGATCTACCATCTTTTTTTTATTTTTATTTTTTAAAATCTCATTTTGTTCGTTTTAGTTCGTTGTATCTGCTCTAGGCGGACGCCGAAAGACACCCGTTTTAGTTCGTTGTTAATCCATTAACTCTGTTTTTTTTATTACAGAGGGCAGCTGGCCCTCTGACCGACACCATCTGAGCTACCCAAGCACGACTCACGCCCCGTCCTCACAGCTTTACTTCTGACAGTATCTCGTCTCCTACCTTCCACACTTTACAGAAGCTCTCCTGCGAAACTTGCAGAACTAACACTTCTGAAAGAAAGGATATTGCGGAGACATGGCTTACCCACAGCCTGGGGGATGGTTCCAGAATGAGATTTTCACTCTACAGCGGAGTGTGCGCTGATATGAAACTTCCTGGCAGATTCCTTTCTTTCAGGAGTGCTAGTTCTGCAAGTTTCGCAGGAGAGCTTCTGTAAAGTTTGGAAGGTAGGAGACGAGATACTGGCAGAAGTAAAGCTGTGAGGACGAGGCGTCAGTCGTTCTTGGGTAGCTCAGATGGTAGAGCACTTGCCCGCGAAAGACAAAGGTCCCGAGATCGAGTCTCGGTCCGGCACACAGTTTTAATCTGCCAAGAAGTTTCATATCGCCGTACACTCCACTGCAGAGTGAAAATCTCATTCTGGAAACACCCCCAGGCTGTGGCTAAGCCATGTCTCCACAATATCCTTTCTTTCAGGTGTGCTAGTTCTGCTAGTTTCGCAGGAGAGCTTCTGTAAAGTTTGGAAGGTAGGAGACGAGGTACTGGCAGAAGTAAAGCTGTGAGGAGGGGGCATGAGTCGTGCTTGAGTAGCTCAGATGGTAGAGCACTTGCCCGTGAAAGGCAAAGGTCCCGAGTTCAAGTCTCGGTCAGGCACACAGTTTTAATCTGCCAGGAAGTTTAAAGCTGTTCAACACCGCCTACATAAAATATTTCAAGAGAAATTAGACTCCTGCAGAGGAGTTGTTCTTGGGACGCAACATTCGCGAATGGAAACGGGAAGAAGAGAAATGATAACGGTATCCAAAATATCCTGCGCCTCAAACAGTACAATGAGGTGACAAGGTGTGGGATAACGAATGCATTTAGACAGTTGGCTAGCTCTGAGCACTATGGGACTTAAAATCTGAGGTCATCAGTCGCCAAGAACTTAGAACTACTTCAACCAGACTAACCTAAGGACGTCACACACATCCATGCCCGAGGCAGGATTCGAACCTGCGACCGTAGCGGTCTCGCGGTTCCAGACTGAAGCGCCTAGAACCGCACGACCACTAGCGGCCGGCCGTTTATACAGTTGACAGTAGTATCGCGTACACCAGATGTAACAGGGCAGTGCACAGGCGGACCTGTCATTTCTACTCAGATGATTGATATGAAAAGGTTTACGACGTAATTATAGCCGCACGACAAGAATTGACAGACCTAGAACGCGGAATCGTAGTTGGAGCTAGAAAAACAGGACATACCAGTTCGGAAATCATTAGAGAATTCAATATTGTGTTCAGTTGTCAGTGCTAACAGGCAAGGAACACTGCGTGAAAAATCCGCAGAAATCAATGTGGGACAAACGAAGAACGTATCCCTTAAAGCAGTGCGACGAAATTTGGCGTTAGGAGGCTACGGCCGCAGACGACCGACGCGAGTACCTCTGCTAACAGTACATCACCTGCAGCGCCTCTCCTGGGCTCATGACCGCATCGGTTGGACCATAGACGGCTTGAGAACTGCGACCTGGTCAGATGAATAACGATTTGAGTTAGTTAGAGCTGATGGTAGGGTTAGAATGTGGCGCAGACCCAAGAAGGCCACGGACCCAAGTTGTCAATACGGCACTGTGCAAGCTGTTGGTGGCTCCATAATAATCTGGGCAGTGTTTACATGGCATGGACTGGATCCTCTGGTCCAACTTAACCGGTCATTGACTGGAAATGGTTACGTTCGGCTCTTGGAGACCATTTTGTATCCGTTCAGGGGCTTCATGTTCCCAAACAACGACAGACTTTTTATGGATGACAAAGCACCACGTCACCGGGCCACGACTGTTCACGACTGATTTGAAGACTATTCTGGACAATTTGCGCGAATGATATGGTCACCAAGATCGCCCGACATTAAGCCCATCCGACATTTGTGGGACACAGTCGAGGGATCACTTCGGATCCTGACAGGAAGTACTTCCGCAACAATGGACAGCTGTAGAGGCGGCATGGCTCAGTGTTTCTGCAGGGGATTTGTTGACCCCATGCCACGTCGAGTTGCTGCGCCACGCCGGGCGAAACGAGATCCGACACGACATTAGGAGGTCTCGCATGACTTTTGTCACCTCAGTGTGAGGTGGCTTGTAGAGTATAGATGTAAATGTAGATAATCCAAAGGTTAGTGTAACGGCGGATTTGGCTAAGGCCGAACGATTTCTCAATAGTACTTTATTTGTAAGTATTGGTGCGAGTCTGTTAGGTCGCGTTCCGCGTTGGCTTCCCGTAACTTTTCATCGTGATCCTTTGTACATGGTGACTGTTAGTCCACAGACAGTCCTTCCTCCGATTTACACTACTGACCATTAAAATTGCTACACCACGAAGACGACGCACTACAGACGCGAACTTTAACCGACAGGAAGAAGATGCTGTGATATGCAAATGATTAGATTTTCACAGCATTCACACAAGCTTGGCGCCAGTGGCGACACCTACAACGTCCTGACGTAAGGAAAGCTTCTAACCGATTTCTCATACGCAAACAGCAGTTGACCGGCTTTGCCTGGTGAAACGTTATTGTGATGCCTCGTGTAAGGAGGAGAAATGCGTACCATCACGTTTCCGACTTTGATAAAGGTCGGATCGTAGCCTATCGCGATTGCGGTTTACCGTATCGCGACATTGCTGCTCGCGTTGGTCAAGATCAAATGGCTCTGAGCACTATGGGACTCGTTGGTCGAGATCCAATGACTGTTAGCAGAATATGGAATCGGTGGGTTCAGGAGGGTAATACGGAACGCCGTGCTGGATCCCAACGGCCTCGTATCACTAGCAGTAGAGATGATACGCATCTTATCCCGATGGCTGTAACGGTTCGTGCAGCCACGTCTCGATCCCTGAGTCAACAGATGGGGACGTTTGAAAGACAACAACAATCTGCACGAAAAGTTCGACGACGTTTGCCGCAGCATGGACTATCAGCTCAGAGACATGGCTGCGGTTACCCTGGGCGCTGCATCACAGACAGGAGCGCCTGCGATAGTGTACTCAACGACGAACCTAGGTGCACGAATGGCAAAACGTCATTTTTTCGGATGAATCCAGGTTCTGTTTAGAGCATCATGATCGTCGTATCCGTGTTTGGCGACATCGCGATGAACGCACATTGGAAGCGTGTATTCGTCATCGCCATACTGGCATATCACCCGGCGTGATGGTACGGGGTGCCATTGGTTACACGTCTCACTCACCTCTTGTTCGCATTGACGGCACTTTGAACAGTGGGCGTTAAATTTCATATCTGTTACAACCCATGGCTCTACCCTTCGTTCGATCAGTGCGAAACCCTACATTTCGGCAGGATAATGCACGACCGCATGTTGCAGGTCCTGTACGGGCCTTTCTGGATACAGAAAATGTTCGACTGCTGCCATGGCCAGCATATTCTCCAGATCTCTCACCACTTGAAAACGCCTGGCCAATGGTGGCCGAGCAACTGGCTCGTCGCAATACGCCAGTCTCTTGATGAACTGTGGTATCGTGTTGAAGCTGCATGGTCAGCTGTACCTGTACACGCCATCCAAGCTCTGTTTGACTCAATGCCCAGGCGTGTCAGGGCCGTTATTACCGCCAGATTTCTGGGGATCTATGCACCCAAAATGCGTGAAAATGTAATCACATGTCAGTTCTAGTATAATATATTTGTACAATGAATACCCGTTTATCATCTGCATTTCTTCTTGGTGTAGCAATTTTGATGGCCAGTAGTGTATAAAATATTGGGCAGTCGAGCATTAGTAGGACACGGAGCAGTGCGCTAGAGTGGGCGCTGTGGCTCTTCTGTCCAGCAACGCGACTGTAAATACAGAGCGGCCGGCAGCGAGCTGCGCTGTGGCAGGCGGCCAGTGGTCTGTGTGTGTTGTGCTGTCGCTGACGTCGCTGGTGAGGCCAGCGAGCGCCGGCCGCCGGCCGCCGGCTACTGCCACGGCCGCCCACGGCTGACATCATCGCATGCGCTCGCCCGCCCGCCGTGGCTGGGCCGGCTGACGCCGCTGCTTTCGCTCTGCACAAGTCGCGGCGGAACACTTTCTAGCGCTGCTCGCTATCGGTAAATGGCATCGGCGGGCACGTGAACGTGATGGGACTGCCGGCGTTGAAAGCGAGCTCTGTGGCTCACGAATTCGATACTTTTGGGACACTAGAGGAGAGACACGAATACATTATGAGCAGCTTGAAATGTTCCTTCCCTGCTCTCGGTCGGAGCTGCCGTGCGAAGATTCACTCACGGTCGCGACCAGAACCCACACTCTCTTAGCAACGAACGGCGCGCGAGACAAATTGGGGGTCGTATTATTGAGTAGACTTGCTTGAAAACGTTTGTTGACGAACCCAGATTAATTCTCAGCACTGCTACACACGAACCGCCAGTCTCAATAATACATGAAGTGCATTCGCAGTTGCGAGTGCAGTCAACCATCAGCTGTGTGAGAGAATGACGTCAATGAAACGCTTCAGTCTGGAACCGCGCGACCGCTACGGTCGCAGGTTCGTATCCTGCCTCGGGCATCGATGTGTGTGATGTCCTTAGGTTAGTTAGGTTTAAGTAGTTCTAAGTTCTAGGGGACTGATGACCTCAGATGTTAAGTCCCATAGTGCTCAGAGCCATTTGAACCATTTGACACATCAACGGCGACGTATGGAAGTTTGCGTCGGCCGTGAATCGCGCACAGATAGCGAAAACGATTGAGGCGATCGCCTTCGTAAAACGGGAAATCCCGGTTCGGCATGTCGTGTACTTCATGACTGCCGTAGTCGCCGCAGTGCCTGTTCCTTTGGACATGCACACATGTCCGAGCGAACATGGCATAGTAATTCTTAACACAATATCGTATAGTCTTAACAAGCATCGCCAACCTTGCTTCGACAAACGAGGTGGGTTTGAAATCATTACTCCTTTACTGTTAATCAAAGCCCTATAGGAAACCAAGCTACCACACAAAATCGATCATTTTTTCTTTTTCTAGAGCTACAGTCATGTAAAGTTCTGTACATAACGTGTTTCTTTTGCTATCTAGACTTCGGCCTTAGGCCACTTTCATGTGTTACAAGGCCAAAAATCGTCAGATTTGTGCAACGCAAGTCATCGTCGAAAAATACATACCATGTTACATAAACCATTTGTAAGAACGATTTTGATATGACCTCATATGTAGTTTTCGACGATGAATTGTGTTGCACGCAACTTGGACGATTTTTGACGTTGTAACACTCGAAAATGGCCCAAGATCAAAATCTAGATAGTGAAATAAACTCATTAGGCCTATATACAGTCAAATGGCAGAATTACCTTTTCGAAAATAGCACTTGAAAGATTCCGAAATCCGACCAATGGACTAGAGTAGGTTCAACGCTAACAGTTCAGATGCCACCTCCAACTGGCTACCAACTACGCCCACTAATAATCACCAAATCAACAAAACAAGAATGCAGTTCAAATCCGATAAGGTAGGGGATCAAATAAAAACATCATTGTCAAATTTCCAACGATACGTAATTTATTGGCTTCAATCAAACTTCTCCAAGTCTGTCTCGCTCACTAAAACATCGTTGTCAACTACTTACAGGCACCATAACTAAACTGAGGTCTCTGCCAATAGAACGTCTTCACACTCACTAAGCCTAGAAAAGTCGGATTCTCTCACTTTCCCGTACTCTCAGCAATAATCCGTCTGATTGCGATTTCTGAAATTCACCACGAAAGCAATACCTTCACCACAGAGGTACACATAGGCTGCAGCCTGACTCGCAATTTCGCGAGTTCCAAAACTGCTCCACGAAATTATTTTAACATACAGTCAGTTTACAGAGCAGAATGTAGCCACTTAAACTAGCCTTTTCCTGCTTACTTCCTCTGAAGTGCTGCTTCCTGTCAACACATTCAGAAATTTGCTGCTCAAAGGGTAACAGTTTTGATGATGACGATGATGATGGTTATTGGTTTATGGCGCCAAACGGAGAGGTCACCCACGCCCTGATAGCAGTTCTATGCTCCATGACAGAAATGCGTGTATATGATGGTAAACGTGGGAGCGAACTGATTTGATGTTTTGGTGATACTGATCACTGAAGTAGGCAGTCAGAGTACCTGTATGTGGAAAAGGAAGGCAAATTCCTATGATGGTTTACTGGGACGGGGCGGTCCGCCGTGTTTTACACCTGTGCACCTTACGCTGTTCATTCAGAGTCGGGAAACGTCGATCTCTGGAGAACGACGGTAACAGGGTGGCACATCTGCGATGTTGCTGTGCGGACAGAAGACTGCAGCGCAGTGCTGTCTCGAAGCACGGTGATCCACTTACCATCCCCGAAGGCACGCGGCTGACGACACACCTGACCTAACTTCCGCGCGCTCTACATCCATATGTGGCAAGACTCCTTAACAAAGCACTGACACAGCATTGCGCCAGTCGTCCGTGATCGCTTTAGCCGCCAGGAAAGGGCTCGATGACCTAACAGCAGCGAAGAGGAGGAGGAGATTAGTGTTTAACGCCCGTCGACAACGAGGTCATTAGAGACGGAGCGCGAGCTCGGGTGAGGGAAGGATGGGGGAAGGAAATCGGCCGTGCCCTTTCAAAGGAACCATCCCGGCATTTGCCTGAAGCGATTTAGGGAAATCACGGAAAACCTAAATCAGGTTGGCCGGAGACGGGATTGAACCGTCGTCCTCCCGAATGGGAGTCCAGTGTGCTAACCACTGCGCCACCTCGCTCGGTCAGCAGCGAAGAGTTCAGCGGGTCTGTGCGTCGGGTCAGGCAGCCTCCATCAGGTGAATGCTGCGTACGCTCCTTGGCGTCCGAGGTTCAACACCGCCAGGTTTATGGATCTCATGCCTGCAGGAGCTGCATCAGCTGGCGTATAATCTGCACGGCCGCCTCGAACGCACCGGGTACGAAGACGCCATGAGTTTAAGGCAGACCGTGCTCTCCGCTGCAGCTCTGTATGTCAACAAAGACTTTTACTGAAACTCATCTCTATTGCTGTGACCTCCCTCACATTTGACGGCTTCCTGAGTTCCTCGCTTGCCGATCGAATCCACTTGGATGGGAGAACGGCTACACCATTCTGACAGTTCGAAGCAACATTCCCACCCAACAGAGGAATATGAAAGCGGTTCTAAAAAATAGCAAATCGAAGGAAACCAAGTCGTGCTAATAGGGCAGAAGCAGGTGGTAGCCGAACATGGAAATTCTGACAACAGCGTGTTTCTGATTGAATTAGTTTGGCAGATCATTTAAGTGGCAGAGGGAAAGAAGGGCAAGGGCAAAAAACAAATTGCAAGGGAGTTCAGTTTCGATGGAGCCTTGGAGAACAACACGGCACATGAGGTGGAGGAGTCATGATACCTCATTGGCAGTTGGTGGTGGGACATGGTAACCTTGCCAGCGCCTGTCACAGCCGTCTTGTCTACGTTATGCTGTTTATGGCACCGCTGGTCTGCTTTCAGATGGTCCGAAATTCGCGGCATCTAGCAGAGGACGCGGAGTATGCGACATTGCCGTTACCAGCATCTGGACGGCGCGACCTTCATCAATCGCTGTAGATGCTGTTCCTCGGCTTCTTTGTAAGTCTCATCCCGCTGTAGATAGCTATCCTGGGAGAATTCTGCTTTCTCAGAAGCCAGTCGATATTTTGTTTTTCTCAGTCTGTTGCTCAGTTTCAGGTTTTTGTCATGATCTTTAACCCATTTGATATGGTTCGATGCATGTACGTTAACTTTTTATACTGTTTATTTTGACAGTTCGTAGCTCCAAATAACTTTCCAATTATTATTTATTTTTTCAGAGTTGTAGGCACAATGTAGCATGTCTCAGTTGGCTTGTAGTAACTAGATCAACCAATTATCTCGACTGTATAGCATAAACCAAATCAGTAAGAAACAGTTATCTATTAAATTGAAGCAACATTGTGAACTTAATCACATGAGAACATGTTTGTCTATATGGAAGACACAACAACCTGAAGAATTCGAGTTTTGGATGGCGCTCCTCCTGCGAAATCAGTCGGAGATCAGTATGACAAGTACCGTGGGTGGTGCCGCACCTGTCGTCAAGAAAACGGATAAACTGGGAGAGCGGGCGCAACTGAAGACACAGACGACAAATTTGTGCTAAATATTTCGTTTTGAACACCATGTCTTAATAGGAAGTAGTCGCAACCGGAGACATGGTCGCTGTAACACTAAAGAACACATTGAAGTGAATTCAGTTTCTGGGGCTTGTCGAGATATTACATAGATAAAAACATACAGCTACGAAGTATTTTTTTTTCTGGCAGATGTCATTCAGAAGAAAAACGACAACACAAATATTTCAATACGATATTCACAAAATCAATCCGAACCGCTGCGAAATTCAAAATATGCTAGTCCTGTGATCTGAGATGATCTGGACGTTGTTTTAGTTGGATAACAATGTTTGTTTGCTGCTACTTCACTTCGTTGTCTGCACTCACTTTAATGTGCTAAAGCTACTAATCTAGAGGAGTGATGACCGTGCATTTGTACCAGATTATCCATCAATAAGATTCACAGTTTTCCGTTCTAATACGAGGTAGCGGTGACCGACCAATGGGGTTTATAACACATACGGTATTGCATCTCTAAGGGTATAAGTAAACATTCAGGTTACTCACCAGCTTATATGTGATTCAAACTGTTTCAGCAAATTGCGTCCGTTGGGAATTTTGAAAGCTTGTTGTAAAGTGTTAATTTTGAATTTCACCTGGAGTGACGGTGTTAAAGAATACTCAAATGAAAATAGTTTACTTTTATTTGCAGCCTAACATAAATGTGGTAGAAATATTGTACAAAAGACCGTTTCAGATCAGATTAAGACGCTTTCTATCAGTGTCCATATGACTATCACGTAGAAACTACGGGGTGGGGCAAATAAAAGTGTCCCGGACGAGTGGACACCAGGTTTGGTACCATCAAACGGAGGAGGAAAAGACATTTACTTCCAACAGGATGGAGCAGCTGCCTATACAGCCGGCCGAACCTTGGCGCACGTTACACAATCTTCACGCCTGACAGAGCTGTTAGCAGAGGTCAGTCTGGTAGCGGCCCTAGCTGGCCACCCAGGTCACTTGATCTGTCAGCAAGCGATAAATTTGTGCGAGGAGCCCTCCAGTCTAAGGTGTATCGCAAAACCGACACAGTCTCCAAGAACTGCAGCAGAACATTTTGGATGAGACTGCAACAATTCCACCAGTCCAGCTTCGATCTGCCTTCAGCAACTTGCTGACCAGGGGCCAAAAGTGCCAAGAGATGAATGTTCGTCACTTTCAACATCTGCTGTTGTCAGGTTAGTACTATATTTCCTTTCCTCCCCCGTGTTTCCTTGTTCCCAGCAACTCTGTTCTTCGGGGCCTCTTTTATTTGCTCTACCTTATATTATGCTTCCGGTGTCTAGTCGACTGAAGTAATTACTAGTCAGAGTTTCCCTTCGGTGCGGCCTTGCTAAAAAGATCACGTAAGACGTTCTTATCACTCCACTAACAACCAAAATTCAAAAATTTGGAAAATGCAGCCAAAAGCAAATCACATTGCCAGGTTAATAAACCAGAATGAATTCCGTGTTAGTAAAGAAGAAAAAGACAAAGAAGCTTGTTCTACGCGATCAACAGCGAAGGCGCAGGAGGCATAATTGTCAGTCTGCTTCTGGAATAGATGTGCGTGTTTGCGACTCTCTTTGCTAACCAGGAAAGGGAACTGCGGTGGGAGAAATTTGTCGTTTCGGTTTTCCGCCGGCGCTTCTTCAACTGGCGCGGTTGATGACGCACACTACTTGTGGCAAAACTATCAACACCTGCGACTTATTACAAAGCCAGCTTCTTGCGCCAATGTTAGCGTAATGATATCGCTAATGGCTGGTGGACGTTTTGGTCGTACAAGTTCCATGACATTTTTAGACTTCATTGTTTTGAGCGAATCGTCAGGTAGGCTTAAGAATGCTAAAAATATTTTATTTGTCCACTCTACGCTAAAATGATGGCGTGAAATCTACTGGGGACACTTTCAATGGGGCGTCTCGCAGCCCAGTCTTCCTCAGGAGCTGAAACCAAAAAAGGTGATGGTACTGGACGCTGTGGTCTGGAGCGAAGTCGACGTTATAATTCATCCTAAAGGTGTCCTGCTGTGTTCAGATCGGTCTCTGGGCAGCCCATTCCATTGCAGAAATGTTATTGTCCACAAATCGTTGCCTCACAGATACTGTTTTGCGGCAGGGTGCACTGTCTAAGACAATCAGTGATCGTCTCCGAACTCTTCCTCTACAGTAGGTAGTACACAACGCTGTAACATGTGTTCGTATCCTTCCACATTTAGCATTTTCGTAAGCGCACGTCTTAACGACAAGAAAAAGAAACAATACCAAAACTTGTAATTTAGTGTTGGCGCTACCCATGTTGGCAGGTAACGTTCTCCATGCGTCAACTACACACAAACTGGATCATCGGTTCGCCACAGAGCATAGCGTGATTCCTCACTCCAAATCACACTTTACTGTGGCGCAATGGTTAGCACACTGGACTCGCATTCGGGAGGACCACGGTTCAAACCCGCGTCCGGCCATCCTGATTTAGATTTTCCGTGATTCCCCTAAGTTGCTTCAGGCAAATGTCGGGATGGTTCCTTTGAAAGGGCGCGGCCGACTTCGTTCCCCATCATTCCCTAATCAGATGAGACCGTTGAGCCGGCCGGAGTGGCCGAGCGGTTCTAGGCTATACAAAAAAAAAAAAAAAAAAAAAAATGGTTCTGAGCACTATGGGACTTAACTTCTGAGGTCATCAGTCCCACAGAAGTTAGAACTACTTAATCCTAACTAACCTAAGGACATCACAAACATCCATGCCCGAGGCAGGTTCCAGACTGTAGCGCCTCGGGCATGGATGTTTGTGATGTCCTTAGGTTAGTTAGGATTAAGTAGTTCTAAGTTCTATGGGACTGATGACCTTTGAAGTTAAGTCCCATAGTGCTCAGAGCCATTTGAATTTTTTTTTGGAGGGGGAGGGAGGGGGGGGGGGGGAGGACCGCTGACCGCGCTGTTTGGCCCCCTCCCCAAATCAACCAACCAATCTGTTATCCGCCGACCAGTGGCGTCCCTCTTTACACCACCTCAAGCGTCGTTAGCACTGGCGACAGAAATGTGGACCGCTCCTCCATTGCACCTCGTTATTTTTAACTACCTACGCACAGTCACTGTGCTAGCTGGAACTGCTGTAAGCAATATGAACTCACGAATGATACCTTCCTCTGATTTTATACGAATACTTACAACCACCTTCTGCAATGCTCAACGGACCCTGTCCGTCCGTACATGATGTCTGCAGTTGCCCCTTCGTGTTTCGAATTCAGAATCACATCTCTGACAGTCAACATAGGCAGCTTTAGAAGGGTTGAAATCTGCCTGACGGATTTGTTATTCAGGTGCACATTTGAACTCTCTGAGCTCTCCTGACCCACTCATTCCGCTGTTACTGTTTCTGTACCGACAATGCAGCACTACGCGTCGCCATTAACACTGACGGGTGCGCTGTTCGTGACATCCAGTGGTCGGTTCCGCATCACACAGGGGTGACTTCTGATCATTGTATTTATAGCTAATGCATTCAGCAAAGTAAATGCCAAGCGGGAGGTACCTCCAGTATTAGCAATTCTCGTTATTATTCCATTAGGGTTTAACACTCCATCGATAAGAAACTCAGGCAGAACAAACATGATAAGTGCTAAGGGACCGTCCTGGTATTCGACGTAGCGTGCATGGAGGGAGATAGTACCACTCACGAATGTAAAGGGAGAAGAGTGAGTATTCGCTGGTCACGTATTTGAAAAGGTGCAATACCTATTTACAGCTTCATATTCAGTCAACAGTATGGCACAGTATCGAATGATCTTCGAAAATCTAGGAACATGAATTTACCTGATGGAGAATGTTCACTGCTTGCAAGATACTGTGACTAATGTACTTGGAAGCATTAATCAGTAAAATGTTACCTAGGCAAATGTATTCCCGGAATTTCATTCCTTTACATCACACAAAGTTACGGTAGCTGGCCACTGTGGTCGAGCCGTTCTAGACGCTTCAGTCCGGAAGCGCACTGCTGCTATGGTCGCAGGTTCGAATCCTGCCTCAGGCATGGGTGTGTGTGATGTTCTTAGTTTAATTAGGTTTAAGTAGTTCTAAGTCTAGGGGACTGATGACCTCAGATGTTAAGTCCCATAGTGCTTAGAGCCATTTGAACCATTTAGTTACGGTAGAAATTAGCAGCTAGCACATACAATGATGATCCAAAACATAGTGACCACCTGATTAATAGCGTATTGGACTATCTTTTGAACACAAGTATTAGAGATAAAGGACTCTTTGAATAGGTGTACATTATTTTCTCTCGTTGTCTAATGTTGAAGTGCATCGTTACATAGGAATTTTGCACCATTAGGAGATCCGGTGTCGTTCAGGTTTCAAGGACAATACAATATGTTAGGTTCTTATTTAAAAAAAAAAGAAACAAAGACATGTTGTAACATATCGTTTGAAATTTCATCGATCATAAAAGCAGTCATCCAATGTTACGCTGCTCTGCGAAAGACTGTCGCTGACGCGAGCCCTGTGGTGGGAGTCCCCGATATGCCGAAGCCGAGGAGACAAGCCGGAGCTGCCGACCCTGGAGTCGGTTGTGTGAGTCTACGAACAGCAAGGATGTGATGTGGCGATAAACTGACTGCCGGACTTGGCAGTGTGAACTCAGGACGGTACTTTACAGCATACGAAGTGAGACGGCGCAGAGGGGTGACTGTTTACGATGGTACTTGCTGCAGACAGTTGGTTTTCATCTGTCCTGGAATTCGAATTAGGGCCCGGCGCTGTGTATGTTCCAAACCAAGCTTCTCAACGAAACCTTGGCGCAGCTGCATCAGGATACTGTAATTTCCAGGAGGGAACGTAGTTAGGTGCTCTCTACTCAACGAAATATAGAATGCAAGAGGTACGTTCTCACTGTTATCACTGTTATCAGCTGTGGACTCCGTAATTGTAGATGAGTCAACTTCCCATAGCTTGTGGACTTGGAACTGCCTGTGTGTTCCGAGAGTTCGTTCAAGACTCCTGATGTTTTGGCCTAAGTAAATGAACTAGATCGGATCGCCGGTGGATCCATTCCGATTTCGTTATACTCATTAGGGACGCAACTGAGTAGGCACTGGGGTCAGCGCCGATGGAGCTTGTTGCTACTGTGAGCGTGGTGAGTGAATGGGACATTGCCCACTCATAACAAGCGGTCTACTGGCCGAAGATGTAACCTGGCGCTTCCTGTACTGAACTTATAACAACTTCTGAGCCACGGGGGCAGTCTTTAATTTAAACAATTACTTCTTATTCGTATGAATTGTATATTGTATGCCATATGATAAATGATGCTGTCTTGAGTGTTTTAAAGTCAAATAGAGCTCCATGTGCACTACATTAAGTTATTTTCCCTCTCTATGCTAGTTATACTTCAAACTCTGAGCTAGGAGGGTTTCATTTAAAGCCGTGTACTCTTGTACATGTTAATCATTTTGTGAAGTATTATTTGGTAGCTCACTAGCGCGTTGTCTTTCCTTAAATTTCCGAGACTGGAGTGATTAATGTATGATCTACTTTAATTAGCTAGAAATGTAGCGCGTGCTTCAATATGAGATGCTTTTGTTACTTTCCACAACGAAACTCTGTTTCGAAATCTGACAGAAATTCCAAAGAAATACTGGTCATATGTAAAGTACACTAGTGGAAAGACACAGCGTGACAACAATGGTAATGTTACAGATGGCAGTGACAGTAAAACAGATTTACTAAATATGGTTTTCCAAAATTCCTTCGCCTAAAAATATGAAGTAAATATTCCGGAATTCGAGTCAAGAACAACTGCCAACATGAGTAACTTAGCAGTAGATATCCTCGGTGTAGCAAAGCAGCTTAAATCACTTAATAAAGGGAAGACCTCCGGTACTGACCGTATACCAGTCAGATTCCTCACAGAATATAATGATAAAATACAGGGTGATTCAAAAAGAATACCACAACTTTAGGAATTTAAAACTCTGCAACGACAAAAGGCAGAGCTAAGCACTATCTGTTGGCGAATTAAGGGAGCTGTAAAGTTTCATTTAGTTGTACATTTGTTCGCTTGAGGCGCTGTTGACTAGGCGTCAGCGTCAGTTGATGCTAAGATGGCGACCGCTCAACAGAAAGCTTTTTGTGTTATTGAGTACGGCAGAAGTGAATCGACGACAGTTGTTCAGCGTGCATTTCGAACGAAGTATGGTGTTAAACCTCCTGATAGGTGGTGTATTAAACGTTGGTATAAACAGTTTACAGAGAATGGGTGTTTGTGGAAAGGGAAAAGTTCTGGACGGCCGAGAACGAGTAATGAAAATGTAGCACGCATCCAGCAAGCATTTGTTCGCAGCCCAGGAAAATCGACTCGCAGAGCTAGCAGAGAGCTGCAAATTCCACAATCAACTGTATGGAGAGTCCTACGAAAAAGGTTAGTTATGAAACCTTATCGTCTGAAATTGGTTCAAGCACTGTCTGCAGCTGATAAGATTAAAAGAATCGATTTCTGTGATTTTATCGTTGCTCAAATGGAAACAGATGAATCTTTCGTTTCAAAGATTGTGTTTAGTCATGAAGCAACTTTCCACACTAACGGGAAAGTCAACTGTCACAATGTCTGTATATGGGGCACTGAGAATCCGCGGGAAACAACTAAGTATGAACGTGACTCGCCTAAGGTGAACGTTTTCTGTGTCATTTCAGCCAATAAAGTTTTTGGTCCCTTTTTCTTCGAAGGTGCTACTGTAACTGGACTACAGTATCTGGAGATGTTAGAGAATTGGCTGTTCCCTCAGCTCGAACAAGAAGCACAACAATTCATATTTCAGCAGGATGGAGCGCCACCACATTGGCACTTATCTGTCCGTAACTACCTGAACGTCAACTACCCGAGGCGATGGATCGGCCGCCAGGCAGCCCGTGACAGAGCACTTCATCACTGGCCTCCAAGAAGCCCTGATCTTACCCCCTGCGATTTTTTCTTATGGGGGTATGTTAAGGATATGGTGTTTCGGCCACCTCTCCCAGCCACCATTGATGATTTGAAACGAGAAATAACAGCAGCTGTCCAAACTGTTACGCCTGATATGCTACAGAGAGTGTGGAACGAGTTGGAGTATCGGGTTGATATTGCTCGTGTGTCTGGAGGGGGCCATATTGAACATCTATGAACTTGTTTTTGAATGAAAAAAACCTTTTTAAATACTCTTTGTAATGATGTATAACAGAAGGTTATATTATGTTTCTTTCATTAAGTACACATTTTTAAAGTTGTGGTATTCTTTTTGAATCACCCTGTAGTTCCATATTTAGCAATCATATATAACCGATCGCTCGTTGAAAGATCCGAACGTGAACATTGGGAAGTTGCACACACTTACTTACTCCATGGCGCAAGATCCTCTGAGGACCTAGGCCTCCTCAGTTGCAGATTTCCAGTCGCCTCGGTCTTCCGCACGCCTGCGCCACCTCCTCACTCCCACTACTCTCAGGTCTGCTTTCACATCTTCCAGCCGTCTCACACGCGGTCGTCTTCTCTTTCTTCTACCACCAGGATGTCCAACATCACCTTCTTCGGGAGCCTTTCTTCTGTCATAGCCAAAAATCATCCTCAGCACTTTCCTTTCCCATGTATTTAGCTTCTTCTCCAAAGCCTCCGTCAGTACCCATCCCTCACTGCCATACATAAGAACTGGTTTGATCACTGTTTTGTAGAGTTTCAACTTTAGTTTCCTACTTAGGTTCTTACTTTTGAGCATGGCATACAGTGCTCTATATGATCCGTCGGCACCCTTAATTCCGTTTGTTATATCTGCCTCCACTTTGTTTTCTGATTTTACTACTGAGCCAAGACAAATAAAGCCATCTACTCTTTCAAAGTTGTATCCTTCTAACTGTATATGATCTGTGTTTCTTCTAACTCAGTTACTATATACTCAAATTTTGTCTCATTAATTTCTAAACCAAGGTTCTTGGCAGCGGCTTCTAGCACTTATTACTACGTCATCTGCATAGGCTAAGATTTGTAGAAGTCTATTCTAAATATTGCCTCCTGGCTTTGTGGTTATTAATCTTACAGCATTCTCTAATACCAGGTTGTATAGTGCTGGGTATAATCGGTCTCCTTATCTTAGGCCTTCTTCCGTTGGGAACGATCTCGACAGACAAACCTGAACTTTAATCTGTCTGTTGCTGTTTTCCAGGGTCATCTTAGTTAATATTATTAGCTTCTTAGGAAATTTGAATGTCTGCACTGTTTTCCACGGCGCTGATCTTTTAACTCTGTCATAGGCCTGTTTAAAGTCTATAAAGAGATGCTCTAGTCTTACATTATACTCGTAAGTCTTCTCCAGCATCATACGTGCTGTAGAGATATGGTCAGCTACATGTACATCTACATGGTTAGTCTGCAATTCACACTTAAGTGCCTGGCGGAGGGTTCATCGAACCATTTTCATACTACTACTCTACCATTCCACTCTCGAATGGCGCGTGGGTAAAAGGAACACCTAAATCTTTCCGTTCGAGAACTGATTTCTTTTATTTTGTTATCATGATCGTTTCTCCCTACGTAGGTGGGTGTGAACAAAATATTTTCGCATTTGGAAGAGAAAGTTAGTGATTGAAATTTCGCAAATAGTTCTCGCCACAAAGAAAACCGCCTTTGTTTCAGTGCCTGCCACCCCAAATCGCTTATCATGTCAGTGACACTCTCACCCCTATTGCGCGATAACACGAAACGAGCCCCTTCTTTGCACTTCCTCGTTGTCCTCCGTCAATCCCACCTGGTAAGGATCCCATACTGCGAGGCAATATTCCAGCAGAGGACGAAGTGTAATGTAAGCTGTCTCATTAGTGGGTTTGTCACATTTTCTAATTGTTGTGTCAACAAAACGCAGTCTTTGTTTCGCCTTCCCCACAATATTATCTATGTGGTCTTCCCAATTTAAGTTGCTCGTAATTGTAATTCCTAGGTATTTAGTCGAATTGACAGCCCTTAGATTTGTGCGAATTTTCGTATACCCAAAATTTATCGGATTTCTTTTAGTACCCATGTGGATGACCTTGCACCTTTCTTTGTTTAGTGCCAACTGCCACTTTTCGCACCATACAGAAATTCTCTTTAGATCATTTTGTAGACCTCACAGATCTAAAACCTGCCTGGTACTCGCCTAGAATCTTTTCTGCTCTTCTACTCACTCTCCTTGTTATAGCCGTACAAAAGATTTTGTAGACGATACTAAGCAGAGAGATTCCTCTGTAGTTCTTACACTGCATGCGTGATCCTTTCTTATGTATAGGGCAGATGATTGATAACGTCCAGTCCTCTGATTTCCCAGGCCATTGTAATTATTTTATGTGTCCTCCATACTAATATTTCACCTCCGTCTTTTATCATTTCCACCGTTACCATGTTGTGTCCAGGGGCTTTGTTATTCCCAAGTTGTTTTATAATTTCTCTTAGCTCTCCTATCGATGGTGGTTCTGTGTCCACCGCATCATCATCTCCATCCACCTCTTGTTCTTCTTCAGTTTCTTCTCTAGCTCCTCCATTTCTCTCTTCATTTACGAAAGTTGCAGAAATCACACCAAAACTCGCCTCAATTACAGATCCACATCGCTAAAGTGGATTTGCTTTAGGATTTTGGAACTTACTTAGAGAAAGCTTTTGACAATGTTAACTGGAATACGCTCTTTCAAATTCTGAAGGTGGCAGGGGTAAAATACAGGGAGCGAAAGGCTATTAACAATTTGTACAGAGACCAGATGGCAGTTATAAGAGTCGAGGGACATGAAAGGGAAGCAGTGGTTGGGAAGGGAGTGAGACAGGGTTGTAGCCTCTCCCCGGCAGTAAGGGAAACAAAAGAAAAATTCGGAGTAGGTATTAAAATCCATGGAGAAGAAATAAAAACTTTGTAATTCTGTCAGAGACAGCAAAGGACTTGGAAGAGCAGTTGAATGGAATGGATAGTGTCTTGAAAGGAGAGTATAATATGAACATCAACAAAAGCAAAACGAGGATAATGGAATGTAGTCGAATTAAGTCGGGTGATGCTGCGGGATTTAGATTAGGAAATGAGACACTTAAAGTAGTAAAGGAGTTTTGATATTTGGTGAGAAAAATAATTGATGATGGTCGAAGTAAAGAGGATATAACATGTAGACTGGCAATAGCAAGGAAAGCGTTTCTGATGAAGAGAAATTTGTTAACATCGAGTATAGATTTAAGTGTCAGGAAGTCATTTCTGAAAGTATTTGTATGGAGTGTAGCCATGTATGGAAGTGAAACATGGACGATAAATAGTTTGGACAAGAAGAGAATAGAAGCTTTTGAAATGTGGTGCTACAGAAGAATGCTGAAGATTGGATGGGTAGATCACATAACTAATGAGGAGGTGTTGTATAGGATTGGGGAGAAGAGAAGTTTGTGGCAGAACTTGACTAGAAGAAGGGATCGGTTGGTAGGACATGTTCTGAGGCATCAAGGGATCATCAATTTAGTATTGGAGTGCAGCGTGGAGGGTAAAAATCGTAGAGGGAGACCAAGAGATGAATAAACTAAGCAGATTCAGAAGGATGTAGGTTGCAGTAGGTACTGGGAGATGAAGAAGCTTGCACAGGATAGAGTAGCATGGAGAGCTGCATCAAACCAGTCTCAGGACTGAAGACCACAACAACAACAACGCTGTGTCCGAACATTATGTATTATTTCGAAGAAAATGATTTATTGCCAAACGGCCAACACGGATTCAGACAGTATTGCTGTTGTGAAACACAGATAGCTCCTAATTGTCACGAAGTACTGAGTGCTATTGACAGGGAGTGTAAATTGATTCATATTTTTAGATTATCAGACGGTTTTTGACGTCGTACTTTAAACGCGACTTCTAATCAAATTGCGGGCCTATGGACCATCGTCTCAGGCATGGGACTGGATTCATGATTTCCTGTCAGAAGGGGAAATCAGTCAGAGCAGTCACAGCGTGACCACCCAGACAAACGAACGCTGGCAAATCCGGAGGCAGGCGGGAGCCCCAACACATGCGGAGACTATTCCACAAGTCATGATAGGCAGTATTGTCAGTTATTCACATCTGTGTGCAAGTACTGTTACAAACGTGGCCACAATAGCAAGTGTTTCTAACAGAAAAGAAAGCAGTAATACGGCGATTGGATGGCAACCAGGTGATGGAAAAAAATGCGTTTATCACACAGTGTCACCCAGTTTCCGCTAATTCGTGCAAAATTTCATTAACACTTAGCATAAATTGAAATATCAGGATCTACAGCCACGTTACTCAACCGTTGGCATCAGCAAAACAGTATTTATGTTGTTCTAATTAAAAGCAAGTCTGTTAGCGAAACAAGACAGAAACAAATATCGTACTCTATCACATTCTTATAATCTAAGATACCACCAATCTTATTTTACGGAATATCCTTTCCGAAACCTCAGACATCCTTTGTATGAACTTTCCATACTACTCAAACGAGGCCGATGGTGTCCTAACTATTTTGAAACACATGTCAAAATCAATTGATGTATTTAAATTTTATCGAGCCAGAAAAATACTACTGATGCTCAAGGAGGAAATAAGCTAAGGAGAAGGTAATCGAGTGAGACAGAGTGTTCAGGAACCATTGACTTCCAGCATATGAGATATGCCATTGGCGATAGTTACAATACACAATGGAGCTTTAAAAGTTTGTGGAGATTTTCAATTAGTAATACACTGAGGGAAAAAATTGCAACAGCAAGAAGTAGTTGCGCGACATAAACAAAAGTTAGCAGGTGTTTCCTATACCTGAAAGACTATGTCTATTCAAGTTTCGCCCCAGTCGCATAAGAGTGGCGCTAGTAGCCCCACTATGAGAACGTAAATCAGGTTTGCTTTAAATACACGCTATAACGATCGTGAGCGTTCGATACCTTTGAGATCGGTCGTGGTGAGCTGATGTTAGTGAAGAAGGAATTTATGGCGAAAAAGACGCCATTATCAATACCTCACTCAGATCGAATGAGGTCGTATAATATGGCTACGAGAAGCTAGATGTGTACCTTTTTGTAATAATACTGTAAGATTTGGCAGGATGTTGCCACTGTACGTGACTGCTGGCACAGGTGGTCACGAGAATGTACGGTAGCAAGACGACTGGGCAACGGACGGCCACGTGGCACTACCGAGAGGGGTAGACCATCGTGTTCGGCGTATGACTGGCGCATCGTGCTGCATCTGCAGCAGCAATCTGAGCAGCAGTTGGCACCACAGTGACACAACGAACTGTTACAAATCGGTTACTTAGAGGACAGCTCCGAGCCAGACGCCCTGCCTGCAATCCACTGACCCCAAACCACCGCCATTTGTGAATTCACTGGTGTCAAGTCAGAGCTCACTGGAGGGCTGGGTGGAAGTATGAAATGAGCGTACGGCATTGTGGGCCGGGAGTCCCCCATTCGGGGAAGTACGGTCGCCGAGGGCAAGTTCAAAATGGTTCAAATGGCTCTGAGCACTATGGGACTCAACTGCTGAGGTCATTAGTCCCCTAGAACTTAGAACTATTTAAACCTAACTAACCTAAGGACATCACAAACATCCATGCCCGAGGCAGGATTCGAACCTGCGACCGTAGCGGTCTTGCGGTTCCAGACTGCAGCGCCTTTAACCGCACGGCCACTTCGGCCGGCCCGAGGGCAAGTACTTACTGCATTCGACGCCACATTGGGTGACTTGCGCGTCGGAGATGGGGATGAGATGATGATGAGGACAACACAACACCCAGATCCTGAGCAGAGAAAATCTCCTGACTCAGCCGGGAATCGAACCCGGACCCCTTGGCGTGGCATTCCGCCGCGCTGACCACTCAGCTAACGGGGGCGGAAGTCTGTTGTGTTTTCTCATCAAAGCTGGTTCTGCCTCGGTGCCAGTAATAAGCGTGTGTTAGTTTGGAGAAAGCCTGCTAAGGGCTCATTCGAGACGGAGCACAAGCTTGGATTAGGGAAGGATGGCGGCCGTGCCCTTTCAAAGAAACCATTCCGGCATTTGCCTTAAGTGATTTAGGGAAATCACAGAAAAGCTAAATCAGGTTGGCCGGACACAGGTTTGATCAGTCTCCCCCCCCCCCTCCCCCCCCTGCTCCCCTCCTCTTCCTCCTGCCGTCATACGAAATCGCACCTCAAATCATAATTCCAGGTGACGGTCCAGAATGCGAGTCCAATGTGCTAAACAGTAACCACTGCTCTACTCCACTCGGCTGTATGACGACAGAAATGCTCTCGTGGATGTCCCACGCACCCTGATTGCAAATCTAAACGTCAACTTGCTGATGCGACCGGTGGTGTTGCGACTCATGAATAGCATTCCACAGGGTGTTCTGCAACAGGATAATGCTAGCCTACATACCACTGCTGTAGCCCAACATGCTCTACAGAGTGTCGACATCTTGCATGGTATACCCGCTCAAGAGATCGATCTCCAATCGAACCATATGGGACATCATCGGACAACTCCAGCGTCTTCTATAAACAGCGTTAACCGTCCCTGTATTGACCGATGAAGTGCAACAGGCATGGAACTCCAGTCCACAAATTGACACCCAGCACAAGTGCAAAACAATGTATGCACGGTGGCATGCTTACGTTTACACCGGTTATTAATGCATCATCATTTCACGTTTGTAATGGCTTATCTCACGCTTACATTAATCTGGGATCTCGCAACGTTAATCAGTAAAACGTTACCTAGGCAAATGTATTCCCTGAATTTCATCCCTTTACGTTAATTATTTTTTGTGTTGTGATTTTTTTTCCGTCAGTGTACATCCAACACAAAGACACAAAAATTTACGGTAGAAATTAGCAGTTAGCACGTACAATGATGATCCAAAACATAGTGACGACCTGATTAATAGCGTATTGGACTACCTTTTGAACACAATAAAGCAACTACAGTGTGTGGAATGGATTTCAAATGTTTTTGGTAGCTTTTAGGGCGTAAATGGTACCAGATGTCTACGCACAGGTCACGCGATAACTGTAAATTACGGGCCGGTTATTTGTGAGTGTGGAGTTGGCAGCCGGTAGTGTCATATATCTCTTCGATCGGGTTCGGATCAGGCGGATTTGGTGGCCAGACATGACTATGAGTTCACTATCACGCTCCTAAAATCACTGGCTTTGTAACGGACAGTTATCCTGCCTGAAGATGCCATCACCGTAGGCGAAGACATCAAGCATTAAGGGGTATACGTGGCCTGCAATCAAGGGTGGTAGAAATTTAACAGTTAGGCCAGTTCCAGTTGTACGTTATTGGGTACCGCACCTGCCGTCACAGGGGCGTTGCACTAACAGATGACGGTGATGTTGTTTCTGGAATATTTCCCTTACCGGTCTTCAAAAACTTCAGTTTTGTCTGTGGCGCGTTTTGAAACAAATAATCTTATAATCAATAAAGTTTAAAGTGCTTTGTTGTACCACGGTTAAAAAATGAGACTGGTCAAATTAGCAGAACGTTGCACAGATAGCTTTACCCTCCGTTGTAGTTGTGTATATTGACTTTTGAAAATAATTATCAGGTCAACATGAATGCCGTTTTCATCATAGTAAAGTTTCACTGGAAAAAGGTGACCAGGTCATTAGACAGTAAGCCCAAACTGGAAATGAAATAGGATGGTAAAGCAAAGCGACCGTAGCCCTTCATTGGCCTCCAGGCGTTTAGGGAAGCCACAGAAAACGTAAATCAGGTGGGCGGCCTTTTCTCTTCCGACTAATTAGAGACAACTTTTACAGAATCAGTCTCTGGACGACAGTAGAGCGCAAACGTATCGTTTGATCGGTTGTATTAAGACGATGGTTGGATTCAAATATGTATGTAGGCCCTAATGATAAACATTCTAGCAGTCAAAAAAGCATTGTTTTGAATAGGTACCAAGAAGTCATCCGTCTATTCACAAAATCGATCTCACGTTGAGTTGCACGTAACTTAAGAAACGTCTCACTGTTTGAACTTCTGATAAGCTTTTGCGAGTTATATGTTGTAGTTTTCCTGTTGTGGGTGCCAACCTGGGACAGGTTTCTGTGACGCGACTACTGGTACTGTGATATTGTCGGTAGTTGGCTGCAGCTAAATGTACTACGCGGGTGAGGATTACAGAAGTGCTCACTAGATAGTCTAGTAAGACGAGACAGAAAATGTCATTTACTGACCGGTTAACAGCAGTAGGTTTCTTTGCTCTGTCGGACTGGACGTACTTACTGTTAGAAGTGATCGAATATTGTGCAGCGAATGTAAAACCCTATGCAGCTAATTAAAGGGCCATGAATGTTCAGTTGTGGTGCTTCTTGGTTCAAATGGCTCTGAGCACTATGGGACTTAACATCTATGGTCATCAGTCCCCTAGAACTCAGAACCACTTAAACCTAACTAACGTAAGGACAGCACACAACACCCAGTCATCACGAGGCAGAGAAATGTGGTGCTTCTTCAGGCTACCTGACCGCGACCTTTCCTCCCCTGTGGTTATAAAGTACGGAAATCTTTTACACCACACACAACTGTTCGCGATTCCACTCTGTGGCCTACCATTTTATTTGCAACCCTGTGGGTCCCACTGAAGCAGATGGCGCAATGGTTAACGTACTGGACTCCTGTTCAGGGGGATCAGAGTTCAAATTTCTGGCAATGAAGGCTCAGGTTCTCCGTGGTTTTTCTAAAATGACCAAAACAAATGTCCGGCTGGTTTCTTTGAAAAGGTCAACGCTGTTTTCCGTCACTATCCGATCCGAGCTAGTGGTGTCTCTAATAACATCATTGTCAATGGAGCGTTAAACTGTAATCTTCTTTCTTTCTTTCCTTCCTTCCTTCCTTCCCTGGACATAAGCGAAATTGTTAAGATAACCACTCGCTGGATGCCAGTACGCGCGCTAACGACAATGTCCTCTTGATGTTGTTCTGTCAGTCATAAACGGTTTGTGTGTACTCCCCAGTGTTGTGGCTTTGGAGTGACGCATTAAATGCTACGTGTCGCTTGCCTGGTACAGTTATTTTCTTCCATTTGAGAGAGCAGCCGAGGACGTAATACGGTTGGCGAGGAATACCTTGTAATTTCCGAATAAATTGTTATTTCTTGTTAATATATGTTTGCTTCGGATGTGCTAAGCTGTTCAGATTTCGTCCAGATGAACGTTAATTAAGTCTTTCAATCAATGTTCAACAGTATCACATTTCTGGATTTTGTGGCCCCTTTCTCTGTTCCGGATTCCGTCCAGCAAGACACCGAGCCTCCGGTCTACTCTGCTACGTCAGGCACACGTTACTCGGTCGCCGCGCTTGTCGCCAGTTTACAGCCGTATGTCGGACACGATACACTTACAGAGAGCAGTGCCTGCCAGCTCTCTCATCAGGCTATTCTGGCCGCAGATGACTCGCCGGGAAGGGCCCGTATCTCGCCCTATTTCTGTTGGGGCGCGCGGCCGCCAGGGTCGCGTTCGCACGTGGATTGACGGTGCGCCGCGCCTGGAAAGTCGCCAACGCCGGCCCAGGCCGAGCATTTAGCCGGCTTCTGTAAACACTCGGGGCGCGCGCCGCCGCCTCCTTATGTCAGCCTGACAACAGCTACTCGCTGCTGCTACCACCGGCAGACAGCGAGCACTCAGCGGCGATTGTTTTGCCTCCCCACTGTTGATCGCGTTAAGTGAACAGACAGTAAGCGACGTGTGGGTCCATCGCTGGCAGCTACGCGCCGTGTGCATCTGTTCTCTGCCAATAACACCCAGATTCTTGGTAGTGGGTTCTTTCCATCCCACCACAGTATCAGTGTCGTCTCACCCCATTCCGACTTACAGCAGGGTAAACAAGGACCGGACGCGTATGTGCGCAATAATGTTGCGTTTAAGAAGAAACTGAAGAATTTTTGGTATTATTTTAATGTTATTAAAAAAGAATTTGTTGTAGAATGTAACAGTGAAATATATCCTAACTTATCTTCTCATATCACTGATCTCCATGATCTGTGTTGCTTTGCTGTTAAACCTCTGTACCGTATTTTCCTATTTTAATATTTTCCCTCACCAAATATTTTATATATCTTCACATGACAAGAATTGCATCAACTGAAATATATCGACAAACATCTGTTACCACAGGGCTTTACTTTAAAAACACATATCATCATTATATTTACATAATTATTATGAATAAAACTATATATATGGTGAATCAAGTAAAACTTGCATCGTAAGTATTGCGGAAATGGAATATATTATTGGTGTGGGGTTGGTTCAAATGCCTCTGAGCACTATGGGACTTAACATCTGAGGTCATCAGTCCCCTAGAACTTAGAACTACTTAAACCTAACTAACCTAAGGACATCACACGTATCAATGCCCGAGGAAGGATTCGAACCAGCGACCGTAGCGATCGCGCGGTTCCAGACTGGATGTGGGGTTCACAGATTGTATTGATAGTCAGGGGTTCCTATTGTTAAGCAACATAAGGTAGTAATACTTAGAAAGTGTATTTTCTGTGCAAACACACTTTTTTAAATGAAGGAAAGCCGTTTTACATTAACAAAGTAAAAGTAGGGTAAATCAGAATGTCAGTGGTGTGTGTTGCAGGACTGTAGTGCGAGGTACGTATTTTGGTAAGTTCCCACACCGACCCTTGTACAAGATACATGATACATTTGAGTATCCTATCTTAACGCCCATGTGCAGAAGTTAAAACGATTCTCACAATCGTTTAATGCAATTCTTGATGGAGAGAGATGTAATACGGATGGAACCTACGTCGATGGAGAATGCTTAGGATAGTTACCCGACTAATGCCACTTCCGCGTGCTTTTGCGGGGGAAATAAAGTGGGGATCAACTCAACAGCAGTGAGAGCATTAATTTCCCCCTCTTTTGTTGTCACTTGTTCCCCTCTATTAAGGTGCCTCGATGTTACACTACCACTTTCACGTGGCTGGTTGAAGGGGTTGATAAATAACTGCACAGATGGCTAATGTCTATTGAAATATCTTGCCGCATACTCTGTACACAAGAACGAACTGCATTTTTCCTCCATTCTCCATACACCATGAACACATCGGCTTTTTCTGCATTGGTAGATCCTATCGTCCATTCGCATCCTACTGCTCGAACTGTCTGTCACACACTAACTGATTAACAAGTCGCAGTGCACTCAGTGAACACACAAGCAGCCTGTAATAACACGTAACAGCGACGTACCTCGCAACAACGCAGGTTGAATGACACAAACAAGCGTCGGTGTGCAAACTTTTCAAAACACGGTATGTTTACCCAAAACATACCCTTTCTAAGTATTAATACAATTTGTTTATTGGCTAATAGTAGTCTACGAATCCCTGACAACCAATATATTCTGTGAGAAAGGGCTACCGGCACAGTGAACCTCTAGAAGGTGTTTTTGATGTTTAGGCTTCTTAAAACACCATTTTAACGCTTTTCCGAGCATTTTAACACTGTGAATACAAATTTTCTTCAGCCACAGCAAAAATTCTACTGTACCACATCTCAGAATTCTCGGTTCTGATTTGTTTTCTTCAGAGGTACCGAAACGGCGTCAGTTACCAAGATACTATATAATAACCTTACATTTTTAATACAATGTTAAATAATATTGAATTTATTTTTAACATTACCAGCTGTAGTTAGGATTAATAATATTATAAAAAATTAATTAAAAACTAAAATAATCTGTCTCGGTTCATACTTTCAGATACCACACCCAAAAGTCAAAAGTCTACGTCCTTACTCATTATTATTAATAGTATTATTATTCCTCAAGTCTAAAACAACTAAATACTACTAATACTTACACATTTCTGTTTTATTACTTTTGCTAACGATTTTATTTTCTCTAATTATTATAGCTTCCTCCATTTGTGTTAAACAATAACAAGCGTCATATTTGATTTCATCAGATATGACAACTTATTGCTTAAACGAAACAGGGAGCAATTTATATTAGCCGGCCGCGGTGGCCGAGCGGTTCTAGGCGCTTCAGTCTGGAACCGCGCGACTGCTACGGTCGCAGGTTCGAATCCTGCCTCGGGCATGGATGTGTGTGATGTCCTTAGGTTTAAGTAGTTCTAAGTCCTAGGGGACTGATGATGACCTCAGAAGTTAAGTCCCATAGTGCTCAGAGCCATTTGAACCATTTGTTGAGGAAGACGATCGCAGAGAAGTACTGGCATGGCGGTGGAGCAGCTGCACCTCGGCTGTGGCGGCTGTGGTCACGAAGCGCGCGCCGATCTGCAGGGAGCGGAAGCGGCAGTGGCAATCGCGCGGTCAGCACTCGACACGGCGCTGCCGCAGATACCGGCGCCCCGGCTCCCGTGGCGCCAGCCCAGATACGGCTAGCGGCGCCGTTGGCTCTCGTCTTAAGCTACGGCGCTCCACCCATGTACAGCTCCGCAAGATCTGAGTACTCCAGAACAATGAACTTTCACGTGAGCTGCATTTCAGAAAACGATCGCCTCAGTTGTGCTCGGTTGCTGCAGCTGATCTAAAGCTAGCTCGCTCATTCAACTTCCAAGCACGCTGTACGAAGGGCAGTTACAAAACTTTAATTATCATCGCTGAAAAATAAAGTTATTGTAAGTAGGCTGTTTATGTTTTCTTATTGGCAACGTTACGTAGCGCGCTGGCCGTGCTGTGTGCAGTCTGTGGCTAGTTTGCATTGTTGTCTGCCATTGTAGTGTTGGGCAGCGGCAGCTGGATGTTAACAGCGCGTAGCGTTGCGCAGTTGGAGGTGAGCCGCCAGCTGTGGTGGATGTGGGGAGTGAGATGACGGAGTTTTGAGAGCAGATGATCTGGACAGAGACAGTAAATTTGTAAGACTGGATTTCATGAACTGCTATATACATTATGACTTTTGAACACTATTAAGGTAAATACATTGTTTGTTCTCTATTAAAATCTTTCATTTGCTAACTACGCCTATCAGTAGTTAGTGCCTTCCGTAGTTTGAATCTTTCATTTAGCTGGCAGTAGTGGCGCTCGCTGTATTGCAGTAGCTTGAGTAACGAAGATTTTTGTGAGGTAAGTGATTTGTGAAAGGTACAGGTTAATGTTAGTAAGGGCCATTCTTTTGTAGGGATCTTTGAAAGTCAGATTGCGTTGCGCTAAAAATATTGTGTGTCAGGATAAGCACAGTCTTGTATAAATTGTTCAAAGGGGACGTTTCATTATCTCATTATTTTTGTTTGATTACGGTTACATTGTCTACGGGAATGGTACATATTGAAATCCAAGCGACAGAGTACCGAAGCATTCCGCCAGAGAATCCAAAAAGATATAATGGAATAGCGAGGTGTAATTTTCGCAATAATCGATCCTGAGTTGATGGTAGTGTATGGCAGTGATACATCACGATATTTCATAGTAGTTAAGTGGCGTAGACCCTTCCAGTGTGGTCAGACAAGTCAGAAAGACGACGATGCTCTGTGAAGAATAGGGAATCGTAAGAGATGCTGATGCTGTGGTGCTCAAAGAGATCATAATCGAGGCGATAATGAAAAAAAAAATCATCCACGACAGTCTGAACACGACAGAGGTTGTCGGTCGCTGGGTTCTGCGACCGCTCAACAACCATACAAAAATCCCCCAACCCAAGGCAGCAACACAAATGTTACATCTATGTCAGGCCAATCTGGATGACTTCTTAGCCGCCTAAGCATCATGGGCGTGTGCTGCTTGTGTCATTATTACACAGAAACAAAGGAACAAAACAAGCGGGGAAAACATGTGGTTAAGCACCGTAGCAAGAGGTGAGGGTCCACGCATCATCAGGCAAGGTCACGATCAGTATATTTGGGGCTAGCAAGGGGTTGTGCTAGTAGATCACACCCGTAAGGGCAAATAGTGGCAGGGACATACTACCAAAATCTACTGTCAATATCACGGGAGTCTGTCTAGACGAAGCATCGCGGATGTGAAGCTGTCTCCATGACAACACGACAGTTCATTCTGCACAGGACTCAGGACAATGTGAAACACGCTGCTTCTTTGGACAAAAAAATACTGTCTCACGCCCGTATTTCATGTTTCGTCCGATAAGAAAGCATTGTGTGTCAAGCATCTTCAGAACGGTGACGAGTTGATATTCCTGGTAATACATTCACTGAACCACCAGAACGTAGATTTCTACACCCAATATCTGCCCGAAGTCATCCATTAGGAAAAAAGTGTGTCCTCTAAGGGTGAGTACATAATGAGGTTCAACATCATCATCGTTTTTCACGGTCGCACCTTGACTCTTCAGCGGTAATAACAAAAACTTCATGACTATTGTTTATGCGTGTCATGAATTTTCAAGTGCAGCTGCTGAATAGCTCCTATAAGATATACTAAACATTAAAAACGCCGCTACCGACGAAACGATGTAACTTAAGTGAATGTAAGCTCACGAATCACAATTCTTGTCATACGCATGAGAGAATGAACGAGGCAGGTTTTAACTTTATCTCCATTATACCTCGTTTCTGCAATAGTTAACCAACCATTATCACACTGCGCAGCATCAACTTTGGGAGTCGCTCTTCCACCGAAGGTAGAATCTTTTTCTTAGGTCTTCCCTCTTGCTGTCTCGGGGCGAACTTGTAATGAATGAAGGTTATTATTTTGGAGTCTGAGGTATTACATGTCCTTGCACTCTCAACACGTGTTTTGTGACCTGGCTGTTCTGATCTTTCACTTCTTGGTCGTGTGAGAGAAAGATAGCCTCTCAATTAGGGCCTTGCTGCGTCGGCGAAATCGTAGTGTTTATATGTATGGTGTGCTATTGTTCTTAAGGCCGCATGTGAGCGGTTTTAATTTAATCCTTAGAGCACTTTTCCTACATAAGGAATTGAGTATCTTACTATATTTCAGTGTTGTCCAGGGTGTGTCTTACGCCACCGCGCGGTTGTGCCGGTTATGTCCAGGGCGTGTTATTTACTTGTCTACTTGATGGCGAGAGACACTCAAAAGTAAAGTTTTTCACTTCTCCAGCTTTCTAAATTTAGAGGACGTCCCTCAGGGCCCCAACTTGTTTTTGGTATTCCATTTAATGAAGTTGACTTAATATTTTTATTGTAATAGGCTATCTCTTAGCATTTATTCGTACTTGTTGTGTCGCCTAGGGCGAAAATTATTTAAAGGTCTTGTTGCCTTATATTCGTTACTCGGCAGTTGCTACTAAGGTGACTGAATAGGAGGTGTCCTTTTATTTCGGCATATAATTTAGACTTTGTCAGTGTTAAATGTAAATATTAAGCACAAAGACTTGCATCAGTATCGCGCTTGTCAGCTGTTGAAGAATAGTAAATGTTAGCGGCTATAGGAGTGTAACTAAAGAGAGACTTCTATCGACGTCTTTCGTGTCTGTGAAGGAACACGGTCAACAACAAAGCTCCAAAAGATTCATGACACCTGAGTGCTCATTTTCAAAATTAGATTAAGTTGCAGTATATAGTCGGCACGCTTTAGTTGCGAACTACACGACATATTTTCTTTCTACAATCACAAAGACGGTGCATACTGATGACACCAGAAGTACTTTATTCAGTGTACGCAATATCACGTACAAGCGTCGGGCAAAAACATGGAAACTGCGGGAGAAATGGATGCTTGAATATAACTGCAGATGGTAGCCATGCCTGAAGGTTGGACTGTTATATTTGACGACAAACGACACCAGTGCAACGTCTTCAGTACGTTGCAAGTTTCAGTCGTGGGCGGAACGGTGTTCTGTGTTGTGTAGTTGTGAGTGCGTCATGTCGGGGCTAAGTAATTCGAACGTCAGCAAACTGTTGGTGCTTCCGTAGCCAAGATAGCAGAAGTGGCACGAAATTGAAGATTTATACAGCATGTAAGGTTGGTTGGGTTGTTTGGTGAAGGAGACCAGACAGCGAGGTCATCGGTCTCATTGGATTAGGCAAAATAGGGGAAGGAAGTCGGCCGTGCCCTTTCAAAGGAACCATCCCGGCATTTGCCTGGAGTGATTTAGGGAAATCACGGAAAACCTAAATCAGGATGGCCGGACGCGGGATTGAACCGCCGTCCTCCCGAATGCGAGTCCAGTGTCTAACCACTGCGCCACCTCGCTCGGTAGCATGTAAGGTAAGAGGAGAAACATCATCTGCTAAGTCAGAACGGAGACGAAAATGTGTTTTGAGTGATCGTCACAGAGGGCATCGAAGAGGGTTGTGACAAAAAATTGAAGCATGACGGCTGCAAAAGTCACTGCTGAACAGTCGCGCTTGCGAACCCTGTCAGCACCGAAACATCACGAAGGGAACTCCATGAGCTGGGAATTATAGGGCAAGCTGGAATTCAAAAGCCACTCATCAGCGGTGCAAATGCCCGAGAGGAACATTTAAAGTATCGTGTTATTGTTCCCGGCGGGGCGGAAAGGGAGAGAAGGAAAAATGCGTGTAGCCTTTATGTTACGCTTATCGACAGACCTTTCAAATAAAGTCACGCCTATAACGTTGCAGATGGTTTACTATCAAGACGTTCCCACGCCCTCACTTCATCACGTACTGCAGCATATCCACTTCGACAATATTTCCCTTGTCATACGTTTAGCTGCTTACGAAGGTGTCCACCGCCTACCCGCAGCAGTGATTAGATAACAACGTGGAAGTCAGTTATTTGCAACTTCCTTATAACCAACTGACGCCAAATGACAACAGTTCATAAACAAATATAAAAGCTGTTGAATAACTGAAAACAGTGTAGGAAAACAATTACATTCTTGTTAGATCATTTGCTACTTAAATTTATTTTTATTTTCGTGAATCTGTTATCCGTTTGTGGGAGGATTCAGGCATGGTACAAACATTCATCATCATCTTTATCATTTGACAGTTCCAGTTTCCCGGGTACTGGTAATAAGCCTCTTCCACTTCGTCCTGTACAAATACACGTGTTCACGGAGAACACGAACATCATCCACTGTCCATCTTCTGGTCACTAGATCAGCATTAATCAAGTGCATCCATCTGGTTCGACGTTTTCCTTGACGTCTTTTCCCATCCACCTGTCTTTCCAAATTTATTTTGGCTATTCCTTAACTTCTCCACCTTGGTCTTCTGGATGGTGGATCTAAGAAATTTCATCTCTGATGCTTACAGCCTTGATGACTCTTTTTGTGAGGGTACATGTTTCAATACCATAGGTCAATATTGGTATGAAATAGCTATTAAACATCATCATTTTGGCCACTTTTGGAATCAAGCCATCCCACAAAAGTAATCTTACTTGTTGGTAGAACTCAGATCATGGTGTAATCATTCCTGAAACGACAAGTCAGGTGCTACTTGAAGTGAGTAGTACTTGTAACCAACGTCTTCAGTTATTCGTCGGATATTTTCAGATCTCTGTTTTATTTTAAATTCTACTTTCTAAGGCTCCACTTACTACCATGCAAATTATTCGCTGATGCCTTAACACATGTCCAGTCATGCTGCCCCTACTTCTTGTCTATCTCTTCCACGTATTCCTTTCCTCGCTAATTCTGCAGAGAACGTCTTCATTTACTGTCTTATCGCTCCACCTAATTTTCAACATCCTTCTTTATCACCACATCTCAAACGCTTTCATTCTCTTCTTTCCCTGTCTTGCCGTAGTCCGTGATTTAATTCGTCACAAGGCTGTCCTGACATCCAGGGGCACGTTCTAAGAAATTTCTTCTCCAGGTTAAAACCTACATTTATTACTAGTAGATATCTTTTAGAAAGAAATCTTCTTCACCGGAGGCAATCTGCTTCTCATGTCCCCCTTGCTTTCTCCGTCCTGCGTAATTTTGCTTCCAACGAAGCAGAATTTCTTCACTTCCCGAATTTCGTGGCCCTCAGTTTTGATGTTAAGTATCTTGCTATCCTCATTTCTGCTATTCCTCATTACATACGTCTCTCTTCGTTGTTTCCCTCAATCAGTAGTGTGAGCACATTAGACTGATCATTCCATTCAACAGGTCAGGGATTCATCACTGACATCGACGTAACTTTTCTATCGATATGTCTTCACATTAAATTTCAGACACTTCCTTTCATTTTTATTATTGCTTCTGCTGAACCCATGGTCTAGGCGTAGCGTTTTCGATTAGGAATCAAAATGTCATGGGTCCCGGGTCAGAACCTAGCCACAGCCTAAATTTTGAAATCATAAGCAATGGCTGCGAAATATTCCTCCATACGAAGTCTTTGTACTTCTACCAACGGCCTTGTCAGAAACGGCGAAAAGGCGGACAGAGGTTCAGGACACTCTTTCGCCAAGAGGTGGGAACTGCTCCTAAAATTCGGAAGAATCAGCAATTATCAACTGCATGAGGATGAAGAAGGCCACAGGAACCACTGGATTAAAGATGTATAAGGTGTGTCCACAGGATATGCGGCCTGTAACTGAGAAATTGTCGTTACGATATCTCAACTGGCTAATGTTTTGAGACTAGTTCCTATTCGTCTTTTCGAGAAAGGACTGCCAAGGGCAAGGTAATCATGAGAAAAAGATTGGGGTAACGCTCTACGAGTCGCAGCGTGGAATGCTGGAAGTTTGTGCGTGGTAGGCAAGCTAGAAAATCTGAAAATGGAAATGGAAAGGCTCAGTCTATACTTACTGAAGTGAGACGGAAAGAAGATAAGCATTTCTGTTCAGACGAATATAGGGTAATATCAACAGCAGAAAATGATATAACAGGAGTGTAATTCGTTATGAATAAGACGGCAGGGCAGACAATCGGTGAATCGGAATAGTTCAATGATAGGGTTGTTCTCATCAGATTCGGCAACAAACCAATCCGACTACAATAGTTCAGGTATACATGCTTACGTCGCGGGCAGATGACGAAGAGACAGATAAAGTATATGAAGATATTACACAGATAATTAAATATGTAAAAGGAGATGATTATCTGATCTCAGGGGGAGTAGAGGTTGGAATGCTGATGTAGGGAAGGACTGGAGAAATGATTTCGGGAGAATCTGGGACTGGTAGCCGGAATAAGAGGAGAAAAAGACTAACTGAACTCTGACACAAATTTCAGCTAGTAATAGCAAAACCTCTTTTCAAGAATTACAAAAGAGAGTGTACTTGGAAAAGGACCGGAGAGATTGGAAAACTCCATCTGGATTACATAATGGTCAGAAAGAGATTCCGAAATCAGATATTGAATTTTAAGGCTTACCTCCAGGAACAGATATAGATTCAGATCACAATTTAGTAATGATGAAGAGTAAATCGAAGAGATTTATACGGAGGAAGCAAAGTGGAAGGTAGTAGGATCTGCGATAAGGAATACCAGAGTAGGCAGTTTAGTCGAAGAGGAGTAGACATCTCTAAAACGAGCAATCACAGATGTTGGACAGACAAACATAAGAGCAAGGAAAGTAGCTACAAGAAAATATTGGGAAATAGGTCGGCGAAAGATTCATGTACAAAAGTGTTCAGGGAAATAGGGGAATACAGATATACATATCACCTAGGAATGAAATAAGTAGGAACAGCAAGGAAGTCAAGGCGAAATGACCGCAGGAAAAGTGAGAAGAAATCATATATGAAATAATAGTCTGAATACTGATTAAGCGTATAGGGAAGTCAAAGCAAGCTAAAAGTAAGGACGGAAACTTTAAGAGAGCAATGGAAATTCCACTGTTAAGCGAAGAGGATAGGGCGGATAGGTGGAAAGAGTACACTGAAAGTCTACACGATAAGCTAGACTTGTCTGAGGAAGAACTGGGAGTCGATGTGGCAGAGGCAGGGGATCCAGTGTCAGAGTTGAACAGAGCATTAGAACACTTGAGATCAAATAATGCAGAAGGAACAGATAACGTTCTTTTGGAATTTCTGAAATTATCAGAGGAAGTGGTAGCCAAACGACTGTACAAGTCGGTGTGCGGAATATATCAGTCCGGATATATACCATCAGACTTTCGGAAAAATATCATTTACACAAACCCAAAGAGAGCAAGGGCAGATAAACGTGAGAACTATTGCGCAATAAGCTCAACAGCTCATGCGTCGAAGCTGCTGGCAAGAATAACGAACAGAAGAACGAAAAACAAAACTGAGGATCGGTTAGATGATTATGGTTTTGGCTTACTGACAGGTAAGAGCACCAGAGAAGCACTTCTGGCGTTGCGATTGATATAGAAGCAGGACTTATTACAAATAATGACTCGTTTGTAGAATTTGTTGACCTCGAGAAAGCGTTTGACAATGGAAAATGATGCAAGATGATCGAAATTATCATAAACTTAGGAATAAGCTACGGGGAAAGGTGGTGGCATACAAGATGTACAATAACCAAGAGTGATCAATAAGATGGAAGACCAAGAACGAAGTGCTCGGACTAAAAAGGGTATAACACAGGGATGCAGTCTTTCGCCACTACCGTTCTGTCTGTACACAGAAGAAACAAAGACGGAAATAAACGAAAGGCTCAAGAATGGGATTAAAATTTATGGTGAAAATATATCAATGGTAAGATTCGTTGACGCTATTGCTACCGTCAGTGAAGACGAAGAAGAATTATAGAATCTGTTGCACGGAATGAATAGTCAAAAGAGCACAGAATATGGCTTGAGGGTAAAGCGAAGAAAGACGGATCGGAGGTACCAGAAATGAGAACAGCGAGTAGCTATACGTCAAAATTAGTGTACACGCAATAGAGAAAATTTCAGGATACTGTTACATTTGAAGCATAATAACCTATGACGGACGGAAAAAGGAAGAATAAAAAGCAGACTGACGCAGGTAAAGATGCCGTTCCTGGCGAAAATAAGTTTGCTGCTTTCAAACGTAGGCCTTAACCTGGAGAAAAAATTCCTTAGAATGCACGCCTGGAGTACAGCATTGTATTGGCGTGGGAAAACACGAACAGACGAGACTCGATGAGTCTGAGTTGTGGTGCTACAGAAAAATGTTGAAAATTAGGTGGGTTTATATGGTAAGAAATGAGGTTCTCCACAGAATCGGCCAGGAAAGGAACGTATGGAAAACAATGGCAAGAAGAAGGGAGAGGATGACTGGACATGCATTAACACATCAGGGAATAACTTGCGTGGTACTAGAGGGTGCTGTAAAGGGCAAAAAAAAGGAGTGGAAGACAGATATTTGATAACATCCAACAAATTATTGAGGAAGTTTGGTGCAAAAGCTACTCATAAGGAAAAAAAATCTTCTGTGATGTACAGACTGCACGGTATGGGAGAAAGACTGCACGCCTGCATTATACCCTTTTCTCTTTGGTAATTGATTGCATGATTATCCACGGGAGAAAGACTGCACGCCTGCATTATACTCTTCACTCTTTGGTAAATGACTTCATGATTATCCACCTATGACGCCACAAACACCTTGTTGGACAATGGTAGTTCAGTACCATCGATGCCGAATCCTGCTGTGTTAACATTGCGGTGAGCGTTGGCAGGCGCCTCTAATGTACACATCAGTACCGGGGCAGAGCAAAGCATTTCCCCTGAAGACAGCGGTATAGCCGGTTGTTTGTCCAGTTCAGATGTTTACAGGCGTTAAGAGCTATCTACTCTCAGTCACTACCAGCTAAAAAAGTGTCAGTCCAGTTCATGAAGTTGCTTCAGAATACACTGTACACACGAGATAGTCTAATAATCTGTGGAGTATGCTGAGTTTAGGAGTGTCAGTATCTGCAATGAATGCGATTAATATTTTCATCTGTCTGATTGATAGCTTCCGGTCACTTTTAAAACAGATTGCGTACGGGTCGGCGCAATGTCATCAGATATAAAAAATGACTCCTCCTAATAGGTCTTGCAAGAGCCACGAGTGATAACATCTGTTTCAGCCGTCCATTCGCAAATACTGTGCGTATTACACTGTTCTGCTTCCATTAGCTTTATTTACGTTGACATGCTGTTTTCTCTGTCTCCATGGCCGAGCGGTTAAAGGCGCTACAGTCTGGAACCGCACGACCGCTACGGTCGCAAGTTCGAATCCTGCCTCGGGCATGGATGTGTGTGATGTCCTTAGGTTAGTTAGGTTTAAGTAGTTCTAAGTTCTAGGGGACTTATGACCACAGCAGTTGAGTCCCATAGTGCTCAGAGCCATTTGAACCATTTTTTTCTGTCTCCACTTTTCGTATACGAACATCTATTGGAAGAAAGGAGAGGAGCTACTTTAATACATTTATAAGTTGCTATCATGAGCCTGTACTGCTGCGATAAGTGATAGTTGATGTCGTTACGAATTGAGAATAAAATGCACTAGACTGATCTAATGGTTAAGGTATACAGTTCGTTTGTAATGCACCGCAAACGTATAAACTTTCATCAGTTTTACACATGCGTGTTGGTGAAGGACTTTGTTCACGTTCCTCCTCAGTTCAGTATGTACGAAAAACGTAATATAAATAAATCCACGAGATATGAGTATTGCACTTCAGCCAACTGTGCAGTTCTGGGGTCAACGTCTTACAATCTAATAAGCGATTTCTTTTTAGGACGTCGATCACGCCAAGTATGTTTTTAATTGAAAAGAGATGCTGAGTTATTTTAATGTGTCATACACGCTGGTACGGTGACAAAACCCACTTACGGGCTGACTTTGTTCGTTTTGCATGTGGAACTTCACATTTGTGATTCTTGTGCCCGTTGCTACTTCGATAGTGTTGCGTTTTTAACACACGTTTTTCTTCACAAACTGCAGTGTCGACCACAACGTGCCATAAACATATAACATCAGTTTTTATGCTATATCGTTTGATAGTGCTCAAGAAGGCTACTTTAATTCATGGTAAATGAAATTAAATCGCTTCACTTCAAGTGGAAGAAACCTCACGCGGAAAACTGACTTACTTCAAGATATTAATAGCTGCTGTGGGCCCAGGCATAAAAAAGAAACTTGAGTGAGTTCCAACGAGCGTAGTAGCCGTATTTCAGAACTAAGGACGTCCCTTCGGACGGATTTCACAGAGTTCGTTGTGCACACATCCACAATTGTTAGCGATGTAGAATCATCGGAGAAGCACGAAACCCAGTAAACGATTTGATAGGCCTGAGATATTACAGCAAAACTCTAAATCATTCTGTGGTTCAAATGGCTCTGAGCACTATGGGACTTAACATCTGTGGTCATCAGTCCCCTAGAGCTTAGAACTAACCTAAGGACATCACACACATCCATGCCCGAGGCAGGATTCGAACCTGCGACCGTAAATCATTCTGTGAGAATCAAACGTCAGACATTGCAGCCGGGGTATAAAGATCAGTCCTGACGTATCCATCGAGAGACTGTTCCGCTCAGCCGGCCGTGGTGGCCAAGTGGTTCTAGGCGCTTCAGTCTGGAACCGCGCGACCGCTACGGTCGCAGGTTCGAATCCTGCCTCGGGCATGGATGTGTGTGATGTCGTAGGTTAATTAGGTTTAAGTAGTTCTAAGTTCTAGGGGACTGATGACCTCAGCAGTTAAGTCCCATAGTGCTCATGATTGCAGTCTGAAAACTATTGATGCCGAAGAATCTCTCTAACTTATGAAGAAAAGTGTACCTATGGCAACAAATGCAGCCATTAGTAAGTGAAAAAATGATGAAATTTCGCACGTAAAAAAAATTATTTTGCTATGTTTTCGAACTTCCACTGCAATGGGTGTGAATCCTGAAACCTTCCTGGTGATGCTGACAAAGTTTTATGAATTTATTTGTAAAAGTATAGACACTGGAAATTAAAATGTCCTGAGATGCCTCTCCTGCTCCAAGTCGGCCCGTTTGACGTCCTACACTTCATTTACTCTAATGAAGCTGACAGAAACATTAGCCATTTCGATATCCAACAGAGTCGCTGTTTTGGATGACATAAGAAGACAGCAAATGAAGGACTTTTGTCCCATAACTCTAATGGTTACATCTAGAATGATATCAGCGCTTACTCCGTTGTAGAGTGAAAATTTTATTCTAGAAACATCCCCCAGGCTGTGGCTAAGCCATGTCTCCGCAATATCCTTTCTTCCAGGGGTGCTAGTTCTGCAAGGTTCGCAGGAGAGCTTCTGTGAAGTTTGGAAGGTAGGAGATGAGGTACTGGCAGAATTGGAGCTGTGAGGAGGGAGCGTGAGTCGTGCTTGGGTAGCTCAGTTGACTTGGCCCTCGTCGTACGTTTAGCGGCTGACGTACAAGCTGCGATGCAGTGGATTACCCGATACAGTGCAGGGGCAGGAAGCGCTATGAACGTGGCAAAATCATGCGCCATGAAGATCGGCCGCGGCCTTCCCGCAGACAGCGTAGTCCCATTTCAACTGGTGGACACCCTTCGTTGTCTCGGATTAGTGTACACGCGAGACATTCGCCGCACCTCGGCGATCAATTTTCGGGCGCTGCTGCAACGCATTCGGGCCAACATACAAAATCACATACTACGCCCGCTGAATATGTGCCAGAGAGTCACCTTCGTCAATACCCATCTGGCAGCCCGGATACCCCATATAGCGCAGATTCTGCCCATCACTGCGACAATGGCGGCCAGATTACAGGCGGCTTTCGGCTATTTCATTTGTTCTGCACACATCTTCAAAGTCCAGTATGAAGCTCTCACCTTATCGAAGCGGGATGGTGGCCTCGATCTGGTTAATGTGAGAGCCAGGACTACGGCACTTTACACCAATACTATGCTCCGGTTATGGAAAAGCCAAAATGTTAGTTTTACTGGAATGTTGACCACCGAGCTCGCACCTGTTTCGAGACGCCCACCGACGTCTTCGGCACACATCCCACCTCCGATGTCACATATCGGCCGTTTCTTTTTGGAGTACAGTTACATATGCACCGAGCTCCCCAGGACCAGGGAGACGACCACCCGCGACATCTACCGCCTTCTCCGAAAGTTTCCACCCCGCAACCCCGTCGAAACACGTCACCCCCAGGTTTCATGGCCTACAGTTTGGAAAACGATCCACCAACCATATCACACCACTGACACCACCTCTATGTGGTACCTTCTCTTCAAAAATGGTTCAAATGGCTCTGAGCACTATGGGACTTAACATCTTAGGTCACCAGTCCCCTAGAACTTAGAACTACTTAAACCTAACTAACCTAAGGACATCACACACATCCATGCCCGAGGCAGGATTCGAACCTGCGACCGTAGCAGCCCCGCGATTCCGGACTACAGCGCCTAGAACCGCACGGCCACAGCGGCCGGCTACCTTCTCGCCAACGGCAAGTATACTACAAGACAGAAACTGCATCGCATCGCACTGGTGGACTCACCCCTGTGCCTCAAGTGCAATGTCGAAGATACAAATTTACATCGTTTTGAGTGTGGGCCAGCAGCAGCTGTCTGGACCCTCGTACAGAAGATTGTGGCTTTCTACCTCCGAGTACCATCACATCAGGTTTCTCCCAACATGATGATATGTCCCGACACGACCTACTTTCCATCGGCTAAGTGGCACGCCATCACATGGATCAGTGGCATGGCTGTCATCTACCTCTTCCGGGACGACATCGTCGATCCGGCGGACTTTTGGACACGCCTCCAAGTACATCACCATACCCTTCGCCGACATCGACACTATCGGGCCACTTTCGCGAACTATTTACAGAGTTTTTTCACCATCCCGCCTCGAAGCTGGAATCTCAAAGAACCGCGCCAGTCAAGACTGGACGATCCCACGTTCCCCTTCAATGGTCAATGATAGAATGCATTTTGTTCTGATGGCGCGCCAAAGTGGAGCATGGCACGGAAAGTATTCCTATTTTATTTCACTTTCTTTTCTCCTCCTCTTCTAAGTTTTTTTTTCTCCTTACACATGTATATCCTTTTCACACATAGCTCTCTATCTGCAGCCTATTTGTTTTCTTTCTCCTGTGCTCCCAAAAAAAAAAAAAAAAATGCTGCTGATGGTGGGACTGTATACTCATTTATGTTAACAAAAAAAATAAAAATAAAAATAAAAAGGAAGGCCGTTGCGGAAATATAGCTACCTTTTATGTTTTACGTTTTCAAAGGATATTGTGTTATTTTATGAAGAACGTCGTCTTTTATTTTCATACACAAGACGTTTTTAATTGTTTTCTTTAAAAAAAGTTAAAAAAGTTGGTAGAGCAACAAAAAATTTAAAAAAAAGATGGTAGAGCACTTGCCCGCGAAAAAAAGTAAAATAAAATAAAAGGTTGGTAGAGCACTTGCCCGCGAAAGGCAAAGGTCCCGAGTTCGAGAAAAAACAAAAAGAAAAAAATAAATAAATAACAAAAAAGTTGTTAGAGCAGTTGCCCGCGAAAGGCAAAGGTCCGAGTTCGAGTCTCGGTCCGGCACACAGTTTTAATCTGCCAAGAAGTTTCAATGGTTACATCGTTTGTTCAATAATTTCACAACAATGAAGACTTGTACACTGAGGAGGCGAATACTTTCGTTGTATTGTTGAAACGAAGGACACAGTGTAATATTTTTGGCATAGTCAGCCATCATATTAGGGTCCAAGAAGCTGTTCCCAGAACAGTGGAGATGCAAGAAGTATATAGATGACGAAATGTGGTATGAGGTACCTGTGTCAGATTAATCGGTACTATTCCCGTGAGAAAGACCGCCTGCATAATGCTAATGCTCTGTGATTGGCTGCTGTGTTCGGAGTAAGAGCGCCAAAACGTTAAAGTATAGTTATTATTATTAGTTAAACTACTCATTGGAATGACTTCACTTTTTAATACAAATATCTCTCCACAGCTGACTATCAATCAGTCATTTTAGAATTATTAAAAACAATTTAAATCAGAAACAAAAAACTGATGAAACTGCAGACGAAGCACTTCGGAAGCGTTCGGGTCACGCCTTTTCTGGTATGGCGCGCGAAGTGTTTAGGGCTGTTCGTCACTCTGGATTAGGCAGTCGAGATGTACAGTCATGTTGTCTGTGGCAGGATGCGTTTGACAGTATTAAAAAATTCACTCCGGTAGTCATGAGGTACAGAAACGTGCCACAAATAGTGTAAAGATACATTTTCGTAAACATTGTGTTTGATCATGTACTTTGCTGTATCAGAAGGTGTTGTATTAAGATCATGTAGTCTTCTCGTGTGGCTATATTAAAATACGCGAGTGGCACCCAAAGAAGTGATACATTATTTCAGAACAGAACCACGCTAAAAGTCAGTTTCAGCCTCAAGATACAGAACCGACGACCTGCGTGCTGTTTTCTGCGCTGGGAACATCAACTTGAAGACAGCAGGTTAGTGAACTATAACAGAACCTTCGTATTCTACGCAGTTCAGTGGAAACAACTAAGCGCCTCACGTGTAATGCATGCTCAGTGGCACGTCATCTGCAGTAATGCAGAGGAGGTAAAGGAGGATGATCGTTATTAACACCAACAATCAATTCATTCTTCCTTTCTTGCCGCAACAGTGAGATGACTCAAAGGAACTCATTCCAGTTTCTCTGCACTGTCAAGGCCGGTCGGTGTGGCCGAGCTGTTCTAGGCGCTTCAGTCTGGAACCGCGCGACAGCTACGGTCACAGGTTCGAATCCTGCCTCGGGCATGGATGTGTGTGATGTCCTTAGGTTAGTTAGGTTTAAATAGTTCTAAGTTCTAGGGGACTGATGACCTCAGAAGTTAAGTCCCATCGTACTGAGAGCCATTTGCACTGTCAGGACATTTAAGACTGGAACGGACGATTTTTAACAGAATCTCACCGATTATTGATGGAAAACTCACCTTACACCAACCAAATTTTAAACCTAGGAAGTCCTACAGTGCCCAAATCTTACAAATGTCCCACACGTTGAGGATGAGTCTGATAAAATATGGATTTCGAGCGTTCTTTATACTGATCTGTCTGTCACCTATGATGCAGTGAATCACGAGAAACTTCTGTGCAAATTTTATCAGTAGATGAAGGATTTTTATTCTGGACTACATTCTTCTCCATAACTGTGATAAAATATCAGCATTATAGGAAAGGAAACATTAGCTTTTAGAAGAAAATCGCTCTCACCAAGATAGTGTTCTTGTACCTCTCTTACGTATCTATGCAAATAACCAACCTGTTAATGGAATGGAAAGACAGGTCATTTACACAGGAGATTCTCCCGCAGCTGAAGAAGGAAGGAACTTCAGACAAGTGTGTCTGTTTTTGACAACGGATCTGTCAAAAACTACAACGCAAGTATTAAATATCTCGGAGAAGTCTTTGATAGATTTTTGACACTATTTCTAGACAAATAACAATCTCGCATAGGAGTTTAAATATGGTGTGTACGTCCCTTAGTGTTTAGGATATTTCCCTTGACATTCTATTTCTTCATACCCGAGCACAATGTTGGTGCATAGTGTGCATAACTCCACGCAGAACCGTAGTTATAAGTCAGCTTCATTCACACTTAGCTCAAGTCGCAGTCTGTTAGCAAGAATAACAGCTCTGCAAGGAAACCTGGTAGAAAGGAGGTCTAACTCCGTAAGGTACGCAGGAGAACTGTGAAGTTTGTAAGGTAGGTTCTAATGGAAGTGAAGCTGCGAGGGCAGGTCGTGAGCCGTGCTTGGGTAGCTCAGTTGGTACAGCAGTTGCCCGTGAAAGGCAATGGTCCCTAGTTCGAGTCCCGGATTGGCACACAGTTTTAATCTGCCGGATGTTTCAAATCAGCACACCCTCTGCTGCACAGTGAAAATTCGTCCTGTTCTTTCACGGGTGCACCAATGTACTTAAATACTGTGCGGTATAGACCAGAAACTTAGAGTGCTAACATATCCACCATGTCAAGTAATATACACTCCTGGAAATTGAAAGAAGAACACCGTGAATTCATTGTCCCAGGAAGGGGAAACTTTATTGACACATTCCTGGGGTCAGATACATCACATGATCACACTGACAGAACCACAGGCACATAGACACAGGCAACAGAGCATGCACAATGTCGGCACTAGTACAGTGTATATCCACCTTTCGCAGCAATGCAGGCTGCTATTCTCCCATGGAGACGGTCGTAGAGATGCTGGATGTAGTCCTGTGGAACTGCTTGCCATGCCATTTCCACCTGGCGCCTCAGTTGGACCAGCGTTCGTGCTGGACGTGCAGACCGCGTGAGACGACGCTTCATCCAGTCCCAAACATGCTCAATGGGGGACAGATCCAGAGATCTTGCTGGCCAGGGTAGTTGACTTACACCTTCTAGAGCACGTTGGGTGGCACGGGATACATGCGGACGTGCATTGTCCTGTTGGAACAGCAAGTTCCCTTGCCGGTCTAGGAATGGTAGAACGATGGGTTCGATGACGGTTTGGATGTACCGTGCACTATTCAGTGTCCCCTCGACGATCACCAGTGGTGTACGGCCAGTGTAGGAGATCGCTCCCCACACCATGATGCCGGGTGTTGGCCCTGTGTGCCTCGGTCGTATGCAGTCCTGATTGTGGCGCTCACCTGCACGGCGCCAAACACGCATACGACCATCATTGGCACCAAGGCAGAAGCGACTCTCATCGCTGAAGACGACACGTCTCCATTCGTCCCTCCATTCACGCCTGTCGCGACACCACTGGAGGCGGGCTGCACGATGTTGGGGCGTGAGCGGAAGACGGCCTAACGGTGTGCGGGACCGTAGCCCAGCTTCATGGAGACGGTTGCGAATGGTCCTCGCCGATACCCCAGGAGCAACAGTGTCCCTAATTTGCTGGGAAGTGGCGGTGCGGTCCCCTACGGCACTGCGTAGGATCCTACGGTCTTGGCGTGCATCCGTGCGTCGCTGCGGTCCGGTCCCAGGTCGACGGGCACGTGCACCTTCCGCCGACCACTGGCGACAACATCGATGTACTGTGGAGACCTCACGCCCCACGTGTTGAGCAATTCGGCGGTACGTCCACCCGGCCTCCCGCATGCCCACTATACGCCCTCGCTCAAATTCCGTCAACTGCACATACGGTTCACGTCCACGCTGTCGCGGCATGCTACCAGTGTTAAAGACTGCGATGGAGCTCCGTATGCCACGGCAAACTGGCTGACACTGACGGCGGCGGTGCACAAATGCTGCGCAGCTAGCGCCATTCGACGGCCAACACCGCGGTTCCTGGTGTGTCCGCTGTGCCGTGCGTGTGATCATTGCTTGTACAGCCCTCTCGCAGTGTCTGGAGCAAGTATGGTGGGTCTGACACACCGGTGTCAATGTGTTCTTTTTTCCATTTCCAGGAGTGTATAACTACTGTGTACTGGCTGACACCGACACAAACCGCTAAACAGTTTTCTGTAGCCCGTAACACACTAGTGATAACACGAAGAAAGGTTCCTGTAAATCCGTGGCATAATAACTTCATAATTGCTACGTTTGCAGAAGACACTAATAAAGAGTTAATAAAGAAAATAAACTAAAACGCCCAGCTGAGTAGTGAGGGTGAAGAATAGTACATCTGTGAATAATCTGAAGCACAGTTGACTCTCCGCCACTAGCTGGCGCCACAGCCACGGCGCTGCAGTCGCTGGTGGTGACGAGAAATTAAAAAACCCAAGATGGCGGATGGGGGAAATTTAAAAATCCAAGGTATCGACAGCCACGACCCCTTATCTACCATGTGACAAGCCATACCCTCCTTATCTATTACGTGACATCCTAATCCCCTCCCTATCTATCGCATCACATAACAAGACATGCCCTATGCCCCTTCCAGTCACTGTGAACTATTAAAATTAGGCAATCAGTTGCACCAAAATAGCGCATAGCTTAGGGCTGTTCAATACAAAAATGGTTCAAATTGCTCTAAGCACTATGAGACTTAACATCTGAGTCATCAGTCCCCTAGACTTAGAACTACTTCAACCTAACTAACCTAAGGACATCACACACATCCATGCCCGAGGCAGGATTCAAACCTGCGACCGCAGCAGCAGCGCGGTTCAGGACTGAAGCGCCTAGAGCCGCTCGGCCACAGTGGCCGGCGATTTGTAATACAGAATTTCATGATCTTCACCGAATATGCACCAAGGTCAAAGATATATATTATTTCCGAAACCTACACTCCAAAGTCGAAGATATTTGCTTAAAATTGCGTACAGATACATACCCATATAAATTGTCAACTATGTTTTCATTCCTGAGCACAAAAAACTGTGGACTATCTTGCCATTCGTGCCTGTAAATTTTATTGGAAACTATACGTCATTCATTATGGAATATGAGAATGAGAGAGGGTCACAGATTTTCCGCGTGATAAATAAAAAGGACGTGGTTTTGCATAGATATCTACATCTACATCTACATTTATACTCCGCAAGCCACCCAACGGTGTGTGGCGGAGGGCACTTTACGTGCCACTGTCATTACCTCCCTTTCCTGTTCCAGTCGCGTATGGTTCGCGGGAAGAACGACTGTCTGAAAGCCTCCGTGCGCGCTCTAATCTCTCTAATTTTACATTCGTGATCTCCTCGGGGGGTATAAGTAGGGGGAAGCAATATATTCCATACCTCATCCAGAAACGCACCCTCTCGAAACCTGGACAGCAATCTACACCGCGATGCAGAGCGCCTCTCTTGCAGAGTCTGCCACATGAGTTTATTAAACATCTCCGTAACGCTATCACGGTTACCAAATAACCCTGTGACGAAACGCGCCATATCGGGGCGTGGCTGCTTCTATCTTGATTTTTAAATGGTCTGTCATCCAACATCTTGGAGTTTTCAATTTGCCTCTACCACAACCACCACCAGCGAATGCAGGTCGGTGACTGTAGCGCTAATTTTGGCGGAATCTTGAACTGTGGGTCATAATCATCATAGATGTAGTGCATGTTTGTAACGAGTTAACAATCACTGAACACATGCCAGGATATTGCCGATGAGTGGGAGCGACAAACCGAAAGTTTAGCTGGGTCACATTGTGAACCAGTGGGAGGTTGCTTGGTTCATTCCAATAGTTACACGAAGATTAGAGGTGAGAGTGGGTCTGTATAAGAGTGCAGACAACCTTGTGGGTAGGGCAACCACAGCTATGAGTAGCTTCAGCTGTATTTAGTCCTTTATTATTGGATCCCTACCGGTTTCATGGCGCTAAAAACCACATCTTCAGGTGAACATATAACTAATACGATAGAGATGAAAAAATCGGAACTTTCTACCTATCATTCGTTGTTCGTCAGAACAAAACACTGTTAAAAGGCGGTATGTCATAGAATAAAACAACCTGATTCACCTGAAGATGTAGCTTTTAGTGCCACGAAACCGGTAGAGATCCAATAATAAACTACTAAACACAGCTGAAGAGGTTTATTAATACCCAAGATATTTAATAGTGTTGTAGCGGATGACCCAAGAAAGGTCTTTAGCACTGGTTCCAGAACGGAGCGGCAGGCAGTTTCACTCATGGACCGCAGCATAAGACGAGCGGTCATTGCTAATCTCAAAGTGATGGTACGCATTAGGACCGATGTTGCGTGTAACTGGATTATCACGAACGGTTTGCTGGAGGTGGGCTGCAAGCAATGGAGGCGTTCATCAGGCCACGTGTGACATCTCAGAATAACGCCGTCGAACTCTGATTGTTTAACAAAAGACATGAATGGTGCATGGTTGTATTTAGTGACGAAAGCAGACTCTGCCTTAATTTCAATGATGGTAGTGCGATGTTGCCTAGAATGTACGAGCCAGCGACATGCAGGGTAGCTTGCGAGCGCCGTGGTGTGGGAAGAATTGGGTGACCATCGCTATCAGGTTGTTTCCAGACGGCGCTGTCGTCCGCAGATTAAACATACTCTTGCACGATGATAAGTTGTTGAAGAACTTGTGCAAAATTTCCACTTCGTGTAATGAATGGCTGATGTAGATAAAAATGAGGAAATGGCTATAATAAAGAAAAGGAACTGTACAGCATCTGAATAGAGGCTTTGTTGAGCATGTCACGTTGGGTAAGTACTTAAGAGTAATGTTAACGAGAGATGTGAAATGGGAGAAACACGTGAAACCGATATTGGGAAAGGCGAATGGGAGAATAACATTTGTTGGAAGGTCTCTGGGAAAGTGTGAAGCATCTGTAAAGGAAATCACAAACAAGACGCTAGTGCGACCAGTTCTGTTGTTCCAGTGACGTGACTACTTGTCAAGTAGGTGAGACGACAGGCATCGAACGAATTCAGGAAGCAGTGTAGGGATCGTGAGAGATGTGTATGGCTCTTACAAAAGTACAGAGTGCGCTCCGGAGAACAGAGTTCCAGGCGACAAAGAGCCGGAGCGACAGCCGGGCACTTTTCTGAATATTTTTTGACTTGTTCAAAACAGTTCCTGTCTTACACCATTTTCTGTCTAAGTGTTGATGGCACTATTTGCTGGCACTTTGACATCGTCAAACTTCCGAGCAAAAGCAACTGACCACATCGTTTCCACGAATTTGTTGTCACGTAACTCTCCACAGCGAACACCCACCGCTCCACTGTGTGTACCATCGTCCCCTTTGCACTGCTCCACTCACACAGATACAGCCCACACTACCCTCTGAACCGTTGTGCATCAAGTGGCGGGCGCACACGTGGTATGCGCGTCACGGGCTGTGGTTACTTTCATACATTAACATCCAACCGTATCCAATCGTTCGGGCCACTTTTATTTTCCTCATCCTATACAAAATAGTTGCCTGAAAAATTGAAATAGGAATCCTTGGAAGAAATATGACGTAGGTCCCTCCAAAATCTGTCAGACAAATTTTGTGAACCTATAATCGAATTGTGTTGTGCGACCATTACGCTGTTACCAGTTTACTTCTCGCGTAGGGATCGTGAGAATAAGAGTGATTAAAGCGCGTACTTAGGCACGTCGACAGTTATGTTTCCATCACTAAATATATGGATGCAATAAGAAAGAAAAACGACATACCATGCCCCATGCACCATACATTGGCCTGTAACGTATATACACTATTGGCCATTAAAATAGCTACACAAAGAAGATATGCAGATGATGAACAGGTATTCATTGCACAAATGTAATATACTAGAACTGACATGTAATTACATTTTCACGCAATTTAGGTGCATAGATCCTGAGAACTCAGTACCCAGAACAACCACCTCTGGCCGTAATAACGGCCTTGATACGCCTGGGCACTGAGTCAAACAGAGCTTGGATGGCGTGTACTGGTACAGCTGCCCATGCAGCTTCAACACGATACCACAGTTCAACAAGAGTAGTGACTGGCGTATTGTGACGAGCCAGTTGCTCGGCCACTATTGACCAGACGTTTCCAGTTGGTGAGAGATCTGGAGAATGTGCTGGCTAGGGCAGCAGTCGAACATTTTCTGTATCCAGAAAGGCCCGTACAGGACCTGCAACATGCGGTCGTGCATTAACCTGCTAAAATGTAGGGTTGCGCAGTAATAGAATGAAGGGTAGAGCCACGGGTCGTAACACATCTGAAATGTAACGTCCTCTGTTCAAAGTGCCGTCAAAGCGAACAAAAGGTGACCGAGACGTATAACCAATGGCACCCCGTACCATCATGCCGGGTGATACGCCAGTATGGCGATGACGAATACACTCTTCCAATGTGCGTTCACCGCGATGTCGCCAAACACGGATGGGACAATCACGATGCTGTGAACAGAACCTGGATTCATCCGAAAAAATGACGTTTTGTCATTCTTGCACCAAGGTTCGTCGCTGAGTACACCATCGCAGGCGCTCCTGTCTGTGATGCAGCGTCAAGGGTAACCGCAGCTATGGTCTCCGAGCTGATTGTCCATGCTGCTGCCAACGTCGTCGAACTGTTCGTGCAGATGGTTGTTGTCTTGCAAACGTCCCCATCTGTTGGCTCAGGGATCGAGACGTGGCTGCACGATCCGTTACTGCCATCCGAATAAGATGCCTGTCATTTCAACCGCTAATAATGCAAGGCCGTTGGGATTCAGCACGGCGTTCCGTATTACCCTCCTGATCCCACCGATTCCATATTCTGCTAACAGTCAGTGGATCTCGACCAACGCGAGCAGCAATGTCGCGATACGATAAAGCGCAATCGCGATAGGCTACAATCCGTCCTTTATCTAAATCGTAAACGTGATGGTACGCATTTCTCCTCATTACACGAGGCATCACAACAACGTTTCACCAGGCAACGCCGGTCAACTGCTGTTTGTGTATGAGAAATCGGTTGAAAACTTTCCTCATGTCAGCACGTTGTAGGTGCCGCCACCGGCGCCAACCTTGTGTGAATGCTCTGAAAAACTAATCATTTGCATACCACAACATCTTCTTCCTGTCGGTTAAAGTTCGCGTCTGTAGCACGTCATCTTCGTGGTGTAGCAATTTTAATGGCCAGTAGTGTAGTACCCTATAATGATGGTTCCCTTACGGTGTGTGTTGATAATCATTTCTTTTTTTAGTGATATAACAATGTCATGCTCTTTGCAGCAGCCAATGCCAACGCAAGACCACGATGTGCAGGAGATCGTAAGGCAACAGCGCACATCACCTGACCTGACAAGGCAACGAACACGATCGACAAGAACGCAGGGTGGCACAAGCCTCAAGCACGTTTTCTGCTCACCTCCAAACACCCATGATTTATTAGGATCTGTGAGAGACAATCTGGGTTCCCCAGACCCAAAACCCTGCCAAAGTAACAAAGCGCATATTGGCGATGCAGTTTGCACTAATTAGGAGAGTTTCAGTAAACGTAAGCAGTATACAGAACAAAGTAAACCACGAAGCTAGCTGTGGATAAATACTGCTTCAAAACTGATCATGTCATGGACTATGAAAAAATAACTTTGACAGTCCCCATCTGCCCGGAACTGTCTGCTCAAAGAAGCGTCCGAAATGCGATTTGCGTATACCTGATAAACAATTACATCGAATTTCGCCTTAACAAGGCAAACGATCATGTTCAAGGGCGTGCTGAAAAGTAATTCCTCAGAACTTTTGGTACCGTTCTCAGTATCGGTTGACGCGTTACATGTCATGCATATTACTCGATCGACTTATCTTAAGTGATTTCGGAAACTACGTCAAATACAAATCCGGATGTCGGAACGGATATTTGAATCACCTTTCTCCTGAATACAAGTACAGTGTCTTACCGCTGCGCCAGCTCGCTCTTTTCTGGAAGTTTTGTAGCCGCAGACAGTCAAGGAAACCTGCAGGATGTCTCTATTCATAAGAAACAGAAAAAGAGAAAGAGATCTTTCATCGATCTCTTTTATATAAGCTGTCAAAAGATTACTGGTGTGACGTGAAGTCGCATAGATATGTGTCTGTGAAGCCACCAAGTGTTAGATTATAATGTAGGAATTACGAGTACGTGTATTATTGGAAACATCAATGTGGAAGCAGAAGTCTTCTCGCAAGTAAGATAATGTAAGTAAGATAAGTAAGATAATGTGTTGACTGTATGCCGCCTTTAGAATCTGAAGATGGTCATTGTATGGCCGAAACCGGTTATGACTGTGTCATAAACATGTGATTACGTCTATAAATAAACAAAATTTTTTTACAAAATAATCAATCAGGCACCCCATAGACAAAATGTCGTTTTTTTCCAAAATCCCTGTAATGGACTGGCCTGCACAGAGTCCTGACCTGAATCCCATAAAACGTCTTTGCGATGTTTTGGAACGCCAACTTCCTGCCAGGCCTCACCGACCGACATCGATACCTCCCCTCAGTGCAGCACTCCGTGAAGAATGGGCTGCCATTCTCCAAGAAACCTTCGAGCACCTGATTGAACGGATGCATGTGAGAGTGGAAGCTGTCATCAAGGCTAAGGGTGGGCCAACACCATATTGAAACCAGCATTACCGATGGAGGGCGCCAAGAACCTGTAAGTCATTTTCAGCCAGGTGTCCGGATACTTTTGATCACATAGCGTATAAATCAAAACGCGTATTTAAAGACTCACCACGCAACCTATGACTTCCATGTAAGCGTCCATTATTTGTAGCACTGAAGCCACTTTCCTATTATCTCAAAAGATTACAACGCCTGTTATGTGTTATGGCCACCGATACTATTCGTAGTAATAGCAGTTTATTAATATAGAGGATGTAACTAAATTCTCTTTACAGACCTTGGTGGCAGGTTTCTCATACCAAAACAAGAAAAAGTCTAGTAAACACGGAGCCTGAAGTGCCCACAGTAAGAGTTATCACCATCTGTTCATCTTCGATGCACATCTATTATACTACAAGGTATTTGCTTTCCATATTTTGGGAGGAGGTAGTATGGGCATAACAAGAAAAAAAATATCCCATAAATATGGGCCGTAAAATCCATACATCAAGAGCTACGAGTACTTGTTCATCTTCATTACAGTGAAACATACCTCTTTTATTGAACAAGTTCTCATTGTTCTTTAGATAAGGATTTTAAAGTACCTGTTTACAGGACAATTTTTCTTGTTTTGGTGCATACTACCTATTCCAAAAATATGAAAAGCAAAGAGCTTGCAGAGGAAAAGATGTGGTTCGCAGTATCGAAGATGCAAAACTGCTCATTGCTCTTAAGTAATGTATTTTGATGCCCATGTGTACTAGACATGTGTTTTTCTTGTTTTGGTATAAGGCACCTGTTGTCAAAGTCTGCAAAAGGAATTTAGCGACATACTGTACACTGTTCATGGAGTTGAAAATCACGTTAATAAATCTTCGTCAGTAAATTTGGTTTGCATCAGCGAAAGAGTGGCCTTGCACTGATCATTTCACGTAACCCTAAAATATAGTATCCTATGGCTACAACACGTGAGAGTCACCACTGTTCGGTTCACTGATAGGATACCATGTAACGTATCTATAAGTGAGATTGCTTGCAAAATACTCGTGCGACCCATTCCCAAATATTGCACTATTGCGCAGGTGTTTGGAGGCCGTATCAAATAAAACTAATAGGGAATACTGAAAGTGTACAAAGAAAACCAGCACAAATAAGCACTCGTCTGTTTGACTCTTGGGAGATCGTGTGAAGAGCCTGAACTGATAGAAGAAGACAGAGCACACTTACGGCTACAGCCTACTTAGCGTGTTTGAAAAGAAAGTATAAAGTAATAAATATAGAAAAATGCTAGAACTTCTACGAATCACGACCGTAGAGACCACGAAGATAACTTAGATTAATTAAGGCGTGTACAGAGTCATTCAAGCAATCATTCCTGCCGCGGTGCATGCGTCAAAGGAAGGTGAAGAATTCCTAATAAGGAGTACAATAGGAGGTACCTTCTGGCACGCACTTCACAGTGATTAGCAAAGTTACGATGTATTTGTAGATTACAAAGTACATTCAGTGCCATCACTGTCATGTACAAAGTTTATTTTTAAGCAATTTGCCGCCTCTCCCCTCTCCCGGCTGAAAAATATAAGAACAAAAGAAACAACTCTTACAATGCGTTTCTCTTAACATCTAATCAAATAGTGAACTACAGTGCTGAAGCGTACACGACTATAATCAGTCGCAAAGTAAACTGTAAGTTACAGCTAAGAGAAAAAAAATATCGTCTCGCTATCAGAACTGAGTAATACAGCTTAAGATTAGCAGCTGTTTTTCCTTATAAAACATGTAGCACTTCCTCGTAGCCTCAAACGCAGAGTACAAATTAAGAAATATGAGGGGCAGTCAAATGAAAACCGAATCCCTGCCACAGCATGGCTATGGAATGGTTCAATTCAAAAGCAATCGCAGCATGTGTTAAGCAGTTACCGCACTGGGAGAAGTGACCATCAGTTCCTGTTTCGTAGAACACGGTCGGGGCCGCTGACGAATTCGCGTCCGCACCCACTCTTGCACTTCCTTGTCCGACAGAAACCGACGTCAACGCACGTGTTTCTTCAGGTCGCCAAATATGTGAAAATCAGACGGTGAAAGATTCGAGCTGTACGGAGGGTGTTGGAGCGTTTCCCAACCAAGCTGCTCAAGCGTAGCCTGCGTTCGATTGGCGGTGTCAGTGTGGATGTTGTCGTGCTACATGATAATTCCGCCCTACAGCATTCTTGGCCGTTTTGATTTTATGGAGCATCGCAGTATATGCAAAGTGAATCATAGCGCTACGCACTGATTGTTTTCATCCTCGAATAAGTCCACGAGCCGGCCGAAGTGGCCGAGCGGTTCTAGGCGCTTCAAACAGGAACCGCGCGACCGCTACGGTCGCAGGTTCGAATCCTGCCTCGGGCATGGATGCGTGTGATGTGCTTAGGTTAGTTAGGTTTAAGTAGTTCTAAGTTCTAGAGGACTGATGACCTCAGATGTTAAGTCCCATAGTGCTCAGAGCCTTATCTGAACTCGACGAGCAGAGGAAGCATGCTGTTGCACGACAACTCCCGCCCCCATGCTGTCTAAATTGTTGATACCGTAACCTGTTTTCCCATATATACGAACGCTTGGTTTCCAACCGTTTGTATGTTTTCGGTTGATAGTAGGGATGAGGCAGTATTAGAGCTAACTGCTTTCGTCGCTGATGCCACTGAAGACGGATGACGAACTTGGAATAAGGGATGGAGAGGTAAACGGGCTTTTAGGAACTATCTCGCCATTTGACTCTAAAAAGTATCGATTGTTATAATTACTATTATCGGTTTAAGCAAACATCTAAGCCCAGCAATCTCTTATACCCTCCCCAGGGCGGAATCTGTGTCTCTATCTGTTTGCTCTAAAGTATCATATCGTTTTGTAAATGTTCGCGGAACATGTATCTGAAGCGGGACGTGGATATCAGCCCGGTATGTATCTTGTGTGATGTGGGAAATGGCCCAAAAACCACATCCAGCCCTAGTTGTTAACCCGCTTGCCTCCCCGTGTCCCGGATGCGGTGCGTTAACCCGCTCGAAATCAGACTTTCCTTGATTTCCATACATCTCACCCGCTCTAAGTACGAACGACCAGCCCATGTGAGCCCAGATCGCGACACCACCTTGATCGGTGCGTGGTGTAGGAGAATAAAGCCAAGTGGACAGTCGTAGTGCAAAGTTCTGTCACCTCGGCTCTTACAATCATGGCCTTCGCATATGCAGTAACAAATGTAATGGGCTACTGAGAGAATGACTTTTATTGTGGAAGGTCCATTGTTCGACTACACGGTTGTGAATAAATCACTGGAAACAGTAGAAACGTAAAATACCCAGGAGTAAGCATCCGGACTGAAGTTGGTTCAAATGACTCTGAGTACTATGGGACTTAACAGCTGTGGTCAACAGTCCCCTAGAACTTAGAACTATTTAAACCTAACTAACCTAAGGGCAACACACACATCCATGCCCGAGGCATGATTCAAACCTGCGACCGTAGCGGCCGGACTGAAGTAAAGTTCTACGACCGCGTAAAAGCAGTTGTAGGAAATATGGATGCGTGATTGGGATTCATTGGAAGAATCTTAGTGAAAAGTCATTTCCCCTTGGAAGAGGTATAATACAAAAACCTCGTTCGACAGATTCTGGAGTATTGCTCGTCGTTCTGGCATCCTTACCAGATGGAAAATCCAAAGAAATGTATCTCGTTCTGTTACGGCTTTGTTCAGTAAGTCTCTGAGATGCTCATCCAACTCCACCTGCAGACTCTACGAGAGAAGACATTGTGAGTTACGGAGCGTTTTACTGAGCCCACACATTCTATGGTGAGAGCGGCAACATATTACTTTCGCCCACATACATCTCGCGAAATGACCACGTCAGTAAACTAAAAGCAATTAGACAGTAGTTCGTCTCTCTCACCATTTATGAATGTAGCTAGATGGAGGGAAAGTCATATTGGCGATCGAAGTACCCTCGACCACACAACATAAAATGACTTGCGGAGCTTAGATGTAAGTGTCTCTTTTTGATAAGGGAATTGATATTACTATCATTACCTTCGTTTTCTGTTTGTTCACTTTAAAACCAATACAAACATCGATGATGTCAGAATTGTTCAGCTGGAACAATTTTGCTATGTCGGTAACATAATCAAAGAGAACAATAACTGCTTAATAGAAACGATGAGAAGGATTGGTTTACGAATAAGAAAAACGTTTTAACCGGCAAATGTATGAATATACATGTCACAAAACTCTTTTCAAAATCATTTGTATGGAGTACACTGCTCTATCGAAGTGAAACTTGGAGTCTGAGTAAATTGAAAAGGTATCGATTTGAAGCTGGTGAAATCTGGATACGGTGGAAAATGAAAAGAACGAGGCAGACGGAAAGGAGAACCAACCTGGAAGTCTTGAGGGAAGCCAAAGCAGAGAAAAGATTTGTAAAGAAAATGAAAAAGAGACAAAAATTATTGAACAGGTCATCAGAAACACTACACTCGTCACTAATATTGCTGAACGGAAAGTGCTGGGAAAGAAAGGAAAAAAAGCGGCCCTGTATGCAGTATTTGCAAAATATCGAGAGAGTGGTTACTGTGAGGTAATTACATGGAACTGAAACGAACAAAGACAGAAGAGAGTGGTTGCGTGGACAAGGCACCAACCTTTATAATATGTATGTATGTAGGTGTAAGAGTGCACTACATAACACAGTATCTGGGGTACCGATCGCGGCTTTGGTTTGTTATGATTGTTGAATGTGCCAAAATTTCGTTATCTGGAACATGGGGAGACTACTGAAACATAAATTTGACTTTCAAGGTTTGCCCATGTTAAAGGGAAAATTAACTGATTTCGTTCGTGAACAACATAACAAAAGAAATATTCAAAAGTGTCATTACTCAAGTGGCATAGCTCATAATCGAAGAGGAACTAATAACCGTACATTATAAGAATTGCTGTACAGCTGTTTTTACAAATAATATTGTTAAAACGCGGAATTAATGCGTACACATATCAGGAACATTTTCACGCTTTCTTTGTATCGGTAAGAGTAAGCAAGAACTATGTTTCCTTTTTTATACGAACTAAATGAATTCTGTTAGTAATTTTAAGTACCTAACAACAAAAAACTAGATTAAAATTTATCGTCATGTCGAGGGGCCTGATGCGAGATCTGATGACCAAAGACGGGTGACTAAAATCAACCTTTGCGGAATCTATCCCAACATTCGCCTGAAGTGAGTCGAGAAAACCACGGAGTCTCATTCGGGGAGTTGACTGGGGGTTTGAACGCCTCCTTCGGAGTTCAAAAGATCTCTATATAGCTCTAGTAAACGACTGGAAATAACTCACTTTGTACTCTCACTACAAGCCGAGGAACCAGAAAGAAAAAGTTTTTATATCGCATGAATTAATATTTATTACTCAAGACCGGTTCCAACAGTTGAAACTGTCACCTTCCGGTACTCAAAAAAATTGGTTGTAAATCGTGTTCGATTATGGGTTTATCACTCATGCTATGTCGTCATTATCGTGGAGAATATACACGTTTGTCAAATATATAACCATATACAGATAAAAAAATACCTTGAAATGGGCATGCTCACTCGTAGCATTCCAGTGAACTTGTTAGCTCTTGAAATGCACGATATATAGTAAAAATGCACATTTGCAAAAATGTTTACGTCCTTATGACGTGTTGTATACATAGTGGACACATCTCTGTCGAAGTATTATTTTCGTTAGTAGTAACTATCAATTAATGCGATCTCGGCTAGAAAAAGTTAAATATAGATCGCTCCTTCCATTTTCTCAAAGTGAGAAGATAGTTGCAGACTTAAAAAATAAATTGTTTGACGTTACTGAAAACAATTTAGTGGAAACATGCAGGATGAAGAATGGTTTGTAAAATAGTAAATACGCAGTATACGTAAATTTTACTCCTACAGTGTTTGTTAGATCTGTTCCAAAAATTGGTTTTGATACTGCAATCAGTCTGCTTTCCTGTTTTACCGTTATACTTCACAGTCGAACTATTTCCTTATAATTTAAACAACAGTTTCGTTTGGTATGCGTAACTGATTGATTATGGATTGGTTATGAATCTTCGGAGCCCAATGGCGCTACGGTTAGCACCTTCACAAGAACAGTCTCAGCTGAAAATGGTTAAAACCTGTACAATGCAATATTGTAGCAAACAATTCACGAATCTGAAGTTTGTTAACATAATATTTTGCTTAATATGTAAGGTTAAAATATGAGTACCCACATTAACAAAGAATAAGACAATATTTTAGAAAATTTGGTTGACAGATCAGTTAGTGAATATAAGGATGTATCTACACTTCGGAGAAAAGAGAAATTCTACTCGTACATAACAAATTAGTAGAAACGAGACGTTAAAACAAAACATAAAAACGTTTCACTCCTCATGCTTGGCAGAAGGGGAAGCCTACTCCTACGTCTTTGGAATCACTGCTTGCAGTTTGCTGTCACTGTGTCCCAGCGACGCAAAATATTTTTCGCTCAGTGAATGTACTCCACACAGGGTGAAGGAAATCCGGCTGACACCAAGGTCTTACCAGATAATGCAGGTCGAATCGAATTCTCCATGTAACCCATAACGCGGAAACGCATCGTAGTGCGGCGACAATCATACGCATAGCGACCTTGGAGTCAGGAATTCCGAGCATTTGCTGTAGAAAACGTTACGTGAGATAAGAAAGACAATTTAAAACTTAACTTCTGTTTTCTCCTAGACCGTTGTATTAGTTCTACCTTAGTGGGCTACTGCACTAGTAATGATAAAATTTCACTCATCCTCTCTGTCCTTTCTGTACGTTAGCAAAATGTAAAAGATGTGACATTTAAATTTCATTGTTAATAACATTGCACCTCGCAGTACAACATGTCAACTGTCTTAAAGCAGTGCTGTTTCCGCCGTAAAGTTTAATAAATTAATGGCATTACGACACTTTCAGCGAGGTTTCCCTAATACTCACGCTTTATCCACTAAGCATCGTAGAAAACTCTCGCCTAACGTAACCAGCGGCGGACAGGAAGTTAGTGCGCCTGGCTTTGACTTTTGGTTGGTAATTCAGCTCCTTAGCTTAGCAGGTATTTGCTAGGGAAGGCTAGTGCTGTGATCTTATTATCATGTTGTTTTTCTCCAACCTGCAGAAAGATAAACAATGAGTGTGTTTTGCACTCGGCTAAGGCTAAGGCTACACGGGCAACGCAATGTTCTAATTTAGTTTGTTGCACGGACCATTGTGCACCGATTGGACTGAAGTACGCGTATCGAAAACTGAGAAGTACAATAACAGAACTGAGTATAAAATCGAAAGCGATTACTTCGTTATAGGTTGTCAGACGATAGAAACAGAAAAAGACAGAGAAAGTGGCCGATATATCCATTAATTGTTAATCGGTCTCGCAAAGGATAGTTCATAAATACACATCAGATAGTGAAAACCTGTCCAACCTTGTTTCTGTTATTATTATAGTATGTCAGTACAATCATCTGAGTATCTCCTTCCTAAAGTACATGAAAAACTCGCACCCAGAGTCACGAGTAAGCGAGACAGTACAGGAGAGGGAATCTTGTTTCTTATAACTATTTTTATTGAAATGGTTCAAATGGCGCTGAGCACTATGGGACTTAACTGCTGAGGTCATCAGTCTCCTAGAACTTAGAACTACTTAAACCTAACTAACCTAAGGACATTACACACATCCATGCTCAAGGCAGGATTCGAACCTGCGACCGTAGTGGTCGCGCGGTTCCAGACTGAAGCGCCTAGAACCGCCTGGCCACTCCGGCCGGCAACTATTTTTATACTCTGTGCCGCTATCATCATATAAAAATTTGTGCGTTTCAACGTCAATTACAAACACTTGCCGGCCGGTGTTGTCGAGCTGTTCTAGGGGCTTCAGTCTGGAACTGCGCAACCACTACGGTCGTAGGTTCGAATCCTGCCTCGGGCATGGATGTGTGTGATGTCCTTAGGTTAGTTAAGTTTAAGTAGTTCTAAGTTCTAGGGGACTGATAACCTCAGAAGTTCAGTCCCATAGTGCTCAGAGCCACTTGAACCATACAAACGCTTAACTGTAAATAAACATCATTGTGAGTTCAGGCTACCCACCTGCACTAACATGAATAAGGTCTACGCGAGTAGCTGTGCAGTTTAACTAATGCGGCACACGTATTGGCCGGATTCTGTTAAAGACGCTGCCATTCTGAGAGACAGTGTTGTAGCAATACCCTGCTCGCAAGCCAGCGGCTGCAGTCTCTCAGAGGCACTGGCTACTGGCTACTGCGCCTGCTGCTGCCGCTCTAGCCATCGGGCGTCGGCCGCTCACCTGACATTTGTGATCGTCTCGCGCGCCGTACGGCTCCTTCATCACACCTGCCGCTGGCGATCCTGCCGCCTGACTGTTCCGCCTGCGGCGTTCTTATCGCACGCAGATAACCGTCCGTATCGGCTTCGCAGATAAGCCCGCCGAGTCGGCGGAATGGGCCAGTTATCCAGGTCAGCGCGCCGGCACGGGCCGCGACTCGCGGCTCGCGTCCGGTGCGGGATTGGGCGCCCGAGACGCCCGGACCGAAATAGCAGCCGCCGCACGCTCCGTACCGCCGCGGAGGCTCTGGCGCGCCGCGACGCACGTGAATCTGCTTTGCAGTCCCGCACCACGGCAGAAATTAGCGCGGAGGTGACGCATCAGCCTCGGTGTCATTAATTTCACTCGATCGGACACAAAGACAGTTCGGCGCAAAATGGATGATATCATGTGCTGAATCGGATAGCAGTATCTAGGCTCTGCCACGTGCGGCGCTTGCTTCAAGTCCATGATTCTTGTGGAGGATCCAGCCACCACACACTAAGGTGACAAAAGTCACGGGATAGCAATACGCACGTATACAGGGTTATCCATTGATAGTGACCGGGCCAAATATCTCACGAAATAAGCATCAAACGAAAAAACTAAAAAGAACGAAACTCGTCTAGCTTGAAGGGGGAAACCAGATGGCGCTATGGTTGGCCCGCTAGATGACGCTGGCATAGGTCAAACGGATATCAACCGCGTTTTTTTTAAAATAGGAACCCCCATTTTTATAACATATTCGTGTAGTTCATGAAGAAATATGAATGTTTTAATTGGACCACTTTTTCCGCTTTGTGATACATGGCGCTGTAGTAGTCACAAACGTATAAGTACGTGGTATCACGTAACATTTCACCAGTGCGGACGGTATTTGCTTCGTGATACATTACCCGTGTTAAAACGGACCGTTTACCAATTGCGGAAAAGGTCGATATCGTGTTGAAATATGGCTATTGTGATCAAAATCCCCAACCGGTGTGTGCTAAGTATGCTGCTCGATATACTGGACGACATCATCCAAGTGTCCGGACCGTTCGCCGGATAGTTACGTTATTTAAGGAAACAGGAAGTGTTCAGCCACATGTGAAACGTCAACCACGACCTGCAACAAATGATGATGCCCAAGTAGGTGTTTTAGCTGCTGTCGCGGCTAATCCGCACATCAGTAGCAGACAAATTGCGCTAGAATCGGGAATCTCAAAAACGTCAGTGTTGAGAATCGTACATCAACATCGACTGCACTCGTACCATATTAATGCACCAGGAATTGCATGGCGACGACTTTGAACGTCGTGAACAGTTCTGCCACTGGACACAAGAGAAATTACTGGACGATGACAGATTTTTTGCACTCGTTCTATTTAGCGACGAAGCGTCATTCACCAACAGCGGTAACGTAAACCGGCATAATATGCCGTATTGGGAAACGGAAAATCCACGATGGCTGCGAAAAGTGGAACATCAGCGACCTTGGGGGGTTAATGTATGGTGTGGCATTGTGGGAGGAAGGATAATTGGCCCCCATTTTATCGATGACAATCTAAATGGTGCAATGTATGCTGCTTTCCTACGTAACGTTCTGCCGATGTTACTACAAGATGTTTCACTGCATGACAGAATGGCAACGTACTTCCAACATAATGGATGTCCGGCACATAGCTCACGTGCGGTTGAAGCGGTATTGAATAGCATATTTCATGACAGGTGGATTGGTCGTCGAAGCACTATACCATGGCGCGTACGTTCACCGGATCTGACGTCTCCGGATTTCTTTCTGTGGGGAAAGTTGAGGGATATTTGCTATCGTGATCCACCGACAACGCCTGACAACATGCGTCAGCGCATTGTCAATGGATGTGCGAACATTACGGAAGGCGATCTACTCGCTTTTGAGAGGAATGTCGTTACAGGTATTTCCAAATGCATTGAGGTTGACGGACATCATTTTGAGCATTTATTGCAATAATGTGGTATTTACAGGTAATCAAGCTGTAACAGCATGCGTTCTCAGAAATGAAATGTTCACAAAGGTACATGTATCACACTGAAATAACCGAAATAAAATGTTCAAACGTACGTACGTTCTGTATTTTAATTTAAAAATCCTACCTATTACCAAATGTTCGTCTAAAATTGTGAGCCATATGTTTGTGACAAATACCGCGCCATCTATCACAAAGCGAAAAAAGTAGTCCAACATTCATGTTTCTTTACGTACTACACGAATATGTAATAAAAATGGGGGTTCCTATTTAAAAGACGCAGTTGATATCCGTTTGACCTATGGCAGCGCCATCTAGCGGGCCAACCCTAGCACCATCTGGTTTCCTCCTTCAAGCCAAACAAGTTTCGTTCTTTGTAGTTTTTTCGTTAGACGCTTATTTCGTGAGATATTTGGCACGGTCACGATCAATGGACCACCCTGTATAGAGGGCGATAGTATAGCGTACACAAGGTATAAAAGCCAGTCCATTGGCGGAGCTATCATTTCTGCTCAGATGATCATGTGAAAAGGTTTTTGACGTGATGATGGCCTCACGATGGGAATTAACAGACTTTGAACGCAGACTGGTAGTTAGAGCTAAAACGTTTCATTTCGGAAGTCGTTAGGGAATTCAGTATTTCGAGATCCACAGTGACAGGAGTGTGTCGAGGCTACGAAATTTCAGGCATTATCTCTCTCCACGAGCAACGCGGTGGGTGATGGCCTTCACTTAACAACCGCTAGCAGCTGCGTCCGCGTAGAGTTTTCGGTGGTAACAGACGAGAAACACTGCCTGAAATAACTGCAGAAATCAATGTGGAACGTACGACGAACGTATCCGTTGGACAGTGCGGCGAAACGTGCGTTAATAGGCTATGGCACTAAACGTCCGTTGCGAGTGCCTTTGCTAACAGCACGATATCATCTGCAGCACCTCATGAACTTATCGGTTGAACACTGGACTACTGGAAAACCGTAGACTGGTCAGACGAGTCCCGATTTTATTTCGTAAAAGCTGATCATAGTGTTCGAGTGTGGCGCAGACCACTCGGAGGCATCGACACAAGTTGTCAACAAGGCACGTGCAAGCTGGTCGTGCCTCCATAATGTTGATGGTCACCGGTCCAACTGAACCGATCATGTTATGTTCTACTACTTGGAGACCATTTGCACCCATTCATAGCCTTCATGTTCCCAAACAACAACGGAATTTTTGTAGATGACAGTGTGCCATGTCTCCGGACCCTAATTGTTCGTGATAGGTTTGAAGAACTTTCTGGACAATTCGAGCTAATGTTTTGGACACCCACATCGCCCGACGTCATTCCCATCGAATATTTATGAGACATTATCGAGAGATCAATTCGTGCACAAAATCCTGCACCGGCAACACCTTCGCAATTATGGAAACTGTAGAGCTACCACGGCTCAGTGTTTCTGCAGGGGACTTCCGAAGACTTGAGTCCATGCCATATTGGCTTGCTGCACTACACCGGGCAAAAGGAGGTCCGGCAGTGTCACCTCAGTGTATGAACTGAAAGCCATCCATTATTAATCTTCCGGCCCCACTTAGGTCCGGCACACATTTTTTGCCTTCGAATTTATATTAACTGGTGGATCCTGGACAATGACGACTGCTGCGGACTTGGACTTAACGTGGCGTTGCGATTGACAGATTTTGTACCTAGCGTAGTACAGTGATTTGGCAGAATTACAGAGTGTAACTAAATTCTCTTTACAGAAAAGGCTTCTTACACATAATCAAGAAAGAAACGTCTAGTCAACAAGGGCTCTGAAATGCATACCTTACGCTGTATGGTATTTTATTTAAAAAGCACTATTGGTTTCGTAACGTTAGCTACATCGTCAAAAGAAAAAAAATGGTTCATTTGGTGGCGGCGTTCGTAGCGACAAGCAATTCGCTGTAGAAACGGCTTACGAAGACACCGCCACACTTTTAATAGCGGACCGACCGGTCCGCTGGAACAGTGAACAGAAAGATGAAAACCCAAACACTCTGATTAAATAAAAGTCGGTACTTATCTTTATTAACGAAGATACAGAAACACAGTAGTGAACTCCGTGTCTACAGAAATCTGTCTAGGTCAGCGTCGGCTGACGACAAACAACAACTCTGCTGCGATGAACACACAACTGACTAGCAAGTACACAATTCGGGGCCGAGTATACAACTGAGCGGCGAATACAGAACTGTCCTAGCGCTCGCGACTCCAGCGCTTAAGAAACCAGAAGCCAGCGGTGGCGCGCGCAGACTTGCGGCGATTTCCTGTCTCACTGGCGACGCTTATGCGGACGGCGTCCGGACTTTGATGCTGCCAACCTTTTGGCAGCGGGCTCGGGTGGCATTACTGGCTAGGATATAACAGTTCAAATGGCTCTGAGCACTATAGGACTCAACATCTTAGGTCATAAGTCCCCTAGAACTTAGAACTGCTTAAACCTAACTAACCTAAGGACATCACACACACCCATGCCCGAGGCAGGATTCGAACCTGCGACCGTAGCAGTCCCGCGGTTCCGGACTGCAGCGCCAGAACCGCTAGACCACCGCGGCCGGCAGCTACATCGTAAGGTGAAGTTATGAATGAAAAAAAAAAACAGTAAAAATAATTCCAGGAAGAGACAACCTTGGATGAAAAGAGCTTCTGATCATTCCCAAAAGTGGCTGAATGCAAGCAATATTAAATGTAGCAATGACCAATACTTACAACAAGGTACTGTAGTGCAACTGATTTTAACTTTTCCCCGATTCCTAGAATTTCACTCCATTCTAAACATCATGACTCACACTATACCTTAAAAGCTATAAGCATTTGCTAATATTCACTACTGTGGAACACATCTCTCCTGTTGACCAATTGCTCATAACTCTTAAGATATGCGTTTTGGAGCTCATGTGTGCTTGACTTTTTTTTTCTTGCTTCGGTCCAGATTACTTCCGCCCAAAATATGGGAAGCAGAAAGTTTGTAGTAAATGAGATGAGTTTCACTGTAGCGAAAATGAAAAAGTCCTGACAGGTCTAATGGTATGTTCATTAGACATTTTTTCTTGTATTGCTGTAAGGAGCCTATCCTCTAAGTCTGTAAAGGGAATTTAGTTTTACTCCGTATATTGTGTGAACATGTTATTATTCTTATGATTTATTGTTAGTAATAATTCGGTAGTTGCAAACAAACCTTTATTCCGAGGAGAAGCAGTTGATAACAAGGTACACCGCTGAGCCAATACCTTATGACCTCCTACTTAATACCGCGTTGGTCGATGTTAGGATCGTAATACAGCACAGATCCCGCATCGTATCATCTCGTAGATTTCCAGAGGGATTCGGTGTGACATGTCTGGCCACAGATCACACAATTCCCCAGAATTACGCGCTGGTGATACTGCGAGCGTAGAGATGGTGCCCGACGACGTCGTGGATGAAATGCATCGGATTCAGATCAGACGAATTTAGCGGACAACACATCAGCATCAGTTGACTATCGTATTCGCCAAACCAACTTAGCACGATTCTGGCATTTTCAAATGGATAATTATCCGGATCGAAGACGTCATCGTCGTCGAGGGAAGAAATTTGGAAATTTGGGGTAACATCTTATGGGACCAAACGTCTGGGAAGACATAAAGTACGAAGCAATGCAGCTGGCCCGCAATAATTTTCGCGTAGTCCACAGCTGTCACGGTGCCTTCGAGTACTACAACAGGTACCATGAACACCAGGTGAATGCCCTCCATAGTGTAAGACTGCCGCAACCAGCCTGCGTCCGTCGTGAGTTGCATGTTTCGAAAGCCGTTCTCTTGCATGACGGCGTATCCAAACACGGCCTGATGTAACAAGAAACTTCATTCATTTGACCGGACCCAATGTTTCCAGCGATCAACGGTGCAATTCCGATGGTCCAGTGCTCACTGCAGCCATAACTGATCGTGGTAATGTAGGGTTCGTCTGCTGCCGCGGCCCGTGTTCAACAACGTGGGCTGAAAGGTGAGCTCCGGAACACTGGCGCCAGCACCAGCGCTGCACTCTGACGTCATGTGTGCCACAGATCTGCGCCCTTCCTGTTTCCCAGAGCAGGCAAGCCTCGGATCTCCTCGTTCTGTGACGATGCGTGGACGACCGACACCTCGTCAACCACTCGTGGTTTCACCGACCCTCACAGACTTTCCGTAGATGCTCACCGCAGTAGGACGCGAACAGCCTGCCATCTCCGTGGTTTAAGAGGCGCTACTTCCCAGGTGCTACGGCTGAAATGTTAGTGTACACTTTATTTGCTTTGACAGAGAGAGGTGGCGCAGCGTCTAGCACACTGGACTCGCATTCGGGAGGACGACCGTTCAAATCCGCATCCGGCCATCCTGATTTAGGTTTACTGTGAGTTCCCTAAATCGCTTCAGTCAAACGCAGGGATGGTACCTCTGAAAGAGTGGCGCCGATTCCTTTCCCATCCTTCCCTAACCTGATGGGACGGATGACCTAGCTGCTTGGTTCTCTCTCTCAAATCAACCAACCAACGCATTTGCTTTGAGATACAAACTGTGAACCTTTTGGAATAATCTCATCCATCAGTTCTTTAGCTAAATTAATACTGTTGCTAATGGAGCAGGGTTTGCTGGATTACATACATTTAAAATAGAATTTGGGCTTTTGCACCACTTTATAGTAAAACAGAAGACGAAACAAAATGTACATTGTAGACAGTCGCTCGTGAATAACGCACGAATTGGCGATGATGTATCATCATCGTCACTCGTGTTCTGCTCAAAGCCAAGTTTTCACATGGTAACTTTCCATGCTATTTTGTCCTCTGCCATTTCTGCCGGTCCACATGATTTTCGTTTATCATGTTGTATCTTCTCATTTCTCTCAGTTCCTCTCACCAATTACGCCTTCGAAAGATTCCGTCGCAACAAATGTTCCTTTCAGTTCTTTTTTCTTTCTCTCATAACTCACAGCACTCATCTCGCCTCAGCAACCTTTTCCAACGCTCTTTCGTACTCATTCATTTCATCCAGCTCATCCTCTCCGTTCTCTTCCACATCCACGTTTCACATGCTTGTAGCCTCTTTTCATCCTCTCGTGTCGGTGTCCATGTTTCTGCCATGCTCCAGACATTCCACTTGTCAAGTCTTTTCCTCAGACCTTTATACACCTTGCTACATAACAATTTCCTCTTTCTATTGAATGCGTCCTTCGCTATAGCAATGCAAGTTTTCATCTTCTGATGGCATCTCAAGTCATCAGATTGCTCTTACTTAGCTGGTCATAGGTTGTCCAGTCTTAATATGTGCCAGTCTGCTTCCTGTGCCTATCACCACACTCTTTATTTTTGCTGCATTGTATCTCATCCCATATTCCTCACAACCTTCACTCAGATGTTTTGGCATTTTATTTACAGTTAGTTCACTTTCTGCGACCAACACGACGACTCGCACGTTCTATCCTCCTCCTTCTACTCCTTCTAATACGTACTCATCTTTCTCCATCTAAGCCTTTCCGGGTAATCTCTTCCAGGTAAAAGTTGAACAACAAAGGGGAGAGGCAAAAACCTTATCTAACGTCCCTTCCAATGCTGTTTCCCTCCGACATTCTATTTTCAGTCCTTATTCTTACTTTCTGTTGTAAATTTAGATTCTGTACCAGCTGTGTTTCCTTCCAATCTACTCCTCTCCTCTTCAAAATATCCATCGGATTGTTCCATTGAGCTCTGTCGGAAGGTTTCCTCAAACCTATAAAAACAGCATAAATTTCTCTACCTTTCTCAACGTATCTTTCCCCCGTGATTTGTAACAGGCTAGTTGCATCTCTTCTTTCTTTTCCTGTTCTAAAACAGAACTGTTCCTCTCCAATCCATCTATCTAACTTGCCATATTGTCTTTTATTCAGCTCTCGCAGCAACGTTTTAGTTGCACGAGAAATTATACTGACAGTCATATGCTCTTCACATATGTTGGTCTTCCCCCTTTTTCAGTTGGTATCATTACCGTTGATGACGTGCAAAAATATGAAAAAATAAACACCTTACTATGGCAATAAATTCTTTTAACCAGTAGTGCTTATCGAAACAACATTCATAAAGAGACCGATAGCAGAAATTCATCGTCTTTTGAGAAATGACAAACGAGTTATCTCTGCAGTCGAGGTTAAATTGTTTAAATCTCTATTCAAATTGTTTACAGGCTTATCTTACTCCATGTTTTGGGCTGTAAGAGGGTAGAAGTTCAAATGGTTCAAATGGCTCTGAGCACTATGGGACTTAACTTCTGAGGTCATCAGTCCCCTAGAACTTAGAACTACTTAAACCCAACTAACCTAAGGACATCACACACATCCATGCCCGAGGCAGGATTCGAACCTGCGACCGTAGCAGTCGCACGGTTCCACACTGTAGCGACTAGAACCACTCGGCCACCCCGACCGGCGAGGGTAGAGAAATAGTCGTCATTCCTAGCGCCAAATTTTATTTATAAAACACTGACGAATCTCATTCAATATCGTACAACTGATGTCCCTTAAAAGTCGGCATAAGTTCGCGCGCATTACATTCTCGTGAGATTCGGGTCTGCCGCTGGAGAACATTTCGCTCTCTGGCATTTGGATAGCCTGAGTAAGGCACAGTCACCTGGCTTCATATATTTTCCTGGATTATTTTCGTTCATCGCTGACCCTGAGGGTCTCTGTGGCCCAAGTGTGCAACTGGCTATTTCAGCTGCACCAGCAAGTTGGGGGCCAGCTGTGCCACAGCGTGGGCCGACAGCCGAGGTGCGGTTGCGGCTGGGCGGAAGCAGGTGGTACGTTCAGAGGGAAACGCAAGACGCGCAAAACACCTTTAAACACCGTTAATCAACTTCACATAATCTCTATTGGACAGCACCAGTACAGTAAGGACACTGTGTAGCATTATAGTGTGATTTTCAGGGAATGACCTGCGTCCTACTGGTACACGGATCTTATCCTAACTGATGAACGCAGCTTTTTTGCAAAACACGCTTTATATAATAAAACAAAATTGAGAGGGAAAAAATTTCTACAATTAGCACATTTAATACGTCTCTGAATATATTTTAAAACAGTCTTTGCATATACACAACATTTTTGATAGTGTTTCCACTGCTGGTAGTAGAAAAATAGTTTCCTTTATCAAAACTCACTTTATGCTCAAACTTGATCGGTGATACATGAATATTAAATGCCTGTATTTTACATTAAGGTTTTAAAATATTTTTTTTTTCTCCTCTCCACAGCTTTAGGCAACCATTCACCCTCGTAAATTCTCCGTGAGCTGTCATAATCTTGATATTCCTCACCACTTGTAGAAACTTGCTGCATTTTCAGAAATGGTAAAGAAACGCATGAGCTTTATTACATTCTTTTTCTTTCCTGCACTCGCATTGTTTATCTTAGGAATAATCGCAGCACGTTTCGTGGCTTTGAACCAAGCAGGTCTGTTGTGACAGTTGGAGATAGTAAAACGTAAGCCGAAGTTTTAAATTTCACGTTCAAGAAATCATTTACACAGAACAACCGTACAAACATACCGTCATTTGACTATCTGACAGACTCCCGTATGGACGACATAATAGTAAGCACACCTGTCATAGAGAAACAACTGAAAGATTTGAGAGCAAATAAATAACCAGGTTCGGATGGAATCCCACTTCGATTTTACAAAAAGTACTCTACGGCATTGGCCCCTTACCTAGATTCCATTTATCGTGAATCTCTCGCCTAAAACAATGTCTCAAGCGACTGGAAAAAAGTGCAGGTGACTCCACTACATAAGAAGGGTAAAAGAACGGACCCGCAAAATTACAGATCAATATCCCTAATTTCTGTTTGCTGCAGAATCGTTGAGCATATTCTGAATTCGAATGTAATAAATTTTCTTGAGACTGAGAAGCTTATGTCCACGAATCAGCATGGTTTTAGACGCCATTGCTCGTGCGAAACTCAGCTTGCGCTATTCTCACATGATATACTACGAAGTATGGAAGAACGACAACAGGTAGATTCCATATTCTAGTTTTTCGGAAAACATTTGACATTGCAGGCTGTTAACGAAGGTACGAGCACATGGAATAAGTTCACAGATATGTGAGTGGCTCGAAGACTTCTTAATAGAAAGCAGTATGTTGTCCTCGACGACGAGTGTTCATCAGAGACAATGGCATCGTCAAGAGTGCCCCAGGGAAGTGTGATAGGACCGCTGCTGTTCTGTATACACAAAAACAGGGTGAGCAGCAATCTACTATTGTTTTCTGATGCTGCTGTGGTGTACGGTAGGAAGTTTACTGACGGTGAAAGGATACAGGATGACTTAGACAAAATTTCCAGTTGGTGTGATGAATGGCAGATAGCTCTAAATGTGGAAAAATGTAAGTTAATGTGGATGCGTAGGAAGATCAAACCTGTAATGTTCGGGTACAGTGTTGCTAGTGTCCTGCTTGAAACAGCTAAGTCTTTTAAATATCTGGGCGTAACGTTGCAAAGCGACATCAGGTGGAACGAGCATGCGAGAACTGTGGTAGGGAAGGAGAATGGTCGACTTCGGTTAATTGGGGGAATTTTAAGAAAGAGTGGTTTATCTGTAAAGGAGACCGCATACAGGACGCTGGTGCGACCTGTTCTTGAGTAATGATGAGTGTTTGGGATTCGTACCTGGTTGGATGGGAGGAAGACATCGAAGCTATTGAAAGGCGGGCTGCTAGACATGTTACCGTTAGGTTCGAACAAAACTGAAGTGTTATGGAGATGCTTCGGGAACTAAAATGATAATCTCTAGAGGGAAGGCGACGTTCTTTTCGAGAATCACTACTGAGATTATTTAGAGAACCGGCATTTGAAACTGACTGTGGAATGGATCTACTGCCGCCATCATGCATTGCGCATAAGGACCACGAAGATAAGATGCGAGAAATTAGGGCTCATACGGTGGCATATAGATAGTCGTTTTGTCCTTACCCTATTTGTGAGTTGAACAGGAAAGGAAATGACTAGTGTGGTACATGGTATCCTGCGCCACGTACCGTAAGGTGCCTTGCGGCATATCTATTGCTTTATTGTCTCTCGGGTATTTTGTATTATTGGGCATATGATCAGAAATAAATGCATGCTGTACTTCTTTCTGAGCCACTGACAGCTCTGCGCACTCTGTCAAGGCAACAGGGTCTGCTGTGCCGGTCAAAGGGTGGGACGACAGTCACATTAGGTCGTTCCAGAAACATGGGGAGCAGCGAGAACATCTGTCAGAATGGGGGAAGCCACGTTTAGAGGATTGCTCAGATACGAAGTCATGTACTGCAATTGGCGCATTGTCCTTTACTATGTGCAAATAAGACGGTCACGGAATCATGAACACTTACTACTTATGCCTAGAATTATTTCACTAATTTATTTACCTTTTTTACCATTACTGGTAATCTTTCCTCTTAATATTTAAGCCAAGTACTTACACATCTTTTCCAGTCTCGTTCTCTCATTCCCCACTATCTTTCCTTATATTCTTGAACGCTTCCATTTCCCTACTTCTTACATAGGTTAAGTAATCTAAAGTGCTATAGGGTTTGCGGCTGTAGAGACAGCTGTTTATAATAGAAGGAAGCAATTTTGTTACTACACTGAAAAAAAGAGTATACGGTAGGTGCAAGGCTGTGACTGGAACCTCTGCCTGGCTGCAGGTAGTGCAGTGTTTCCAGCCGCCAACAGGATTAGGAGGGGGAGGGATGGCGGATCCATCTACCCGGCAGCCTTTTACTCGCGGGAACGATTCGCGGAACAAATTTTGACAGCTATCTGACTGGAATTGAGGTCGCCCTGGAGGAAACCGAACGAGGAACAATACGCGGTCCCTCCCGAGACTCCCACAGACATGCCCTGCAAAACTTCACGAGGCTCCCATCAAAACTGTCCTCCAAATCTCTTACGGAAAAACATCTTCAACCACGGAATCCTGGATCACTCACTACTAGATCTAAACATCGCACGGATTAGACACTTCAGATATTTAGCTGAATTTGTTGGAACGCTCCAACGACAATGACCAATAAAACCGACGCAAAGAAAGTTGCATTAAGCCTACACGGTCGGCTGAAGTATAACAAGAAACACTTTTCCGCCAAAGGCAACCATGGCAGCAACTTGACATTCGTTCTTCTGTAACAACTCTGTGAATATGAAACACCATTATTAACTACTGGTGTCAACACGGCCGAGAAAATGGAACTTTAGATTGCAGCGGAAAAATGCTGCTATCGGAGCACAACAAAGACGAATATGCTACTGTTTAAAAGACTCTAACTGAAAAATGGGGTACCAGCTGACTCGTTCTACTTTCCTCAGTACCTTTAAAAATCTTCCAACACATTCGCTCTTGTTTTAATATGCGACTCATCTCTCACTCTCAGAAGCTCGACTAACTGTAACTCGCTCACATCCACTATTCCGTTGCTGTAAGTACCCATCCACTCCCAATTGCCCATTCTCACTCGTCGAAACTAAGTCATTGTCATTACCTGTTTGCGTCTCTCTAAGTGCCACGGTTTCCTACCTCGCAGCCACAGTCTTTTTCGTTCTCTCCAAATATTACAGCTTCCTCTCTCTGTCACTGCCTCCCTGTTGCTTTCTCTTACTGCTACTCATTTCTTCTTTGCCACTACTGCTGTCTTTTCTCACTGTCATTATTGCTGTGCATAGCCATTTTGGAATCCGCGTTTCGGTTCTGTACAAAAAAAAAGTTGTAAACTGCCCTTTTTTGGATTTCTCTAAGGAACAGTCCATGAGCTAATAAAATTGAAACTCTCTATCTCGGAAACGGATAAAGAAATCAAGAAAAGTTTTAAGGTCGGTCGAGACTGAGATTTTAGGAATATATGAAAGTCTTAGCCATTTGTTATAAACAGCCATATTGGAATCCGTGGCGCGTTGTTGGTACGAAAAAGTGGATAAAAATCCCATATCTAGAGGTTTTATAAGGAACCGCCCAAGAACTAATTGTGCCTCCATAATCCCATAAGGCCGACTGCAGACCACATCAAATGCAAAATGAACCGCCGATTTACTCCATTTGTCTAAGAAGGAGGAAGTGTGTAATATTCATATTTTGACCCTGTACTGTAGGTCAGAGAAACTAAGACGATCCTTCCCATAGACTGCCTATTCGAAACACTTGACCCTAACTTCCTATCACAAACAAAAGCCGAGGTTATGAGCCCCGTGTACCGACAGAGGAAAGTAATCGGTCCTAAAATTTAAGACCGCACCTGGATACGTAAAAAGTCGGAAGAGCTGCAGTCTTGGGCCCCCATTGCTCAAAGAAGTCTGAAATTTTAGGGAGCTGCAGCAAGAGAGGATGATCCACAATCAATGAAGAAAATCTACCAATCACAAAATAGACCAGAAAAACTAACTACAATGGATAGGAAACACCCAAGAGGGCCTTACAGTTGTCGATCTATTGTGTAACTACACAGAGTGAATACAATTAGAAGATCGATTCTCGTAAGTTCATCCGTCTCTAATGACCTCGATATCGACGGGACGTTAAATCCTAATCTCCCCCATTCTCATACGTTCGCATCCGAAAACTTATAGAAACTAAGAAGGAAGATTAGGAGTCTAACGTCCCGCGACGATCATGTCTTAAGAGAAGGAACTGAAGATCGGATTGGATAAGGGCAGGAAATCACCCGTGTCCTTTTCCTATCAACCTTCCCGATATGTGCCATAATCGATTTAGATGCCTGAATTGGGATGGTCAAACGTGGATTTCAGTTGCCGTCCAGCGGAGTGCAACGTCGCCCGATCTGACTAAAAAAGGGTTTGATTCTGGAAGGCGACACCCATATCATAAGAGTATGAAAAAGGCACTCAGCAGAACAGATAAATTGATTGCCCGCAAGCGTGGGTGATTCCGAGTCCTGAGTTGCTGGCATGAATATATGATTTACAGAATGAAAAAATGAAGAGGGTAAAACATAAACACTTTTGTCGAAATAAAGGTTTTTTGTGGCTTTAGGAGGATGTTCTTTCTTGAGATAGTTGAACATCTCGCTAGAAACACCTCAAGAGCTTTGAAGGGGAAGGGCTAAGGTCTGATGTCCTATCGATGAAGAGGACCATAGAGATTGAGCGAGGTTCCGATCACGTAAGTGCAACTTTTTTATATGTCGTCAGTGTGTTGGCTGTTATTTCTCTGCATCGAACATTTTTCCCATAAACATGTCACAAACTTTACGACCTGATGTTTTCTGCATGGCCATTCTGCACTACTAAGTGGACCATGCGTATCAGTGTAGATCACCCGTTTTGCGTGCACACTTCAGCACCTGACCTGCTGCCCTGGTCCTCTCGCCACATATATCGACCAGCCTAAAATCATACTGCTCCTAATAGCTACAATTATTATAGAGACCTGACTTTATTGTGCAAATTTAATAAATACCGACGTAATGTTGTTCAGCAAACCGTCCTCGGTCACCAATAGAAATATCTGCACTTATACCTGTTAGCTAGCTATGAACAGCTTGCCCAACAACAATAACAATTTAGTGAAGTGAATGTTTAAGCAGTCTACATACCAGATATTAGCCATAACATACAAAAATTATCGAAATCCTTTCGCGGTCCATATGTCAGCGGTAAATTATGTCTTGTATAAACTCGTATTCGCATTTTGGTATCGGTTAAAAGCCGTCTTTACTCGCTATTGCCTAAAAAAGTAGGACTAGTCTTACATCAGTTAAAATGACATTCGGTTCCTACAGTCAATATGATAACTGCGACTAGCCGCCAATGAAAAGATAAAGTTGTTATCAACTTCAAGGCTGGTTTGAACGTCACAGTGCTTTACTACATGTGGTCCTACTGGAGATACAATGCTGCTCCTTTCTCTGACCTTTAACCGACTTACTCGGCCATTTAGCTACTGACTTACAAATATTTTGCCCCACAGTCGACCCCATTTTTACTATTCAAATGTACGAGAAACATCGTATTTGTCTTACACACTTTTCTCAAAATTATATAACTTTTTTGATAGAAATTCTTTATAAATCTATTGATACCATTTATTGAAGTGATACGGAGTGAAGATAATACTGTTTTGGAAGTTTTTGTTGGTCTGGTATACCCGCAAACATACAGGCATGTGCAGCGCCCCTAGACATCTCTCACATTCACACTGCGTGTCAGTTTTCTTCTACATTACTTTGCACACTACAAAATTCTGGAGGATGTTTTCTTGATATGATTGGAGAGGGAGGAGGGGGAGGGGGGGAGGGATAAACATAAAGCCTGAAAACGATTGCTTATAACTCGCAAAATATGAAAAGAAATCGAGTGTGTAATAAACCACTAAATAGATCGATTTCTCATCTTATGTAACTTGCCATGTCATCTACTAAAAAGAAGCTGGTGCTGTTCGGCCCATCTCACAGCCTGCAATGTAGCAACGGACTTGAAACCTGCGATCGACTGCGAGCCAATGACTGTATAAGCCAATGGGTTAATAGACAGACCTGCAGTTTGGCGTGCACTCTCAGCTCGATATTTTTAACATTAACAGACATTTACAGAGCTAAAGACAATGATAAGTGATGTATAAAAATCCTGGTGTTCATCCGGGGAGATTTGGACCCGTAACTCTTGGCGACAAAGGGGGAAGTATGAATTGTCAAATACACTATTGGCCATTAAAATTGCTACACCAAGAAGTAATGCAGATGATAAACGGATATTCATTAGGCAAATATATTATACTAGAACTGACATGTGATTACATTTTCAAGCAATTTGGGTGCATAGATCCTGAGGAATCAGTACCCAGAACAACCACCTCTGGCCGTAGTAACGGCCTTGATACGCCTGGGCATTGAGTCAAACAGAGCTCGAATGGCGTGTACAGGTACATCTGCCCATGCAGCTTCAACACGATACCACAGTTCATCAAGAGCAGTGACTGGCGTATTGTGACGAGCCAGTTGCTCGGCCACCATTGACCAGACGTTTTCAATTGGTGAGAGATCTGCAGAATGTTCTGGCTAGGGCAGCAGTCGAACATTTTCCGTATCCAGAAAGGCCCATACAGGGCCTGCAACATGCGGTCGTGCATTATCCTGCTGAAATGTAGGGTTTCGTAGGGATCGAGTGAAGGGTAGAGCCACGGGTCGTAACACGTCTGAAATGTAACGTCCACTGTTCAAAGTGCCGTCAATGCGAACAAGAGGTGACCGAGACGTGTAACCAATGGCACCCCATACCATCACGCCGGGTGATACGGCAGTATGGCGATGACGAATACACGCATCCAATGTGCGTCCATCGTGATGTCGCCAAACACGGATGGGACCATCATGATGCTGTAAACAGAATATGGATTCATCAGAAAAAATGGCGTTTTGCCACTCGTGCACCCAGATTCGTCGCCGAGTACACCATCGCAGGCGCTCCTGTCTGTGATGCAGCGTCAAGGGTAACCGCAGCTATGGTCTCCGAGCTGATTGTCCATGCTGCTGCCAACGTCGTCGAACTGTTCGTGCAGATGGTTGTTGTCTTGCAAACGTCCCCATGTGTTGACTCAGGGATCGAGACGTGGCTGCACAATCCGTTACAGTCATGCGGATAAGATGTCTGTCATCTCGACTGCTAGTGATACGAGGCAGTTGGGACCCAGCACGGCGTTCCGTATTACCCTCCTGAACCCACCGATTCCATGTTCTGGTAACAGAATATTGGATCTCTAACAACGCGACCAACAATGTCGTGATACGATAAACCGCAACCGCGATAGACTACAATCCGACCTTTATCAAAGTCGGAAACGTGATGGTGCGCATTTCTTCCTTACACGAAGCATCACAACGTTTCAGCAGGCAACGCCGGTCAACTGCTGTTTGTGTATGAGAAATCGGTTGGAAACTTTCCTCATGTCAGCACGTTGTAGGTGTCGCCACGGGCGCCAACCTTGTGTGAATGCTCTGAAAAGCTAATCATTTGCATATCACAGCATCTTCTTCCCGTCGGTTAAATTTCGCATCTGTAGCGCGTCATCTTCGTTGTGAAGCAATTTTAATGGGCAGTAGTGTACATTGCGGAAAGAAAGGAAGAGGCGGTCATTAAGTACGGAGGCGATGCTCACACCAAACAGGGATGGGAAACGTAATCGGCTGTTAGTTACCAAAGGAAATCTATCATCAGACTTTAAAATTTTGGGTAAACTACTGAAAACCTAATTGCGTATTGGCATACGGCAGTTTGAGGTGCACTCCTTCAGAAGACAGGCCTACTGGATTCTAAATAAAGCACCGCAGCTCGGTAGACATACCGTGGCCGAGACAATTTGTCGTATCTCGTAATGGCATAAATGTCAAGGTAAACTGCAGTAGTTCGCTGACTGTAGACTTAAGGACTTCGCTAGCAACATTTGACCAGAAAGTATATGGGTAGCCGGATAGATACTGAGTGCAGCACTGGGGAGGATCGAGATAAAGGGAGTGTCGCGCGCTGCTCCTGACGGTGGTGCTGTTCCAGGAACAGCGTCAGCTGTCAGCTGACGGTTAGCCAGTGAATCACTCAGTGGGCGTGGCTGGTGGTAGACAGAGCTCGCCGTCAGATAACGAGGAGGAGTCGCATTGAAGCAATCCAGCGCGCGATAAAGCCGCTGTCTCCACCGCTAGTGGACATTCGTGACTCACGACACGCACAATTTAATCGAACTTACTTACTTCACTTCTGAGGCCCAGGTGACAGTGCAACTACAAGGCTCCTCTGCTACTAACATTTCCTGCTTTCTGCCAGGTATCATTCTGTTATCCGTCAATTGATTACGTGCAGCAACGCCTCAAGGATTCCGTCTCTCCACCACTTCTTTCGTCTTCCGAGGTGTCTTCGTCCGCAGGGAGCAAAATCCAGGTATTTTAAAGACCAGCTACGTTTGTTCACCTAAGGAAGATGAACTGCCCTTTCAAGCCGTTTGCATCAGGTCTGTTTTGGATCTCAACCCGCTCACAAGTATGCCGGATTCTCCTTTCCGCAATAAGGTCACCTTGTACTGTTTTATAATTCTTCCTTGACATTTTCGCTCGAAATTAAGAAGATTAGACTGAATGAAAAAATCTCAACACCAAGAAATAATTAATGTAGAGCAATCAAATCTTGGAACTACGTTTTTCTAGGTAATATATTTAAGTGATTAACATTGCCAAGTCACAGGTTAATGTAAGCGCGAGAAAAGCCATTGAAATGCGAAATACTGGTACATTACTAACGGATGTTATCGCCAGAATGTTGAATGCAAGCATGCATACGTGCATGCAATGTGTCGTACAGGTGCTGGATGTCAGTTTGCGGGATGGAGCTCTAGGCCAGTCGCACTTGATCGGTCAATACAGAGGCCGTTAATGCTGGTTGGGGATGACTCTGGAGTTGTCGTCCGATGGTGCCCCATACGTATTCGATTGGAGACATATCTGGTGATCCAGCAGGCCAAGGCAACACGTCGACGCTGTACAGAACACATTGGGTTACAACAGCGGTAGCCGGCCGCTGTGGCAGAGCGGTTCTAGGCACTTCAGTCCGGAACCGCGCTGCTGCTATGATCGCAGGTTGGAATCCTGCCTCGGGCATGGATGTGTGTCATGTCCTTAGGTTAGTTAGCTTTAAGTAGTTCTAAATTCTAGGGGATTGATGACCTCAGATTTTAAGTCCCATAGTGCTTAGAGCCATTTGAACCATTTTGTACAACAGCAGACAGTGGGCGAGAGTCATCCAACTGAAAAACACTCCCTGGAGTGCTGTTCATGAATGGCAGCACAACAGGTCGAAGCACCAGATTGACATAAAAAGTTGCAGTAAGGATGCCGGGGGTAACCACGAAAGTGCTGCTGCTGTCGTACGAAATCGCACCCCAGACCGTAACTCCAGGTGTAGGTCCAGTGTGTCTAGCACGTGGACATGTTGGTTGCAGCAACTGGCCTCCTTCTAACCAACACATGGCCATCAATAGCACCGAGGTGGATCCAGCTTTCATTAGAAAACACAACAGACCTCCGTCCTGCACTCCAATGAGCTCTCGCTTGACGCCACTGATGTCAGACGCGGCGGTGATTTGGTGTCAGTGGAATGCACGGTGCATGACGTAGGGCTCGGAGATACTCTTGAAGCAAGCGATTTCCAACACTTGGTTGTGTCACTTCCAACTGCTGCTCGAACTGCTGCTGCAGTAGCTGTGCGACGCGCCACAGCCATAAGCCGAACACGACGGTCTTCCCTCTCGGTAGTGCCACGTGACCGCCCGCAGACCTGTCTTCTAGCGACTGTGCCTTTCCAAGAGCACCACTGCTGCTAGCAGTCTCGTGCGGTGGCTACATTCCTGTCAAGTCTTTCTGCAGTATCGCAGAAGGAAAACCCAACTGCTCATAGCCCAATTACACGACCTCGTTCAAACTCAGTTTCGCCGTCTTAAAGGCGTTCTTGGCTAAGGGGAACTCACTGAGTCCAATCTCAAAGGCAACTAACGCTCACGACCGTTACAGCACGTATTTAAAGCAAACTTTCTACCAGTGTCACTCTTACGCGACTGGTGTGAAATATGAACAGACGTCATCTTTCAGGTGAGGAAACACGTCTACGAACTTCGATTTATTTTGCGCAACTCCTTCTTGGTGTTGCGATTTTTTTTCCGACAATGTATTTAAGTTAGTTTTACGGACACTACGTGTTTCACAAAAATACAGCCATTTAGGTTATATCGGTATTTTGTTTAGCTGGAGTTTGAAATTCCTGACAGACTGCGATATTTAAAAAGCTGTCTTAGACTTAAATACGATCTATTTCCGGACTGTATCCTCGCTTTGATCTCTGCATCACACGATGTGATCTTCGTGACAATCATCCCCTACATATCTAAAATCACCAATCCTTTTGTAGAATCGAGTTCCAGCGGCTGGAATGAGTCTCTTGAATAGGCTTGAATCCTGCTCATTAGCAGGTACTCGGGCTCTGATTCATTTATAAGGTGACTGACCCCTCAACGATGTCATTCATCCTCATAAGTTCTTTATCAGAGATGTACAACAAGGACACGTCGTCGGCGTTTGTGAGATTTATGTTTTTCTCACCTTCGACCTCTATCCCTTCGATATTCTTATGTACGCACACCAAGGCAATGTGCCACCTCTGACTACCATCAACGCTTTTTTGAAGTGTGTTCAGTAATGCGATTTGTGTGGCTCTCCCTGATAATCTCATCTCAGTCTTACTAAGCACATTTCTTATACCAACGACCAGAATGAACGTGCTTTAGAACCAATTCCAAAAATTTCTGTGACCCTCGGGCAACGTTTGAGTAATTGTATTCCATGTGAGGCTCTCATACCGTTTCAGTGCACTGTAGATTCTACGCCACACTACGTCACGTTTGAGTAATTGTAGATAATGTAAGGACCCCATATCGTTTCAGTGTTTCGTAGATTCTACGCCACGTCGCACAGTCTTTAGAGTGAATGAGACTGTTAACCGCAACTCATGACTGTAATTTATCTAAGAAGACGTGTCACCGATATCAGTAATGTCTTGTTACAAAAATGTGTAGTGATATGAAATAACGAGACAGGAAGATAACGACAAGAAATTCGGTCAGCAGTGTTGTTATCATTCATATTATTCCCGAAACAGTGGATGACTGCACAGAAATATTCTCGTGAGAGTTGTCAATAAGTCAGTTTTGTACGTATTTTAAGTGAAATCTCTACGCCATCAAGTTCCAAGTTCTCAACTCTGATCCTCACTGGCCCCCTTTCCTCTGTCCTTTTCCCGGGCTCCCTCTCCCCCCCCCCCCCCCTTCCATCCTCTTTATTCCCCACATCCCCTCTCTCTGCCCCCTTCTCTCCACCGAGTCCTTTTGCATTTCCCTCCTCTGCCTCCTCTCATTCCCTCTCGCGTCTGCCCTGCCCCTCCCCCCCCCCCCCTTTATTAGTCCTCTACCTCCTTGGTTCCCCCCCTTTCCGTTTTTTTTCTTCCCCTTCTCCAGGTCCCCCCCCCCCCCCCCCCATCTGCCTTTGGCTCGGGAGTGTCATCTTTGTGCCGCCCTTTTCGTGCAGTGTTTTACAGTGAGTGATTTACAGTGAGTGTTCTGTGTTGTGTTTTTTGGGAAGTGTTGCGAACGGCCATCATACTGTCGCTGGGTGTGCTTTTTATCTCTTGCGAACAGAAACCAGACTGTCGCCGTGTTTTTTAATTGTGTGTGTACTATGTTACTTGTCTGATTCCTGTGTCCTTTATTAACATTGCCAACCCCTTTTGCTTTCTGTTTTAACTTTCCGCATTTTTCCGCCATTTTACACTTTACGTCACCGTTTTATCGCCTGTTTTTCTTGTTTCTTTTCTTCTTTCGTTTTTAAAATAAAAGTCTGAAGGCTGTAGAGCAGCGTACTAAGCTGCTGCCAGCCCGCCCCCTTCGGTGGGAATTGAAAATCAACAAAGGGAAAAAAAAAAGCCATCAAGTTCCTTCTCGATGAAGATGCCCGAAACTATGTAAAACTGTATACTCCTATGAAGCCAGGAAATGTTTTGCTGATTGGTATGATGAGACAAAGATTAAATGTAATGGCACTGTCAGTTGCTACAACATTGTGCATTGCAACAGTGAAACTCCTTGCACTGAAATAGATCAAAACGTTAGTATTCCTAGATTGATACTGTAGTGTGATACGCCTGAGCCACTTAGTGGGCCTGGCTGGTGTCACGTGGCACGCATTAAAATCACTGGCATTAATACCAGTACATAGGTGAGTTGGCGTTCCCTACTTTAAGACAGTTTGTTGCATTTCAGGCACTCTCTGTGTCTTCAGAGCGATTAGATATTTCATGAGCTTTTAACATCGGATTCTTTAGATGTGCGAACTTTATCTTATGAGAATTGTGACGAATATTCGTATTATTTGAATATAATGGAGCGTTTTATGGCTTAGTGAAGATGCCTGGCTATTTCCATGATATAAATACCAGGGATCTGTAGCTAATTATTGGGAATGCGCACTTCACTATTTCTTCAGAAGCCTTCCGTCCATTTGCTGAAATGGCATTGCACTGAGTTCCTGTCGAGTTAGAGGAAGTACTATATGCTAAATTCTATCTTCCGGTCTCCCTGTGAGTATATGGAGTGAAAATGATAAGAAATACGCAGCGCAGCTCTGCGGCGTAGTGCCTCGCCCTCCTTTGTGTGCCGCTGACTCTGTTAGAAGTCTCCCTAATGAGCGCGCCGGCCTTGCCTCGGTCTCAGCTGCGGCGACTCTCGTGACACACGCGCCCGTGTGTTCCAGCGCTGCACTCCACCGTAGCAGCCAGCGCCCGCCGCCGGCAAAGGCCCCGTTTCACAAGACCTGGAAACGCTAGGCTCGTAATCCTCAACGAATAAAATGAAAAGACGCGGGTAGTTATCTGTTTGGCGTCAGAGTCGACAGAAAATTGACGTCAGAGGGGCTAAGGGGCTCAGAGAAAACTGCTTTAATTACATGAACCGCAGAGAACAGTAACTGCAACTAACTACTCGGTGATTTAGGCTGTAAGTATTTTATTTGACACTACAGCAGTTACACTGACGAGGTACGAGTATTTGTGTATCAGTCGAAGTCGACACGACTGATTACGCTTACACTATTTCGATCACTTTTTTGTAATTACAAAATATTTATTCCTTTTTTTTTATTTTGAGCTTTTCCTCATTACAGAGGCTTATCTCCAACATAATAATTTACCTGGAAATGACAATACAAACAATAAACGTTCTTAAACTATACTCTCAAAATATTTCTCCAGGTGTTTCGATCTTGCGTGTCCTCTTCCTCTGCGCCCATTCTCCTCATTGTGTGCTGTACATTTTGGAGCCGGGTGGTCACAGGTCGTCCTCTTCTTCTTCTCCCCTCCGGTTCCCACTCCAGTATCGATTTTGGTATTCTGGCTTCCTCCATTCGTCGTACATGCCCGTACCACTGTAATTTCTTCCCATCCATTACGTCATATATTCTTTCTTTTATTTCCATTCTCCTTATTACTTCGGTGTTCCTTATCTTTTCTTTCCTGGAGATTCTTGCCGATCTTCTCCAAAAGTACATCTCTAGAGCTTGTAATTTTTTAATGTGCTTCATGTTAATTGTCCAGGTCTCCGTTCCATACAGAACCACACTCTCTAATATGGATTTGTATATTAATTTTTTAGTTCTGCTCATTACATTCCTGCTCCATAAGACTGAGTTAAGCATCCCAATGACCCTCCGTCCGCTACTAATTCTTTTAATTGATTTCTGAGTCTGATTTTCCCTCGATTTCTAAAATGGATCCCAAATAACAGAAAGTGTTTATCTTTTTGATTTTCTTTCCTTCAATGTATAGCTCATCTGAATCATTAGTCAAGTATTCTGTTTTTTGGTAATTAATCTTCAAACCCCAAGTTTTGTATGCTACTGCTAGTTGATTGCACATATAGTTAGCATCCTCCCCATCTTGTGCTACGACTACTTGATCATCAGCAAATAATAAATGGTGTAGGTAAACTCCATCTCTTATTTCTAATCCCATACTATTACATTTACGGGACCATGTTCTAAGGCTAATATCTATATAGATTTTAAATAATGATGGTGACATGGGACAGCCCTGTAAAAGGCCTTTGCTTGTTCTAAATTTCTATGAAAGTTTATTACCAACTTTCACTTGGCAAATGTTATCTTTATACATCTGTTTTATTATTTTAATCAAGGAAGGGTTTATGTTTGCCATATGTAGTGCTCTCCAAAGTAATTTTCTTGGAACAGTATCATACGCCTTTTCTAGATCTATGAAAATTAATCCTATACTTTTTGATTTTTCCCTATGTTTCTCCAAAATCTGTCGTAATGTGAAAATATGGTCTACACATGATCTCCCAGCCGTGAATCCACATTGTTCTTCTTGGGTTCTAAAATTTTTTTCCAGTTTGTTTTTAATTACTTTCGCAAAAATTCTCATTAATGTGTTTGTGACACAAATTCCTCGATAGTTTGAACAAATTTTGCGATCCCCTTTCTTAAATATTGTATTAATGTAACCTAGCTTCATTTCGTTGGGTATTGAGTCTCCATGTATCATTTTGTTGAAGAGCTGTGTTATCAGTTTCACAATTTTGTCACCACCATATTTCAGACACTCCAGATTGATATTGCCTGGTCCCAGTGATTTACCATTCTTTCGTGTTCTCAACGCCTGAAGTACTTCACTTTCTAAAATATGGATCTCATCATCTTCATGTCCTTTATCTTCCCCTGTTCCTTCTTCTAGATATTCTTCTCTGTCCTCATTTAATAATTTTTGGAAATACTCTTCCCATTCCTTTTGTGTTATCAGTTGGAGATTAGTTTTGCTTTTTGTATCCTGTCGAAGCCCTTTCAATACTGACCATGCTTCTTTTGCTCTCCCAAATCCTAATTTGCTATTCACCTTGGCACATGTTCTTTCCCATGCTTCATTTTTTGCCATCCTTATTTTTTTCGTCACTTCATTCTTCTTTTCCTTGTATATTGACCTTGTTTCTTCTGATTTATCATTCAACCACTGAAGGAATGCATTTCGTTTTTCTCTAATGAGGACCTCTAGTTCCTCTGACCACCACTCTGCTGCACGGTTGTGGTTGCTATCTTTTTTACCCAACACCTCTGTTGCTATGATTTTCACATTAGCTTTTATATAGTCATATATTTCCTCTGTACTTCCTTCAAATGATTCAACCAGTTTCCTTTCCATCCTGGCCGCAAAGAGTGTTCTGATACTTTCGTCTTGTAGGCTGTCAATATTAAAAGGTAAATTTTCATCTTTCTCAGTCTGGTTCGTTTTATTTATGTTGCTTGTATCACTCCTTGCATTCTTCCATGGCCAGAAAGACTTCATTTTAACTAGATAGTGGTCTGATCGACACTGGGCTCCTCTATAAGATCTGACGTCTACTGCCTTGAAACTACTTGTTTGCCTAATGATAATATAATCTATTATAGAACGAAGTTCTTTGGTGTTCTGTTTCCAAGTATATTTATGAATGTCCCTATGTTTGAAAAATGTGTTGGTAATTTTTAGATCAAATTGTTCACAAATTGCAATCAATCGTTCTCCATTGTCATTATATTCGTCCTCTCCATGTTTTCCTACTATTCTACAAGATTCTCTAATTCCTACCCTTCCATTCAGATCTCCCATGATAATCAGTTCCTTTCTTCTTGGGATTTTTTCAATAGTCTCCCTGAGGGTGTCCCAAAATGTATCTTTCTCCTTATCGTTTGTGTCGTTCGTGGGTGCATATACGCCAATAATCACAACTTCCCTAGCAAATAATGTCATTTCAACAGTTATTATACGTTGATTGATGAATGTCCAATTTGTGATTCTTTCTTTCCATGATTTTTTTATCATAATGGAGACTCCTGCTTTGGCTCTTACTGCTTTTGATACCCCACTCCAGATATGTACATAATTATCCAGTTCTTCTTCTCCTTGGCCTTTCTTCGTTGTTTATTCCTTCCTATTTTATTATTTGTGATTGACATATTTGATTAATTTACTACTCCTAGTGTTTCAGGAGGAACACATATTTTAGAAGGTGCTTTTTGTTTTCGTTGTTGTTGTTGTTGTTGTTGTGGTCTTCAGTCCGGTCAGGCGCTGTGACCGAGCGATTCTAGGCGCTTCAGTCTGGAACCGGGCTGCTGCTACGGTCGTAGGTTCGAATCCTGCCTCGGGCATGGATATGTGTGATGTCCTTAGGTTAGTTAGGTTTAAGTACACTACTGGCCATTTAAATTGCTACACCAAGAAGAAATGCAGATGGTAAAAGGGTATTCATTGGACAAATATATTATATTAGGACTGACATGTAATTACATTTCACGCAATTTGGGTGCATAGATCCCCAGAAATCAGCACCCAGAACAACCACCTCTGGCCGTAATAACGTCCTTGATACGCCTGGGCATTGAGTCAAACAGAGCTTGGATGGCGTGTACAGGTACAGCTGCCCATGCAGCTTCAACACGATACCACAGTTCATCAAGAGTGGTGACTGGCGTTTTATGGCGAGCCAATTGCTCGGCCACTATTGACCAGACGTTTTCAATTGGTGAGAGATCTGGAGAATGTGCTGGGCAGCAGTCGAACATTTTCTGTATCCAGAAAGGCCCGTACAGGACCTGCAACATGCGGTTGTGCATTATCCTGCTGAAATGTATGGTTTCGCAGGGATCGAGTGAAGGGTAGAGCCACGGGTAAGATGCCTGTCATCTCAACTGCTACTGGTACGAGGCGGTTGGGATCCAGCACGGCGTACCGTGTTACCCTCCGGGACTCACCGATTCCATATTCTGCTAACAGTCATTGGATCTCGACCAACGCGAGCAGCAATGTCGCTATACGATAAACCACAATCGCGATAGGCTACAATCCGACCTTTATCAAAGTCGGAAACGTGATGGTACGCATTTCTCCTCCTTACACGAGGCATCACAACAACGTTTCACCAGGCAATGCCGGTCAACTGCTGTTTGTGTATGAGAAATCGGTTGAAAACTTTCCTCGTGTCAGCACGTTGTACGTGTCACCACTGGCGCCAACCTTGTGTGAATGCTCTGAAAAGCTAAGCATTTGCATACACAGCATCTTCTTCCTGTCGGTTAAATTTCGCTTTTGTAGCACATCATCTTCGTGGTGTAGCAATTTTAATGGCCAGTAGTGTAGTTCTAAGTCCTAGGGGACTGATGACTTCAGATGTTAAGTCCCATAGTGCTTCGAGCCATTTGAACCATCTTCAGTCCGAAGACTGGTTCGATGCACTTCTCCGAGCTACTCTGTCCTGTAGAAGCCTCTTTATCTCAAAGTAACTACTGCAGTCTACATCCTTCCGAATCTGTTTTCTGTATTCATCTATTGGTCACCCTCCACAATTTTTACCCCCCCCCCCCCCCACACACACACACTTCCCTCCAATAATAAATTGGTGATCCCTTTGTGGTACCACATATCGATTCCACTGCAAGAGCATCATAACAATGGAACTGCAAGTTTCTGTCCCATGTTGATAGAGGTGCACAGGATCTGGCGGATTCAGTGGTGCGTACCTGCTGTGCCACATCTCCAGCAGCTCTGTACTAGGAGCGTCCTCTGCCGCCGCAATATAGGACGGCCGGCGGTGGCGACTCAGACCACTCGTGCTCGGAGCCACATCGCTATGGGAAGCTATGCAGATGCCGCCTAGTCGAGGCTTCAGTATCATCGTTGTTGCTGTTGTACAAACAGAACTCTATTCTTGTCAAATAATCTGTAATGAATCTTTGCATTTATGAAGAAATAAGAATTAAGTAAATCTTCTGTCTGTTGTATTTCTTACTCAGTAATCATATCTGCTCCTGTCCAGCTTTCCTGTGACGTCAGTTGCCGCGCCACTCTCCTTGCGATTGTATATGAAGTTGTATACGACACCATCGATGTCTCAGAATGTGTTCTGTCAATTGATCGCATCTTCTAGTCAGTTTGTGCCACAATTTTTTTGTCCTGTATTCTTTTCAGTACCTCCTCATTTGTTACCCTACATAACCACCTAATCTTCAGCATTCTTCTATAGCACACCACATTTCAAAGCCTCTGTCCCCTTTTGTCTAAGCTGTTTATCGTCCATGTTTCACTTCCATAGACAATTACCTTGAGAAAAGACTTCCTAATTCTTAACTACATTCGATGATAACGAGTTTCACTTCTTCACAAACATTTGTCTTACGATTGCTAGTCTACAAATTATATCCTCTCTACTTTGGTCATCATCCATTATTTCTCTGTCTATATAGCAAAACCCATCCACTACTTTTAGTGTCACGTTTCCCTGACATAATACTCTCAGCATCACCTGATTTAATTAGACTACATTCAATTATCCTCATTTTGCATTTGTTGAAGTTCAACTTACATCCTCCTTTCAAGGCGCTGTCTATACCTTTCAACTGCTCTTCCAAGTTCTTTTCTGTCTCTAATAGAATTACAATATATCATCGGCAAACCTCAAAGTTTTTATTTCTTCCTCCAGAACATTAATTCCTACTCCATATTTTTCTTTGGTTTCCTTTATTGCATACTCAAAGTATATGTTTTATTCCATTTAGTCTATAACTACCAACTCCTGTACATTAAGGAGGTAGTAGTACGAACTAATTCGAATAAAACATTCCATATAACTTGTGCTCAGTCTTCATTGGTTACAGAAGTTCAGCTGATACAACGTACCTCGAACTAATACTAACAGAGGGTGTTATGTAAACGAAAATGCTTGAGTTCAAAGTTGGTTTTCATAAATTCCAACCACAGGAGCATGTTCTCTTAACGACATCACTTATAGCTCTTCTGGGGTACAGCACTGTTCATAATCCGACTCATCAATTTAACTCTTGTACTTTCTGTGGATTTCGCCTTTCAACCGCTCCCATAGGCAAAAATCTAAGGTCTGGAATCGTCGGTGGCCAAGAAACGAGACCATCTCTGCCAATTCGTCTTGCAGGCAGTGTTGAGTACAGATAATGTGTCACATGATGAATTTAAAGAGAACAACTTGCTAGAAGAACCCATCTTTCCTTGTAGGCAAAGGACCTCTTTCAATTATGCTGGAAGCAAGTTTTCGATAAAGTCTAGGTAACAGGCGCTGTGTGACGATGCGATAACACTACAGACCTATGAACCTATTAACTATCATACTACAGCACACATGTATAAAGAAGAGTTCTTGAAAATACGTCTCTGAAAGGCCGGTTTGGTTTTGTCGGGCTTCTGATATTATTATGCGGCTACGATTTAAAATGGCTTCCTCAGTAAACAGTATTAATGGTATTACTTGGTGATTTGCAATTAGCCAACGATAAAATTCCAATCGTCTACCTTCATCTCATTCCCGAGTGTGTTCAGTCCGCTGTACATGACGAGGGGATCGTGCGTATAAAATGTCCGCCATGTGAAACACCGACACGTGTAAATTCTGCCTTTGCTTCTTATCGCATTACCTTATATCAACTGAATAATGTCTTCTACTTCACCAAGTCTCTGATCATTTGCACGTTCAGATGAGATAGGACTCATATAGGACTGCTGGGCACTGTGCCAGTCTGACGCAGTTTAGTGAAAGCTCGAGTAAACACTCTTAAATCCGGTGCTCTTTGGTTATGGCACCGTCTACCGTATTCTCTACAGGCAGTAGCAGCGTTTCCATTATAAAACCCGAACACCAATACCGTACCAACATACTCAGAATTTGTATACAAGCGCGCCATGTTTAAACGGTGTAGTAGAACTGGACAATAGATCACAATAACAGCCACAGTTGAAAAATTCATTTACGTAAACTCAAGCACAGCATCACGACAACTTGAACGTCAAAACAGAAAAGTAAACCCATAGCGGCCGGATTACCAACACGCGACATATATCTCTGTAACCAGTTGACATTGGATACATACTGTACGGAATGTTTTATTCAAAATGGTATGTACTACCACCTCCTAATATATTTACTGCCAGCTCAGTACTCGACGTTGCCCGAGTATGTACTTATTACAATAATTCTATTAGTACATCTCCTCTCCCTCTCTGTCCTTCTCCCCCCCTCTCTGTCCTCCTTCGTCACCCTTTCTATCTGTCCATCACCTCATGCCCCTCTTTCTATCCAACTGCTCCTGTCTCCTCTCTCTATCCATCTTCTCCTCCTTACTCTCCGTCCATCTGCTCTTATTCCCTCTGTCCATTCGCTCCTTATCCATCTTTCCATCTCCTCCTGCACCTTAACTCCTCCTCACCCTCTCCATCTCCTTCACGTTCTTCTCCCTCTCCATCTGTCCACCTCCTCCCCTCCTCTCAATCCATCTCCTCCTCCTCCCTCTATCTGTCTATTCCTTCTTTTCTTCCTCTGTTTCTATTATCCTCCTCCCCCCTATTTGTCCACTCCTGCTTTCCCCTTTCTCCGCTCATTTCCACCTGCTCCTGTACCTGTCCATCACCTCCTCTCCCATATCTGTGTCCAGGCCTACATCCACCTAGCTGTCCATCTCTTCTTCCCCCATTCTCTGTCTGCAGATTGTCATCCCCGTCCCATTAGGAGAGCGCTGGTTCTTATCCCCACCGTTTTTCTTTCCAGCTGGTAAGTAATATGTGTACCAAGTTCGACCAAAATCGGTCCATCAAACACAACAAATGTAACCCGGTCGAGACTCTGTGGGACAATCTCGATCTGGCTGTTCGCGCCATGGATCCTCGACCGAGAAACGTAACGCAGCTGGCCGCAGCACTGGAGTCGGCATGGCTCCAGGTCCCTGTCTGTACCTTCCAGAACCTCACCGACCCTCTTCCTGAACGTCTTGCAGAGGTCCTTGCTGCAAAAGGTAGTTACTCACGCTTTTAACAGGTGCTCACATTAATGTTACTGGACAGTTACTTCCGTCGTGGTTCAAATGGCTCTGAGCACTATGGGACTTAACATCTGAGGTCATCAGTCCCCTAGAACTACTTAAACCTAACCAACCTAAGGACATCACACACATCCATGTCCGAGGCAGGATTCGAACCTGCGACCGTTAAGGTCGCGCGGTTCTAGACTGAAGCGCCTAGAACCGCTCGGCCATAAAGGTCGGCTACTTCCGTCTAGTAATGTGTGAGGGTGCAATACGATTCATTCGAGAATGAAACTATTCATTTTAGGATACATGGAAATCTCTACTACTAATCTAATACTAAATTATCACCCTGTGGACTGTCACGGTCTGAGTTACTCCTCGGTAGAGTGTACCGAAAGTGATAAAAAGAATCTGTGCAGTACAATTTTCTAATTAAATGTCAATTACACTTCGAAAATTAAAGTTAAAAATTTCATGAACAAATCTAAAACAATCCCTCTGTTCGCGTATAGCACATTCAAATACAGTGTTTAGTAAATACAAAAATTGTTGACGGTTATGAAAAGTGGGTAGTACAATAGTGAGAAGTTTCTGGCATTATCTTCATAGTAATTTGTGGTTCACAACTTTAGATACAAGTACTGTCATACGATTTTCATTAGAGTAAAATGGTTTTTCCTCACTAAACATCGAAGTAAAGTGCGGTGCAATAATTTTTGTTTCCTCGCCAAAAGTGACGAATGTGCGAGGGTTGTTAGTCAAATATTTTCATTTAATTGTAACAGATTATCTTACTTCCTGGAAAATTAAAATTATTGTTTCTTCTTATGATGTTTAGAAAATTAGGAACCAGCTTTTTTGCGCCCCCGCCTACAGCGGGTGTCAGTAGCGGCTCAGAGATGCTGCGTCGCGCTACGACAGTACCTCAAAAGCTGAAGCTGGCCCTCACTGTGTCCGGCTAGTCAGTGGAGTCATCGCAGCTGCCGTGTCATTCGCTAATCAGTGATGACACGTATCGGTGGCTCGGATTACCTTCACTGCAAAGGGCTTACAGCTAAGTACAAAAAGGTCGAGTGCGTACTGCCATTCTTAGTAATGAAGTTGCTTTATGTAGTTAACATTTTCGGCTTCGGTGCCTTTACGTCATTGTTTTTCAAAGTAGTGGACCACGTAAATTTAATGTCTGAAGCAGTAGCATTTTCTGACCTAGATTCTCTTTGCAATACATATGAAAAGATTTTCGAACCATCGATATGTTGTGCTAAAATGTTTACTGCTCATATCTCTACGGAACTGTCAGCTGTGCCAAAATTTTGTAAAGCTCGCCCACTATCATTTGCTGTCAGATAAGCTGTTCACGCCGGGACCGTACGGTTTCAGGAACTAAGAACCATATCACTGGCCTCACCACTCAATGGCCGACGCCTACGGTCTCATTAAATAACCTAATTGGTCTTTACTTATTTATGGTGATTCCAAGGCAACTATTACTGCCGCGCCCACCATTACTATGCATCACCCACAGGATTTGTTAACGAAACTAGCCGAGGGCCAATATTTTTCAAAAATACAGTTCAAAGACACTTATCCACAACTTACACGTTACACAGTGAATTAAAACAATTAAATACGCCGTTTGTCTTGCAGCAGTATAACAATTTATTACTTATAGTTCCCAATCACCACCATATTTAGAGCAATTGATTCGGGCTATTCAACATTGCATAAATACAGGGTGTTTCAAAAATGACCGGTATATTTGAAACGGCAATAAAAACTAAACGAGCAGCGATAGAAATACACCGTTTGTTGCAATATGCTTGGGACAACAGTACATTTTCAGGCGGACAAACTTTCGAAATTACAGTAGTTACAATTTTCAACAACAGATGGCGCTGCAAGTGATGTGAAAGATATAGAAGACAACGCAGTCTGTGGGTGCGCCATTCTGTACGTCGTCTTTCTGCTGTAAGCGTGTGCTGTTCACAACGTGCAAGTGTGCTGTAGACAACATGGTTTATTCCTTAGAACAGAGGATTTTTCTGGTGTTGGAATTCCACCGCCTAGAAGACAAAGTTTTCAACGGAGGTTTAATGTAACCAAAGGGCCGAAAAGCGATACAATAAAGGATCTGTTTGAAAAATTTCAACGGACTGGGAACGTGACGGATTAACGTGCTGGAAAGGTAGGGCGACCACCTACGGCAACCACAGAGGGCAACGCGCAGCTAGTGCAGCAGGTGATCCAACAGCGGCCTCAGGTTTCCGTTCGCCGTGTTGCAGCTGCGGTCCAAATGACGCCAACGTCCACGTATCGTCTCATGCTCCAGAGTTTACACCTCTATGCATACAAAATTCAAACGCGGCAACCCCTCAGCGCCGCTACCATTGCTGCACGAGAGACATTCGCTAACGATATAGTGCACAGGATTGATGACGGCGATATGCATGTGGGCAGCATTTGGTTTACTGACGAAGCTTATTTTTACCTGGACGGCTTCGTCAATAAACAGAACTGGTGCATATGGGGAACCGAAAAGCCCCATGTTGCAGTCCCATCGTCCCTGCATCCTCAAAAAGTACTGGTCTGGGCCGCCATTTCTTCCAAAGGAATCATTGGCCCACTTTTCAGATCCGAAACGATTACTGCATCACGCTATCTGGACATTCTTCGTGAATTTGTGGCGGTACAAACTGCCTTAGATGACACTGCGAACACCTCGTGGTTTATGCAAGATGGTGCCCGGCCACATCGCACGGCCGACGTCTTTAATTTTCTGAATGAATATTTCGATGATCGTGTGATTGCTTTGGGCTATCCGAAACATACAGGAGGCGGCGTGGATAGGCCTCCCTATTCGCCAGACATGAACCCCTGTGACTTCTTTCTGTGGAGACACTTGAAAGACCAGGTGTACCGCCAGAATCCAGAAACAATTGAACAGCTGAAGCAGTACATCTCATCTGCATGTGAAGCCATTCCGCCAGACACGTTGTCAAAGGTTTCGGGTAATTTCATTCAGAGACTACGCCATATTATTGCTACGCATGGTGGATATGTGGAAAATATCGTACTATAGAGTTTCCCAGACCGCAGCGCCATCTGTTGTTGAAAATTGTAACTACTGTAATTTCGAAAGTTTGTCTGCCTGAAAATGTACTGTTGTCCCAAGCATATTGCAACAAACGGTGTATTTCTATCGCTGCTCGTTTAGTTTTTATTGCCGTTTCAAATATACCGTTCATTTTTGAAACACCCTGTATTTAGACCATATTGTCACAATATGAGTGATACACGCAGAAGACTGCAAGAACCTTGAATCTGTTTTCAAGTGCCTCTTGGAAAACAGTTTGCATTGTCAATCAGACAAGTGCAGTTACTTCCCCGTCAGCATTGAATATCTGTGGTACGTCAGCAGCAGCAAGGTTATTGCATCCGTACACTACTACTGAAACTTCTTTATTTGAATGTGTGAATGTGTACTTAAATTGCTGAGTGGTTGAGAAGATTAAATTTCTACGTTATTTTATTCTGAGACAGCCGAGTAAAACTGAAAGTACTGAGCCCACTTTCTCTTTACTTTTTCTTGTCATGTCAACATTGACCCACAAATTCCTAGCGCAACGCAACCTGACTGCTCAAAAAAATTGCAACCTGACATCAAATAATTAATTCAAAAGAATGGCCCTGACTAAAAAGAAATCTTAACAATAACCTATACATTTCATTAAGCAATTACCTCACAAAAATCTTCATTGCCCGAACTACAGCAATGCAGCGACTGTCAATACTGCCAGCTAAATAAAAGATTCTAACTACTAAAGCCACTAACTACTAATAGGCATGTGGTTAGCAAAGGAAAGATTTTGTTGCAAACCAAATAATGCATTTTTTTACATTGATAATGTGACATCCAGTTCAGACAAGAATATAAATCGTCATTGACTACTAGTACAAAGGCATATAATAATGAATAATATTCAATCTCTAAGTCGGACATGTACAGATCGTTAGCCTGCGCTAAAACGTCAGACTTCTACCTCCATCAATGCTTACTTCTCACATTTAACATCCATCACTGCTGGCTGTTCACTTCCAGCTGCCCAACAGTACTTCCATCACTGCTGGCGACTAACCTCCAGCTGCCCAACACTACTGGCGATTAACTTCCAACAACGAGTCCAACCAGCTACAGAGTCTCTTACAAAGAAAGCGCAGTCAGAGATCCAATGCAAAGCGCTACACAGCGCTGCCAACACAGAAGCAGCCCACTTACAGTATGCCAGCGTAATAATAAATGTGCCAGCATCCACTAACCGCAACCAATTACTACACTCTTTTCTTGGCGAGTCATACTAAGTTTATTCCCCAAGCAGCATAAATCACACGTCCATTCAATCACCTGCTCAAAAATGGCGTCAAATTAGTGTGGTCGGTTTTCCGCCAATAAGCTATTAACTCCATAAGGATTGTCTCAAAACAGAGTAATGCATGACGCTGTATACAAAAGACATGCAGTTGATGCTCGTGATGGATGCATCCCATATGTCATTGTGGCAGTTTTTCCCATAAAATGTTAGACGGCTCTGAAAGACCAGTCCCCTACAACTCCAGAACATTAATAGCGATGCAAAGAGATTATTCTTAAGTTAAGAGTGAGTGTTTAGCAATAATTTACGGCATCAAGAAGTTTCATGTGTATTTGCATGGTAGCAAATTCCACATTTAACCGACCACAAAGACTTAATACCGATTCCTGGATATTCGATAAAGTTCCTGGAAAAGACAGCCCAGCTTCTGCACTGGACGCATTTGTTTTCAAGCGGGTGTAACTATGAAGTTCACTCTGGGCCTCTACCGAACGTTTCAATGCAAAAGCTCTGTCCCCCCCTCCCGTTGGCCCTGATACAGATTTCGATCGCCAAGAAACAGTTTGTCTTGCACTCGGCTAGGAACTGCAAGAGAACCTGGATGAATTTCTGCTCACAGCAGATGAGAGAGCCACAGTGTTGGTCCATGACACAGTTCTGCAGAATATTTTATCAGCAGTGTGGTCACAGTGAGCGGAGCACTTTTCAAAATAAGCAGACCCAGCATTTCACAATTATTATGCGATGTGACACAGTCTCAGTGTCACAGTTGACCACTGACGATTCTGAATGCTGGGTCATCATCCCACCCCCAATCCAGTTCCGTATCTACATCTATATTCCACAAGCCACGTCACAGGGTGTGGTGAAAGGTACTTTAACAGTAAACTGCACTCTCATGTAGTATGCGTCTCTTGCAGTACATCCCATCTCGCATTGGAGGGTGATGAACCTGAAGACGTTAGCCCAGTGGCTTGTATACAGGCCTAGTATTGATGGTGCTCCCTGAATCAGGTGGCCAGGCACAATGTTTCTCTCTGAGGCCACACTCAGACAACTCCTGGGAGAGGGTACAAATTGATCTTGCCGAGGCATTCCAGGGAGATATGTGACTGCTGGTGCTGGACACTCTCTCCAACTTCTTCTCTGTGCTACAGATGTAGTCAGCGACCAGTCAAGCTACCATGTGTGTCCTCCCTACAACCTTCGCAACTGAGGGAGTGCCACAACACACAATTTTCTGACCAGTCCTCACTTCACGCTGATGTAATTCGGGCCTTTCTGACGCCACAAGGGCATTGAGCACCCATTTCACCCAGCTTCTAGCACAGAGCACGGAGACCAAGGTGCTTAAAGCTCAAATGGGTGATGCTTGCTGATGACATCAGCCGAGGTAGTGGTCCACAGATTCCTCGCCATGTACTAATTCACTCCCGTCAGTAGGGCTGAGATACTGCCTGTCACAGGCATCGAACCTTGCTAGAACTCCTGCATCCCGTGATCTATGCCCACTCTAGGTACAGGTCCACCTATATGCAGGGCGCCTGAGTCTGGTGACGCACATTTGGCTGGCGCTCAGGTTGGATTCAAGGGGTCGTCTTAGGGCACTGGGAGGTATCAGCTGTTTGACATCGCGACCGGACACAGGCTTCGGCCTGCCATCAAAATCAGCTCCAGCTGTTTCAGTCAGTGACCCTGGTCCTGTAGCTGCATCTGATCCAGGGACCTGACAACCTGGCAACCACCCGCCATGCTGCTAGCCGTAATCGTCTGTCACTCACTCCCTGGCAAAACCTGCGCCCCTGTTAGCCTTCTCGTATGCGGGAAAACGAGTGGGCTACTGTGCCGGAGTTCATAGAGCTACTCCCATCATCCGCGCCTCTTCCATTCCCGGTAGTACTAGTGCAGCATTCTCACTGCCAACTTTACCATCTCTGTAGGGACAAGCCAGGCCATCTGAGTTGGCCAGTACAGTGGAAGCAATACCGTGCACGATCCCTTGACGTGCAGCTCAGCCTCACGTCCTACCCTTCCACGCCGGCAACGGCACAAACTCGGCCATTATCGGCCCAATGTACCGATTTCAGGCGTATCGATAACGACTCAGAGATGCTGTAAATCGCTATGACATTCGCCGCCTCTGGCCGCAAGTGGCCGAACTGTCGTGGTACGTGGGCCAAGAATCTGACATAGAGTTACGGCAACCTGGTGGACAGTGTGTGAAGCACCCAGTCTATCATCCTAACCCTACGACTACAACAACCCTGTCTTGTTGCTGGACTGACTTGGTTTCGCTACTGGCATGCACTCAGCGTGCAGTTTCCAACCACCGTTCTGGTTATGATTTATTCTTTCGCACTAGATGCCAGCAGAATAAATTTCATTCCGGTTCAGGTCGCAACTGTGCAGTATGTTTATGATGATATATACCACTACTTGATGCCAAAAACAAGGGCAAATAAAGTAAGAATTGAGAGTAATCTGCCAGATACGTCTCCTCTGCCTGCCTTTCTCAACTGTTCATTTCCTTTTCGTCACTTGCTTCCTGTTTGCTAGCCTCTCAGGAAGAAGCAGATCACTGTATTCTTTAGGTTTAAATGATTAATCAATAATTATATGAACCCGCAATTCTTACACCTTTCTCAAGCCAGATAATATGAAAATCAAGTCAGACAACGGATAACAACGAGATAAAGTAATAAAGGGAAGATAGGAAGATGCTGGAGTATGTCTCACTCCTTGCTCTTTGGGTGAGACATCCGCCTGCTGAGACAAAAAGTCGTGTAAGGTAGATTTCCACCAGTAATTTCAATGTAAGCATAACGAAAGAAGAAGTAAATGCAATTTTCTTAGTAGTCATTTCCTTTTAATATAACTTAGGTAGATAATTCGATACTCCTCTTAGCATGGCAAGGAATAAGCAAGTCAAATTTTATGAAAATAATAGCATCTTCCTTCTGATGCAATGTTTCACTAGTTCGAATTCTTCGAATTCTCACTTGAGTCGTGCTCCTCTTTGGTAAGAGGACCTGCAAAGAGGTAGCCAGGATTTTGTAAGAACTGGGGTCCGATTTATTAAAGCCTTAAAATGGCCCACATTTTACGTACATAATTTGCTTTCGGGATGCCTTTATACGTTTATTGAGCTAGTATAATACAGGCACTCAACAATATATGAGAAGTTCAAATTGCTCAAATGGCTCTGAGCACTATGGGACTTAACATCTGAGGTCATCAGTTCCCTAGACTTCGAACTACTTAAACCTAACTAACTTAAGGACATCACACACATCCATACCCGAGACAGGATTCGAACCTGCGACCGTAGCAGCTGCGCGGTTCCAGACTGAAGCGCCTAGAACCGCTCGGTCACAGCGGCCGGCTTATATCAGAAGTATTCAAATGCACAATTAGATATTTCTTTGACAGAACGGTAAATTAACTTTATCTCCAAATGAACTAAAATTCTAATATGTTTTCCCACTTTGCTAACGAAACACAGCTCAGTCTTCAATGGTTCATTATCGCAGAGCACAAGGATCTTAATGTTGGTTGAATAACTTATAAAGTTATAAGTGTTCAAACCTGTTTCGACAGTAGCTTTCTTTCAACAACACAATCTTGCTTTTAAATTTACGATTTATACGAAACCAAGTCAGACTTCTTTCAGCACATCAAAGAATTCCAGATTTCTCAATTCAGTCTCAAACTTTGCACCAAAATTCTTCAATTTCCTTAAATGATCAAGAACTCCTTTGTTTTGGGATCTTAACATTAAATCACGGATTGATATCAACTAGACTCTTAATGTATGCGACCTCATAAATGAGTTTGTATTTACCGATGATGAAATGGTTATACAGTCTTTGACGTTCATAATTCACCTGCGATGTAAGAAATACGTTGTCGTTTATACGGCGTTTATTCACAAATACATTAGACTAGTGACGGTTGGACTCACTGATACAGGGATATTACGATTAAGGCACTTTACAGCAGAACATCGTTTTTGCATTCCACAAGTGAGTCACTTATCCACAGATACAAAGTACAAAATGACGATGGCTAGCCGCCTTCCAATGGAAACGTCGCTTAACTCTGCATATTGTCGTAACTTTTCATAGCTGAGTACTGCACATTGAGCAAATAGGGCGATATTTTGCCTTATGGGCTACAATGATAGAATTTTGAGCAATTTTTCGAAAGAAATGAAACAATCGCCGTTTGGGTGATAGCTTCGTTGATCAACGAGATATTTGGGCGACACAGATAAAACCAAGTGTATTTTTATGGATTGATTTTAATTTAACGTTAATTGTAAAGATATTTACCGCTCCGTCGCCTAGTGATATACTGGATTATTAGAAGTTCAAACTTCTACCAGTCTCCAAATAACGATTCAAGTGCTAACATTAAACTGAGTAGATAGGTAATTAGGCTATTATAGTAGGGCGTACATATTTTTAACTTACAATAACTCTAGTGGACAAACCAAAAGCGATTTTCTTCTTTCTTGTCACAAACTTACCGGTAACTAGAATCTGTCACAACAGCACACAGACAGAAGCAACAAACGGCAGCAATTACACTAAATTCAATTGCAAGCAAGAACGGATCCGATTAACAAAAAAACAACTGAGCTCAAGTAAGGTCAAAAATGTACAGCAGTTGGTCTTGGCTAGTTTAAATCTATCGATGACATTGTTGACTATCGATGGTGTGTAACCCTTTTTCGTCGCCTGAGCGAAAATAAAAAAATTTTTTTTTTTTTTAATTTCACTACAAGGCAACTAGGTAGTCTGTAATTTCATTTAGATGACAGGAGAGGGGGGGGGGAGTCAGAATCCCCCGATTGGTTGGTTGGTTTGGTGGGGAGGTACCAAACAGCGAGGTCATCGGTCCCATCCGATTAGGGAAGGATGGGGAAGAAAGTCGGCCGTGCCCTTTCAAAGGAACCATGGCCGGGCGGGGGTCTGAACCGTCGTCATCCCGAATGCGAGTCCAGTGTGCTAGCCACGGCGCCACCTCGCTCGGTAGAATCCCCGAGCCACCCCCCTCCCCCACCCCCGCCCATTTGGGTACGTCCTTGCAACCTGTTGTGTTCCTCAGCCAATGGAGACTACGTTTAAGTAATACATACAGGCTGCAGCATTTGGGCGAGAGGAAAGCTATTGGCGGATAGTTCCTTGTTACCAGGCATCATGTCTGTTTTCAGGGTGAAATATGTGACCTTCCCGTTATGACGTGGGATGAACCCTGATGACATAGTTCATTGTCAGTCTAATGGCCTCCTTTGTGCATTCGACAGAAATCTACGTGAGTGATCCGAGTTCATTCCCACAATAATTTACAATAAGGCTAACAGTTGCTACCTGTTACGAAAACCAGACCTTTCTATTTCAGGATTGTTAATTTGCTAGTCTTTCTGCCTGCATTTTTTATGAGTTTCGGATCGATCCCGAGTAAGAACTTCACTTACTTGTATGTACATCGAAGAAAATTAGTCACTACATTTTGTTTTCAGGGTAAGTGTTCAGCGGCAGGAAAATTTTTGTTGAAGCATTATTCCAATATGCAAAATTCTCCTTGACAAAATATATCTGAGACTCGAGACGTGAAGAAATTTCAACAGATACATATGTATGAGCGTATAAACATGAGGCTTTCCTGCCATGTATCACGCACACGCGGAGAAGCCTCAACACCTATGCAGTCCAGCCCCACACAAAGAAAGAAGGTTTAATGACGTAACCATAATGTTTCGAGTCACAGATTCAAGCAGGATACTTAGATACGATTTCAGTTATAGTAATCAAGGGCCTATTTCGTAATCAACTCACTAGCTGATAAACTTAATCGGCATATTTGTGCACTCCGTCTGGGCTGATCGGTGTGTAGCGTAGGTAAAGGACTATCAGATGTTGAGGATGGATCATTTTTAATATTAGCCAATCAGCTAAATAAAGAAAGCGACAAGATGACTTAAATCACTGAATTTTGGAACTGTTACGTTCAAATTTGGGCTGCAGACACGCTACCGCAAATGTAGACGCTTATCTCAAATGCGATCGTTTTGCCCCCATTACAGATTACCCAACCTTAACACCACGTGGTCTAGCCGCCCCGATAGCCAAAATCCGCAGGAATCAATCTACTTCACTGCTCCCCCGAGAAAGTTTGCTACGGGAACTACATTCTCTCAGAGGTCGCACACTACTGTGCTGGCACCGAATATACAAAACCGCGGAGAGACGCTGTCCACTGTAGATCTCAGACGCTACCGCTACGTTACGGATATTACGAAGATGTGCAGCGGCTGCCGCCATATTTATTTCACACAAACGGATTTAGATCATTTTGTGTAACTTCAGATTAGTAGCAATTAGATTGAGTAGCGACAGTGTGCTCGTGGCTGCTTCTCCCGCCTTTATTACGCGAGTATGCAGTTTAACGACGCGAGACGCCAGTATCACGCATTCAACGATGCTGACGTAGCAAGAACTGTCGCTTCCTCCCTCCCCCACCCTCCACCTCTTTTGCGTCCGTGCCCGTTACTTCTTACTGCCAACCTTGACCTCTTTTGATAGTTACTTCCAGCAACTCATCTCGCTTCACAGAATATCTCACTCCAGGGGCTGTACGATCTATCATTTTTTCTTTTATGGTGTTTTTACGTTATTTTACCGCCGAGTAATTCAAAATTGTGGATTGATATCATTCTCTAGTGTACCAACGCTACCTCGTATTTAATTTATTCTTGATGATCAATACTCATTGATTCCTTTAACAGCACTCCTATAACTGTTTGTTGCTTCCGCCGTATCTGTTTGTAAAATGATTTGTTATGGCATCATAAATATCTGTAGTACGAAAAGAAGTTCGATGATTTCACAGTCAATGGTCAGAAGATTTACAGGTATGAATCCTAGCAGCGAAATTGTAAGTTGCAACTTGCTGTTTTACCCATTTGGAGGCATTTATCATTTCCTGTTTAGTAACAATAACGATATGGAAACTTACACCTATTTTGATGATGTCTTTGTGATATTTGAGGATAGCGTCCTTGATTACTGATCAAAACGTCAGGGGTCCGGTATTCGTATCCTGCCGCTGCTTACGTTTGGAATAAAAATCACCAGCAATGGCGAGCCATGGCTTACGACATGAGAAGTAATGCTCGCTCTGCCAACGTCTTTGTCAAAGAAGGTAGAGGAGCTACTGGGCATATTCGTGCCCTTGGGGTGGGAAATTTCTTCTGAAAGGTGAAAGAATCAAAAATGGGTTCAAATGGCTCTGAGCACTATGGGACTTAACATCGGAGGTCATCAGTCCCCTAGAACTTAGAACTACTTAAACATAACTAACCTTAGGCCATCACACACATCCACATCCGAGGCAGGATTCGAACCTGCGACCGTAGCAGTCGCGTGGTTCCGGACTGAAGCGCCTAGAACCGCTCGGTCACAGCGGCTGGCAGAATCAGCAATGATCAACGGCGTAAGGATGCAGAAGGCAACGGAAACCAGTGCATTAAAGATACATAATACGTATCTACAGAACATGTGGGCTTACCCGAAAAAATGTGATGGTTGGCAAAATATTCTGTACTAGTTCCCCATTCGAATCTCAGAAGAGGCTGCCGAGGGGAAATCACCACGGGAAAAAGAGTGAACAACCAACGAAAGGATAACGTTCTACGAATCGCGGCGTGGAATTTCAGAAGTTTGGATGTGATAGGGAAGCCAGATATAGTGGGAGGTCAGTGAAGTGAACCGGAAAGAAGACTAGGATTTCTGGTCAGATGAGTATAGGGGAATATCAACAGCAGCAGAAAATGGCATAACGGGAGTAGAATTCGTTATGAATATGAAGGTAGGGGGGAGAGTGTGTTGCTGTGAACATTGCCGTGTTATAACTGCTGTCATCAGACTCGACAGCAAACCAACACTGACAACGATAGTTCAGGTATACATACCAACATCGCAAGCAAAAGGTGAAGACATAGACAAAGCAAATGAGGATACTGAACGAGTAATTCAGTATTGAACAGGAGATAAAAATCTAATAATCATGGGAGATTGGAACACGATTGTAAGGGAAGGAACGGAAGAAAGCGTTACCGTGTGATACGGACCACGCAGTCGGAATGAGAGAGGAGGAAGACTAACTGAGTCTACCACAATTTTGAGATCGTAATAGCGAGTACTCTGTTCAAGGACCACAAGAGGAGGAGGCACACGTAGAAAGGACCCGGAGACACGGCAAGCTTCCAGCTGGGTTACATCATCTTCAGACAGAGATTCCGAAATTAGATACTGGATGGTAATGCGTACCCTGGAGCAGATATAGACTCAGATCGTAATTTAGTAATGAAGAACGATAGGCAGAAGTTTAAGATACTCGTACGGAAGAATCAGTGTGGAAGAAAGTGAGAGATTGAGATACTTAGGAATGATGAGATGCCTTCGAAGTTTCCTAAAATTCTCGATACTGGAATAAGGAATATCACAGCAGGTGATTCAGCTGAACAGGAGAGGACATCTCTAAAAAGGCAATCACAGTAGTTGAACAAACAGATACAGGTAAAAGGAAGCTACCTTGGGTAAAAGAAGAAATATTTCAATTGATCGACGAAAGGAGGGAGTTCAAAAACGCTCAGCGGTAGATGAAAATACAGTAATATAAATCCCTTATTAATGAATTAAGTAGAAAATGCAGAGGTACTAAAGCGAAATCGCTACGCGAAAAATGTCAGGAAATCGAAAAAGGAATGATCCTCGGAAGGACTGCCTCAGCATGTGGGAAACTCAAGACATTCTTCAGTGAAATTAAAAGTAAGGGTGGTAAAATTAATAGTTCAATGGGAATTCTAGTGTCAAACATCGAGGAAAGAGCGGATAGGTGAAAAAAGAGGACTTTTCTGATGTGTTGATAGAAGAAGAAATGTGAATCGACAAGGAAAACATAGAGTATCCAGTAACAGAGTCAGAATTTAAAAGACTTGTGGAAGACTTGAGATCAAATAAAACAGAACGGATAAATAACATTGCAATGGAATCAGTATAACCACTGAGGGACTTGGCAACCAGATGGATATTCAAGTCGGTAAGTACAATCTATGAAACTGGCCGGGATTCCATCAGACTTTTAGAAGAATGTCATGCACAGAGTTCCGAAGACAGCGCGGACAGATATGTGCGAAAACTATCTCACAAAACCACTTGCACCCAAGCTGCTAAAAGAATATTATGCTGAAGAATTTAATAGAAAATTGAGGATCTGTTCGATGACTTCAGTGCGACGCTTCATGAAAGGTAAGTGCAGCAGAGAAGCTGTTGTCACTGCACTTGGTAGTAGAATCAAGAACGAAGAAAAATCAGAATATGCTCATAGGATTTTTAGGCCTAGAAAAAGCATTCAGCAATGTGCAGTGGTGCAGGGTGTTCGAAATTCTGAGGAAAATAAGAGTAAGCTGCACGGGAAGATGCGTAATATACAATATGTACTAGAACCAAGAAGAAGCAATAAGACTAGAAGACCGAGAACGAAGTGCTCGGATCAAAAATGGTGCAAAACGGGTATGCAGTCTTTCGCACCAACTATTCAGTCTACACATCGAAGAAGCAATGACGAAAATAAAACAATGGTCAAGAATGGGATTAAAGTTGGTGGTGAAAGGATATTAATAGTAATAGTCGCTGGTAACAATGTGATCCTCAGTGGAGGTGGAGAAGAATTACAGGATCTGTTCAATGAAATGATCTAATGATTAAAGATAGATTGAAAGAAAACTGGAAAAATACAAAATTAGTAAGAAGTTGCAGAAATGAGAATAGCGGAAAACTTAATATCAAAATTGGTTGTCACGAAGTGGACTAAGCAGGAATTCTCCTACCTTGGAAGCAAGATAACCCATGATGGATGCAGCATGGAGGACATCAAAAGCAGACTAGCATAGGCAAAGAGGGCGATCCTGGCCAAGAGACGTTTACTGGTGTCAAACTTAGGCCTTAATTTGAGGAAGATATTTCTGAGAACGTACGTTCGGAGCACAACATTGTATGGTAGTGAGACATGGGCTGTGGGTGAACCGGAACAAAAGAGGATCGAAGCGTTTGAGACTGCTACAGAAGCACGTGGCCTGGCTCACGTGTTCGTGCGGCCCGCGGTCGTCGGCCGCATTTTATACCAGCACACTTTTAGCAGCTAACAACACAATCCATAAACGTCAGTTAACAATAAGAGCTTCTTGAGAGTGTATTTCTCTTGCTCAGTAACAAAGAAAAATACTTACAGAGACGGCAATATTTTAAGACGTGCTTAATTTTAATTGATGTTGGCGAGTTCGGTTGTGAGCTAAGTAAAATTTGCCGCCTTACGTCAGGAATAGAATGGTACGTAGCGCGGCCAATGCGGGTGAAATAGAAGTGAGAGAGAGGAAATATTTTATTGTTTGTCTTCCAATACTGACAACTCATGAGGGTGCGCAACTGGCACCCATGAGCTGCTGTGGTATAAACGTCAAACTGGACTAACATGGATTAGTGAATGTGCATTACTGAGATGGTCATCTTCAAATGTGGTACTTGTTTGTAGCAAGTAATTTGAAACCAAACTGAGGCTGTTGTAATACACTGCAGTGAGTAAAAGAAAAATGACATTCAACGAATTAAGTAAATACTTGTGATTATGTCTGATATTCCAGTTACTTTTATTAATTAATATAATATACAACTTTGTGTAGGTTACCAATCAATAGTAAGATTGGTAGAGGAAGGTGTGGTAAAGTGGCCAGGACGTGAAAAGTGGCCGTTGCGTGCTTTTCGCCCTGATCAGCGCTGCTGGATGGCGAGAAGTGGTCCTACTATTTCCAGGGCACATCGCCATCGTCGTCAGTGGTATTCACAGAGGACGCTTGTTCCGTTGTTTTTTTTATATATATTTGAGTCGTCTGGTGCACGGTAAGTCATTTATATTATTCTTGTTAGGTACCTCATTTGTATGGAGAGTAATAATTTTTTACGGAATCAATGTTCAAACAAAGTTTGGTCTACAAATGTAGTTCCTTATTATTTCAGTTTCATAGTTTGTTCTATGGATCACTATTGGCGACAGGGCGTCCGTTCTGAAAAAGTGGCCACACTACTTATCGGGAAAAGCGGCCACGTGTTCACCCGGATAAAAGTCAGTTAATTCCAAAAAACACAAGAGACGAAACTGACGTATAATCCCCTTAACCCCTTTATATACAAATCTATCTTCCACCGTTTTACTCTTTGTGAGAATTTTGAACTATAAGCTATATTATTTAAAACCGTTTCTGTTCTGTTACATTTGGCCAAATACAAATGTCCGATTGAAAAGGCTCTGCTGCAGCCGCTTGGTATTCTTTCAGATATTAGGGATCAAGATGCATAGAAAATGTACGCGGAAATCAGAAAAGAAATGTGGCATGCCGTTGCGATGGCGTTGCGGTAGGGGAAACTGGTCACTAAGTAAGCGTTCAGAGAAACGCATGTCGTTGAATTTACATCTGAGTAGTCACTTCAGTCTTCTCTCCTCCTCCTCCTCCTTCAGCGGCCCCTTTCCTACGCGGCCAGAGATGTCGCTCTACAATGTCAGTACTGGCTCTTTAGGAGACCACTGCTGTAGAGTGAAAACTGCAGAGGAAGGTAGAGATTGGATTATATCGAGCAAATAACTGAGCATGTGGGGCTTAGTGCTACTGTAAAAGAAGAGTTTGGTGCTGGAGAGGAATTCGTGGAGGGTCACATCAAACCAGTCGTAAGATCGATGACTAAATAAAAAAAATACTTCCCTTTATGACCAATAACACTGTGTTCCACTTGTCGCTGTATCTACATGTATACAGATTGTCTGACGAAAATGTGAAGCACCCAGAACACGTGCCAGAGTGTCGACGGTACTTCGTACAAGTACGTATCGTCGGCGACTACGAAAACTGTTAGAAGTAGAATGGCCCCATAGTGCACTAGTGTTGTTGGTGTTAGTGTTGTTACCAGACCCGGTAGGGTATATGAGGAGTGTGATCAGCGCCAGATGCTGAGTGATCACTGAAGGACACGCAGATGACATGTGCTCATGTGAGACAAAACTTGACAGAGATCAAAAGCGGTTTCATTATGGGACACTACAGGACCAGCTGGCCGAATCGTGCAGCATCCAAATTTGTGGGGGAATTCGGATGTGACCGTGCCCCGATTTTGGACTGAATGGGAACACGGGGTGGGGGGAGGGGGGGGGCAGGCATACTCATAGTCAAGCTCTCGGTCGACCACATCTGATCATCATAATGGAGGATCGCCGTATTCTGCACCAAGCGCATGGTGACGTCTGCGCTTGACATCCGAGAAGAAGTAATGCACTCCCTGCAGCATTCTGTGGCATCCCGTATGAAACTGGAAGCAGCTACACCAGGGGACTACCGTCCCACGCGTAGGCTTCGTTAACACTAAAATACAAACGGCTGTGTTTGCAGTGGAGCCGTGACGAGGAGCATGGACTGCTTATGTATTGCGTCGCACTGTGCCAGTGATGCATGGGGATTCTGTACTACATGGATGACTGGATGACCATCGTCGGCGAGTGTGGCAGCGGTCTGGATAGGGGACCCATTCTTCCAAAGTTTTGTAGAAGCACAGCCTGATGTTGATATACTCCCGCGGCTACCAAGATCCACAGGTCTGTCCCGACAGAACATGTGTGGGACAGCTGGGACTTCAGCGTCTTCCCAGTGCCAGTATCTACGAGACCAAGCACCAGATACAACAGTTGTGCACCAGCTTGCCTCAGGGAGGGGAAAACATGGCTTTATAACACCCCTCCCAACCGAATCATTACATGCATTCAAGCCAGAGAGGTGCAACATCATACTGATAAAGGACTCCTATCGCTACTTTTTTTACGAATTTGCCTCCATTCTAGCAGCGCGTTTCTGAATTCGTCCGACACCTGTTATCAGGCCTACTTGAGAAAGACTCCAAACACTGAAACTACAGAATTGGTTGCACTAATCTATGATATTCTATTTCCTTTACAAATGCACTGCATTTGTCCAGAACCCTTCCAAAAAATCAAAGTGTTCCATTCTCTTTTTGTAACACTGATTTCTCGTGAATGCCACATTTCATATCGCTTCTTAGTACTATCCTAAGTACACGATGTGACGTGTTCAAAACCTTTATCACTAATGTTGTAATTGGGTACTATCTGGTTCTCTGTCTTTATCGCAGGCATATCTTGCATTTATTCACATTTATACCAAGTGGAAATTTTTTCAGAGCGTTTCTGTAATTCCTGGCGATTGTCGAGCGTCTATACGTTCCTGCACACAACTTCATCGGCAGTGAACAGTTTCATTGTGCCGCTGGTCCTATCCTGATGTTTTGTGCGGTTGCGTAGTGTGAAGCGAAATCATAACAGGAAGCAGACAGGGAAGAGAGGTGGATAGACAGATGGACTGTTTACGTTGTGTCAAAAATTTCCCAGCTGTGGTAAGAGAAACTCAGGGAAAACAAACGCAGCGCATCTGCACAGACGATGACGGATGCTCGTCCGGACAGCAAAAACTAACACTCTCGGTCAGAGACTAACGACCTGCGACGGCTGCCACGGGCCGCTCACATAAGGGATGGCGACAGTGTGTATGTGTGCGTCCACAACACGTACACTTCCTTGCTTCATTCCTCTCAAACAGCAACAGATAAAGCGCCTGTAGAAAAACAAATCGTTACTGCAGCTATTCCCCTACAGTCGAGTCTGCTTCTGAAGGAAGGAAGGGAGATTAGTGTCTCGATACACGTAACATGCGCAGCGCTTCGTCTAACGGGTGGAACCCTAAGGGACAGATTCCTTTCCGTGTAGCTTCGGGTGAATCGTACTCGAATCTGTTTACAGATGAAACTCAACCAGTGACTCAGCACACCGATTAATCAAGACCGTCTATGGGGATGTATATGGGTAAGGAGGGCCATAAACCAATCAAAACACGGGAAAGGATTGAAAATTTTACTCGATAGATGAAATGGGGTGAACACCAAAGCTTTACAAGCACTTAGGGGAAGAAATATTTGCGGAGGAATAGAATGGTTCAAATGGCTCTGAGCACTATGGGACTTAACATCTATGGTCATCAGTTCCCTAGATCTTAGAACTACTTAAACCTAACTAACCTAAGGACACCACACAACACCCAGTCATCACGAGGCAGAGAAAATCCCTGACCCCGCCGGGAATCGAACCCGGGAACCCGGGCGCGGGAAGCGAGAACGCTACCGCACGACCACGAGCTACGGACGAGGAATAGAATGTATTCGTTTCGGTCATCAGGTTTAATTGGTGAAAAAAAATCAATTTAACAAAGTTAAATCACAAATAAATGAGGGCTGTTCAAGAACTATCCGACTTTTATTCATAAAATCAGTCTTTCTTCAGATACAGTTTTTTGACACCAGTCAACTTCGAAGTATGCCCCTTGAGCTTCTACACACCTTTCTCAATGTTGCTGCCAATGCTGGAAGCGTCGCTGGAAAGCATCTGCTCCGCCGAATTCTGCATTATGTCTTCCCTGCTCTGAAATGTGGTCCCTTACAGAGTCTTTTTCATTTCAGGGATAAGCCAGAAGTCAGTCGGTGCTGCGTCATGGGAACAGTGGTCTGACAATCCACAGCCGTGTTGTGTTTTCCCAGAAAACTGAATTATCTGCGAACGATGAGTGAGTGCGTCATCGTGGTGAAGGTGCCAACTGCCCTCTGCCCACAAGTCCAGGAATTTTGGTCTCACTGCTTCACGAAGGTGACGGAGAAGCTCTTTGTACTACTCCTTATTGACAGTAGTACCTGCTGAGACGTACTCGTGATGAATCACGCCACTGGAGTCACAAAAGTCGATGAACATGATAGTCACATTGCTAAGGACCTGCTTCACTGTTTTCCTGTTTCGTGGAGGATGGATACAGAAACCATCTGTGGCCTCTGTGCATCACATGGACATACTTTTAAGGAATGCTCCAAGAAGGGCCAACTAGCACATTGCGCAAACTGTAAGCGGGCAAAGGAGCCACATACTCATGTAGTGACGGAGAAATCTTGCCCAAAGTACAACAGAATAAAGGCTATAACAAATAACAGAATTGACTATGGCCTGCAATAACGACGTAGCAATGCAACCTGGAAGAAGACCATGGGCAGACATACAAAATAGTGCAATAAGATTTCTTCAAATAACATTTACGTGTTGTGTTTAACACACTACTCAGCGTTAATGTAGTCTTAAACATGATTGAAAACAGTCTGACAAAGTTCGGATGGTTTTTCAATTTCACGCCTGTGCATAGTATGTTGGTAGCACTTCGTCGCCTTGCATGTTATGCTGTGTAGCAGACTTTAAAGCTGTGCGGAACAGTATTACGAAAAGGCGAGGGGTCTCGCTCGTTTTGTTCACGACTGTACAACCATAAACCAGTGCATTCCGCAGATTCTTAATTGCAAAGAAAGTGCAAGAACCTAAACACCTAATACTTATCGAATTCCTCTCTTATTGTTCCATCTAAATGATGAATTACTAAAAATGTGAAAGTTATACAACAACTGACTCATTCCACCTACCACGGGTCTAAATATTTCTAGCATATGTTAGAGATACGTTAAAAAAAGGAATTAATATACAATGTAATATTTAGCTCAGAATAAATCTGTTCTTGAAAATGAAGAGTGAAATTGCTTCCATGATACGCTATAAAAGTAGCAAGAGAAATGACTAATTATATTTCTTCCTCTTCACCTGAGTAACAAAGCTGCTAAGAGTAACAGTTTTCGTTGACTTCACTGAAAAATTATTATTTCTGTATTGCAAGAACCAAACCAAAGGCAATGAAATTTAAAATAAATATTATAAAGAAGACCTCTTGCAGTGCTGTATGTGTTCGTTATACTTGGCAACAGTCTCCATCTAAGGAAAAAAATTCGATGACAATTCTGATTTCACGGAGACTGTTGCACTGTGAAAGCTTATAGCTTCAAACGTAAATGCTGACTTATTAAGCCGTGTAGCCGATTCATGTATGTCTGACACATCGTTTTTTTAAATTAGTGATATATAGTGCAAGTCGCCACATGGAGAGTCGAAGGTTCTTCCTACAAAACTTTGTTATAAGGGCGCCGTGTGTCAAGCTTTTTGTGGACAACCAACAGTTTCATGACCCATAAAACTTTGACGTTTCATTGTCTGCTAAACGTCAAGCTTAAATATAACAGTGCCAACTAGTATCAGTGAAATGGAAGTGTTAAAACAAAAGAGTGCCTATCACTCAATTGAAACTGCTCAAAACGGACAAGGCACCACGCCCGATCGTAATTGCTATTATACACTACCTGATCAAAAGTATCCGGACACCCCTATGTAATGCGGAAGTAACCACTAGATGTCACGAGAAGCGGGCCCGCCAGTAAAATAGGAGGCGGTGATTACTGTGAAATCAGTAGGGAAGCAGTAACAGTCAGCAGAATGGGTCGGTGACGAGAGCTGAGTAACCTCGAACGTGGGCTAGTTAGCGGAAGTCACTTGAGCAACAGATCCATCAGGGACATTCGACCCCTTCTACAGCTGTTCAATTAGACTACTGGTGATATGATTACGAAGTGGAAACGCGAAGGAACAACCAGGCTAAACCAAGATCCGGTTGACCACATCATGTACTGATGGACAGGGGCCGTTAAGCTTTGTGGTGGGTAGTAAGTTGTAACAAATTGCATGGAATCAGCAACAGAAATTACTCACGAGTTCCAAAGTGCAAGCATCAGTCCGGCCAGCACAGTGATTGCGCTGAGGGAGTTAAAAATTGGGTGCAATGATAGAGCAGCTCCTCATAAGCCTCTGTAATCAAGGCTAAGCGACACCTAAAATGGTGTAAAGAGTGACGCCAATGGGCAGCGGTTTACTATAAACGAATGATATGGAATGTTGAATCAAGCTATGCCCTGTGGCAATCCAATGGAGAGGTTTGGGTTCGGAGAATGCCTGAAGAACGCTACCATCTATCTTGAGGAGTGTCAACACTGAAGTACTGAAGAGGTGGTACCACAGTATAGGTTTTCTTTCTGGTTAGTGTATGAACCGCTAATTCCGTTTAAGCAAACACTAACTGTGGAAGAATACAAATATATTTAGTGGGACTGTGTGCTGTATACAACAGAGAGTTATGAGGCGACGAGTGTTTGTACCAGCATCACAAAGCCCGCTGTCATAAAGTGATAACTCTGAGATAATGGTTGTGGAAAATAAAGTTCCTGAAATGGACTGGCCTGCCCAGAGTCCCCAATGGAACATCTCTGAGTTGAGCTACAAGGTCGACTTCGCTTAGATCCCAGTGTGCCACATGAATACTTTCTCTGGTTTCGGCTGCTGATGGAGAATAGGTTGGCATTCCTCCACTGGCGTTCAGACATGTCAATGAAAGTGTCCCCAGCTGAGTTCAAGCTCATAAAGGCGAACGGTGGGCACACTCTCTATTAAAGTCCACTAATAGCTGTCTAGATGCTTACACGGAACAGGATTATTTCTTTCCTTGTTCTCGGCTGTTTCCCACGCAGCGAATCAAGAGTTACACCGAGGTACGTAAATTATGAAACGAACTTTATATTCCCTCCCTCAAATGGGATGGTTGGTCTGCGACTGTCAGATCTGCTTTTGCTGGTCATGGCTACTGTCTTTTGTTTGGATATCTGTAGGTTATTCGGTCCATATGCTTACAGTGCTGAGCACCAGACTTGCTCGGTCCTCTACATCTTTCCTACTCTGTCCCTGAATGATGATTGCGAGGTCCTCTGCATATGCCACTTTTGTCCATTGCTCGCCTTCCTTTTCACTTACAATCTCATCAAAGACAAGATTCCACAGGAATGGGCCGCGAATGGAGCCTTGTGGACAGCCCTTTGTGACCATTTTTCCACACAGCTAGCCTTATTTTTGACCATGACATTCCGGTCCTTAAAATAATCTGCCATTAGGTCATACAGCCGGCCGGGGTCCCCGAGCGGTTCTAGGCGCTACAGTCTGGAACCGCGCGACCGCTACGGTCGCAGTTCGAATCCTGCCACGGGCATGGATGTGTGTGATGTCCTTAGGTTAGTTAAGTTTAAGTAGTTCTAAGTTCTAGGGAACTGATGAGCTGAGAAGTTAAGTACCATAGTGCTCAGAGCCATTTGAACCATTTAGGTTATACAGATTACGCAAGCACTCGATTGCTCTCAGTCGCTTCATAATACTAGGCCACCATAAGTTATCGAAGGCGCCTGCTATGTCCACAAATATTATCATCACATACTTCTCTTCACAATTCACACTATCCGACAGTTAACTGATGGCGCCTTTTCGGAATCCAAACTGGTTGTGGGCCTTGAGATGTGAACCATCATTACGTTTTTCTAGACGAGCGACTACTAGACATTCTAGGACTTTCCCTAGAATAGAGAGAAGACAAATAGGGTGTCAAGATATCGGCTCGTCCCTAGATTTGTCCACTGATTTCAGCAACATGCTTCCGTCTTCCACGTATCTGGGACCCTTCTTTCTAGCAAACATTTATTATATAGATCTGAGAGGAGATGGGGGCTGGTGTGCCAAACTCTTTTTTATAATTGCATCGTCAATACCATCAGGATCTGTTGTTTTCCCTGGTTTGCAAGCCTTTATAGTGGCCCCTATTACCTCTGATGTGAATTCTGGGTTGAGATCTCAGTTGTCATAACTTTTGTTGTCAGTTTTCACAGATTGTTGGTCAACTGTGTCCTGTTCTGGGTTTTCATCAGAAAGCAGACTCTGTAGTAATGATCGTATAGTCTCCTCCCATGTCATTTTAGGAGTCTGGTCTTTTATTTTTAAGTTTCTGAGCACATTTTCCGTACCATACTTCCATATTTTGGCTGGATTATCTTTCTCACTAAAGCTCAGGGACCATTCTTGTCGCAGTCGGTGACCCATTTTTTCTAGGTCTCCTCTTTGGCTTTCGCAATTTCCTTACTGTACTTGTTTTTCATTCTGTTGTAGGTTTGGTTTGCTACTTCTAGATCAATGGTTGTTTCTAAGTACGCGTTGCAATGGTCGTCGTACTGACATGATATAACGCCGCAGGTTAGCAAGTATTGCGCTCCACCACGGCACCGGATTCTCTACCTGTGTCCTCCTTCTCATCGTTCGGCTGCAGCTCTTATAGACTGTTGTTTGTAGCCTTGTTACCATATCATTGACTCCTTCATTTGGTCTATATGTTCAATGGGCTGTGTGTCCAATGGGCAGTGGAACATAGAAGATACTGGTCAAAGATGGGCCCCTTTGCAAAGCTTGCATTATAGATGAGAAGTTCCACAGTGTGTCTCCCTCTTTGAGGTGCCGTAAATTCGTATGTAATTGCCCTATGGTCACTTGACGTCCATTCTTCATGAACCATCCGTTTGCACAGGGCTGTGGCAGCATAAGTTGTGCAGACCGTGACATTAATATTGCTCTCCCCATTTGGGCCAGAGAATGTTGGTAGCTCTGACCTCTCATTCATTACTATGAGCCCTTGTTGTGAGACGAAGTCTTCAAGAAGAAACGTTAATTACTATAACTATATTAATAAAAATGAATTTCAGCTTATCGAGATAACATAAGTGTTTTAGTAAGACAAAGTACTCCAGATCGTTACGAATTAGCAAAATATTATGCGCATTCGGCCGCGAAACAGTCTGCATCAACGTTCAGACCAGTCATACTGGACTACCGTTGCTGGCCTACCATGAAAGTGTGCAAATTTAGCAATGCGTGAAGATTCATAACGAAATTCAGTGAAAAATCATTCAGTGCCACACTTAAGTCAATTCAATTATTGACAGAAGCGGAAAAAATAGGCAGTAACAAGTATGAAATTCTACAAGAGTTTCATATTGATATCCACAGGGCGCCGGTACAGAATAAAGGTAGCAAGAAAACGTATTGGGGACGTGAGAATTTATTAAAATTGCTTTACTGATAGTCTATCCACCTCCATCGAGATTAGAACCGAAAACAAACCAGACCTCCCTTGCAGTAGCCTGTAGCAAACACTTTTTACTACGCTAGCAGGCAACCCAGGCAGACACCCCCAGACATGAATAAGCCGGCAATTTCACAATGTAAATGACAAAACGACCTGTAGTTACCGTTGCATAGAGCTTTCTGGACTAAAAAACATGAATTTTCTACGTTTATGTCACCGCTTATGTGACAATCATCCGGGATGTTTATCGAAATAACAAAATACTGTTATTACCGAGTAAATTTAGTAGGATAATTCTGCACCACAACAGGAAATAAACGGTGACAATAGCTGCCAAACGTATTCTACAATGTTTAGTATTCCCCATTAGACTCGCCACAGCCATAAAACGTTCAAAAATAACCGAAGTGTTTCTCAAGCTAGCTAGCATTGGGAATGCTGGCACTTCTAAAACGCGGTCGCATTAATACTGGGATCTGAATTACTGCTTGTATAGGCAAATGGATTTTATTTGCATTCCTGTAAAAATGATTTGGATCGAAAGCGTACCTACGATTAATATGCTGACGTATCGACTGCAACTAGAGCACTTCGAACAATGAGTATGGGGAATTATTTATGCACCCCCCATCTTCAGTAACTGTCGTAGCTATTTTCGTTGTTAGGATTTCGTCACCTAAATCGCTAAAAATTTACTCGCTAATAACTGTATTTTGTTATTTCGATAAATATGCCCAATGATTGTCACATAAGCGGTGACATAAACGTAGAAAATTCATGTTTTTTAGTCCAGAAAGCTCTATGCAACGGTAACTACAGGTCGTTTTGTCATTTACGTTGTGAAATTGCCGGCTTATTCATGTCTGGGGTAATAATAGAGGTCTGTTTGCCTGGCTTGCCTGCTAGCGTAGTGAAAGGTGTTTTGCTACTGCAAGAGAGGTCTGGTTTGTTTTCAGTTCTAATCTCGATGGAGGTAAATAGACTATCAGTAAAGCAATTTTAAGAAATTCTCGCGTGCCCAATACGTTTTATTGCTACCTTTATTCTGTACCGGCGCCCTGTGGATGTCAATATGAAACTCTTGTAGAATTTTACACTTGTTACTGCCTACTTTTTCCGCTTCTGTCAATAATTGAATTGACTTAAGTGTGGCACTGAATGATTTTTCACTGAATTTCGTTATCAATCTTCAAGCGTTGCTCAATTTGCACACTGTCACGGTAGGACAGCAACGGTAATCCAGTATAACTGGTCTGAACGTTGATACAGACCGTTTCGCGGCCGAATGCGCATAATATTTTGCTTATATCTCGATAAGCTGAAATTGATTTTTATTAGTACTGTTCATACTAATTAGCGTTTCTTCTTTCATTTATATCTTATATTTATGTGTTGTGTTTAACACACTAATCAGCATTAATATAGTGTTAGACATGACTGAAAACGGTCTAACAAAGTTCGGACGGTTTTTCAATTTCACGCCTGTGCATAGTATGTTGGTAGGACTTCGTCGCCTTGCCTGTTATGCTGTGTAGCATACTTTAAAGCTCTGTGGATTAGCATAACGAATAGGTGACGGGTCTCGTTCATTTTGCCCACGACTGTACATGTGTTTTCTATTTAATAGAATATTCACATAACGGAAATTTTGTTAGCATCGAGTGTTTCCATTGTGGGTGTAGGACATACCTGATACGTAATACTGGATATCTGGTCAGAATACTTTCTATAAAGTAACACTCAAATTCTATTCATGGTTGTGAGCCAACACAAAATAACGGAAATGTAATTTTCCTGAATCGAGGTTACCAGGGTGCGTCACGTAAGAACGCCGAATGCACAATACGTTCCTGATGGACGTAGAACTTGTGGCGTCGCAACTAGTGCGCGATCGCCCATTTGTCTGTTAAAAGCTTTACTTCAGAATGTATGTGGGCTGCAATGTAAGCCGGTAGAGTATTATACGGTCAGTAACGGACGAGTGGTGTCATGCAGACTGACGTCACGACCATCTGTTGCAGATGCGCATGTGAAAGCAGTGGAGCAGCGCTGGCAGGCCACTTACATTATACGAAGCTAAAAATATTAATAACTAATAAAGGAATAACCTGAAGAAAGTCATATTTGATGTACATCCTTCTGTTGTGAAAACAAACAATATGTCAAAGTCTGAGATCAAAAATACTTGTATTTTGTAAGTTCGTAAAATTCCATAAAAAAACGTAATTTTCCGACTGTCAAGAATTTAAATAAATACAGTGATGTAATAGTTCATCTTCAGTGACTATGTACGATGATCTGATAACACTTTCAGTGTTCATATATAAATTTGGAAATTTTTTAGTTTCAGAAAACCTCTGTGACTTTTCTATAATAATAACTTCAAGAATTCTAAGTAAATATGTGTATTGTGTGTTAGGGTGCGTGTGAATGAGAATGCGTGCGTGAGAGTATGTGGGACGTTCGGCATTATTAAAAATCATTCACGTAATTCTCTACAGGAACTGGCAAGTGTTCCAACTCTGTAACGTGGGAACGAATCCACTAGTGTTTCCCCTACTAGTGAATGTCGGATGTCCAAGTATGTATGTTTATGTACAAGACAGCCAGAACATTCGCGACTACATAATAAATTTCCAGATGTAGAGTAAAGCTTATAGTTATTTTTGTTTTGTTTATTTAATTAGAGAGTTTTGTGTTACTTAATTTGATGACGTCAATGAGCCTAGAGAAGTGGTTGGTGCTTGCTAGATTTTGGCGCGAGCCGCGCCGTAGAAGTGAGTTCTCATTGGGCGTAAGTGCTGACAGCCAATGAGAAGCGAGACGGTTGGCCCCCTAGCGAGGAGACATATAGTTTTGAATGTGGGAGAGTGAGAGGAGAGTTGCAAGCTAGCTTTGATTGGAGGCGGTTATGCTGGCTGTGACTTTTCGCATTATGTGTAAGATGAAGTCCTGGGATGACTTCCACGTTATGGTCCAATGTTAATGGTATCTGGTTGTGACCAGAAACTGTTTATGAAAACTTTAGAGTGTTGTGATAATTCGTTCCGACGAAAATCGCGAGTGAACTTTGAAATATATAGCGTGGCGGTACTGAGTAAATTCTTACTGAGTATTTTCTGGCGAGCATAAACTTTAACTAAAGACAACCACTGAATACCGTGTGCAGAAGTAATTGGCCGATCATTGACTGTGTTACAAGTAATTGGTTTCGGAATTTGGGAAGGTAAAAGTTCTGGCTGTTTTAGGTATGGTGGTAACTGTGAGCAGAAACTTTAGTAATTTTCGTAAATGTGGGCTGACGATCTTGCTTCACGGCAACGAAGATCTATTGAAGATTTAAATTTGAACTTCATGTTTAAAGTACGAGTGACATCCCCTTTCCGAATAATTTCTTTAAAGTACATAGACAACTTTCAGCAAATTTTACTTATAGCGGCCTCCGGCGTGTAGATATGAGGTTACAGTTTCCTCAACACTGCTTTTCTGTTATCTCGTAAGTAGCTGCAGTCAGGAGTTTACATGCGAAGATCTACCGCTGTAAAAAGGTAGGTGAACAAAAATTATAAAAGAAATTGCATTGCAGCAGCAACGTATAATCCGTCGCAATTGGTGCATCGCACGGACGCACGTAAAAAATCCGTCGCAATCTGTATCGGATTTTATGTGTGTCGTTAGATATAAATACTGCCAGTTGATGGAGAAAGCTGAACTCAGTTTAAAGGAAGGAAGAGGAAGATGAACAGAAGTCCGAGGAACAGTGTAGGGATCATGGGGAGGAACACCGTCACATAACGATCCGCTATTTTGGATGACATTGAACCGTACGTGCATTAAGCGGTGTGTATGATCTGTCCACACTTACAAGAGTAATCTCTAGAGTCACTCGTACATGAATGGTCACTTTGTGGCTGGAAGAGGCGTCCTATCAGTAAGTAACTCAGTACATCACAGAGACGTCGTTACAGCACTGCAGCGTTATCGTATTACTCAAAGTTGTGACGACCTGACGTCGACGCCCATTGTCATCAGTACCTGGCGACGGCCGCTGCCTACCAATTGCTTTTCGTTGCAGTTCGGTGGAAATGACACGATGCCTCTTTGATCTAGACTGCAGTAAAGCAAACCAGACACTAGCACCAAGATATGATATCGAGTAACATTGTTCACTGAAGTAACAAAAGTCACGGGATGCCTCCTAACATCATGTGGGATCTCCTTTTGTCCAGACCAGTTCAGCATCTCGACGTGGCGAGCAATACTGAGCCATATTGCCTCTATATCCGTCCACAGTTGCGAAAGTGTTGCCGGTGCAAGATTTTGTGCACCAACTGAAGTCTCGATTGTTTCTTTTTTTTCAGTTTTCTGACTGCTTTGATGCGGCCCGAACGAATTTCTGTCCTGTGCCAACCTCTTCATCTTAGAGTAGCACTTGCCACCTCCGGCCTCAATTACTTGATGGATGTAATCCAACCTATGGCTTCCTCTACAGTACTTGCCCTCTACAGCTCGCTCTAGTTATTCCCTGGTGCCATAACAGATGTCCCGTCGTCCTGTCCCTTTCCTTGTCAGCTATTTACTCTCCTATTGTGCGCAGAATCTCCTCATTCTTTACCTTATCATTTCATCTAATTTTCAACATTTGTCCGTTGCACCACATCTGAAATGCTTCGAGTCTCTTCTGTTGTGGCTTTCCCATATCCATATAATGTTGTGCTCTAAACGTATATTCTCAGAAATTTCTTTCTTACCTCAAAGACTATGGTTGATGCTTGGACAGGAATGCCCTCTTTGCCATTTCTAGTCTGTTTTTGATGTCCTCCTTGCTTCATCTGTCATGGGTTACTTTGCTGCCTAGGTTGCAGAATTCCTTAACTTCATCTGCTTCGGGACCATCAATCCTGATGTTAAGTTTCTCGCTATTCTCGTTTCTGCTACTTCGCATACTTTCCTCTTTCTTCATCCTGTAGTTATTCTTCACTTTCCCTTAGGATAGCAATGTCATCAGAAAATCATATTACTGATATATTTTCACCTTGATTATTGATTCCACTTCTGAACCTTTCTTTTATTTCCATCATTGCTTATTCGATGTACAGTTTGAACAGCAGGGGCGAAAGACTACATCCCTGTCTTACACCCTTTTTAATCCGATCACTTCGTTCTTGCTCAACCATTCTTATTATTCGCTCTTGGGTGTTGTACGTATTGTGTATTACCAGCCTCTACCTCTAGCTTACCCCTATTTTTCTTGGAATTTCGAACATCTTACACCATTTTAAATTGTCGAACGCTTTTTCCAGGTCGATAAATCCTATGAACGTGTCTTGATTTTTCTTTAATCTTTCTTCCATTATTAACAGCAACGTCAGAATTGCATCTTTCATAAAGTCAAGCTGATCGTCATCTAACACATCCTCAATTTTCTTTTCCATTTTTCTGTATATTATTGTTGTCAGCAACTTGGACGCATGAGCCGTTAAGCTGATTGTGCGATAATTCTCGCACTTGTCAGATCTTGCAGTCTTCGGAATAGTGTGGATGATATTTTTCCGAAAGTCAGATGGTATGGCGCCACACTCAGAATGGTTCGAATGGCTCTGAGCACTATGGGACCTAACATCTGAGGTCACCAGTCCCCCAGAACTTAGAACTACTTAAACCTAACTAACCTAAGGACATCACACACATCCATGCCCCAGGCAAAATTCGAATCTGGGACCGTAGAAGTCGCGCGGTTCCAGACTGAAGCGCCTAGAACCGCTCGGCCACTGCGGCCGGCCGCCAGATCCATTCCTTCTACATATCAACGTGAATATTCGTTTTCTTGCCGCTTCTCCCAATGATTTTATGGCTCCTGATGGAATGTTGTCTATCCCTTCTGACTTGTTTGAACTCAAGTCCTACAAAGATCTCTTAAATTCTGATTAAATCGACTTCTGTTACTTCTTGTATCACATTAGACAAATCCTCCCTCTCTCTATCCTCTGCATTTAACAGTGGAATTCCCGTTGCACTCTTAATGCTATCACCCTTGCTTTTAATGTCAGCGAAGGTTATTTCCACTTTCCTATACGCTGAGCCAGTCCTTCCGACAACCACATTTTTAATACAGTCATTTCGTCTTAACTGCTTTTTTTAACGTGTTGGTTCAACGAAAACTGGAAGGATTTCCTGTAGAGAAAACCGGCACATACAAAGCCCAGACATTTTCAGATAATGATCAGCTGGGATCTGAATTACACTGCATAAAATTAAAATTACTTTTGCTGGTACAAAGTAGGGAACAATCCATCCAGCCAACGGAAAAAGGTAAACCCACAATGCTCTTTCCAAAATCGGACCGACTTCTAGCTAGATAGGACACATATCAGATAAATTTGATATTAGAACAGTATTCCGGCCTCTATTAAACTAACTACGTTCAGTGAATAACAGACTGGATTTGAGAGTAGTTAACACCTACAATAAGCCACAAGTGTGTGGTAAAAATTACGCAGGAAGGAGAATCTGCACCATAGTCGAGAGCTGCAGTAAACACAAAACGCACATCAAGTATAGAAATCAGTGATAGAAGAACACAGCATAATGGAAGGGACTGAGATCAACTTTAAGAATATGAAGATCCTCTCCCACGCATCTCCGTACTGTAAGGCGGAGATTACAACACGCCTGGCGACGAGCGCTTGCGACGGGGCGTATTCAAAGGAATAAAATGAAGAGACGTAATTCTTAAGAGGGTAGGTGCCCCTTTACTGCCTGGTAGGGGACAGGGCAGAGCGGTTTACAGCCTTATCTTCCGATTGTCCTCATTTCTGCAAGTGGATCCCATCCTTCAGGTGACGTCACGCCGCTAGTAGAAGTCAGAATGCCAAGAAACTTCACTCGACGAATAACGTATTTGAACGCCACTGCAAAGGAGGCAGGTGGCAGTAAGTGAACTCTTGACGAAGTACATGGTGATTATCCTCGAAAGGTCTAGTTTTAAATAGGGTCTGACGTGGCATGAACACGGAGAAAATTTTATACAAGCACTAAGCGACCAACACTATGGTGTACGAATCTATGGCAAGAGATCACCTGAAATAACACCTAAGACGATTGCTTAACGTCTTCTTTATTGGCAAGGCAGGACCTTCGTACACCTCTCGAGTGCTAGAGGACTGTGATTGAACCCTTTGAACAATGACGTGGTCTCTTCACAGAAACGGATACTCCCTCAGCTGTGGACGAGTTGATCCCTCTGCTCCAAAGGGGCGGCTGCCCGCTACCCTCTGCTAAGCTGTGTGCTTCCTCTGTTACGAACGAGACACTTCTCACGTCGACTACACCGCGAAAATGGAGGCGCATGCATGCCGACTGCACTGCAACTTTTCTCAGTCGATTTTAAGGAAACTGTTTGGTAAAAACATTAGATTCTCTAGCATTTTGTGGGCTCATTCGCCAGCTTGATGATGATTTTGTAACGTTTCTCGCTTTGGAGCCATACGATTCCATTTCAGGATTCATTCCATAGTTTGGTCGAGACTGCAGTAGCTGAGGTTTGACGTAAGAACTGGGGTGAGAGGCAGACAACACACGGTACAGTGAGTATCAATTCCGTTCAAAGTTGCGGCAGTTTTATAGGACAAGAATGTTTGTTTATATTAGAATACCGTTATTCAGCCGGAGCAGTGGACTGTCTGAACAGTCAGGAACGGGAGTTTGCACGGTGTGGCTCGTGTCAAAGGCTATGCAATTAAAATCTGGAATGCGCGTCGTACAAAATTGCATTCAAATCTCGCGACTCTGTATATAAAACATTAGTGTGTCAGTTTTGTGAACGTGTGTTCTAAAAATGCTTAATGTACCAAGCTTAGGATATATTGTAACATGAATTGTGAAACTGTGACTTTGTAGGCGCACATCTGCAAAACGTCTTATTAGAAGTTTATAGCTTTATCTGTTTTGTGTGTTAGGATGGAACGAAAAGCTATTGGTATCCCAAATTCGGAACTTGCCAGGTCGTTTAGTAGAACTGAGAGCCTTAGCCAATTCGCCAATTCTTTTACAGCCTCACTTGAAGAACAGCGAGCTCGCTGTTTTTCTGCAAAAGAAGCTAATTTTAACATCGCAGTAAGAGACAGAAAAAAGCTTTACAACTCATTCGAGAAAAATCACCCCTTCTGTTGCAATGTCAGTGTAACCCTGTAATCCATTTTCTTTTATTAATAAATTATTGGACTCCTGCCATGCCTTCTTGTCGTGTATGAGCATCGAACACTGGTCATCGTCGTCTGGGGTGACTTGAGATCTGCGTAGTACCTGATGAGCCACTGATCACACCTAGCGCTACCCTGCAGGCGGTGGATTCCTTTCTTCAGCTCAACGATTCGCTAGTGCGCCACTTTTATCTGGCCAACATCTTTGTACAATGGGGCAGCGCTTACACAATAAAATGGAGAGTGACGTCTACGTACATGTACTCAATTTAGTTTTATTGGTACCTAGCAGAAGCCCATCAGCAACCAACTCAGCCCCTGGAAACAGTGTAGAGGAGTGGGAGTCCAGCAATAACTGATTGCCTTTTGGACAGTTTCGTTAAGACGATCCAAGCACGCAAGGTTTGGTGGTACATCAAATTAAGTGTTGTGAAATCGACTTGTAAGACGATGCGTTAAGCACTTCTTTTCCTATTTTGTGCAGGTTTGTGAACACCCATATTTTAGGATGGTTGCGTGGTTCGATGAGTGGAAACTCTTCCTTGCTCTATGAACCGTGGATTTAATTTTAAAGAATATTCTTAAAAAATATTTTATTTACTAGCGATTCATCAAGAACATTAACACATTTAATCACACTATGTGAGCATGGAAGTAGTTGCCAGGGAGTAACTGATGAAATCATAATCAAATTGCTTTTAACAAATGGGAATTTTATTCCTAAAAACGTTTTTTTTTAAGAAACAGCTTTAAAATTATAAGCAGAAAGCACCCTCTAAATATCAAGTTACAATTTATTAAGAGGCAGAAAGAAACAAATTTTTGACTGTATGAGCTTTCGGGCTGAGAATCTTGCCGCTCCCTTTTGACACGGCCGTAATCACGACCGCTCACAACAACCTCTGAAAGACTACACTGGTGCAAATCTGCAACACACCAGATTACTTTAAACTAAAAGTTTTAACAATTCACACTAGCACACAAACAGTGCACCCCGTAGGAGGGATGGAAATGGTACAAAACACTAACAGTTAAAAGATTAACTTGCCACCGAAGGTGCAATTTGATTTTAACTTCTAAGGAAAGTCTTACGGTGGAAGGGTGGCAACTTTATATACTAAAATGACCATTTAAATAAAAGCCCATGAAATGCAATCTTATATAAAATTATACAAGGTTGGCCAAACGAGTTAACATACTCTACAGTACACATACACCGCCTCTCAAGATGACAGGCAAGATAAAAACATATTTCAGGAATTAGGCCCTTACACTCCAAGCAATAAATTCGTTAACACACAGAATCCGACAAACATGACAGAGGCAGCTACTACCGTACGGCAGATTGATAGGGAGATTACCGAACAACCCGAACCGCAGGTTGCACTAACCCGCCCCTACTCCACAAGGGAAAAACGGACCACCCAATTTATAAACAACCACCTTCCCGCGGGTGGGCAAACGGAGAATAATGGTGGGACGACCCCAAAGCAAAACGGCTGGTGACCTCACCAAGAAAACCAGTAGAATTTAACTAGAGTAAATCAAACAAGATATCACCAATCACTTAACTTCTAATAACTGCGATTTCTCTAGAAGACCTCGCGCAGCAGCCCCAAGTCGCTCTCCTGAACCGTCCGCTGCCAGCCGCTTCAACGGACGCAGGAAGGCGCGCCAATCTCCCGTCTCACGGCGTCGCAGCTCGCACCGCCCCGACCGATGTCGTGGGTTGACTCCTGTTACTCTCGTGTCGGCCGCGAAGCCACTACATCTCGCTATACGGCGCAGCCCACTGGACTCACGTGGCGACCTCACATGCGCCAAAGCTCAAGGCGGACAAGTCATTTTGTGTCTCAGTGCGCGACCGACCAACCGATCGATTCAACGGCCAATTACCATTGCCTGAGCAACTCGAGCAGACTGGCGGCCTAACGCGCAGACTCGGATGCGGGAACTAAGCCCCGACCGGGCGACCATTCGCTGAGTTCTCTTACTGGCGGAGTGGAAAGACTCTCATTTATCCGGCTTTAAAGATTGATCCGAACGAAAGACATACTAACACTCCGGTCGACAGACAGACACTAACTGCCCCACAAATTCGGACGAGAGACAGACTAGCAAGCTGGGGACGAGAGACTGCCGACTGGCGAGCTCATAGCGCCCCTTAAATGCACGTGAACAGGCAGCCTTTCCCCTTTCCCACCAGAGGGAGACACCAAAGCTGCGACTGCCACAGCGGCGCCACCGCCAGAAACGGAGGGCGACTGCTTCACACAACGCGCTGCGGCGCGCTCTTCAAAACACCAATTTTTACCACGGCTCACTCTGAATGTCACAACGACTGATGCCATGTAAAGGAAGCATTCTCCGCATCGCTCACATGTAGTTGCCAGCAAGACACACACAGCGGAGCCGTATCGAGCAGTTACTGTTCGTGTGGCTGAAGATGGAATTTCATTACAAACTGACAAATGCTCATGCGATATTTTTCTACAATATAAACGACAATTACACAAAAGTAAAAATGAGAAGATTTATTAAGGGAAGGAAGGTTACAGTTTACTGCGCAGCCAACAATGAGGCCATTTTATATACCGACAGACACACTGGTTAGAGGTTGCGAAAAAGATGTGCTACTCATATCAACGATTTTGTGGTAGTTAACACTGTCTGACGTCTTACGTACCAATTACAGTGAAAGTGTGATCTAAAGATGGTTGTTGGTCAGCCAATACCCGTTATCATCTAGTTCTTAGTGTACTGTATTGTTATGAAGACTAACAATATTTGCAATAACGTAATATATCTCAGATAATTGTAATACTTATGTTGATTAACATAACCATTTTTATTAGTGTGTACGGTGATTCAAAAAGAAAGAATAGCTGTCACTTGTATATTACAGACAAGCTCGTATGAATGATAGAAACACATTGTACATGTCACTGGGTAGAGGAAGGTTCGAAGTTTCATGTTTGCACGGACACCATACCATACACTCAACTTTACCATCTTGCGTTGCTCAACAAGTGTCAATGGTTCCCTGTTTATTGAATAGACATCTTCAACAGTTTGATTTCTCAGAGCTTGAAAATTAGCTACCACAGGTGGAAAAAAACTCTGTCTTTTCTGTGTCCCCACAGAAAAAATCGCAAGGTGTGGTTTCCGCCGAGCTGGGAGGCCAAAAATAATGAACAAGACCTTGTTGTCCATCTCTTTCAATCCACCGTTTTGGGATAATACTGAACCTCAACGTGAAAGAAAGGCGGAATGCCATCTTGAATAAAAATGAAATCATTTGACTCTTCGTGAAGCTGAGGAAACAAACAATTTTGCAGCCTGTCCTGGTACGACGTTCCTGTCACAGTTTGCTCCGCAAAAATGAAAGGTTCATTACACATTAGGTTTCGGTCAATCTCTTTCTTGTTCGACGACACCAAGTTTGCAGAGGCGGCTTCTTGCTGAATAGACCGC